>NC_039361.1:159178936-159808953 GCF_003573695.1 Papaver somniferum
CATATAGTCAGTTGTGCTATCATTGCACCACATATTCATGCATAACACAATATAAAAAACTGCAACAGCTTCAATCCTTCTCTGCAACCACCATCACTGCAATCCTGCAGCTTTTCCTATTCCTCCAATTCCATCTCAGACTCATGGTTGGAAAAACACATACATCTTCATTATCTCCTTATTGTAGCTTCAAAACAAACATTTCTGATTGCAATCAACCCACCAAACCCAATTTGTACCTTCTTTGATAACAACACCAACACCATTCAGTACATAATCTCAGTCACTGGTCACCATTACAACTGCAGCCCTTGTCAGTTCAGCTTGCAAACTCAACTTCAGCTCTACCAGAACCACCATCTTAGCAGTAATCACATGCAATATCATCTCCCATTCTCTGCAATTTCATCCTTGCCTGCAATTCATTCCTAATCATACATATAGCATTTGCATCTCCCTAACCAATTGACCACTGCATTTCAGTTACTACCAGCAACCACAGCACCACCAGCTCCATACTGCAGCACAGGATACAACTTGCATCAACACCATGTGAATTTATGAAGATAAAACAACCTGCATCAACACCATCACTAAAAATACAGATAATAACTACAAATGCAATAGTTCTACAAACAATACCAAACAACCTGCATCAACACCATCACTAAAAATACAGATAATAACTACTAAAATGCAACAGTTCCACAAACAATACCAAACAACCTGCATCAACACCATGTGAATTTACTACCATTCACTGAATTCCATCTCATTCAGTCATTCCCTGAGTTCAAACACAATCTGCATCTTACAAACAACTTCTTTACCTGGCCACTACAACATCAATCACCAGCTCCATACATCACCACAGGACATAACATAGCTCAACTTCAATATCCACAAGGACTGTACATCAACAACAGTTGCAGCTTCACTTCCCCATTCTCAGTTTTAACGTGTTTGACCGTTCATGCTCCCACATAACCCTTGCTCTTACACCCTCTTCTTTGTTACACTAGATTGTTCACCCTGATAACAAAACAGAACCATACCTATTCAATAGATGAATCAGCAACTCAAAATAATTAAAACACAGAAATGAACTTGAAAAATCAATTCAACTCGAGAAGAATTTTTTTTCCTCATCATCTGTATCTCCTTCTTCATGTTGTTGTTGCATGTAGAGAAAAATGTGAGATTAAGAAATTGATGCAGGCATAAACACCATCTTCCCTCATTCGAACCATATCTAATTCTCTGTGAGTCTCAATCTCGCAACCATAGCAGCAACATCTTATCCCTACATCTGTTTTGTAACCCCAAAAATCACCCAAAACACCACCAATTCGAACTCAAAACCAAATCAATCAACACCCATTCGACCACCAAACACAACCAGCAACTTCTCATCTCATAATCGAGCCCTATACAACCATCACATAAATCCATTTAACCTTATTTGAATGTGCTACCTGAGAACCCATTCTCCACTTGATTTCTGTCTTGAAACTCCGCCTCATGATTTGAATCTGACATTTGTAATGTAAAAATCATCAATACACAATCTATTTGTATCGATCCATGAATACTGCATCTCCGTCTGATAAATCTATGCAACAAAGATCAAAAATTTTCAGAAATTGAAACCTTAAATTCTAAATTGCAGAATCTGAAAAATTAGTGGATATCTTCTCCGAGGTTTTTTTTTTTGTTTTGATGGAATCTTCTCCGAGGTTAGCTGTAGCCTGTACGTATGTTCACTTAATACTCGACTTCTTTTCAAAACTTAACTTTTAATACCAACCAACCTAATTATCCCCGATAAGTCTCAATCACCTCTACTCTCAAGTCTCAAGACTCTGAACTAAAAAATAGTATTAGTTTTAAAGAAGAGATCCCACTTGTTCGACACTGCTAATGGGAGTACCAGTTTAGTGCTGGGGCTACAAAAAACCACATAAAACAAACTGGAAAATGTTTTCCTTGTCTTGATCAATTCCCTTTATCATTGGTTTGGTATCAGAAATATAGTTGTGGTTTTGTTTACTGAAAAGAAACAGATTGTTGTTGTTCCAATGGCACAGGAGAGGTACTGCTTTCTCTCTGTAATTCATCACTAACCAACCCCTTAAAATGTCCTTATTTTTACTTCATTTGCCGTCTTTAGGTTGTTCTTAGAGAAGATGCGAACACGCATGTGAGATTGATCACTTTGAATAGACCTCGTCAATTGAATGTCATCTCACCCAAAGTGGTATGTTAATTAATTAGCTTTATCAAATTCACAATCCTCTCTAATAATCCCCTACACATTCATTATTTTGTATTTGATTGATTCGTTGATTTGTTCACCTCTAGGTTTCCCTGCTAGCTGAATCTCTAGAGCAATGGGAGAAAGATGATAACGTTGAGCTTGTTTTATTCAAGGTTGGTTTTGGATTCAGGTTTACATTTCTTCTTATAACCGATTTTGGTCTTGATCTTCTTCTTTGGGAAAACGTGCTTTAAATAAAATTATGTGTATCTTTTCTTTGTTGCCATCATCAATCTTTTTCAGGGAAATGGACGTGCTTATTCTGCTGGTGGGGATTTAAAAGTGTTTTATGATGGAAGGGATTCGTGTAAGAAATCAGAATTTGTTGCTTCCATCTGAACTAGTTTTTCTGTGTTCGTTATGAGAGCAAACTTTGAGAACATTTAAAACAACACGGGGTTATTGCAGATGATGCATGCCTTGAGGTTGTGTACAGGATGTATTGGCTGTGTTATCACAATCACACCTACAAAAAAAACCCAGGTACTCTTTTGATTTCGATTTTCAAGTGCAATACATTCACGCAATTAGCTAGAGTTGGTTTGGTTTTGTAAGTTCACTAATTGAGCAACTTACGCTCCTCCAGGTGGCTCTTGTTCATGGATTCTCAATGGGTGGAGGTGCATCACTGATGGTCCCAATGAAGTTCTCAGTAGTCACAGAAAAAACGGTGTGTATGTCATGCTTCTTCAAATATCACAATCATGAGTCAAATTGCCTTCTTCTTAATCAAATTTTCCAACTTTCTTGATTTTATTTTCATTTGTATATCTTGTATGGGTGCCTCATGTTTTCCTCTGCCACCAATATATTTGTGGAGTTTCTTTTGAAGTTGCTATTTATGACATAATACCATTTCCTTATTATTGCTCTGCAGATTTTTTCAATGCCAGAAGCAAGTATAGGATTTCACACTGATTGCAGTTTCTCCTACATTCTTTCTCGTCTCCCTGGGTCTTTGGGTGAGAATTTGATTGTTGAAACTTGAATGATGGATCAGTTTTATTATTGAATTTATAGTGCCTGTCTGATGTTTAGGAGTGAAATCTGCAGGTGAATACTTGGCCTTAACAGGCGCTCGACTTAACGGGATAGAGTTAGTTTCAGTGGGTCTTGCCACTCATTATGTCCTTTCCGAGGTGAGGGTTAAACATTGTTTTTCCTTCTTCTAGTTATCCGTCTCTCTAACTTTGATTCCCTGATTTCTGAATTTTCTGCCTGAGCAAGCTCTTATATACATGCAGGCTTGTGAGTAAACACTTCTACGGAGCAGTTATATAAGTTATATAACTGCATTTCCATAAAACTTGTTAGTCTTTCGTGTATGTCATTCTGTAGTTGTGCTACTTGTGTATGAGAAAAACAGTGTATTTAAACATATAACAAATTGTAGCACCTACCAAGGTGAATGCATGTTTGAGACTATATTCTGAATCTTAACCCCCTCTTTCGAGTTGTTGTATTTTCATTGTCAAATACTTAGTTTATGGCTGCTTTAAGGTTGTTAGGGGTTGACATCAGTTGCATTTATTGCAGAAATTGCCTGAGCTTGAGAAGCGCCTGATAGATTTAAATTTAGGAGAAGAACACGCAGTCAAATCAGTGATTGAAGAATTCTCCTTAGATGTTAAACCTGATGCAGGCAGCATCTTAAACAAGTACAGAAATGAGTCGACGGAACTTGTGTTTGTTTATATTTTTTTGCGTTTCCTTTCTTTTTTTCCCCCTTGAGCACAAATATTGTTGTTGTCATTGAATATCAAGATTTTTGGGATAGCACCATAATGCTGTAAAATATTTGCAGGCAGGCAACGATTGACAAGTGTTTCTCAAAGGGGTCACTAGAGGAGATATTTGAATCATTCGTAAGTTCAGTAAACTCCATCTCATCATGGCTTACCTTAATCTTGACTCTCAACCTCTCCACCTTCTGTCTAATGTGGTAACTATACGGGTGTGATTGTTGGTGTCCGATACCAGATGTTGGGACACTGCTGAGGATAAATAGGTTGAGAAAGGAGAGGAAAAAACAGTCATGGCCTGAGTAGACATAGCTGGGCGTTAGAAATAATTGGTGAAAGACACTCTTCAAATGTTAGAATGATCTAATTCTGTTCCATGTTCTCTGGGCTTTTTGTGAAACCCTAGAGGATAATGGATAAGCAGCACCCACTGCAGTGTCCACCTGTTGGACACGAGTACCGATGAGACTAGTTGTTTATACAGTACACTAGTTACATAGTTTCTGTGCATTAATGCAACCGTAATTTACTGATTTTCATCAAATGATGCATATGCACTACAATGAGCTGCTAACAAATGTTAGTATAGCCCTGTTGACAAGTTTCCTTCGAAGAAAAAATTTGATATGAATAATTTTGTTTCTTTTTTTGATTGCACATCATTAACTAGTTCAGTCTAATAGATGCATAAAACTGCATCGAGATCATCAGAAGTGAGTCTGAAAATGAATTTTGGTTTATTGTGATTTATGGTATTTTCATCAGACTTGTATAGAAACTTGAAATAACCCAATGCAGGAAAAATTGTTTTGCAGAATAACCTACAAATATCAGTTCTCAAGATTCACACGTTTATCTCATTTACATGATCTATTTTGGACCCTAAGTATAGACATATATCTTAAGGGATACCAATTCTTTGCACACACACTGTACATGTACTAACACTTTCATTAGCTAAGTGGTGGATGTAGTGAACACAGAAGTAAGTGTATTTGGGGCATAATTCTCTTGGCCAATGAGAAGGGGAAGAACTTGTGCCATAATTTAATTGATGGGCAACAGGGTTCCCCTCAATCATGTGGTGTTCTTAAACTTTTTTTTTTTTTTTTTTTTTTTAAGGAATCTGAGGCAAAGAATGAAGAAAATGAATGGATTCCTGCAGTGCTTAAGGGCTTGAAGAGATCGGCCCCAACAGGATTAAAAATAACATTAAGATCGGTATACTCGCAGCTTATACTTCAAAACTTCATTTTGTCTCACAATTTGTGGCTGATTATGCATGACAAAAACTGGAACAGTGTCGCCTAGAGTTAGTTACAGTGGATGACCTTATTCATCACGGAGAATTTCCATATATTATCCAGATTTTGGTCTACAGTTCATTTTTAATCATTAAATTTCCTTGTCTCACCACAATTAATTTGTTAATTCTCTTTTTCCCTTCACTTATGTCCCTGTCTATCATTGTCAAATTTCTATTTTTATTATAAGTTCTTTTGTAGATCATCCCTTCGAAACAATATTATTCCTTTCAGGTTCGAGAAGGAAGGGAGCAAACTCTACCCGAGTGTCTGAAGAAGGAATTCAGGCTCACAATTAACATACTAAGAAAATTAATATCTGGCGACCTCTATGAGGTAGAATATAAGCTAGTATATTATTTTCCACTTTAAGTGTATGCATTAATACTTGAGTTTTTGGCATAAAGTGTTCCTTTTTGCCTGAGTTACTCAACACATTGTTCCTGTTTTTGGTCTTGAAAAAGGGTATTAGAGCCTTGACAATTGACAAAGACAATTCCCCGATGGTACCCCTTTCTCTCTCTCTTCATCACGTATGTTTTTACTTTTCACTCCCCCCTGTATTTTTTACTTCGCAAGTTTTTTATGGCAGTGGAACCCAGCTTCTTTGGAGGAGGTAACCAGTGAGAAGTTAGACCTGGTTTTCCAGCCTTTCAAGGAAGACTTGGAGCTTTTCATTCCCACCGCAGCAGAAAGCAGGTCAGTCCATTTCTTGTTTTCAGTCTCTCAGCTCCGCATCTCGTTTGTCCCTTGATAGGATTTCTTGTTCTGAAAAAAAGACATACAAAAGAACCCCAAAGAGACGCCTTCAGTCCTGTCATTTCCTGATACATAATGTATCAGAACTAAGAATTTGCTGTCTACTATATATCCCTTTACACAGTTAATTTCTTACATTAGAAATGTTTTAGGACTAGAAACATGTTTCAGATATTTAATAGATTCTAGAGAATAACCTAGATTTTCAGATTCTTTCATAGCTCTGAAGAACTTTGAACCGTAAACCCGATTACCCAGGCGAGTCTGAAGTTTATAATGACTTCTATTCCCTGGCATTCTGAGATGCTTTCTTTTTGGTCTAGTTAAATTCCATATTGTTTTCTTTTGGTTTTGTAATGAAGCTTATGTTGGTAATGATTTACAGAAGGGATGGCAAGTATGAGAATTCAGTCTATGCTAGCTCAAACACAACACTGGCTCCAAATCCTTAGTCAGTAGTGAGGTTTTCTTTGGCCATGAACTTTCCATGTTTTGGTTAAAACGTGTAAAATTACCTACTAAATATTATGAAAAAGAGAGAAATAAAGTAAAATGGTATGTCTGAATTGCTCATCTTGACTCGCCTTTGTTTCAGTTGTTTGTTATCCTCCCACGTCTTTCCTGTGGCTGAATATCTACTTGTAAGCTTTATACATGGCTTCCGTACTCTGTATGTATTTAGTTCTTTTGTTGTTTCCTAGTCAGTTGGTATCATGAAGTAGATTCATAGAAAATACGTCAGCTTTGAGTTTCAATCGTTTTTTATTCTGTTTTTATTTGTTTAAGACTCAACTAACGAGCTTTGAGTTTCAATCGTTTTTTATTCTGTTTTCATTTGTTTAAGACTCAACTGACGAGCTTTGAGTTTCAATCGTTTTTTGTTCTGTTTTCATTTGTTCAAGACTCAACTGAAGATGTGTATAAACATCTCCGGCTCTTTGTTATAGAAAAAGGAACAAGTTATAACAGCTGTGAATTTTCGCTCTCCCATGTAAACAACATGATTGCAGAAGAAAATGATCATCTTGCCATAGAAAAACAGGAAAACGAATTTGGAAGTAATGGGAATTAAGTGTTTGGCCCTCTCCTCACTCTTTCTTAGAACGAATTTTGGGGACCGTGGTTATTTTTTGGAACCATTGTTTTATTTTGGGTAAGATATTTTGAAGTAAATCTAAGCCACCTCTTATTTATTTATATTAATACCAAAAATACCCTTCTTGATTAATTTTGTGCGATGATTAGTTAGTGTAACGATTAAGTTAAGTTAACTGGTTGAAGAAGAAGGCGGAGAAAAAACATTATTTTGAGTTTCATGAATATAAATTGAGTGATTCAAGTGATGATCATAGCTCCTCCGAATTTTCCTCTCCTTTCTCTCCTAGAATATTCGTTAATCTTCACAACGATCCAGATATGAGTTATTTATTAGATGGTGATTGCATTCTACCCCAAACTCATGATGGTTTTTATGAGCCACAATCAGAGGAAGAGTATTTGGATACTCAGGTATGCTTCAAACTTAGTTAATGTTGTTTGAATTGGTCAAAATTTTTCTAAAAATGTAAAAATTTAAGTAGATATCGGCTAGGTCAAATGAATTAAGCTACATTATCTGAAAAGCGGGTAGCCGAACATATTTGGAAGTCTAATTTCTCCGAAGACGCAGGTAGCCGAACTAAACTTTAATGGAGGTTTTCTTAGTTCGACAAATAGATTCCAGAACATGTAGCTGAACTTTTAAAATAGAGTTTACGGTGTCATGTTCGGTTCAGTCGAGTCACAAAGTTTGTAGCCGAACTTTAAGATTGAAATTTGGTAAAAACCCAAGTGTGATCAAAGTTCGGTTTGTTCGCAAAGTTACCTATACTGCCGAACTTCACGTTTAAAGATAGTTAAAATCCAAAGTGTTAACTTCAGCTAGCAATTTCTTGCCGAACAATAGCCATTAAATGTTCAGTGGCTTCGCAATTTTTCTTTTGCAGCCCAACTCTGTGTTCCATTTGGTCGACAAATTTATGTAATAGACGAACCTATTTGTATTATTTGTTTGTGACTGCAATTGATGTTGTGTTACTTCTCGTAGATTTGATGTGAACCCATACCAGTGGATGATCAACCTTCTCCCGTTGATATGTTGTACGAAGATACATCCCATTAATACTCGAATGACTTGGTAGGTTGAAAACAATTTATGTGTAGTTGAATATTTTTTGAGTATATATGTTTATATTTTTGTGAATTTATTTATAATTGAACTTTTTATTTTCTTCGAAATGTAGACATTCGTAGGTCCTATGGAGGCAAAGAATTGGGCTAGAGAACATGCAAAGAAAGACATGTGCGTATTAGTTTCAAATGGAAAATAAAGCAATACTCGCTTTGAAATAGTTTGTGAGAAAAGTGGTAATTCCGATGTTAATCATAAGAAGAATGGTCATGTGTATAAATTAACAAGAGCAAAATATTTAACAAGAGCAAAACTTGCTCAAATAAAACTAATTGTCAGTTCAAGCTAGTATTTAACAAGAGCAAAAAATTGAAGGGATGGGTTCTATCCAAGTTTGAGGAAGGTCGTCATAACCATCCTCGTCCAGAACATCTTGAAGGACCTCACATGGCGCAAACCTCACTCCTCAAGAAATGGAGAAAATAGCTAAATTTAGAAAAATGGGTATTTCACCACTTAATATGCTTCGCATACTAGAGATAACAAGGATGACTTATCATCTTTGTCCACCATTTACGATTCAATTGAGATAATTAAAATAAATGAATTGAGAGATAGATAAGTGATGCAATAATTATTATTTTTTTGGCTCAAAAGAGACTATTTTTTTCAAATTTATTACCACCGTTGGAGCAGTTATTGCAAATTTTGACCAAATAGTAATGTCCCTAACGACTATTTTTCTAAAAAAAACTATAAATGGAGACTCATCCCTTTCAAACATTCAAAATCTTTCGCCCATCCCTTTCATACTTATTAAAATATCTGCTCCTTCATTCACTAACGATGAAGTTATCGCCATTGTTAGGCGTGAATTACGGTAACGATGAACGACTACGATAGAGAGTAGTATACCCATATTAACCACGGCAATAGGAAAGACATGTACCTTAACATGGATCAAACATCCAATGCTTGGTGGAACCGTATATATACGATTCTTGAGGCATTAGACGGAAATATGCATAGAAGGAAGCAAAGAATGATGAAGTGTAGATTCGAGGAGGTATTAGAGAATCCAAGGCTTTAAAAGATGAAAAGAAAGCCGTACTTGATCGTTATATATACCACTGCAAACGGTGGTGATAGCATACATAGTTCATCAAAAATAGTATTTTTTAGTTCTTTCTTTGAATATTGCGAACTTATAATTGATTTATTATCATCCCAATGATGTGCGGATATCCAAAAATTTGAAACTAAGTATGCCAAAACATTTTGGTACGAGAATTGCTATTGCATCTTGTAAAAAAGTACATATCCATTGAAACAATATGAATAAGTGTTTAAGCCCAGTGTAGTAATGATTTATGTAAAATTTATTCCTTTAATGTTATTATATGGTAGATGTATGCCTTTTCAATTTAATAAAATGATTATAAGAATTAAAATGTGTAACTCATAAGAATGTTCGACTCGGATTAAAAGTTAGCTAGTCAACTGAATTGTTTTATATATAAGGTTCGATTGTGAATTTATTATTTGCGTACCAACCGAACTTTCATTTGGTTTTTAATATATGGTTCGGTTACCTATGCCTTTTAACCAGGTATCCGAATAACATGAAATTCAAAAATTACCTAAGTTTGACCCAGATATGTTCGGTTACCTAGTTAATAATGATAGGTAGTTGAACTCAACTCCTGGTATCCTTTACCATATTTTAGAAGCAATAAATTCTGAAAAGTGGGGGTATAACAACCACGCTCAATAATTCGTTCGGAAATATATATGGACTAACTCCAATATAATTCCGGGAGCACCATCTTATAAAGCGAGCTCAACCAAGAAAGATATCAAAGATCTATATCTCAATTTCTCGATACAATCTGCAGTCGAACAGATAGAAATATGTGAGCCCGATTGATATAAGAAATAACTTGGACGGTACCAAAGACTAATGTCCAAGTGCCAATCAATTCCTATCCAACAATCAAGGTCGGATTTACCAATTGATTGAACTACGCACAACCTGTGATATTTCAATTATATAAACAAATATAATGCGGAAAAGAAATAACACTGACACTAGAAATTTTATTAACGAGGAAACCGCAAATGCAAAAAAACCCCGGGACCTAGTCCAGATTTAAACACCACATTGTATTAAGCCGCTACAGACACTAGCCTACTACAAGTTAACTTCGGACTTGAATGTAGTTGAGCCTTAACCAAGTCTCACACCGATTAAGATACAGTCGCGTTCCATACGCCTATAGGACCACGAAGGATTATGCGCCCTTGATTCCCTTGGTTGATCACACCCACAACTAAGAGTTGCTACGACCCAAAGTCGAAGACTCATAAACAAATCTGTCTCCCACAGATAAGTCTATTCTGATAGATAAATTTGTCTCCCACCGAAGTACCTATAAAGTTTTTGTTCTGTCTTTAGATAAAACAAGGTGAACAGAAACCAATTGATGATCCGATCTTATACTCCCGAAAAGCATCCTAGAAATATCAATCACCTCACAATAACTTAATTATATGGTAGTAGAAGAAGTTATTGTGGAATCACAAAGAATGAGATGAAGAGCTGTATGATTACTTTTTATATCTTACCTATCAGAGATAAATCTCGAGTAATACTCAACATGATAGAACAATTAAGATCAGAACACACAACTGCAAAGAAAATAGTTGGGTCTGGCTTCACGAATCCCAAGTGAAGTATTCAAGTCGTTAACCTATAATGGTTTTGGAAAAACCTAGGTTAAAGGAGAATCGACTCTAGTCGCAAATAGGACACATGAAAGTGCTGGGATTAGGTTTTCCAGTTGCTAGAGTTCTCCCTTATATAGTCTTTCAAATCAGGGTTTGCTTTCGATCAAATCTAAGATATCTTAGTAACAAAGCAATATTCACTGTTAGATGAAAACCCGATTTATGATTCAAGCTAAGTCTGCTTAAAACCAAAGCAATATCTGTCCACCGTTAGATGGTCTTAGCTTGTTACACACAAATGAAATATACCTTCATTTAGATATAGGTAACCATACCTAAATGTGTATATTGATTTGGCTCAATAACAGTTAACCGAAGCTAGCCATATGAGCACTTTTGTCTTAACCACATTCATCTAACACTTCTAGATCAACTATGATGATCAATCAATCATGAAACATAATCAAATGAATCTAATTGTGTTTCAAATAGAGTTGTTCAATTATTCACTATTTGACAGAAATATATATGAACCAACTGAATCAAAATTGGATTGATTCGTCAGAATCAATTTATGAACATTAAGCCACAGTTTGCAAAGATTGCATTTCTTAATTCAAAAATGTATTTTTTCATGAGTATGAAAAACATACTTAACCTATTTTAGAACTTAAACCACTAAGTTTGCAAACAGGTACGTAAACTATAGCTTCCGGACTTTGGTCTTGTCCAGCCGTTTTCACACGGGTATGCAAACAATCGTCCCAGACCTAACTCAGGTAGAAAATAGTGGTTAAGTTGATGGACTAGATGGGTTAGCAGGTGGAAAAGGTGAGAGTTCGCATACTAGTATCCAAACAAGGTTCCCGGACTTTAACAGCTAAAACCGTTTTGCATACTAGGTATGCAAACAAGGTTCCCGGACCTGAATCATACCAAAACAGTTTGCTAATTAGATACGCATACTGTGTTGTATCCAGACAAAGGTTTTTGTTCTAAACTTCCATTTCAATCATTGAAACATCCTTAGAAGACGACAATAGATGTCTCACACAAACTATTAGCTTCAAGTAATTTTCAAGTGATCGAATGATCAATACGAAAATTTCCGAGTTGACATCAAATGATTGTCTCACACAAATCATGTAAGATGTTTCAAGGCAATTTCCACATGATCAGCTTTTAACTTATATTTATTTTCCAATAAATAAATTGTTTCCAACTAAACTAGTCAAGAATATGATGAACGTAGCTAAAGAAAAAAGCTTCCAACACATATTTCGAGAAATAGATAAGCGAGATAAACTCATCTCGAAATATCAAATGTGTATAATATGAAAGTCTATATAGCTATACGACTTAGTCTCATTAGAAGATAGAATAGAATAGACTTCTGAGTGATAGATAAGTTTTAGTCTCCACATACCTTTTGTTGATGAATTTCCTCCAAGCTCTCCTCAGTAGATCTTCGTCTTCAATCGATGAACGCCGTTAAGTCTAAAGCTCAACTACACATTCTATCATAATACGAGACATAGCTATAAGTAGACTAGAAATCAAGACTATAATTTTGATCAACTAAATTTGACAAACAAGCTTGAGATAACAACGCTTGTGAGTTCGACCAAGCAGTGCTCTAACAAGTTCGTTTACCTAGAGAATAATGACAGGTTGCCGAACTCCTGGTAAATTTACCAGGATTTTCGAAGCAATAAGTTCGGTTCCATGGTCATAAATGACAGGTAGCCGAACTGATTGAAAATAAAAAATTATTTCCAAGAATAGAATTCGGTTACCTATGGTTTTTCACCAGGTAATCGGACAACTCTCTGTAACTCAAAATTTTGGTGTGTGATTAAGTTCGGTTAGATCGATAACTTGGCCCTGTAGCCGAACTTTTGACTTATTTTGAACACAAAACAAACATGAAATAGTGAAAACAAACCACATTACCAAATTCCTTAACTTATTTGTTAAAACACACATTAAATCAAACTAGGAGTCCCCTTAACTAATTTTTTCAAGCATACTAACATAAACCAAAACTGACAAAATCCGCAATTAAAAAGTTTACTAAAAAAAATGTAATTGTTTCAATCATTCACTCACGTCGACCACTACGATAAACTCTTTTATTCTTGTGTTTAGGAAGAGCTTGTTATGGTTCTTCGTCGTCACTTTGGTTGTCATCTCCACCGCTTTGTTCTTCAACAACCCGACTTGAACCTTCCCCTTGTTGTTGACTCCTCTTCACCGGCATGGGATGACTTGATTTCACAACATTGCGTAATAAAACCTTAGTCCACTGGTAGTAGAGGTCGGTTTGTTATTCAGTGGACATCGAATCTCCACTGCGGATTTTGGCCATCATTTTCTTCAACAATTTCTTATTTCCCTTCACATATTTTCAATTGAAACCACAAATAAGTATTTTTTTCAATACTTTATAACAACTTAAAGCATAAATAGGAGACAATATCTTACCATGTTATTCCATAACTTCATGGCGACTTCGCCACAAGTAGGCATCTACTCCTGAACTCTCTTAGCCTTTATCTCCCTTGCCTTCGCCTTCTCAGCACGAGCTTGTTGTACTCTATTTATTACCAGAGGATGAGAAATATGTTGATACCATTCCATGTATCTCTTGTCAGTGGCATTTGGATTGTCATCCGCTTGTACACACTCGTAGGCAAAATATGATAATCAGAATAGTTGTTCCAGTGAGCTATTAATGGAGTTGGTTCATGCTTTGGGACAAAATATTTTGCGATGTTCTTGGTTCCCCAAACTACCAATTTGAACTTTTCTTCCTCCACATCTGGTACCCATTAGACACAAAAGTTCTCTTAATACTCTTCGAGGATTATACATTGAGTAATCGCCAGGATGAAACAATGGTCCATATTAACCCGAGACAAGTGAGAAATACTCAACCTAGACTTCTTCATCTTCATCATCGGGAATATTGTATGGATGAAAAACCATATCTTTAACTATCGCATTATCCAGTCTCTCCCTCAACTTCAACAACTTGATTTCTTTTTCCTTCTTATGTGAGTCAAAGAATTGGTATTTCCCTGCTGTAAGCTGCCCATAAATCAAAGGATCCTTAGCATAAGCCAATTTTAATCCAGGGAAGTGGCCGGACACCCAAACCTGTGAGAAGAAGGAAAAAATGTTAGGTTATTAGTATGATTAGTAGCCAAACACTATAGTTCGACTATGAAACAAAACCTTCGGTTTGCTCGCAAACTGGACTTCCAGACCGAACTACAAAGTTCGGTTACCTGTATTATTTCATGCCTCAACTAAACATTTTTATGTGTCTATATTTTGGTCAGAGTCATTTAGTTCGGATAGCCGAACAAGCTAAGTGCCAACCAAACTAAGTGCCAACCAAACTTTACTTTGTTTCCTCAAATTATTTCTGAACAACTAGGAGGATAATGTGTCGGGTTACTTGAATGAGAATGTGGTAGCCTTGAATTTGAGAATCCTTAAGCCTCTAAGATTTTCTAAGATCCTCCTGAACGAATGCAAGAACAGTCGTTCCCCAAGAGTAATTCTTAACCTCATCAAGTCCTCCAAAAGTTGCAGGTAATGAGCATTTACCAAGTTCCCAGAAGTGTCCGGGAGGATAATGGTTCCTAGTTGATATAACAGATAAGCAATCACATGCTGCTTAATCTTCTCCTCTGTCATCACCAACTCTCTAGTTCTAACTTTGTGTCTTGTCCCACAAATTCTTGCTGCAAAACAACCAGAACGTTTTCAACTTCTTCTTAAATGAGTTGTCTGCCTCACGCACATTATACTCTTGAACTTTCTCAGAATCTTTAACAACGCGTCTAAACTCACAGTTTTCCGTCCCCATCCTAGACACTTTACAAATACTTCAAGAGATGCATAACTCATCGAGGGATTGTAGCCTTCTCGAACACATTTTCTCATAATTGGTAGCCCCGTGATTTTCTTCGTATTATCAGGAATGATTGACATCTCCCTATATGGTAGATGCATGGTATCCGTCTCTTGATAAAATCTCTCGTCAAATGCACATACAATGCACTATCAAATTCCTAGTGTGTAAACTTTATCGCATTCCATAATAAACATTCATACACTTTAAGCTGCACCTCATCACACTCATTTGCTAAATCCCATATCTTGTTCTTTTGACGTCTTAAACAACGAACTGCATTATTATGATCCTACAAAAACAACATCGTATCTGATATATTAATACTTAGGAAAATATATGTCAAAAAAAAAATCACCAATAAAAACTTGGTAGTTAAGATTCAATACGTTTTTCGCAGCAATCTTGGCAGCCCATGAGTTCTTGTAGCCAAACAATACCACCACTTTATCCTTTGGAGTAACATAAATTGGGTTCATTGGCGGTTTAACACAAATATTCTTTATGAGGAATGTATGAATATATAGGACAAGGCTTCTTAGGAGTCTTTCTCACTTTCACTTGAACTACTTCCTCTCTTTTTTCCTTCGATTCTTCTTCCTCTTCTTCCTATTTATTTTATTCATCCTTATCTTCTTTTTACTCATCTGTTCTTCATATTCTTCATCCGCTTCTTCATCTTTATCTTCACTATATATTATTATGTCCTTCCTCTTCTTCACCTTGATTATCTTCTCCGTTGACACGACTACTCATATTTACCATCACCTGTTCATTGACTTGTTGGATTATATTATCAACATTATATCTTTTAACGTTATCGTGGATGACGACTCCCAGTAACGACCCCCCCCCCCCCCCCCCCAAACCTCCAAACTAGCACTTTTGGTACCACGTTTACCAGCACCATAATGTACTTTTCCGCAAGCGTGGGAGTTCTCAAATCTCGGGTAATGGTTTCTTAGCTTTTTTCCCTTTGCCCCTAATTAAGAAAAAAACAAAATATTAGCTTAACTGATTCGGTTTGCAAAATATATTTTCGACTAAACCTAACTCAAGATAAGAGTTCTCAGAGTAAAGTTTGGTTAGGATAAAAAAACTCTCGACTAAACTAAATTCTCCTTTTTTGTTTCCAGAGTGAAGTTCGGTTAGCAAATTTATATTGTGAAACAACCGAACTCAACATTTGTTTTTCAGAGAAGAGTTTGGTTAGAAAAAAAATTTGCGAACCAACCGAACACAACATATATTTTTTTAGGGTTATGTTCGGTTAGCAACAATTTTCAAAAAAAATTGCGAACCAACAGAACTCAAAGTTCGGTTACAAGATAAATTTTTTTTTATAACCACAGTGTTCTTCATGTTCTAGGTTTCAGAAAGTTCGGTTAGAAACCTAAGGTTTTCTTAAAACTACTCTTAACTGGTTATGGATGAGTGCTCTTGGAGTATTCTGGCTCTGAACCTGCGTGCCTATGACTTCGTTTCCCAGGAAATACGCATAGCGGAAGATCATGGATTTGAGACTTTCTACACTAAAAATATTCTTTTAAACGAGGGTATTCGTGCTTGGATGGCGGCTCAGGATCAGCCTCATGAAAACCTTATATTTCCTGAGGAGGTTCTACCCCGTAGAAATGCTCTTTAATGGAACTTTATCTTTAGCTAGTCGTGACCAAGAAACCACCGATTTTTTATAAGAATACATTCAACTGTAACTTCCATTTGAAACCTGATTCGATGATTTCTACTCAACTTTTTTCAATCAAACGCAAATTAAAAGTAATGGGTGTATGGGAAAATACCTTTGAATATAGATATTGGTACAATCAGGGTTCTTATTGCGTATTTTTTTCCCGATTTGGACTTCACCTTGAGGTTCCACTTCAATCTTAATTGATTTGGGAGATTCACTAGATGTGCCTACTCCTATAAAAACAAATCAATCATCAACCTTCCTTTCCTCTCCTATTTTCTCTGGCGATTTTTGTTTGGGCTTTCTAGGGTTTCTTAGTTTTTCACGTTTTCTCTATTGTTTTGATCATCTTTGGATGATCGACAAGGGGAGAAAATCATGATCCGGGTTCAAGTAACTCATTTGTTTTATCTGCATCCTTTGCAAACATGGTTAATGGTAAGGTTAAGGGAAGAATATCTCTAAACCCTACTTCCATTGATATCGCTACATTACCAAATCAAACTCTCAAGGAAGGTGATCCGGCTCTTTTGATACCTAATGATTTTTTTCCGGGAGGCTTGTAAACCATTCCAACATAGTTTTATTGCTAGATTGGATTTTATAGGGCTTAAGTTTCCTGAAGTTAAAAAAATTTGAAGATCAATGGAAACTCGGAATCAACAAGTGTAAATTTCAGCCAATGAGCAAGGGTTTCTTCATTATTATGCTAACAACTGAGGAAGACAAGTTGAAGATACTTAGCACCAAAAAGGTATGTTAATCGACAAATGTTGAAACTTACTGATTGGTGAAAAAGCGGGGTTATAACAACCACACCCAATATTTTCCTCGACAATCTGTATGGACTAACTCCAATATAATTCCAGGAGAATCAACTAGACAGTCAGACTCAATCAAGGAAATATATCCAAGAGTTATATCTCAATTTCTCAATAAAATCTGCAATCGAACAGATAGAAATCTGTGAGCCCGATTGATATGAGAAATCACTTGAACGGTATCAAAAATCAATTTCCAAGTGTCAATCAATTTCAATCAACAACTAAAGGTCAGATTTACCAATTAATTGAACTACGCACAACCTGTGATATTTCAGTTATATAAACAAATATAATGTGGAAAAGAAATAACACATACACCAGAAGTTTTGTTAACGAGGAAATCGCAAATGCAGAAAAACCCCGGGACCTAGTCCAGATTTGAACACCACATTATATTAAGCCGCCACAGACTCTAGCCTACTACAAGTTAACTTTGGACTGGAATGTAGTTGAGCCCTAACCAATCTCACATTGATTAAGGTACAGTCACATTCCTTACGCCTCTGAATCCAGGACTCTAAGCACTTGATTCCCTTAGTTGATCTCACCCACAACTAAGAGTTGCTACGACCCAAAGTCGAAGACTTGATAAAAAAATCTGTCTCCCACAGAAAAGTATATTATGATAGATAAATCTGTCTCCCAGAGAAATACCTACAAAGTTTTTGTTCCGTCTTTTGGTAAATCAAGGTGAACATGAACCAATTGATAATCCGGTCTTATATTCCCGAAAAACAACCTAGAAATATCAATCACCTCACAATAACTTAATTATATGGTAGTAGAACAAGTTATTGTGGAATCACAAAGAATGAGACTAATAGCTTTGTGATTACTTTTTATATCTTACCTATCGGAGATAAATCTCGAGCAAATCTTAGAGAAGATAGTACTCAATACGATAGAACAAGTATTATCAGAACACGCAACTACAGAGAAAATAGTTGGGTCTGGCTTCAGAATCCCAATGAATTCTTCAAGTCGTTAACCTATAATGGTTTTAGGAAAAACCTAGGTTAAGGAGAACCGAATCTAGTCGCAACTAGTATCACACAGGAGGTGTGTGGATTAGGTTTTCCTGTTGCTAGAGTTCTCCCTTATATAGTCTTAAATCAGGGTTTGATAACTTTGAAACAAAACACTAAATATTCACCGTTATATGAAATCCTGATTTAAGATTCAATCTAAGTTTACTTAAAACCAAAGAAATATCTCTCCACAATTAGATGGTCTTAGCTTGTTACACACAAATGAAATATACCTTGATTTAGATATAGGTAACCGTACCTAAACGTGTATATTGAGTTGGCTCAAGAACAGTTAATCGAAGTTATCCATACGAACATTTTTGTATTAACCACATTCATCTTAGCACATCTAGATCAAATGATAATAAAATGAATCTAATTGTGTTACTCATAGATTTGTTCAATTGTTTATATTCTCATAGAAGTATACAAGACACAATTGAAGCAAAATCGGATTGATTCAAAAGAATCAGTTCATGAACACTTTAGCCATGGTTTGCAAAGATTGCATTCCTTAATTTATAAATGTATTTGTTCATGAGTATGAAATCATAATTAACCAATTTTAGAACTTAAACCAACTTAGTTTGCCAACGGGTACGCAAACTAGAGTTCCGGACTTTGATCTTTTCAGAAAGTTCGCAAACGGGTACGCATACTGTCGTTCCATACCAAACTCAGGTGAAATAATTTACAAACGGGTACACAAACTTGGTTCCCATATTTTAACAGTTAAAACCGTTCGCATACGGGTATGCATACTTGGTTCCCGGACCTGAATCATTCTTACAACAGTTTGCATACGGGTATACATACTGTGCTATATCCAGACAATGGTTAATTGTTCTAAACTCCCATTCAATCATTGAAACATCCTTAGAAGACGAAAATAGATGTATCACACAAACTATTAACTTATAAGTAATTTTCAAGTGAGCGATTGATCAATACGAAACATTCCGAGTCTACATCAAATGATTGTCTCATACAAATCATATAATATATTACAAGGCGATTTTCACATGATCATATTTTGACTCTTCATTTAGTTTCCAACAAATAAATTGTTTCCAACTAAACTCGTCAAGTATAATTATGAACGTAGTTAAAGCAACAAAAATTCCAACACATATTTCGAGAAAGATATAAGCGAGTTAAACTCAGCTCGAAATATCAAATGTGTATAACGAACGCCGTGAAGTCTAAAGCTCAACTACACATTCTATCGTAATCCGAGACATATCTATAAGTATATTAGAAATCAAGACTTATAGTTTTGACACCTAAACTTGACAAACAAGCTTGAGATATCAACGCTTGCGAGTTCGACCGAGAAGTGCTCTATCAATCTCCCCCTTTGTCAATTTTAGTGACAAAACTATCAATACATATGGATTAGAAAATAAATAAACTTTAAAGCTTGTCAACCAAATGCTTGATTTCCTTGGTTCATCAACATTCCTTGAATTCTTCGTCACTCCAAGTACTTCAGTGATTCTGAATGTGTTCAACTCAGCATCATAATTGTTGAACATTTGTATCCATTACAATAAGAAAACAAATGTTCTCAATTATAGTTATACAGTGTCATAGTATTATTACACAACATCAAAATTCAATTGTATCACAACTTTGACAATAATACTACGGTGATATGTATCTCTCCCCCTTAGTCAATACTTCATCTCACAATGAAAACCACTCCCCCTTACATAATGATCCATAAACCATATGTATGTAGTGTGAACTACAAAATAATTCTCCACCCCTTTTTGTCAATATAAATTGGCAAAGGTACGAAAACTAGCGGGAGCATAATGAAATTCTTAAAAGAGATTATTCATGACTAAAAGTGAACATATCAACTTTGTTTCCATGATTTCACATAGTCGAAACTTAATGTATTCATCAAGGAGTTTATAAAGATACAAGATAACTCCTACAATATTCCACATCCGTACTCCCCACAAAGATTTGGCAATTAAGTACAAGTTTAATTAATAACTCTCCCCTGATGTAGTTTTTAAGTGGTAGTAAAGTTCGTTCAACTCGGATTGTGTAGACTCGATTTTAGACTCAAATTAAAATAGAAAATTTAAAAAGAAATTGTATTCAAGATTATAAAAAGCACTGAGACCCAGGATTCCACCAATCTCCAATTTTTATATGATTTAGTCTAGTCAATATTTATGCAACTCTTTACATTTAAAGTGATTCTAATATTTTTTCCTAGACAAGTAGATTCTCAAAACAATAGTTGTAAATCGAAAGCATGGACCATCAAAATACTTAACCTAAGAATGACCCATCAATTGAGAACACAACCACTTAATCAGAATCATATATTCGATTTCAGTTCAGTGCAAATAATCATAAAAGAATTACAAAAATTAAATTAAATAGAATTTACCACATAATAATTGGAAAAATGGCTTCCTCCGTCGCCTCAACAATGGGGTTTAGCTCCTCATATTATTCACGTGCTCGAAATAGGTGTTCATAGCTCAAAAGTGTGAAAAATAAGAGAAAACTAATAAAACAGCGTGTTTGTAACAGTTGTAATTGTTACAAAACGCACTGTCACAGAAAGCACTGTTACAGAGAAATACTAACAGTAATAATTGTTGCAGACTGTTACAGGAACGATATAAAATATATGTTGTTGAATAAAAGACTGCTCTGAAGGGTCTAATGTTCTTCGTGTTCTTCAGCAGCAGCAGCAAAACTCGACTTCCTGCAACTTCGATTTCTCGACTCTGTGGTGTTCTAAACTTCCCCAAATTGTCCAATAACTTCGTAACCTTACCTGGGACTCGAACACACCTTTTATACTGCTCAGAAATCTAAAAATAGCGATTAATTCTCTCTTTTTCTTTTCGTGCAAGCCACGACAATAATCTTCTCTGCCAACTTCCTTACGCGTTTCTAAGACTTCCAAATCATCCGAAACTCTTCCTTAGATAGAATCTCACCTTAGGAAACAATATCACGCCTTTAGTCTCGCTGAAATTCCTAAAAATAATTCCACAAAGTTTCCGTGCAAAACTCAAACTATGTTTCCTTTTTCTGGATTATCCAGCCCAATTTGATCGATTCGAGCGCACATACCAAGCCTGTTATGCTCAATCACGTCCAGCCCAACAAATTTCAGCGATTGAATCTCTCTAAAACACCTTCGAAATCCAACCCAAAGTTTGGTTCTTTGCTGGATATTTTTCCCGCCAAAATTTCATTCGAATTTGAGAAGAAAGTGACCTCCTCCTATCCTGTGCTGGTCTCCCTTTAGTAGATGTCTGGAAATGGGTCACCCCTTAGTAATTAGGTTACCCCTTATCCAAAGTGAGAGTCCGTATAGTAATTTTCTCCCACGAGCGCAAAAACCATTTTTTTAGCCAATTTCGCCGCAAAAGCTTATTTCTCCAAAAATACCTACAGGGACATAAAAAGCCATAATAAATATAAAATCGAGCACTAATAATATATACAATTGAGATTATATAAGACACAAAAATGTGCCTATCATCCCCCATAAAAGGCCATTCCTGAAAGAACAACAAGAGCGGCCTTAATTTACGAGAAAAGAAGGATTTCTTTGGACATTAACAAATTACATGAAACATAAATTTGTATCCTCTAAACTCAAATAAATTAACCACAAGAGAACCTTAATGATTAATTTAATCAGAAACACTCAACATAAGAAAACTTACGGAGCCATACAGTACTTTCACATAGAAGTGGATCAAGGAAAGATCAATACTGCGGAATATACAAAAGTTCATTCTATCTTTTATCAATATTTGCATAATGACATAATATACTTATCTTTTGACATATATGGGACAATCATAGTTCACGAACGTAAACACACATATCCCATTTTTTTTTCAATATATAAAACCAATAAAAATTAATACTACAAAATTATCTTCCAAATAACTTAGAATATTTAAATAAATAAATCTAAAACATTGCAAGATGAAAATCATTGGCAATAGCTATGTGTAATCACAATATTTGTTATTCCAAACCATAGTTATCCTTATTAAAATACAAGAATAAATTCTCATAAGAAGTTTCCTAGACATTGTAGAGATTTCTAGAGCATCTATTGAGAATTCCTTCTCATTATTGAAAAATCCATTGATTATGGGATCATTTAATTCCTCCAGATCTTCAGAAATATCAGTTAACTCACTAAGTTCTCTTTTCAGTTCACACAAGGTGTTCTTTGTCAGAGATAACATTTGTTCATAACAAGCTATCTTTTCCAAAGAGAACATGATTTGAGATTTTAAATCATTTCTTTTTCTGATGAAATCCTTCACCATAGCCCTAAAGTTATTATCATTTTGACAAATAGACAAAAAACAGTTAGAGGAGGAACCTTTTTCATCATTTGTAGACTTCTCCCTTTTCATCCTTGGGGAATGGATTCCTTCACAAAGATACACATTAACTGCTTCTACTGCATCCCTTTTTGTGATACTCCTAGTTACGGGAGCTATGATACTGTATCTTTCAAAGAAAAATAGTGAAGGGAATTTTGATCACAAATTAATATAAATAAAGCACCAGATAAGTAAACCCTAAAACTTTGAAAAAGTCTTCATGGTTCACGATCTTTTATATATTTTTGATAAGAAAATATCCAATTGCAAATCTCAACTTATATAAACTCAATTAAAAACAGCTATACAAGACTTGAGAAACCTTGATGCAATCCTCATATTCTCAAGTTAATGATGAGGATGCATACATCACTATAATTAGATAGTGATGGAGTGATCAGAATGCTCACATCTTGTGTCACATGGTGACATATCAAGGTTTGTTATATAAACAAACTTCTTACCTTGTCTGACTCTGGTTCTCTTAGACTTGTTCTTGTCTTCAGGAGTTCCATGTTAGTTACCCAAAGCCAGATTCATCCTTTGCATGTCATTATGAAGTTTGGTCATTCATGTGTTGTTCTTCTTGAATTTCCAACACTTACTTTGAACATGATTCACATTTCCACAAAACGAACAATTCAAAGATGAATTTTTGTTTTGCTGAATTGACTCCTGTTTATCACAACTTTTCACGTCCATTATTCCAGAACCAGCCGGAACAAAAGAGTTGTTTGTGCTCACAGTCTTTCTTTTGAATCCTACACCATTTGTGTTTCCAAAAGATTACTAACCAAATAACATTGCTGAAATCTTGTCAGAGCTTCCAGACAACCTTTGCAGGTCACGCTTAAGAGTATTAATCTATTTTTCCTTTAGAGATAGGGTTCTGGTGAATTCATCATTAAGACAGTCAATCTCAAGATTTTTCTCCTGAAGTGATGATTCAAGTTTCTCCAACCTCATTTTTAGTTGAAGATTTTCTTGGTGAATTTCTTCATTTTTATCCAAGAATTCAAAAATCTCAGTATCAGACTCGCCAAAAATTGATAGGATCCGGAGATACCTATATGTAATAACCGCAATCGCACGGTGTCTAGCTAGTAGACAGAGGCAAGTACGGGTCGAACCCACGGGGAGCGGTTGAAATACTGATAATCAATATCTCTAATCAGAAATAAGAAATGATAGTTTTGGATTTTTGGAATTAAAGATGAAATAATAAAATTAAACTAATAAAACGAATCCAATAGAAAAATCGGTAACCAGGATTTTCTCTGTATCCACCACTATTTATGTTGAACTACTGAAATGAAACATAATTATGAATACGTGTTCATTGTTCGTTCTATTGACATCACCTATTATATATATTAGAGTCGCAAACATCACTGGGACACCCTAAGCATGGCACATCAAAAGATTAAACCTAAGCATGCACCATCAAATTGCGTTAGTGAGAAAATTACACAAAACTAAATATAGGTTCACGAGATTTATTTGGCTTTTCTAAGCATAACCCATCAAAAAATTAACAAAAACCCTAGTTACAAGAGCTTAGCCAAAAATGGCTTTCTCAAAAACCATAAACATATATATTAGAGATTCACTAGCTAATCGAAATGGAATTTGAAAACGAAAGAATGCAAACCCAAACGCAAACCCTTCTGCGTCCTGTCGTCGGCCTCCTCTTTTCCTCTCTGTCCCAGTTCACGGCTCTCTGGCCGACCTCCCTTCCTTTCTCCAGTGTGAACACGTAAATCACGAAGGCATCTATATGTTCACTAACAATATTTGCACTCTAGGTACATACTCGCACTGATGATACGATTGCATTGATTCCTTGGCTCAAAACCTTCGGGTTTATCATAGCCTCATCTAATAATATCGCGAGAGGCGTTTACGCAGGGGAAGATAAAGAAAAAGAAGTATAAAAGTAAATCTCATGGAACATTCGGCGAATATAAAGTGCTGGAATGTAAATAAGACTGGGATTTACGTGGTTCATCACTAAGGCCTACATCCACGGGGTTGTTTCCCTATGTACTTGATGATTACAGAGATAGTCGAGTGACTTTGGAGTTTACATAGATCTGTGTATTGTAAAGGACAAACTTACACTCACAATCCTTCTCTCTCTCCTTCTCTCCCTCGTTTTTCCGATCCCCTCACTCTTGGTGGAGAGGGGGTATTTATATGGCTAGAGTGTGGGACCCATTTCTGAGGGCCGTTGGAACCTTATATTCTTGTGCTTTGTGTCCATCACGCGGAGGTCTTCGTTCATTGCTTGATCACGCAGAGTCATCCTCGTTCGTTCCACGGGCTGATCGACACGTACACTGCTCAGAGTGTTTAATGCGGGTGGTTGAGGCGCCTGCTCGTGTCAGACAAGTGTCTTCTGCCCCTGTCACGTCCATGTCAGTCGACCTTTTCTTCACCGTTGATCTTGGCTTCTTTTGGGGATGAGATAAAGTAACTCTTCGGGAGTTATTTGGTGCTCCGCAGTACATCGTGTTTTTGATACATCTCTTATCTTCTGCCCTTGGATTTGTTTGAGCAAAGATCCGACGACAACGGGATGGGCTTCTTGGCTGTGGGCGTGTGTCATCATGTTTTGATGGCTTGGTCCGCATGCTCTCCACGTGTCTTCCTACATACACGTGTTTGATGGTGAAATATGTACACATAATTTGCCCCTTTTCTTTGGGCTTGAGTGTTTAGTGGAAGCATTGAAGAAAACAGACGTTACATATTCTTCCTCTCTCCTAATAACTTCTCCTAGATACTTGGGCACGTTTCTCACTCGTGCATTAACTGCTCATTTAATGGGCACGTTTCCCACTCCTCCATTAACTTCCTTCTCTTTCTTTCGAGTATATTAAGGAGAGGAGAAAAATTTATTTCATTCTCCTTGAAAATTAATTTCATTCTCCCTGCCAGTCTTCATTCTTTGTTCTTCAACCATTAAATTCTCTCTGCCCTAGCATTAATCACGCTAGTTTCTTCTTTGTTTCTGGTTTGTTGTCTTCTTTTGGGATTTTATTTGTGGTGGTAAGGTTTCTTTTCTTCGTCTCTGTTGTTTTAAGTTGTGTTGATTGTGCTGAAACAAAATTTTCTGTTGTTGTCGTACCTTGTTTGTGATGAAGAACACCTTTTGATGTATGTATGCTAGTTTGCCCCTGTTCTTCTTCTCAAGTCGAGGAGGCCATTGTTGCACTTGTATTGATTGAACTTTTAAGCTTAGGGTTTTAGGGTTTTAGGGTGTATATGTATGTATGCTAGTTTTGGGGTTTCTGGGGCTTGTTGAAATGAACTGGTAATTTTGTTGTTTTTTGATCTTTGTTGATGCCCTCGTGTTTGCTTCTAACTTGTTTTTGTTGTTCCTCTTCGCAGCCATGTCTGACCGTCCGCGGCTTCCATATAAAGCTCCGGCTTCTAGTCTATCGAGATCCCCTCCACGTAGAGAGTCTGATAGATATCCACCTGGGGGAGATTTCTCTAAATTGTCTCAAATGGATCCCCGCGGTAATAAAGTTTCATCTTCTTCTGGGACGAGGGCCTCTCCTCTTAGGAAAGGGGATCCATCGAAGAGTCATTCCGGGTCTCGAAATGCTGCCGGTCGTGCTGCTTCTTGCCCTCGTGATGACTCGGGGTGTACGCAGATACGTCCTCGCGGTGGCACCTTCGATATTCCCCCTCTTCGTTCCATAGTGCCCGTGCAGCACCCTCTGCCGCCGCCTCCAGTACTTTCTTTCAAAGGTAAGAACTCCAAAGGTGGTGCGCCGAGAGATGAATCGTCTAAGAATCCTCCTTTGAAAAGAAGAGCTTCCGAAGCTTTTGTTGGTTCGTCCGATCCCGCGGAAGAGGATGAGGTTGTCCCGGTGATACGCAGCGTTTCGTCAGCAAGAAGAAAGTTACGTTCAAGCATATTGACCTTGAAGTTTTCAAGGAAAAGCATGAGCTTCAAGCCTTCGAGTTTCGTTTATATGCCCCTGAGGATGATATTACTTACGAGCTCATCTCGAAGTATCAGTTTGATGAGTTTCACCTGCTGACTACGGTTGGAGCCTTCGAGGCGGGTCTTATGCTGACGTTGTACAAGTCTGGTGATTCATTTTATTACGATGTGTTGGCTGGTCGTGAAGGCTCTTCCACCAATACTCGCAGTCGTTCCGTGTCGCAACTATCGGGGAATTATCTCCGCGCACTGAGGGAATGTTATCTGCGGAGTAAGGGGGAGACGACGATGACATGTTACGTTCCAAATCCCACTGAGAGGGAGTTTTATACTCCTGAAAACTTCAACAACTCCTTTGGGGATTATGTCAATAGTAGGAACCGTAAACCGTGGAGTGTTAGCCTTCGGAACCTTGCTGCTCCTCGGGGCGAAATTCGTCTGTTAAGTGAGGTGAGCGATGCCAAACTGAAATACGTTCCGGGCACCGAGGGGTCGAGTCAGCGGAAACTTTTTCCCGCGCGCGAAAGGATCAAACGTGACCATGATTATGAGTGGAACGCCACTGTTATTGAAATTGTTGGTCCTTGGGCGTATGGTTGGATTCCCGGTCCGCGCGGTTGGCGTCCTTCTGGGAGTAGCAGGACTCGTGAATCTCCTCTTGCTCGTTATGGAGATTTCTGTCCCTGGCATTTAAACTTCGAAGGCATGAACTTTCCTTATGCTCTCGACGTCGTTGAAGGGGATGAGGAGGAAGGTTCTGGTGCTATACTTCCACCGAAGAGTGTCACTACTGCCAAGGTATCGAAAAAGAAGAAGATTGGGCCCAAGAAGTCTTCTACCATTGTGACGGGTGAGGCTGAGGTTCATGAAGAAGTTACTAGTCCGGTGAACGAAGAGTTTGCCTAGGATGAGGAAATGTCTGATGGGGAAGAGCGCACTGATACTTCCCCTCCTAATGTCGAGGAAGAGATTGGTGCGGGTTGTGATGGTGTTGAAGTGAGAAATAATACCGCGGTGGCTGACGGCAGTGTTATCGCGGACATGTCTGCTCCTGCTGGTGAGGCTGCGGAAACTCTCCCCACCATTTCTCAAGAGTTCTCCTTTGACAGGATTTATTCCGCATTGGGCTGCGGAAACTCTACATTTGGCTGCTGGTGAGGCCGCATTTATTACGCATTTGGCTGCTGGTGAGGCTGCGGAAACTCTACCAATTTGGCGCTAGAAACAGGGATTTCGTCCCGGTAAAAGATTTATCTTATCCTGTGATTTCATCTTAAACTAGCACATGATTGCTCTGCTTCATTAGCTCTAGCAGTATTTACCTTTTGTTAAACTTTACCATATTCAAAGCAATTTAAGATGGTTAAAAGATTTATTGCTTAGATCCATGGATTTACATTTTTTTTAGATCTCGTACGGACCTGTCTTTCCGGTGGGTTTTCGAAAATTTTCAAAAAGATTTACGTGCATTTTCAAAGGGATCCTTTCACGTGGCCCTCGGGCAGTTTTTCCCTGTCTTGGAGTAAGGTATTTCACAAACTAACCCGATCCGCACGGACATTTCTGTTTCTCGCTGTTTGAAATTCCCTTGTGCAGAAAGAAAACGACAAACGGAACCACGATGGAAAAGATGCAGGAAGCAGGAAAATCCAAAGCCTCGTCAAAGGAAGCATCAAGGACAACCCCGGTCATCACCCGGAGCAAGCAGAAAGGAGACAAAGCCAAAATGACTAGTCAGAGGCAGGATACTGCGGAGATCACTTCGCCTATGAACGCTAACTCCGTTGCAGCCGTGGCCCTCAGAGCAGCGACAACAAAGTACAATACGGCAGCGGCAGCCCCAAAGGCTGCGGAAGCCAGCAAAACTCTTGCTACGAATCAATTTCACCAACCAAAAGAAAGGGTGGATGAATCCGGAACACATCAACCCGCGCACCCGCCAACCTTCGGAATGCCATCAACAAACGATCAGAATCAAATTGTGCTGGCGGCTTTAACACCGCAGATGGGCACTCGGCCCGATCCGGAAATGCCAACAATCGAAGCTGAACCTATACCCCCCTTAGTGCAAACCGTAGAAGAAGGTGGCACCATGGCCGTAGTAGCACAAGCTGGGACTCTCAATCAGGGGTCAAACCAATCACATCGATTGATGGCTGAGCTTGAAGAATTGAAGAAGAGCCAGCAGGTTTACGCAGATGCAGTAGCTCTGCTGTCCAGAGAAAACCAAGATTTAAAAGACCGGATTTCCCAAAGCACGAAGACCATCCAACAACTTGATGAAGCAAATTCAAAGGCACCAGAACCAAATCGAGACCGAAGAGTCATCGTAGCATCTAATGGAGACGCGGCTAGGGGAAGTAGCGCATCCGACCCGGATTATAATGACGGAGAGTCAGACTATCGCGTAGGGCACCACCGCGCGATGGAAGAGCTGCCTGATGAGATGATGGCAGAGATCAGGCAATTAAAAAGTAGACAAGGCGGGGAAAGGTTAGAAGAGGTCATGAGAGAGGCTAACTCCACGCCCCTAACTCATCGCCTGGCCAACACCCCTATTCCGCTGAAGTGCCATGTCCCGACGTTCGATTGTTATGACGGATCCAGTGATCCCGCTGCACATATTCGGTATTATAACCGTGTCCTAGCTATATGGAGTCAGAACGACGCCGTACTCTGTAGATACTTCCGATCAAGCCTGAAGGGATCGGCATTGTCTTGGTTTGATAATCTGTCGCCAGACTCCATCCACTCCTACGACCAACTCGCAGAAAAGTTCTTAAGAACTTACATGTACAACAAGGCTGTTAACACCGGAATGGATAAGCTCTTTTCGCTGGAAATTGGCTACAAGGAAACCACGAGGGAATACACTAACAGATGGCACAAGATCTGCCAAGCCATAGGAAGTGTGGACCCAGTGGTAAGTATCAACTGCTACAAGTGGGGATTAGACCGAATGAGTCCACTATTTGTTGAGATTCATGGAAGCGTTCCTAAGACAGAGGGAGATCTTCGAATAATTATTTAAAAGCACGCTCGTCTTGAAGAAATCCAGCGTGAAAACCCGAGGGCGTACCCGCAGAGGTCTCACCATACCAATTCCGCAGAACAAACCAATGGGGCCAAAAGGAATTGCTCAGTGGAACGGCCTCACGAAGATAGGAAGGAACGAAGGGATGAACGACGAAAAGACGATCGAAAATTCGAAGATCAAGTTTACACGAAGCTCAATGCTAGCTATGCTCGGATCCTGCGAGAGATCAAAGGAAGGGAAAATCTGGAGTGGCCATGTGATGGGCCCGGAGATGTGAATAAAATTGAGCGTAATGGAAACGGGCCTACAGTAATACCGCAAGTGCACGGTCGTCAGTTGTAGCTAGTGCAAGTACGGGTCGATCCACAGAGATCGGGTGTGTTTCGGAAGTGTTTTAGCTAATTGGGTTTCTAGTTTGCTTTGGACTTAGAAGCCTTTTGGCTTAGATTGGGCTTTGAGTACTAATGGGTTTGAATGCCCTTTGAATGAATTGGGCTTAGTGGGTTTGTTAAAGATAAAATGAACTGAGCTTGGGCTCAGTTATCTTTGAAGTGCAAATGGGCTTTGGTTCTAGAAACTGGATTGAGCTTTGGGCTCAACAGTTCAACTATGACTTGGGCTTAACAGTTCACTAGGCTCTGGCCTTACAGTGAACTGAGTCTTGTGCTCAGTTGTTCACTTATGAATTGGGCTGGGCCTTAACAATGAATTTGAAAATTTGGTTTAAAATGGGAGTAAAAATAAAAATTTGGTTTAAGATGGGAGCAAGTAAAAATTTGGTTTTAAAATTGGGAGCAAAGTAGAAATATTTTTTTTTTTTTTTTTTTTTTTTTTTTTTAAAGAAAAATAAAATTAAAAAAAATAAAATTTGGTTTTTGAATGGGAGCAAGCCCACTGTGCAAGCCTCTAATGAAATGGAAGGAAGGCTGCGGCCCACAATCGGTTATCAGCTGGGTTTAAACCCAGAGTCCAAAATACAAGTCCAATGGAAAAATTTAAACAAGCCCACAAAATAAATACAAGCCCACAAATTAAACAACAAGCCCAAAAATAAATTTTACAAACCCAAAATAGAAAAATAAAAAGCCCAAAAAATTGGGTTAATTATTACAAGCCCACAATTAAAAAAATTGGAAGCCCACAGGTTGGGTTCTCTCAATTAAATGGGTTTAGGCTTACCTTTTTAGCACAGCCCAGCTGCTCTGATATGTTGCAAAAACCCAGTTGGGTTTTGGTTCTTTTCCTTAGTGGCGTCCCAGCAGAGGAAGAACAGGTTCAGAACAGCAGGTCCAACAGCAAATGAAGTGAAGCAGATGCAGATGCAAATGCTATGCAGTGAAATGCAAAATAGCTAAAAAACACAGATAAAACACAGCACCAATCCCCGGCAGCGGCGCCAAAAACTTGATGGGCCCGGAGATGTGAATAAAATTGAGCGTAATGGAAACGGGCCTACAGTAATACCGCAAGTGCACGGTCGTCAGTTGTAGCTAGTGCAAGTACGGGTCGATCCACAGAGATCGGGTGTGTTTCGGAAGTGTTTTAGCTAATTGGGTTTCTAGTTTGCTTTGGACTTAGAAGCCTTTTGGCTTAGATTGGGCTTTGAGTACTAATGGGTTTGAATGCCCTTTGAATGAATTGGGCTTAGTGGGTTTGTTAAAGATAAAATGAACTGAGCTTGGGCTCAGTTATCTTTGAAGTGCAAATGGGCTTTGGTTCTAGAAACTGGATTGAGCTTTGGGCTCAACAGTTCAACTATGACTTGGGCTTAACAGTTCACTAGGCTCTGGCCTTACAGTGAACTGAGTCTTGTGCTCAGTTGTTCACTTATGAATTGGGCTGGGCCTTAACAATGAATTTGACTTGGGCCTTAATGAACTGGGCTTTGGTTTTGGTCTTACAGTTGGGCTCAAATTGTGTTCTGGGCTTTTGGAAGTGAACTTTGGGCTTGAGTTGGTTAGGCCTTTAGCCTTTGGTTTCACAGAAGTGGACTTGGGCTTAGGAGTGAAGTGAGCCTTGGAGCAAAGCAAGCAGCAGCTGCAGAAAGCCAGCAGCAACAGAAGAAGTAGCTTGGCTGCAGGAGAAGAAGGGGCAGCAGCAGCAAAAGAAGCACAGCAGTGCAGTAGATGCAGAGCAGCACAAGTGCTGCAGCAGCAGTTGCAGCAATAGAAGAAATGCAACAAAAGTGGCAGCAGGAGAAGCAAGTAGTAAAGAGAATGCAAAAACAGAAATGCAAGTAGTAATGCAGCAGTGCAGAAACAGAAATGCAAGTAGTAATGCAGCAGTGCAAGTAAAGCAAATGAGTGACAGAAAACAAGATTAACAGTTGAAAATGGATTTATGGATGACAGGGAAGGTTGATGGCAAACTAGGGTTTAGATTCCACCTCTTAACCTAGACTAAGTCGGATATTCCAATTGCAACCAAATTATCCTCCCAAGGTACTAGCTATCTGATTAAAGCATAACTAGTCTGAGGTTTGGACCATAAGCAATTAACATGGGCTGCTGCACTTTCAATCACAGGGGTATCCTAACTACAATGTATGCTTGACATACAATGTGAGAGCAAAGTGATGAGAGGCCAGAATTGTAGTCTCCTACACAGTGGAATTAAGATTTCATCTTCACCCTAGTGGTGAATTAGAACATGCTAACACCTAAAACTAAACAGGAACAATTACAAATGAACAGGAGCATTAAACTAACAAAGCATCAAACAATTACACATTACAACATCACACAACACAATAAAAAACATATGCAAATGGTTAACAGTGCAATGTAACAGGAGCAAGATAATAACAGTAACAATTGAAATTAAGCTAACCCAAATTGGGTGGAAACTTGGCTAGTCCAAGAACAAGTTTTAACATCTCATACACATCCCCTTTTATACCCAAATTAGCAAATTAGGGTTTACACCCATTTTCCCCAAATCAGAAAATTAGGGCAATTTTAAATTACATAAAATTTGCTTACAATCTCCCAAAATTGGCTCGACCCATGCTTCTTGATGTCCCTCTGATGCTCTTCCTGCTCCTATTGTCCCCTAATTTCTAGCTATTTTACTCACCCCAAAACCTAGGGTTTCAGAGGTTGTGAGATGAAGAAAATAGCTAGGCTAGGGTGTTGTCGGGTGTTGGAGATGGTGGTGTCAGTGATGGAACTGGTGGTGGTGAGGGAATGGTTGCGGCAGAGGAGACAGAGGAGGAGGTGGTGGCAGTGGAGTTGCAGGCGATGGTGGTTCTGGAAATGGTCGGGTGGAGAAGATGAGTTCGATGTTTTGGGAAGGAGGGAGTGTTTGGGTGGTAGTATAGGGTTTGGTGCTAGGGTGTGAAGCAGAGACTTCAAGTTCGATATTTGCGAAGCTTAGATGTTGGATCATTGGATCTGAGTGGAATCGAACGGATAGATGGAAGGATGTGTGAAGCGACCGTCGGATTCTGAGGTGCAACGAAGTTAACGGCACCAGATGGAGTTAGGTACTGTAGTGTAAGGCGGAATCATCGGGAGTTGATGCACAGGCATAGGAGCGACCGTTGGATTCAACTACCATCTAATCTGAAGGCTTGGAATTTCAGCGCTGTGGTGCTCGGCAGAGACATCAGATTCTGATGCTCTATGAAGGAGCGACCGTCGGATGCTTCCGAGAACTGATCTGATGGCTGAGAACGGAGGCGCTTTTGTGTGTAGAAAATGAGGTTGTGCGCACCATTCTTCGCGGCTTCCTTGCGTAATTTCTCCCGGCTTTTCACTACTTTTCTGCTCTTTTCTTTCCGCGATTCATCCAGACTTTATTTATTACCTAAAAATGCAAAATTAAGTAAGAAAAATATTTATTCTTGAAAACAATGAAAATACAGAATATGGGATAAAATGTAGAATTAATGCGCAAAAGATGAGTTAAAATGCCAACAAAAAAGGATAAATATATACAATATTTGGCACTCATCAAATACCCCCAAACCTGAATTTTACTTGTCCTCAAGTAAAACAAAACTAAGGAAATCCTAACTATACCACTGTCGCTGGTCTCTCGAGTGCATTTAGCGTATGCACTAAGCCTTTTAAACCACTAAGTGTCCCTAGTGGACGAGTTGAAGTCTCGTGAAGGTTTACCAGAGGTGTGCCTACAAAACCTAAGGACAAAATATAAGCTCATATTCCATCAAACGTGACATGTGCAAAACAGTTAAGCTCACAGCAAAATGGAGATGTCAATCTAGCTATCGAAGGCACAATCCTAGCACTGATAACAAATAAAAGACATGTGATAAGAGTGTAAAGTGTATCTACACATGTGTAAAGAAAGATCTGAAGTCATGACTACTAATCACCAAGAGATAGTTTCTCAGGCTAAGAACTGAGGTCGAAATCTAGCTAGCTGTCCGGACTTTACGAGAATCGTGAATGAGTTGGAGGTATTTCACAATTACTCGCGTTGTACATCAATGGCATACACCCTTCCTTGCTTATTACAAAAGAACAACAAAAGATGACTATTTACATGACTCTTATTTACATTGACAAATCTCTTTTATTTTTGGAACAAGAGATGATGGAATTGATAAATACTTGATTTTTTTGGTATTTTTCTGATTTTTTTTTTTTTTTTTTTTTTTTTTTTTCTGAAATATACATCGTGTTTTTTTTTTTTTTTTTTTTTTTTTTTTTTTTTTTTGGAAGAAGGAAACACTTTTGATATAATTACAAAAGGAAACAAAAGATTACATGACACTTTGCAAGAGGTAGCCCTTTTTGATGCACCCAGTTAAATTCGATGGTTGTCTTTCTTAATGTAACCTCCACCTTCTATCCCAACCAACCAAAGAACAAGCTAGTCAAGTTTCGTTCAGTATTCTAAAGTGATTGGCAATCGTAACTTCCTATCCAACACCTTGAAGATCGAGGCCATACATGTATTGGTAGATCGTGCGCGTGCAAATTTCTTATCACTATGTGAATTGTGCTAGAATCAGGGTGCCTAAATATCTAGACTAAGACTCCTAATAAAAATACATATTTGCACAAGAGTCAACATTTCAAGGTAAATGAGCTCCATTTTTATGATTTTTCATTTTTTTTTAATTTTTTGTTTTTTGATTTTTTAATTTTTTTGGAATTTTTCAATTTTTTCAAAAAGAAGAAGGAGTTCGTTTTCAATTATGACAAATTATCATGGTATCTACTCTATACCCCCAAACCTAAACTAAACATTGTCCTCAATGTTTCAAAATATGGAAAGGATTAAAATGCAACATATGGAAAGGGACATGCTGAGTAGAGTAAAAGGAGAGAGAATACCCGATTTCGGCGAAAGCAGAATTAAAACTCCGTTATTCAAGGCAAAAATCCAACATATTTCAGCCGAGATCATATTGGATTAGCAAAATATATACAAAAGGAACAAAAGGTTTTTTAAAATTTTATCTACTGGATTATATACAAAAAAAATTCACCATACACTAACAATCTAAAGAGTTGAGGATCAACCCAAAAGACAAAGTGTAGAGACATAGAAAGTTTCAAAACACTAAAATTGGACTTAAATGGGAGTGAGAGTGAAAAACCGAATGAATCACCCCTAAACCAAAATTTTTCAACAGGTTTACTTTTAAGCACAAAATCTATTAATTTTAGGGGTTCAGGATTCAAAAGGTCTAACTCATAATGGACTGTTTTCGGGGTGGGCAAAGAAATGCATTCCAACTGTGGCTCTTTAAAAGTGTTATATTTTGAAGCAAAATAGTCCAAGAGGACTTGGGAAGCACACAGTTCCAATCCTAGATTAGGAATTTTCAGAAAAATTGGTTTGACAATATGGGTACAAACCAAATCTAGGTTGGGTGGAAGGCCATCAGATTGTGACTTAGGTAGAAGAATAGGCATATCATTATCGATCAAATCAAAATCTTCTAACTCATCTACACATGTCACATCATGCTCACAATCATCAATCAAATTGGCAAGATTACAATCAGAATTATCAACATCATCAACAGATTTATTCTCGTGTATCGGCACATCAGGGGAAACATCACATGGAATACTAGAAGAAATATCATGCATTAAGGTCGGGGCAGAGAAGCCTAATGTATTTGAACCCAAAGGTTCCATAACATTTTCAGTATAGACATGTTCTTCTAACATAACATCATAATCATCATCATCATCATGGTAGACATTTTGCAATCTAGGATAATTTTCAATCCTAAGGTCGGAGCTATTACAAGAATAAAACTCTAATTCATGGGGATGATTCATATCATGTGGTGTTGTTCCTGTTTCCCTAACGGATTCCCATTGATGGGTTTTTTCTGCAATCTCGGCTAAAAAATTCCATGCATCATCCACAGATTTATCAATAAATTCACCATTACACATAGATTCAACCATGGTTCGAGATTTAAAGTCTAGTCCCTCATAGAGGATGACGACAAGTCTCCACTTCTCAATTCCATGGTGCGGACATTCACTCAACAAATCATTAAAACGTTCAAAATAGTGAAAAACAGTTTCCTCATCCAATTGGACAAAACAATTGATACTTTGACGAATAGCGATGGTCCTATGGTGTGGAAAGAATTTTTTGAAAAATAGATCTGTGAGTTGGTCCCAAGTGTTGATTGATTGTGGTCTCAAACCGTAAAACCATGTTTTGGCCCTTTCCTTTAGAGAAAATGTAAACAAACGCAATTTCAGAAAGTCTTCGGACATATGATCAGGTTGCATAGTCCGACAAATTTGTTCAAACTCTCTTACATGAGTATAGGGGTTCTCAGAATCGAACCCTCGAAATATAGGAAGTATTTGTATCATGCTTGCATTTATTTTAAAAGGGTTATTAGTTTGAGGTAAGACAATACATGATAATGGAATTTGTATTGATGGATACATGTATTCATGGAGAGCACGAGGTTGGCCCATTTTGAAATGACACAAAGCCCACTATTTGGTTTTAATGGGTTTTAAAAAAAATTTGGTTTTTGATGGGTTTGGATTTTTGGGAAAAATTTGGTTTTGGTGGGATACATTTGAAAATTTGGTTTAAAATGGGAGTAAAAATAAAAATTTGGTTTAAGATGGGAGCAAGTAAAAATTTGGTTTTAAAATTGGGAGCAAAGTAGAAATATTTTTTTTTTTTTTTTTTTTTTTTTTAAAGAAAAATAAAATTAAAAAAAATAAAATTTGGTTTTTGAATGGGAGCAAGCCCACTGTGCAAGCCTCTAATGAAATGGAAGGAAGGCTGCGGCCCACAATCGGTTATCAGCTGGGTTTAAACCAAGAGTCCAAAATACAAGTCCAATGGAAAAATTTAAACAAGCCCACACAAAATAAATACAAGCCCACAAATTAAACAACAAGCCCAAAAATAAATTATTACAAACCCAAAATAGAAAAATAAAAAGCCCAAAAAATTGGGTTAATTATTACAAGCCCACAATTAAAAAAATTGGAAGCCCACAGGTTGGGTTCTCTCAATTAAATGGGTTTAGGCTTACCTTTTTAGCACAGCCCAGCTGCTCTGATATTGTTGCAAAAACCCAGTTGGGTTTTGGTTCTTTTCCTTAGTGGCGTCCCAGCAGAGGAAGAACAGGTTCAGAACAGCAGGTCCAACAGCAAATGAAGTGAAGCAGATGCAGATGCAAATGCTATGCAGTGAAATGCAAAATAGCTAAAAAACACAGATAAAACACAGCACCAATCCCCGGCAACGGCGCCAAAAACTTGATGGGCCCGGAGATGTGAATAAAATTGAGCGTAATGGAAACGGGCCTACAGTAATACCGCAAGTGCACGGTCGTCAGTTGTAGCTAGTGCAAGTACGGGTCGATCCACAGAGATCGGGTGTGTTTCGGAAGTGTTTTAGCTAATTGGGTTTCTAGTTTGCTTTGGACTTAGAAGCCTTTTGGCTTAGATTGGGCTTTGAGTACTAATGGGTTTGAATGCCCTTTGAATGAATTGGGCTTAGTGGGTTTGTTAAAGATAAAATGAACTGAGCTTGGGCTCAGTTATCTTTGAAGTGCAAATGGGCTTTGGTTCTAGAAACTGGATTGAGCTTTGGGCTCAACAGTTCAACTATGACTTGGGCTTAACAGTTCACTAGGCTCTGGCCTTACAGTGAACTGAGTCTTGTGCTCAGTTGTTCACTTATGAATTGGGCTGGGCCTTAACAATGAATTTGACTTGGGCCTTAATGAACTGGGCTTTGGTTTTGGTCTTACAGTTGGGCTCAAATTGTGTTCTGGGCTTTTGGAAGTGAACTTTGGGCTTGAGTTGGTTAGGCCTTTAGCCTTTGGTTTCACAGAAGTGGACTTGGGCTCAGGAGTGAAGTGAGCCTTGGAGCAAAGCAAGCAGCAGCTGCAGAAAGCCAGCAGCAACAGAAGAAGTAGCTTGGCTGCAGGAGAAGAAGGGGCAGCAGCAGCAAAAGAAGCACAGCAGTGCAGTAGATGCAGAGCAGCACAAGTGCTGCAGCAGCAGTTGCAGCAATAGAAGAAATGCAACAAAAGTGGCAGCAGGAGAAGCAAGTAGTAAAGAGAATGCAAAAACAGAAATGCAAGTAGTAATGCAGCAGTGCAGAAACAGAAATGCAAGTAGTAATGCAGCAGTGCAAGTAAAGCAAATGAGTGACAGAAAACAAGATTAACAGTTGAAAATGGATTTATGGATGACAGGGAAGGTTGATGGCAAACTAGGGTTTAGATTCCACCTCTTAACCTAGACTAAGTCGGATATTCCAATTGCAACCAAATTATCCTCCCAAGGTACTAGCTATCTGATTAAAGCATAACTAGTCTGAGGTTTGGACCATAAGCAATTAACATGGGCTGCTGCACTTTCAATCACAGGGGTATCCTAACTACAATGTATGCTTGACATACAATGTGAGAGCAAAGTGATGAGAGGCCAGAATTGTAGTCTCCTACACAGTGGAATTAAGATTTCATCTTCACCCTAGTGGTGAATTAGAACATGCTAACACCTAAAACTAAACAGGAACAATTACAAATGAACAGGAGCATTAAACTAACAAAGCATCAAACAATTACACATTACAACATCATACACAACACAATAAAAAACATATGCAAATGGTTAACAGTGCAATGTAACAGGAGCAAGATAATAACAGTAACAATTGAAATTAAGCTAACCCAAATTGGGTGGAAACTTGGCTAGTCCAAGAACAAGTTTTAACATCTCATACACATCCCCTTTTATACCCAAATTAGCAAATTAGGGTTTACACCCATTTTCCCCAAATCAGAAAATTAGGGCAATTTTAAATTACATAAAATTTGCTTACAATCTCCCAAAATTGGCTCGACCCATGCTTCTTGATGTCCCTCTGATGCTCTTCCTGCTCCTATTGTCCCCTAATTTCTAGCTATTTTACTCACCCCAAAACCTAGGGTTTCAGAGGTTGTGAGATGAAGAAAATAGCTAGGCTAGGGTGTTGTCGGGTGTTGGAGATGGTGGTGTCAGTGATGGAACTGGTGGTGGTGAGGGAATGGTTGCGGCAGAGGAGACAGAGGAGGAGGTGGTGGCAGTGGAGTTGCAGGCGATGGTGGTTCTGGAAATGGTCGGGTGGAGAAGATGAGTTCGATGTTTTGGGAAGGAGGGAGTGTTTGGGTGGTAGTATAGGGTTTGGTGCTAGGGTGTGAAGCAGAGACTTCAAGTTCGATATTTGCGAAGCTTAGATGTTGGATCATTGGATCTGAGTGGAATCGAACGGATAGATGGAAGGATGTGTGAAGCGACCGTCGGATTCTGAGGTGCAACGAAGTTAACGGCACCAGATGGAGTTAGGTACTGTAGTGTAAGGCGGAATCATCGGGAGTTGATGCACAGGCATAGGAGCGACCGTTGGATTCAACTACCATCTAATCTGAAGGCTTGGAATTTCAGCGCTGTGGTGCTCGGCAGAGACATCAGATTCTGATGCTCTATGAAGGAGCGACCGTCGGATGCTTCCGAGAACTGATCTGATGGCTGAGAACGGAGGCGCTTTTGTGTGTAGAAAATGAGGTTGTGCGCACCATTCTTCGCGGCTTCCTTGCGTAATTTCTCCCGGCTTTTCACTACTTTTCTGCTCTTTTCTTTCCGCGATTCATCCATACTTTATTTATTACCTAAAAATGCAAAATTAAGTAAGAAAAATATTTATTCTTGAAAACAATGAAAATACAGAATATGGGATAAAATGTAGAATTAATGCGCAAAAGATGAGTTAAAATGCCAACAAAAAAGGATAAATATATACAATATTTGGCACTCATCACCATGGTCTAAGGGAAAACAGCCCCCAAGAACCGAGAAGTATAAAGATTACTGTGAATATCACTACTTCAACGGACACCAAACCGAAAAATGTAAAAACCTCAAAATAATGATCCAAAAATTGATTGATGCTGGCAAGCTCAAACATTACATACGAAAGGATATTGCCGAGGATAGATCCAAACGAACCAAGCCAGTCCAACTTCCAGAGGGAAACCGCACAATCAACACCATCTCGTGTTCTGAAGCCGCATGGCCCTCACTTACAGCACAAATAGGAAAGAGGTTACGGAAGCGGTTCGAGGACCGCTGCGAATTGTATAAGATCGATGGGGTAGAGGTGGACGAGCACGAAGAGTGTATGGACTCACCTATTATCTTCGATGCTGAAGATATCGAAGAAGATATGGAAGACCATAACGACCCCCTGGTCCTCACACTACCAGTGGCTGGATGTAACCATAAAAAGATCCTCATAGACGGGGGAAGCTCAGTGAACGTTCTATTCTACGACGCATTCAAACGAATGAAGATCCATGAAGAACAGCTAATGACCTCTTATTACACCATCTACGGATTCAACGGAGCACCCACGAAGCCATTGGGAGACATCATGTTGCAGGTTAACGCCGGACCCATGAAAGTAGAAACACGATTCAGCGTGGTTGACGCCCCATCCCCCTACAACGCCATTATTGGACGAAAATGGTTACATAAACTCAAGGGAGTGGCGGAAACCTACTACCAATATCTCAGATTCCCTACACCTGAGGGAGTGATGGAAATCATGGGAGATCGGGTCTCTGCAAGAGAGTGCCAAGCCACTCAGGATCGTATGAACAACGAATAAGAAGAGCAACGAAAAACCCGAAGAATTAAAAATAAAGAAGCCGCGAAAGAGAAGGCCATAGACCTGTTCCTCAAGAAAACTACAGGAAGGGGTTTGACAAAAGATGATAATGTCCTAAACACAGAGACAGGTCCTTCAGCAGCCAACGAAGGACAGAAACATACCAAATAGCAATCAAAGAACGTCCCAGTCCTCGGGGACCCGAAGCCGGTGTTCACGGCAGTAGAGCCGGTAAAAGAAATCAACATAGGAACGGAGGAAAACCCGAAAATGATCAAAGTAGGGACCATAATGGACGAAAGAAGGGAAGATTCTCTAACCAAATTACTTAAAGAATACGCGGATATATTCGCCTGGAAACTAGGAGATATGCCGGGGATTGACCCGAAAGTAATCCAACACGAGCTGCACATCAAACCAGGCACGCCCCCGTTCAGGCAGAAAATTAGAAAAGTTGCACCAGAGTATCATAAGGCAGTGGAAAAAGAACTTCGGAAACTACTAGACGCGGGTTTCATCAAGGAAGTCAAGTACCCTACATGGATCTCCAACATGGTCGTCGTTCCTAAGAAAAATGGAGGGGTTAGGATATGCATCGATTTTACTAACCTCAACAAGGAATGTCCAAAGGACAGCTATCCCCTGCCAAGCATATATCAGCTGGTGGAAGCAGTATAAGGATATGAAGAACTGTCATTCATGGATAGACATTCTGGCTACAACCAAGTAGCCCTGGCAGAAGAATATCATCCACACACAACGTTCTTCACCCCACATGGCCTTTATTGCTACACTAGAATGCCCTTCGGACTTCGAAACGCAGGGGCAACATACCAAAGAATGGTCGATGCTATCTTCAGGCCATGGATTGGTAGTACCTTAGAAGTCTACGTCGACGATATGCTCGTCAAAAGTAAGCTGCGCAAAGATCACCACCAGGATCTGAGAGACATCTTCGAAGCAATGAGGAAACATCACATGAAAGTAAATCCAGAGAAATGCACTTTCGGTGTCACCTCGGGGAAATTCCTCGGGAATATGGTAACAAAAAGGGGCATTGAGGTAGACCCAGTGAAGATTCAGGCCATAGTAGAAATGCCATCCCCTAAGAATTTAAAAGAAGTGCAGAAGCTCAATGGGTCCATAGCAGCCTTGGGCAGATTTATTGCCCGATCCTCGGACAAATGAAAACATTTCTTCAATATTCTCAAAAAAGGGAGCAAGTTTGAATGGACCGCAGAATGCGAAGAAGCCTTCCAAAAAAATCAAAGAACACCTAACTTCAATTCTGATCCTGCAGAAGCCGGATCCTGATGAGGTTTTGGCATTGTACATAGAAGCAACAAAAGACGCAGTTAGCGCAGTGTTGGTCAAAACCAATACGAAGATAGAACAGTCTATCTATTATGTCAGTAAAACCCTCAATTCTGCGGAAAGGAACTACACGAAGATCGAACAACTTATCCTAGCATTGGTATGGGATACTCAAAAGCTGAGAACCTACTTCCTAACTCATTTCATCCGGGTCCCATGCAAAGCACCACTAGAAGCAGTCCTTAAAAGCGCAGGAAAAGTGGGCAGAATAGCCAAGTGGAACACCCACCTGGATCAATTCAACATCATCCATGAAATTCAACATTCCCGAAAATCCCAAGTTTTGGCGGATTTCTTAGCAGACCTCCCCCTGGACAACGACGAGGAGATTGAGGGAATACCAGAAGCCGAGGAAGAAAGCAAGGATTCAATGGATATCCTCGAACCCGCGAGTCAAAGACAATGTGAAGTCTTCGTCGATGGGTCCAAAAATAAGGAAGGAGCAGGAATAGGCATCGTCATCACCACCCCAACCGGAGTAAGGATCGTACAAGCACTCAGGTTAGAATTCAAAGAGCATACTAACAACATCGTCGAATACGAGGCAGTCGTACATGCCCTCCGTTTAATAATAGAAATGGGGGTAACCGATGTAAGACTGACAAGTGATTCACAGCTTGTCATACAGAAAATAGGGCTCTATTACAATGTGTACGACGACACCCTCTCATCTTACATGGCCTTGGTCCAAACATTGGCATCACAAATTCCAAACATCAAGTTCCGGCACTTATGCAGAAGGGATCTCAGGCACGCGGATGCCCTAGCATATATATCATCCATGCTAAAGAACAAAAGCGTCGAAGCTATTAAGATAACAAGGGTATACGAGCCTTCGATTGCATCACAATTCTCCTTCGCTACCAATCAAGATACATTGGAAGAAAATATCGAAGACCAGGTAGGAGAAGACATCCATAACGATTTTGACGAAGAAGACATCCTGTCAAGAGCAAATCAAGACGAAGATTTCAGAAACGAAGATGATTGGAGAAAGGTGATCCATGCGTTTCTCCAAGAAGGAACTTTACCCGCGGATCATAAACAAGCCAGGAAAATACTCTCCAAAGCAGGAAGATATGACCTTCGGGATGGAATCCTGTACAAGAAATCCTTCCTCGGACCGCTACTACGATGCTTGTCCAGAAAAGAGGGGCATCGAATTCTAAACGACATCCATTATTGCGACGCAGGGAATCATAGCGGCATGAGATCACTAGCCGACAAAGCAAAAATGCAAGGATATTACTGGCCCACAATGATACAGGATGCCGCAAGAATGTCCCGACGATGTGAAGATTGTCAGCGTTTCGCCAAAAAGATACACGCGCCAGCAACAACGTTAAATTCTGTAGGTAGCCCGTGGACATTTGCAAAATGGGGCATAGATATGGTCGGGCCTTTCATCGAGGGATCAGGGGAAAGACGATTTTTGATAGTAGACACGGACTATTTCAGTAAATGGGTGGAAGCTAAAGCCTTATCCAGGATCAGAGACGTGGATGTGTTTACTTTCATATTCCAAAACATCATTTGCAGGTTCGGCATACCAGCAGAAATCGTGTCCGATAATGGTAAGCAGCTACAAGGAAAAAATATAGACATGCTCTTCGATACTTTCAAAATAAGGAAGAACAAATCCACCCCCATATACCCTCAAAGCAACGGACAAGCGGAAGCCACTAACAAGACCCTCGCCCTTATCCTCAAAAAGCAATTAGACAAACATAAGGGGCGATGGTGTGAATAGTTGCACAATGTGTTATGGGCATACAAGACAACACGAAGATCTGCCACTGGGGAATCCCCGTTTCTCCTCACTTATGGAGCTGAAACGGTCATCCCAACAGAGATCCTCATGCCAACCACAAAGACTGAAGCATGGGAGAAAAATCTCACAACAGACATGATGTTGGAGAGATTGGACGACCTGGAAGAAAGAAGGGAGGCAGCATTGCAGAAGATGGAAAATTATCAACGAAGACTAGTAAGGGAGTACAACAAAAAGGTAAAACTTCGAAATTTTGTAGAGGGGAAGTATGTCCTAAGAAAAATCCCACGGTATCAACGAGAAAAGAAATGGGGAAAGCTAGCACCTACGTGGGGAGGACCTTTTATAATACACGACATTGCGGGGAACGGTTCCTACCATCTTCGCAATATGAAAGGCGAAGTTCTCCGACATCCTTGGAATGCTAAGTGGCTCAAACCATACTACCCATAGGTGCAACGCAGCTTTGCATCTGCGTGAAGAATCCCATAAGAAGAAGGCAGCGTAACCGCTGTACATGTTTCTATCTCTGGACGATATCAATCAAACAAGCCTTCTGAAATTCGAGTAAACAAAAATAATCAACAATATTGGGGAAAGTAGCCAACCTACAATCTCTCAGGGCTCTCCCATCAGTGTCCATAAGTGTAAGACCGGGGAGAAGGCACCCAGCAGAAAGAGATACCCAACCAATCTCAAGGCAAAGGGTCGACGGAATGGGTGTATGTAAATATTTTTACCCCATATCCTAGAACGTTGCCTCGACCCCCACCGTCTGGGAATCCTCTGTCCAAGGGTTCTCCAGCGGGATGACAGGTCTCAAGACGATCACGAAGGTACCTCCCTTCGGTATCGCACCCAAACACTTAAAAAAAAAAAAAACTCTTCTTTTGTTTTTAGTGTCCTTCCTCACAATGCTTAAAATAAACAACAAACTGATATTGCAGGTATATTAAAAAAATGATCCATTTCATAAAGGTTGGTTACAAAAAGCGGCAAGGCCAGTACAAGGAATACACAACAAAAATATTCTTTTTACAAAATACTAGCAAAATCTAATGGAAGGCTAATGATTCCGCGGTCTTTACTTAGATGATGCCGCCCCATCAGTAGGGTTGTTCCGAAGAGTTGAAGGGACGCTCCCACCAGATGAGGGTCCCGAGGAGCCAGGTAAGGAGGCAGGTACTGTACGACGCGGATAACTCTTCACGAGGCCATGCTCGGTCTTAAGGCCAAGATCAATCTTCTCCAGCATCTTGTTTGTCTCCTCAGCCAATTGACACCGAGCCTTATGCATAATAACTGTCATCCGCTGGTGGGCTTGGGATAACAACGAAGATAGACGATTCACTTCTTTAGAAGCAGCACCAACGGCCTCCTCGCGGGATGCCGCCAAACTCTTAAAATGATTAGTCTGTTCTTCCTGCTGCGCTAAGGAAGATTGAGCCTTTTCAAATTTTTCATTTGCAACGCGGAGTTGTCCCTCGAGCTCTGAAAAAGACAACACAAGGGAGTTAGCACAGAAAAGACACAATCACACTCGACGAAATAGGGTTATACCTTCGACACAAGCCGAAGCCTCTTCATACTCATTAACAACCGCATCTCGCGCTTCATCAAGATAGTCATATTCCTCGGATAATTTCTTATAATCTAGTTGAAGGTTGGTGAGAGTAAATTGACTGGCATCTAATTCTAGCTTCATCGAATCCATGTGACGAAGGTGGTTGACTTCGTTGTTTATCTCTGATACCCCTTTGCTAAGTCTGTACATACATACTTCGAGATTTCTCTCAGACTCAGCCTGGCGGGCTATTTCAGCGCGAGACGCAGCAAGGGCTTTGCTTAGAGCCCCAACTTCGGCTCTGGCATCGTCCCTTTCTCTGGTAAGACACATGCTCTCCTTAACTCCCGGAAAAGGAAGGGAGCGAGCCTTTCGTAATTCCTCTTCCAGAAGATGTATTCTAGACTCCAACAATGAAGTGCGCTCACGGGATTCCCGCAGATTCTCACGTGTCCACAGCAGCGTACCATTGAACAAAGTACGGTCATGGTTATACAGATTCTGCATATCAACCATTTGAACATGCCTTGCGCGCCATCCCTCAGCCCGAGCGTCCCACTTTTTGGCTTCGCTCTTAATTTTCTCGACCAGCTCTTTGATACGAGATTTTTGCCGTGCCCTTTCGTTTCGAAGCCATATCAGCTCAGGGACGCCACCCACTGAAGATAGGGTGGGGAGACTCAGACAGAACAACAAAGTAGTAGAGAGGAATTACGAGAGAAAAATGGAGAAAAAACCTGTGAAAGCTGAAACTTGGCCGCGGGTTTGCTCTAACTCAGCGCGTACGGCGGCAAGCTCTGAACGAAGACCAGTCTCCGCTTCACCCAGCCTTTCTTTCTCTTTAAGGCTATTCTTCATTCTTCTATCTCCACCTCAGCCGCAGATAAGGCCTTTTCTCTGTGACGAAGCTTGGCCTCCAGCTTCAAAGATTTCGCTTTAAAGAATTGATACAACACATGGTTACAATGCTCACTCCTCATCATCTACACATCAAATGGCAAACATTATTACCGAAGAGATACGTCACGAAGAGATATGTACGAAGACTTACCTCCAAGACACGCTGCTGGGGAAAACCGTATTGGTACCCATCGGCTATGGCCATCATGTCAGCAACAGAAGTGGGAGGCTCCGATACGAGGGTAGCTTCGGGAACACTCAAGCTTTTCCCCCACATCTCAGATACACGCGCCTCGGAAGATAGTTCCATCATCCGACGGGTATAAGCATCGGAATCCTTCTCACCAGCAACCACCGGGGCAGGAGGGACAAACAACAGACCCTTTTTCTTGAGCCAATCCATTATGGCATCCTCACCCTCAAACGTCAGCGAATGAGGGAAATCCTCGGAAGGCGAGTCAACCACAGACTTCCCCTTTGCTGATATTGCCCCATCGGCACAAGTTTCGGCATCAACATGCGCATTGCGATCATCCGCGCCCTCATGAACAGCAGCGTCTCCCTTACCAGAACCCCCGAGCACATCCCAATCATCATTGGGGGAGAGCAAAGAAAAGCCTTCGGGAAAATCGAGGGCATCGTCAAAGAGTTCCCCTGCGGAATAAATCCTGTCAAAGGAGAACTCTTGAGAAATGGTGGGGAGAGTTTCCGCAGCCTCACCAGCAGGAGCAGACATGTCCGCGATAACACTGCCGTCAGCCACCGCGGTATTATTTCTCACTTCAACACCATCACAACCCGCACCAATCTCTTCCTCGACATTAGGAGGGGAAGTATCAGTGCGCTCTTCCCCATCAGAGATTTCCTCATCCTCGGCAAACTCTTCGTTCACCGGACTGGTAACTTCTTCATGAACCTCAGCCTCACCCGTCACAATGGTAGAAGACTGCTTGGGCCCAATCTTCTTCTTTTTCGACACCTTGGCAGTAGTGACACTCTTCGGTGGAAGTATAGCACCAGAACCTTCCTCCTCATCTCCTTCAACGACGTCGAGAGCATAAGGAAAGTTCATGCCTTCGAAGTTTAAACGCCAGGGACAGAAATCTCCATAACGAGCAGGAGGAGATTCACGAGGCCTGCTACCCAGAAGGACGCCAACCGCGCGGACCGGGAATCCAACCATACGCCCAAGGACCAACAATTTCAATAACAGTGGCGTGCCACTCGTAATCATGGTCACGTTTGATCCTTTCGCGCGCGGGAAAAAGTTTCCGCTGACTCGACCCCTCGGTGCCCGGAACGTATTTCAGTTTGGCATCGCTCACCTCACTTAACAGACGAATTTCGCCCCGAGGAGCAGCAAGGTTCGAAGGCTAACACTCCACGGTTTACGGTTCCTACTATTGACATAATCCCCAAAGGAGTTGTTGAAGTTTTCAGGGTATACCACTCTCAGCGGGATTTGGAACGTAACATGTCATCGTCGTCTCCCCCTTACTCCGCAGATAACATTCCCTCAGTGCGGAGATAATTCCCCGATAGTTGCGACACGGAACGACTGTGAGTATTGGTGGAAGAGCCTTCACGACCAGCCAGCACATCGTAATAAAAGGAATCACCAGACTTGTACAACGGCAGCATAAGACCCGCCTCGAAGGCTCCAACCGTAGTCAGCAGGTGAAACTCATCAAACTGATACTTCGAGATGAGCTCGTAAGTAATATCATCCTCAGGGGCATAGAAACGAACCTCGAAGGCTTGAAGCTCATGCTTTTCCTTGAAAACTTCAAGGTCAATGCTTGAACGTAACTTTCTTCTTGCTGACCGAAACGCTGCGTATCACCGGGGCAACCTCATCCTCTTCTGCAGGATCGGACGAACCAACAAAAGCTTCGGAATCTCTTCTTTTCAAAGGAGGATTCTTAGACGATTCAGCTCTCGGCGCACCACCTTTGGAGTTCTTCCCTTTGAAAGAAAGTACTGGAGGCGGCGGCAGAGGGTGCTGCACGGGCACTATGGAACGAAGATGGGGAATATCGAAGGTGCCACCGCGAGGACGTATCTGCGTACACCCCGAGTCATCACGAGGGCAAGAAGCAGCACGACCGGCAGCGTTTCGAGGCCCGGAAGGACTCTTCGATGGACCCCCTTTCCTAGGAGGAGAGGCCCTCGTCCCAGAAGAAGATGAAACTTTATTACCGCGGAGATCCATTTGAGACAATTTAGAGAAATCTCCCCCAGGTGGATATCTATCAGACTCTCTACATGGAGGGGATCTCGGTAGACTAGAAGCCGGAGCTTTATATGGAAGCCGCGGACGGTCAGACATGGATGCGAAGAGGAACAACAAAAACAAGTTAGAAGCAAACACGAGGGCATCAACAAAGATCAAAAAACAACAAAATTACCAGTTCATTTCAACAAACCCCAGAAACCCCAAAACTAGCATACATACATATACACCATAAAACCCTAAAACCCTAAGCTTAAAAGTTCAATCAATACAAGTGCAACAATGGCCTCCTCGACTTGAGAAGAAGAACAGGGGCAAACTAGCATACATACATCAAAAGGTGTTCTTCATCACAAACAAGGTACGACAGCAGCAGAAAATTTTGTTTCAGCACAATCAACACAACTTAAAACAACAGAGACGAAGAAAAGAAATCTTACCACCACAAATAAAATCCCAAAAGAAGACAACAAACCAGAAACAAAGAAGAAACGAGCGTGATTAATGCTAGGGCAGAGAGAATTTATTGGTTGAAGAACAAAGAATGAAGACTGACAGGGAGAATGAAATTAATTTTCAAGGAGAATGAAATTAATTTTTCTCCTCTCCTTAATATACTCGAAAGAAAGAGAAGGAAGTTAATGGAGGAATGGGAAACGTGCCCATTAAATGAGCAGTTAATGCACGAGTGAGAAACGTGCCCAAGTATCTAGGAGAAGTTATTAGGAGAGAGGAAGAATATGTAACGTCTGTTTTCTTCAATGCTTCCACTAAACACTCAAGCCCAAAGAAGAGGGGCAAATTGTGTGTACATATTTCACCATCAAACACGTGTATGTAGGAAGACACGTGGAGAGCATGCGGACCAAGCCATCAAAACATGATGACACACGCCCACAGCCAAGAAGCCCATCCCGTGGACGTCGGATCTTTACTCGAACAAATCCAAGGGCAGAAGATAAGAGATGTATCAAAAACACGATGTACTGCGGAGCACCAAACAATTCCCGAAGAGTTACTTTATCTCATCCCCAAAAGAAGCCAAGATCAACGGTGAAGAAAAGGTCGACTGACATGGACGTGACAGGGGCAGAAGACACTTGTCTGACACGAGCAGGCGCCTCAACCACCCGCATTAAACACTCTGAGCAGTGTACGTGTCGATCAGCCCGTGGAACGAACGAGGATGACTCTGCGTGATCAAGCAATGAACGAAGACCTCCGCGTGATGGACACAAAGCACAAGAAGATAAGGTTCCAACGGCCCTCAGAAATGGGTCCCACACTCTAGCCCTACAAATACCCCCTCTCCACCAAGAGTGAGGGGATCGGAAAAACGAGGGAGAGAAGGAGAGAGAGAAGGATTGTGAGTGTAAGTTTGTCCTTTACAATACACAGATCTATGTAAACTCCAAAGTCACTCGACTATCTCTGTAATCATCAAGTACATAGTGAAACAACCCCGTGGATGTAGGCCTTAGTGCTGAACCACGTAAATCCCAGTCTTATTTACATTCCAGCACTTTATATTCGCCGAATATTCCATGAGTTTTACTTTTATACTTCGTTTTATTTATCTTCCCCTGTGTAAACGCCTCTCGCGATATTATTAGATGAGGCTATGATAAACCCGAAGGTTTTGAGCCAAGGAATCAATGCAATCGTATCATCAGTGCGAGTATGTACCTAGAGTACAAATATTGTTAGTGAACATATAGATGTCTTCGTGATTTACGTGTTCACATCCGGCTTCTGTTTTCTTGTATCTTTGTGTTGCGAAGAAACAAGACCTAGCCAATAATATTCAAGCCCGGTCCAATATCACTGAAACGGACGTGCAAATCCAGGCCTTTCAAATCCGCCCAACTCTGAACTCATCCATCGTGTCCGAGCGTGCCAAGAACCCCCTTCTTAATCATTCGAGAACCCACTGACTATCATCCTCTGCCAGAATCAACGGCTCAACCATCTTTTCTGTCACCTTCGTTCACCGGCAAACTACAACGAACCCCCATAACTATCCAAAACAGTGAGTTTCGATACCTCACTTTGCTGCTGCCAAGTACGGTTGATTTCTCAATCGCAGACTCTCTTCTCTCGGTGATATTCCTCTTTCTTCACAGGCATGCTGATGCTATTACTTCATCATCTGCATCTTCAAGGCAACTGCAGCCTGACAGCAACACTCGTGCAATTCTGGCCACTGCATCAACTTCTTCCTCACCGAATACCAACTCCACTCGAGCACAAACCATCATCACTGCCTACATCTGATTGCCGAGAGCTGCTACCATCGTTGTTGCTGTAATGAATGAACTCGAGAGAACGAACTCGAGCCAACCAACAACGGACCCATTTCAGTTCGAATCCATTTTCATCACCTCCAAACTCCATTCTCTCTGGCTATCTCCACCGGTTCAAGCTCAAAACCAAACAAGTCGAGCTCCTATATCTCAATATATCAGTGCATGCATCTCAAGTAGTTCCAACCAGTACCAGTTCGTCTTTAATCTCTACCCCATTTGACTCAAACAGCAGCTTAATCTCAGTAAACAGTTCAATCACCCTGGCAACATAATCCCATTTTCCGACTACTCCATCCACATGCCCAACTGACCGTTTATCCAGCCACCACCATTGACAGTAACCTACTCTGTTCCATTGACAGTTTGATTTGCTGAGACAAAATCTCCCAAGATCGCAAATGGCCTCGCACATTTGTTCCTTTTCATTTTCTCGTAAACTCAGTTCTTTTGATAGGAACAGAAGAGAACGCCCCACTTGACACTTTTAATACTATCAACAACATGTGATGGGGAGTTTTCCACGTCACCCACTATCTCACGATGTTCCCGGTGCACATGAAAATACAAAGCTTTGTCTCTCCCAGGCTGTGGAATGGCAAGCTGGTGCAGCAATTTTTTGGCAGGCCACAATTCTATCCACTCGGCTCCCTCCTTCTGGTGTCGTGTTTCATAAATCCCAATTTAGCTTCATTTAGCTAGTTATCATTTCGGTAATCGGATTAGCGTGTACTTTCTACAAAAGCACTAAAATAATGTCATTAGTCAAAATATCGAGTCCTAACTAATATAAATATGGGTATAAAATGTAGCACTTACGTGCTTATCACATTCTGAATCAGAATTTGAGTTAGCAGAAGTTTCTGCTGTGAAAACTGAAATTTCAGTGCAAACTTCGGAAGTATGCGAATTGACCAACTGATATGATTTTTCTTGTATTGAATCATTTGAAGCATCAGAGAGAGAGAAATGTTCCTTAGATCTTTTGCTTCTTCTCATAATATCCTTGATCTTTTGCAAAATCAATGACCTGTCAGGATCAATATAATTTGGACAACATTCATCAGCCCAAGACAAGTTCGGAGAATTACTTGTGTTGGTCACAGTGTTGAACGTGGAAGTTCTGACTATGTTCTGATCATGATCAAGAACTCTTAACTTTCCAATAAGTGAGTTTTTGGATAGTGTATCAAGGTTATTTCCTTCAACGATATCATGTTTCTTAGAATCGTATCTAGCTGGCAACGATCTGAGAATTTTCATCACAATGTCCTTTTCAGGAATAGTCTTACCTAATGCAAAAGATGCATTAACAATTTCAGACACTTTGTGATTAAACTCATCAAATGAATCTTCATCAGCCATGCAAAGGTTTTCCCAACCAGAATTTAGGTTTTGAAGCCTAGCTTCCTTTTCAGAAGTATTCCATTCAAAACGGTTTCTAAGATATCTCAAACATCTTTAGACCGAGTGCACATAGTCATATGGTGCTGAAGATCTTGGGTAATGGCATGTATGATAGCATTTAAGCCGACAGAATTTTGCTTTGCAGCGAGAATCTCATCAGGCTCATACCTACCAATATCCTTTGCAATAGTTACACCGTCTACTATAACCGTAGGAGGATTATTTCCATTAACAACATAAACCCATGATTGGAAATCACGTGCTTGGATAAAGGCACACGTAGCAATTTTCCACCATGAGTAATTCGAGCCATCGAAGACTGGCGGTACGTTTATAGAGATGGCGCTTCTGCCCATAGAGTCAGATTGCTACAAACACAGACTAAAGAGGTCTTAAACGTGTTTGCCTGCTCCGATACCAATGGAAAAAAGCGGGGGTCTAACAACCACACCCAATATTTCATTCGGAAATCTGTATTGACTAACTTCAATATAATTCCAAGAGAATCAACTAGACAGTGAGACATAATCAAGAAAATATATCCAAGAGTTATATGTTTGTCTCTCAACGTAATCCGCAAATCAAAAAGATAGAATCCGTGAGCCTTATTATTATGCAAAACAACTTGAACGGTACCAAAGACCAATGTTCAAGTGTCAATCAATTTCAATCAACAACGAAAGGTTGTACTTACCAATTGATTGAACTACACACAACCTGTGATATTTCAATTATATAAACAAATATAATGCGAAAAAGAAATAACACAGACACCAAAATTTTTGTTAACGAGGAAACCGCAAATGAAGAAAAACCACGGGACCAAGTCAAGATTTGAACACCACATTGTATTAAGCCGCTATAGACTCTAGCCTACTACAAGTTAACTTTGGACTTGAATGCACACCATGTTTATATCCAATCTTGGTTACATGTTCTAAACCCTCATTTCAATCATTAAAACATTCTCGGAAGACGACAATAGTTGTCTCACACAAACTATTAGCTTCAAAGCAATTTTCAAGTGATCGAATGATCGATACAAAACATTCCGCGTCTACATCAAATGACTGTCTCACACAAATCATGTAAGATGTTACAAGGCGATTTTCACATGATCATCTTTTGACTTGCGTCAAGAATAAAAGATGAACTTGGTTAAACCGAAAGCTTACCAACACATATTTCGAGAAATAGATAAGCGAGATAAACTCGGATCAAAATACCAAATGTGTATAAATGATGTCTATATAGCAATGCGACCTTTTGTCTCAAATAGGAGATAGAGTAGATAGACTTTTGGTGAAGTTGCACAAGTTCCCTTGAGTAGTTCTTCGTCTTCATTCGATGAACGCCGTGGAGTCTAAAGCTCAAGTACACTTACTATCCTAATCCGAGACTTAGCTATAAGTAGACAAAAAATCAAGACTTCTAGTTTTGGAAACTAAAGTTGACAAACAAGCTTGATATAGCAACGCTTGCGAGTTCGACCGAGAAGTGCTCTAACAATCTCACTCTTTGCCAATTTTAGTGACAAAACTATCAATACATATGGATTACAAAAAATATAAACTTTGTAGATTCTCATCCAAATGATTGACCTCCTTGGTTCTTCAACATTACTCGAAATCTTCGTCACTTCCAAGTACTCCAATCATTCTAAATGTGTTCAACTCGGCATCATTGTTGTTGAAGATCCGTAGCAATAACAATGAGAAAACAGTTGCTCTGAATCATTTTTATACAGTGTCTTAGTATTATTACACAACATCAAAATTCAATTGTATCGCAACTTTGATAATAATATTATGGTGATATGTATCTCTCCCCCTTAGTCAATACTTCATCTCACAATGAAAACCACCCCCCCTTACATAATGATCTGTAAACCATATGTATGTAGTGTGAACTACAAAAATAATTCTCCACCTTTTTTTCAATATAAATTGGCAAAGGTACGAAAACTAGCGGGATCATAATGAAATTATAAAAAGAGATTATTCATGACTAAAAGTGAACATATCAACTTTGTTTCCATGATTTCACATAGCCGAAACTTAGTGCATTCATCAAGGAGTTTATAAAGATATAAGATAACTCATACAATATTCCACAGCCGCACTCCCCACAAAGATTTGGCAATTCAGCACAAGTTTAATTAATAACTCTCCCCCATAAAAGGCCATTCCCGAAAGAACAACAAGGGCGGCCTTACTTTTACGTGAAAAGAAGGATTTCTTTGGACATTAACAAATTACATGAAACATAAATTTGGATCCTCTAAACTCAAATAAATTAACCACAAGAGAACCTTAATGATTAATTTAATCAGAAACACTCAACATAAGAAAACTTACGGAGCCATACAGTACTTTCACATAAAAGTGGATCAGGGAAAGATCAATACTGCGGAATATACAAAAGTTCATTCTATCTTTTATCAATATTTGCATAATGACATAATATACTTAACTTTTTACATATATGGGACAATCATAGTTCACGAACGTAAACACACACATCCCATATTTTTTTTTCAATATATAATACCAATAAAGATTAATACTACAAAATTATTTTCCAAATAACTTAGAATTTAAAAAAATAAATCTAAAACATTACAAGATGAAAATCGTTGGCAATAGCTATGTGTAATCACAATATTTGTTATTCCAAACCATAGTTATCCTTCTTAAAATACAAGAATAAATTCTCTTAAGAAGTTTCCTAGACATTGTAGAGATTTCTAGAGCATCTACTGAGAATTCCATTGATTATGTGATCATTTAATTCCTCCAAATCTTCAGAAATATCAGTTAACTCACTAAGTTCTCTTTTCAGTTCACACAAGGTGTTCTTTGTCAGAGATAACATTTATTCATAGTGAGCTATCTTTTCCAAAAAGAACATGATATGAGTTTTAAATCATTTCTTTACTGATGAAATCCTTCACCATAGCCCTAAAGTTATTATCATTTTAACAAATAGACAAAAAACAGTTAGAAGAGGAACCTTTTTCATCATTTGTAGACTTATCCTTTTTCTTCGTTGGGGAATGGATTCCTTCACAAAGATACACATTAAACGGTTTCTACTGCATCCCTTTTTGTGATACTCCTAGTTACAGGAGCCATGATACTGTATCTTTCAAAGAAAATAGTGAAGGGAATTTTGATCACAAATTAATATGAATAAAGCACCAGATAAGTAAACCCTAAAACTTTGAAACAAAGTCTTCACGATTCACGATCTTTTATCTATTTTTGATAAGAAAATATCCAATTGCAAATCTTAACTTATATAAACCAATTAAAAACATGGATAAAAATTAAAACTATACAAGACTTGAGCAACCTTGAAGCAATCCTCATATTCTCAAGTTAATGATGAGGATGCATGCATCACTATAATTAGATAGTGATGGAGTGAGCAGAATGCTCACATCTTGTGTCACATGGTGACATGTCAAGGTTTGTTGTATAAACATACTTCTTACCTTTTCTGACTCTGGTTCTCTTAGACTTCTTCTTGTATTCAGGAGTTCCTTGTTAGTTACCCAAAGCCAGATTCATCCTTTGCATGTCATTATGAAGTTTGGTCATTCGTGTGTTGTTCTTCTTGAATTTCCGACACTTACTTTGAACATGATTCGCATTTCCACAAAGCAAACAATTCAAAGATGAATTTTTCATTTTGCTGAATTGACTCATGTTTATCACAACTTTTCACGTCCATTATTCCAGAACCGGCCGGAACAAAAGAGTTGTTTGTACTCACAGTCTTGCTTTTGAACCCTAAACCATTTGTGTTTCCAAAAGATTTCTGACCAAATAACATTGTTGAAATCTTGTCAGAGCTTCCAGACAACCTTTGCAGGTCACACTTAAGAGTATTAATCTCTTTTTCCTTTAGAGACAGGGTTCTAGTGAATTCATCATTAAGACAGTTCATAGACGCATTTATGTGTCTAATATATCTCATTTGTAGGTATTGTTAATGCTCGATTTTGTATTTATTGTGTTATTTTATGTCTTTGTAGGAAATTTTAGAGAAATAAGCCCTTGCGGCGAAATGGGCTCAAAAAGTGGTGTTTTACACCCCAGGATAAAGTGTTAAAGGCACCCCAGAAATGCGCTAAAATCACCCGGAGGAGTTGTTAAAAACACCAGAAAAATTACTATTTCCTCCCCAATTGCTAAAGGGACCCCAGGAATGGATAAAGGGGAGGTCCCTTTCTTCCAAAATTTGAAATCAGAAAAAGGCGGGAAAAATGACGCATGCAACTGGCAGAACTTTGGGAAGAATTTTTTTGACGTGTTTTAGTGAGATTCAATCGCTGAAACTTTGTTGAAAGATGTGGTATATCATAACAGAGCTGGTATGGGTGTTTGTTGCGATCAAATTTGGCTAGAAAATTCAACAGATGAAATCAGAGCAGACCCGTACGGGAGGAAGCTATTCACGGGATTTCTTGAGTTTTGTGGAATTTGAGCGTGTCCAGAACATGTGTTATGACTCTATCAATAGGCAGAGGCGTGACAGAGCTACATGAAGAGAGTTCTGCAGCTGTAATACGCGTGCAGGAGACGAGAAGAGAAAGAAAATATTCCCAAAATATTTTCATTTTTTGCCCGAGTAATGAAGATTATATGGAGTGAATGAGGGAGATTTCTTGCGCCTGTTGGGTATATATAGAGTTATAGGGTCGAAGGAAAAGGGGTGTCGAGAGTTTGGGGTCGATTGGGAGACCACAGGGAGGTTGCAGAGGCGAAGAGAAGAACTACAGGAAAGTTTCCTGCTGCTGTTGAAGAAGAAGGAGAAGACGAAGAACAGACGTCCAAGGACCGTCGTTCTTCAACAGTGTCAACAGCAGCAGCTAAGTATCGTTGTTTTACAGCAGTACACTTCTATCGTTGATTTCTGGACGCTTTTTGTGGGTCGTAGATTCACTGTTTTATACTTTTTCACTCTTTTAATCAAATTATGAGCATCAATTATGTATTTTGAGAACATGATTAATATGACGAGTTAAACCCCAAGCATTGGGACGACGGAGGAGGCCGTGTTTCATCCATGTGGTAATTTAAATTAATTTTTTATTTACTTTTTGCACCAATTTTAATTGAATTAAGATTTTAATTAATTATTTGTGATTTTATTTGATGGAGCATGCTTAGTCTTAGTGATTCTTGATGCACCATGATCATAAAATACAAGTAATATTTTATAGAATCTACTTTGGCAAAGAATAGAGTTAATATTTGTTTTGTTTTGAACTATAATCGCCTAGAATTAAATTCTGAACCATTTGAAAATGAAAAATGGCCGAATCTTTAGTCCCAGTTTCTCGCACCAGTGTTAATATTTTTATTGTATATATTTATCTTTTTTATTAAGTTTAAAAAATTATCCTTCACAAGTCCGAGAGTTTGAAATTCATTATTACAACATCATCAAAAACTTAATCATTTTGGTGCCCCGACGCGGATTTGTGCTTAGGTAGAATTTTTAGGTTATTATTATTTTTTATTATTTTATTTATTCCTTTTTACGTTTATTTTTGTGTCTTTGATTTACAGGTTCGAAGTGGAATACTAAGGACTTGGGAACAAAAAGCTTAAAGCTTAAAGCTAAAAGAGAAGAAAAAAAGACATAATTTTTTTTTTTAGGATTTAATTTTTATTATTATTATTTTTTTTGTATATAGCTTTTATTTATGTTTTTTAGAATTTGTAAATAGGCTTTACTTTTCATAATTTTTGTAATTTTTGGACTTTTTATTTGGACTTTATTCTGGACAATTGGACTTTATTCTTTTTTTTTAACCCTACGGAAGGGTATTATTAAAAAAAAAAAAATTATATAAACTGTGTGCAGGGAAGGACGACGATTACTATATCGTCTCGGCCCCTCGGGTTCGTACATGACATAGGAGTCGTGGCCCGAGTCGACTTCAACGGTTCATCCCCCGTCTGGTACGGGAGGTAAGTCCATCGAAACACTCGCGAATCTCCTGTCAGCGGGTTTACTGTATTTCTTAAGGTGATTCATTGATTGAGGACGAATTTGGACTGTTTTTAAATTCCTAGTAAAGGGCAAGGCCTGGCCAATACAAGATAAGGGTTCGGATTTCATCACCGCTCCCTTCTTGCCCGCCTTAGGAAAACAAAACCTAACGCGAACCCAATCTTAAAACTTGACTAGAACGAGACCGATAGGGTATCGCGCTTATCAGGAAAAAAAATTCGAAGGATATTGGTTACTTTCTTAAGCACACCTTGAAGTTCATGATGGTTTCTGTGAGTTGAATGCGTGACTGCGCCGCCTTGTGATAGCGGTGAGGTCTTGGGTATCAAAGCTCCACTGAGCTTCCCTCGCCTCAATTCAACTTACTTTGACTCGGATTGATTCCAGAGGGGTTTGCTTAAATTGTAACGAATTACCCTTCGAGAGATAGAAGCAAGTCTAGAAACAATCTAAGTGAAGCCATCATGCTTTTTGTTTGCTAGAAATCTTTAGGTTTGTTTTGGTGGAGTCGAGTCGGCCTTGTTTGTGGTTGTGTAGAATTCCCTTGCAATTAAGAATTTCGAACTGGTATGATAGAAGCCAAAACAATTAGTATCGACCTGAATTTGAATATGGACATCATCAGTTTTATGACCATGGTGGGAATAGTAGTTGGGAACGCCAACCTTTTCAAGGTTATGGTTCATACCATGGTGATCCCAATTACTATCCACACGCGAATTGGTCTTACGAGCAAGAAAATCAGGAACACTGTAGTACTGGTTACTCGTTTTTGGAAACTAGTCTTGATTATGATATTTCTGAACCTGTTCCATCTCTAGAAGAGACCCAACAACGGATTGAAAGGACGTATAAACGTTTAGTTGCAATGAATAGTTCAAAAGAAGAGTGTACACGATACTCTGAGATGATAAACGAGAGTGGTGAACGTATAAGTGTTATGCTCAGTGAAATTCAGGCACGTCTAGAGGCAGAAAATGAACAGTTGGCTAATGCTGCTCGAAATAATCTAAATTTCCAAAATAGGGTTTCTAATTCTACCCTTGATATCAATAGTGAATATTTGCCTAATTTAGAGGACGAGGCTAGAATAAAAGACACTACTTATTTAGATAAGGTTCAATCATCTTTATGTTATTATAGTGATGATTATGATGAGGATAATATTGATGAAGAACATGAAATATGTAGACATAGTGATCAGGAATTTGTTACTCCGATTGAGCTTTATAATGATAGTGTTGTTTCTAATACAAATCCAAATAATTTTAATAATTATTCACCTATTCAAAAGGATGTCGATTTGACTAGAGATACCACCGTTTTAGATGATGTAGTTCATGATCCTTTAGCCTCAGTATGTTGGATAATCCATTATTTGATGTGCCTATCAGTGAATCGGAGGAGGTAACTATGATTAAAACCTTAGTTGATGAGCCTTTATATGAAACTTTCTCTGATAATCCTTTATATGATTGTGATGATGATTTAGAGGAAAGAGTTTACCCTGAGAATATTGTTTTAGAATCTAGCGATTTAGAAACACTAGTCTTAGAAAATGATAAACTCGTAGAAATGAGTGAGGATGAACCCAACTTAGAAGAATCTATTGACCATTTCCAGAAATCTGATGACCTAGAAATTTGGGAAGTTGTGACTAGTCTTTCTAGAGACACAGAAAACTTTAAGTTTGGGGGTGATTATCATTCTCCGTGTGCTTTAACTCTTAGAAAGTACCCTCCTGTAGGACTTGACATTTGTGCCTCAACCATCTTACAAGATTATCTTCATACACGTTTTCCCGAACCTAATGATGTCCAGAAAGAAGCTCAGTTGTTAGAAACCCATCCTCTGGTTGATGTGGTTAACCCAGGCTATGATATCAAGATTTACTTTGTTTTCCCACCAAAAACTTTTCAACCAATTATGGGAACTTTTGATTTTAAGATGTGTCGGTTATTAAGTTTTGAGACTAAACCTAATCACTTTAGGATATTAGGGTCGACACATTTTCTTAAGGAAGGCCACCTCTTTCATTGTGGTCAGTTGTGTGAGTCAAATCTGACTGACTTAGAGGATCCCCAGTTATTCAGGTTGTTGTTATGTTCTTATAAGTTCTTAGTTGAGTTTTTCCAGACTCTAATACCTGAACCGGATCTTAGCTTTGAGGAAATCCAACCGATGAAAACTTGTTATCTAGACCCAGTTATAGAACATGAACCTGAGCCACAACTAGATGTAGTTGTCTTAAACAAGGGTATGTTCGGAATCTTTTTGGTCTGTTGCAGTTTCCTCTTCTTGTGGGTAATACTTTTTGATCCAGATGACCCACAGTTATTCCGACTACTTCTATATGATTCTATGAGGTGACTAATTCCTTCTGATGTCTGGCTGAAGACTTTAAACTTAGCACTTCTTGGGAGGTAACCCAATATTCTTGCAACATGGTAATATGTTTCCTTATCTCTTTTGCTTCATTGGTAACAGTTTCTCCTTGTTCATGTTTTTAATTTTATCTTTAGAACATTGAGGACAATGTTAGGTTTAAGTTTGGGGGTATGGGAGAAACTTTTTATTTGCATAATAAATAAACTCCAGAGCCTAGAAATTTATGCTTATTTAGGATGGCACTAACCAATCTAAGTGGATGGAAGCATTTAATTTTAGGAGTTGAGGGACCAATCTGACTAGATGGAAACATCTAAAGAGTCTATTCATAAAAGCACAGAGCTCAGGTGTTAGAAATAACATCATAGTTTCGCCATATCTCGTTGAGTCCTTTTCATTTCTGTTTCTATTTTTATTTTTAAACTATGTTTCTCTATGAGATTAGGTGGGGCTCAAGATTCAAGTTGTTACCACTGCTAGGGTAAAATAGAGTGACTGAGTATTGGAAAAAAAAATGAAAAAAAAATGAAAAAAAAATGAAAAAAAAAATTATTAAAAAAAAAGTTTTAGACCAGACCATTTGACCAAACGGAATAAAATTCAATAAAGTCGGCCACTGGAACCCTTGTATATGCCAGTTGTGTTGACCTAGAGTTAGGATTATCGAACACTGGTTCCCCTGTATATGCCAGTGATTTGATATTAGTCAGACTATCTCAGTCATTTAGGATAGGTTTATTTTGCCAGTGGCCTTCAGACAGATATGAGAAACATCGTTCACCTAGTTAACATCAAAACCATCTATATTTTTTCTATATCCATCTCTTAATCTATCCATATGATTAGTCTGACTCCGAGTATGATGTCCATCGTGAAACTATCTTAGTAGAGCTCTGTCACTTATATGAATTTTAGTATACTTGGGTGCAAACTCGTATACAACAATTGGAATTTCGCATCAGGGGACTTCCTCCTGTAATTAATAAGTATGCCAACCAAGGAGGTTCTTTAGTGCTTTCCAAGATTTTGCGTAGATAGTTAGGGTCTGGAGTAATGATTTTGTGGTTATATCTCTGGTAAGCCCTCCCGAGACTATAACTCGGCCACTAGGGCCACCTAGGGGTTTAAAGGCTTATTGCATATGCTAAATGCACTCAATGATGCCTGTGAAAGTGAGTTAGGATTTTATTTTGTAGTTTTGATTTGCTCGGGACTAGCAAATAATAAGTTTGGGGGTATTTGATAGACGCATTTATGTGTCTAATATATCTCATTTGTATGTATTGTTAGTGCTCGATTTTGTGTTTATTGTGTTATTTTATGTCTTTGTAGGAAATTTTAGAGAAATAAGCTCTTGCGGCGAAATGGGCTCAAAAAGTGGTGTTTTACACCCCATGATAAAGTGTTAAAGGCACCCCAGAAATGCGCTAAAAGCACCCCGGAGGAGTTGTTAAAAACACCAGAAAAATTACTGTTTCAGCCCCAAAATTACTATTTCCACCCCAATTGCTAAAGGGACCCCAGGAATGGATAAAGGGGAGGTCCCTTTCTTCCAAAATTTGAAATCAGAAAAAGGCGGGAAAAATGACGCATGCAACTGGCAGAACTTTGGGAAAAAAAAATTTTGACGTGTTTTAGTGAGATTCAATCGCTGAAACTTTGTTGAAAGATGTGGTATATCATAACAGAGCTGGTATGGGTGTTTGTTGCGATCAAATTTGGCTAGAAAATTCAACAGATGAAATCAGAGCAGACCCGTACGGGAGGAAGCTATTCACGGGATTTCTTGAGTTTTGTGGAATTTGAGCGTGTTCAGAACATGTGTTATGACTCTATCAATAGGCAGAGGCGTGACAGAGCTAAATGAGAAGAGTTCTGCAGCTGTAATACGCGTGCAGGAGACGAGAAGGGAAAGAAAATATTCCCAAAATATTTTCATTTACTGCCCGAGTAATGAAGATTATATGGAGTGAATGAGGGAGATTTCTTGCGCCTGTTGGGTATATATAGAGTTATAGGGTCGAAGGAAAAGGGGTGTCGAGAGTTTGGGGTCGATTGGGAGACCATAGGGAGGTTGCAGAGGCGAAGAGAAGAACTGCAGGAAAGTTTCCTGCTGCTGTTGAAGAAGAAGGAGAAGACGAATAACAGACGTCCCAGGACCGTCGTTCTTCAACAGTGTCAACAGCAGCAGCTAAGTATCGTTGTTTTACAGCAGTACACTTCTATCGTTGATTTCTGGACGCCTTTTGTGGGTCGTAGATTCACTGTTTTATACTTTTTCACTCTTTTAATCAAATTTTGAGCATCAATTATGTATTTTGAGAACATGATTAATATGACGAGTTAAACCCAAGCACTGGGACGACGGAGGAGGTCGTGTTTCATCCATGTGGTAATTTAAATTAATTCTTTATTTACTTTTTGCACCAATTTTAATTGAATTAAGATTTTAATTAATTATTTGTGATTTTATTTGATGGAGCATGCTTAGTCTTAGGGATTCTTGATGCGCCATGCTCATAAAATACAAGTAATATTTTATAGAATCTACTTTGGCAAAGAATAGAGTTAATATTTGTTTTGTTTTGAACTATAATCGCCTAGAATTAAATTCTGAACCACTTGAAAATGAAAAATGGCTGAATCTTTAGTCTCAGTTTCTCGCACCAGTGTTAATATTTTTATTGTATATATTTATCTTTTTTATTAAGTTTAAAAAATTATCCTTCACAAGTCCGAGAGTTTGAACCTCATTACTACAACCCAAGAAAAATCATTAATCAACAGTCAATCTCAAGATTTTTCGCCTGAAGTGAGGATTCAAGTTTCTCCAATCTCATTTTTAGTTGAAGATTTTCTTGGTGAAGTTCTTCATTTTTATCCAAGAATTCAAAAATCTCAGTGTCATACTCGCATTCTGAATCAGAATTTGAGTTAGCAGAAGTTTCTGCTGTGAAAACTGAAATTTCAGTGCAAACTTCGGAAGTATGCGAATTGACCAACTGATATGATTTTTCTTGTATTAAATCATTTGAAGCATCAGAGAGAGAGAAATGTTTCATAGATCTTTTGCTTCTTCTCACAATATCCTTGATCTTTTGCAAAATCAATGACCTGTCAGGATCAATATGATTTGGACAACATTCATCAGCCCAAGACAAGTTCGGAGAATTACTTGTGTTGGTCACAGTGTTGAACGCGGAAGTTCTGACTATGTTCTGATCATGATCAAGAACTCTTAACTTTCCAATAAGTGAGTTTTTGGATAGTGTATCAAGGTTATTTCCTTCAACGATATCATGTTTCTTAGAATCGTATCTAGCTGGCAACGATCTGAAAATTTTCATCACAATGTCCTTTTCAGGAATAGTCTTACCTAATGCAAAAGATGCATTAACAATTTCAGACACTTTGTGATTAAACTCATCAAATGAATCTTCATCAGCCATACAAAGGTTTTCCGAATCAGAATTTAGGTTTTGAAGCCTAGCTTCCTTTTCAGAAGTATTCCCTTCAAATACGGTTTCTAAGATATCTCAAGCATCTTTAGACCGAGTGCACATAATCACATGGTGCTGAATATCTGGGGTAATGGCATGTATGATAGTATTTAAGCCGTCACAATTTTGTTTTGCAGCGAGAATCTCACCAGGATCATACCTACCAATATCCTTTGCAATAGTTACACCGTCTACTATAGCCATAAGAGGATTATAGCCATTAACAACATATACCCATGATTGAAAATCACGTGCTTGGAGTCACACATAGCAATTTTCCACCATAAGTAATTCGAGCCATCGGAGACTGGCGGTACGTTTATAGAGATAGAGCTTCTTCCCATAGAGTCAGATTGCTACAAACACAGACTTACGAGGTCTTAAACGTGTTTGCCTGCTCTGATACCAATGGAAAAAGCGGGGGTCTAACAACCACACCTGATATTTCGTTCGGCAATCTGTATTGACTAACTCCAATATAATTCCAAGAGAATCAACTAGACAGTCAGACATAATCAAGAAAATATATCCAAGAGTTATATCTTTGTCTCTCAATGTAATCAGCAAATCAAACCGATAGAATTTGGGAGCCTGATTATCATGAGAAACAACTTGAACGGTACCAAAGACCAATGTTCAAGTTTCAATCAATTTCAATCAACAACTAAAGGTTGTACTTACCAATTGATTGAACTACACACAACCTGTGATATTTCAATTATATAAACAAATATAATGCGGAAAAGAAATAACACAGACACCAAAAGTTTTGTTAACGAGGAAACTGCAAATGCAGAAAAACCACGGGACCTAGTCAAGATTTGAACACCACACTGTATTAAGCCACTACAGACTCTAGCCTACTATAAGTTAACTTTGGACTGGAATGCACACCATGTTTATATCCAATCTTGGTTACATGTTCTAAACCCTCATTTCAATCATTGAAACATTCTCGGAAGACGGCAATAGCTGTCTCACACAAACTATGAGCTTCAAAACAATTTTCAAGTGATCGAATGATCAATACAAAACATTCCAAGTCTACATCAAATGACTGTCTCACACAAATCATGTAAGATGTTACAAGGCGATTTTCACATGATCATCTTTTGACTTGCGTCAAGAATGAAAGATGAACTTGGTTAAAGCGCAAGCTTACCAACACATATTTCAAAAAATAGATAAGCGAGATAAACTCAGATCAAAATACCAAATGTGTATACATGATGTCTATATAGCAATACGACCTTTTGTCTCAAATAGGAGATAGAGTAGATAGACTTTTGAGTGATAGATGAGTTCAAGTCTCCACGTACCTTTTTGTTAGCGAAGTTCCACAAGTTCCCTTGAGTAGTTCTTCGTCTTCATTCGATGAACGCCGTGGAGTCTAAAGCTCAACTGCACTTACTATCCTAATCTGAGACTTAGCTATAAGTAGACAAAAAATCAAGACTTATAGTTTTGGAAACTAAACTTGACAAACAAGCTTGAGATAACAACGCTTGCGAGTTCGACCGAGCAATGCTCTAACAATCTCCCTCTTTGCCAATTTTAGTGACAAAACTATCAACACATATGGATTACAAAATAAATAAACTTTGTAGCTTCTCATCCAAATGATTGACCTCCTTGGTTCTTCAACATTACTCTAAATCTTCGTCACTTCCAAGTACTCCAATGATTCTAAATGTGTTCAACTCAGCATCATCGTTGTTCAAGATCCGTAGCTGTAACAATGAGAAAACAGTTGCTCTGAATCATTGTTATACAATGTCATAGTATTATTACACAGCATCAAAGTTCAATTATATCACAACTTTGACAACAATACTATGGTGATATGTATCACTCCCACTTAATCAATACTTCATCTCACATGAAAACCACTCCCCCTTATATAATGATCCGTAAAGCATATGTATTTGTAGTGTGAACTACACATTAATTCTCCCCCTTTTTGTCGATATAAATTAGCAAAGGTACGAAAACTAGTGGGATCCTAATGAAATTTTCATAGAGATATTTCATAACCAAAAGAGAACAACATATCAATTTTTAGATGCAATCATATAGCCGAAGCTAAATGCATTCATCAAGTAGTTTATAAAGATACAAGATAACCCCTATAATATTCCACAGTCGCACTCCCCACAAAGATATGGCAATTAAGCACAAGTTCAAAAATAACTCTCTCCCATAAAATGTCATTCCCGAAAGAACAACAAGAGCGACCTTACTTTCTCAAGAAAAGAAGGATTTCTTTGGACATTAACAAATCACATGAAACATGAATTCGTATCCAAAATACTCAATTAAGTTAACCACAAGAGAATACATGATTAATTTAATCATAAATGCTCAACATAAGAAAACTTACGGAGCCGCATAGTATTTACAAAAAATATGGATCACGGAAGATCAATACTGCGGAATAAACAAAGATTCATTCTATCTTTCATCACTATTTGCATAGAGACATATAATAAACTTAATCTTTGTATACAAAAGTTCATCCTATCTTCATCAATATTTGCATAATGACATAATAGGCTTAACTTTTGTTTGTCAAAAGTTCATTCAATCTTTTATCAATACTTGCATAATGACATATGAAAGATTTAACTTTTGACCACGTATGGAACAATCATAGTTCACGAAAGCAAACACACATATCCCATAACAAGTTGCAATATATAAAACCATAAAGATTAATAGTGCAAAATCATCTTCCAAATAACTTTAGAATTTAAATAAATAAATCTAAAAACATTGCAAGATGAAAATCGTTGGAAATAGATATTTGTACTCACAATAATGGCTATTCCAAACCCTAGTTATCCTTCTTAAAACACAAGAATAAATTCTCATAAGAAGTTTCCTAGACATCGTAGAGCTTTCTCAGAGAATCTATAGAGAATTCCTTCTCATTATTGAAAAACCCATTGATTATGGGTTCGTTCGAAGAAACCATTTATTTTTCGATGCCGAGGGTACAACAGGAAGAAACCATTTATTTTTCGGTGAATGCCTCGATATCATCTTTATAACCGCCACATGTTCCTTTTTTCTTCGCTTTACCTTACGTATGGTCCACTTTCTTCCTTGGTTCTTTCTTTGTATTTACGCTCGTTGCACAGGTCTTTCAAAATCCTTTCTAAATATATAAAATTTGTCAAATTCCTACGTATGATTTGTGAGATATGTTATATTTAAGTTGGTTTGGCAATTATACCCTTAAAGAATAGAGTTTCTGTCAAATTTTATTGTACTTTTACACATAAGGTAATTCTTGTCATTAAAATATTTTATTTAATGACATCATCAAACATCTTTATTCGTATGAACCTCCTTCTTTTTTAGGAGTCATTTCAATAAAGTCAGTTAACTTTTTAAAATGGACTTTAAACCCAAAACTATAGGGTAAGAAAGAGTGATGGGAGAGCCAAACACTTAATCCTTAATATGGATAGATATGGTAGATATCTTATTAGGGCTGTTTGGTAACCATTATTCTAATGGATTATCAGCCCATAATCCATTATGCAGATTATAATGGATTTTATACATGTTTGGTAACCATTATAATAATTGATTATTTTAATTATAATTGAAAAAATCCATTATATCCATAAACAGAAAAAAAGTTGTTTTGAAAATTTATTATAATCAATTATTTTTTCTAACAAATTCAAATTGAATTTTTTTCTTCTTATTTTCTCTAAACAATCTAGAGAGTAACAAAAAAAACATAGGACCAAAAATAAAATCCTAAATCATTGTTCTTTCCTTTCCTTTTTGATATCATCATTCTAAGATAATCAATTATTTGAAAGAAAAATTTGGAAAAATTAACTTTAAAAGTCATTATATCAAAATCATTTATCAATTTATGATTATCTATAATCATAAATGATAATCATAAATTTTACCAAACAAGGCCCTTGAGTATTGGGACTGGTTCTGGTGCTTCATTTCTAAGATTCGACTTGTCACATGTTGCCGCGCGTCTTTGTATACTTTGCCACTAGAAGACCAGCGAGTAAATTCATTAAAAGACAGCAGAAAATCTAGACCAACCACCCTCCGTGTGAGAACGAGAATGTGGATTTTGCTAAAGAATCAACATCAAAATAAATAACAAGTAGAAACCTGCCTTTTTTTTTGTTTCTTTTTTTTTCCTTTCCATTAATTAACCATCATACAAAGTTAAATACCCAATCAATTCATCAATGAAAACCAGAAAGAAAACAAGAAGAATAGCTGAAGAACGGAAACATCACGACAGCTCAAGAGAAAATGAAAAACAGAAAGAAAACAATTTAATTAACAAACAAACCACCAACTAAACTGGCGCGCACAAACTAATTAATAACTGAACATTTCTTTCGAATCTCTCCGGTTGATCCAGTCATAACTCCAAGTTGACCCATTTTTTCCATGGATGTGGCGAATTCTGCAAAGAAATTCGATGAACTACCTTGGAGTAATTGAGTAACAAATGATTTTGAAGCAGCGTCTGTAACGAGAGCTGCGTCTGATTGGAAAAGACCTCGTCTTTTAACCAAATTTTTGTAGTAACCTAAATCAAAAGTCTTGAAACTTCCTGGGTCCATCTCAGATATAGTCGTGTTATCAGTTATTGTTCTGCATTTCCTTGCCTTCAAATTAGCTGCATATTTACTGTCTAGTGAAGGATCTTGGTCTCCTCTGCCAGTAAAGTTGTATAGACGGTTTGAAAATGAAGGATTACAATGAGAGACACCAATTGTGTGAGCACCTAGAATTGACATGCATTTACGTTAAGCCTAATATATTTTTTGCTTGAAGCTAAAAGCAGTGTAGGGATTATTTCTTATATTTACCGGATAGCAAAACAAGATCTTTCACGTTAAGCCCTTTGTTAGCAAAATTTGATTGAAGGGTAGCAAAGTTGATATTAGGATTGGGGATGTTTCTCAATGCCTCAGACCTTAATGAGATTCTTCCATCTCGTCGTCCAGTCGGGACTTTCCATGTTGGTTCTCCCTGTTATGATGGCAAAATATATATATATATTAGTCACTTGCACTAAAATTCTAATATGCACTAGCATTAATAAGCTCAGTTAAACATCAAATGGTATCCTTGAATTTCTTACTATGGCAACAACTGAATCCCTTGCAGCTAAAGAGATAATATCTGCACAAGAAACAACACCAGGACATGCGGCTTCCACTATGCTTTTCACTTTGTCAATGAAGTCGAAACCTCGGAGAGTCAGGTTAGGTTGGGCATCTTTTTCTGCTTGATTGTTCAAAGTTGAGTTCAATAACACAGATGCATCACAACCCTGGATGAAATACATATATATGTTATTAGATAGCGGTACCACTGAATCTAGCCTAGTATTTTATATACCTACATGTTAATAGCTCCACCCTTCCCATGCATGCCAATTAAAAATAATAAGTGCAATTCATAGAGGGTAAGGTAATAACTAAGACGGTGTTAAAAAAAAATATATATATATATACTTGGACAGATTTTTTAACTATGTATCCAAGTGGCAAACCCTCCGGTGGCATTTACCTTAAAAAGAAGCCACACAAGTTCTAGTACTTAAAAAAACGTCAGTGGTGATCTAACAAATATTTGCTTACCCTGACAAAACAGTCATGAAAATGCATTCTAAGTAGAGGTGCAGCTACAACGGGGGCTCGTTTCTGCACATAGTCTTGTATAATCTTCTCAGCTTTAGGACAACTTTGAGCATAAAAACCCATCTTCAATTGAGCATAAGCTGAACCTAACAATCCAAAAACCATAAATATTAAAATGCTTGAATAACCCATTCTTCCTATCTTAATTAGCAGAAGATAACTTAAATATGTAAGACTGCTTTGAGTTTATACGTGTTTTGTTGATGAATACTATGCTTTAGTAAGACCTCTATATATATAGTCATTGTTCAGTTATTCTGAGCCAATACAATCTCAGAAATAATTGAATCCATAACAGCTAAACTGAGATGTGTTTATTACTTAATCCACTACTTTATTTTCATGTTTGGTATTTGATAAGGTGGTTTCGCTCAGCTTTTTTCTCATTACATAGATTAGATTTTTGAGGAGTATTTGGTTTGGCATATATCGCAAGTGGTTCTAGTTTATGTGTTAACGTACCCACTTCTTCACCTATTTTCTTTGTTTTCTTGCATGAAACGAACTGCAAAATGTGAGTTGTGTTTTTTCATTGAATGATACATAGGCTCTTACTTCCCAAAAAAAGAAAAAAATACTTTTTTCTTTAATAAACAAACCAGGACATACCCTGCGGTTAAATATTATAGTTCAAGTTTTCACCTTCTTGGAGAAGACTCACCAAAACAGAGTTTATGTGTGGTTCCTTCCACTGCTTACACAAAATTTTTTCCACACACCTTCTGGCTAATAGGTCTGCCAAGTGGTTTTCATTCATCGAAATAAGACTAAGTTTTTTTAAGTTACCAATACAAACCAAAAAATTCTTCTCGTTGCCTGCATACAATCCTGGTATATCTTTTTTCACCGTTTGTAATTGACCTCTAACTGCTTCAAGGACTTTCACACTGTCACTCTCAACTTCAACATGTGGATGATTAAGTTGACGTGCCCACTGGATCGTCATGGAAGCAGCTATATCTTCTATTTCTTCCTCTGTTCCTGCTTCAAAGCATCTGCATCTTGCCTCTGAGATCTTACCTGCAAAATCAGAAAGCATTACTGCTATCCCCCCTGCATTCCTATCACTCCGGGTACTCGGAGCTATATTGATATTAACATCTAGTAAGTTAGTGACCAGAGTCTTAGTATTAGCCACAATCTGGACTTCGGACTCTAGTTTTTCACTATCCCTATTATGTCTATTACAGTTGACCATGCTAGTTATGTTGTTACATGTGGATTTAAAGTTCAGTTTAACTTTCTTAAAGACCAGATCACATCTGTTTTTCCAAATCTTCCAGCATATGATTGCCATGACATCAGCCCATGCAATGTTCCTTAAGATATCCATTTCTCCTCTGTAGAACCACTCCTGTAGCCAACTATGAAAGTCGGGCTGACTGTTAGTATAGAAATCTAGACTAATCCCTAAGTATGCTATCACAGACCTTGTGAACTCGCATTCCATGAAGACATGAGTTAGGGTTTCATCCTCCTTATCACACATGGGGCAAATCCTGTTAACATAGGGAAGAATCCTGGCTACTCTTTCATTCAAGGGCAGAATATCGTGAATACATTTCCATAGGAAGGTTTTCACTCATGGGATAGAGTTCATTCTCCACATCTTTCTCCAGAAATTCTTTTGTTCTCTATTTTTTGGTTGACCTTTATGAATTAATTTCCTGTACAAAGACCTGGTTGTGAACTTCCCACTTCTCTCCAGCTTCCATTTCATTTCATCCCTTCTTTCTTTATTTATCTTAATTTGCTTAATTTTGTCACCTACCCGTGTTCCAAAGTATATTGTTAACTTTTGTTCATCCCAGTTCCACTTGTTTTCTTTTTTCACCATCAGTTCTTCTAGGAAAGTAATTCTCTGGTAGATATCAGTTGGTTCGACAAGAAGCTCTTGTTGTTCTGGGTACCAAATGTGCTCCCATACCCTTATCAGTTTTCCATCCCCTATTATCCACTCCATGTTCTCCTTTATTTTTCCCATTTCCCTCATCAGATTTTTCCACACCCAAGAGTCTTTGTCAGAACTCTTGTAATTATTGCTCAACAAACTGGTTTCTGGGTAATATTTTTTTCATAAATAGAATCCCACAACCCTTTAGGTTCTTGCATCAATCTCCAACACACTTTGGCTAGCATTGCTGAATTAAAAATTCTCAGATTCACAAATCCCATTCCTCCCATAATTTTTAGCTTGCATACTGATACCCAAGCCTTTATGTAGACCCCTTTTTTCCCATTTTCATCCTTCCCCCAGAAGAAATCACGCTGCATCTTATCCATGCTATCAATTACTGCCACTGGAACTCTGAAACAGTTCATTTGGTACATCGGAACTGTCGAAGAAGCCGCCTGAGTCATAATTCCTTTACCTGCACAGGACATGTTTTTCCTTTCCACTCTTTAAGCCTACCACCCATGTTTTCCAACATAAATTTACACGACTTAATCTTAGATGTGTGAGTAAACAGGGGTGATCCTAAGTACTTGTCATTGAGAGATATTCTCTTAACACCCAGAGTGCTAATGACCTCATCTATGGTGTTTTGGTGAATGTTAGGGCTTAAAAAATGCCCGACTTCTCTAGGTTGATTAGCTGCCCAGATGCTAAGCTGAACTCAGTTAGCACTTTCAGGATGCTAGCACTATCCTCCTTAGTTGCTGTGCTGAAGATTAGTAAATCGTCAGCAAAAAGCAGGTGTGATATTGGTGGGACATTTAAACCCACTTTTATTCCATGGATACGGTTTAAGTCCTCAGCCTTGGAGATCGCTCTGGAAAGCACCTCCATACACATGATGAACAAGTATGGAGATAACGGATCTCCCTGTCTAAGCCCCCTAGACGGGTTGAATTGTTCACAAGGGACTCCATTCAACAGAACCGAAGCTGAGACTGTATTAATGCATTGGTGCACCATTTGACACCACTGACTGTTAAAATCAAGTTTATTCATAATCTTTCCTAGGAAATTCCACTCTACTCTATCAAATGCCTTCGACATATCAATCTTCAAACCCATAAGAAATTCACTTCCTCTTTTTTCCCTCATCGTATGGATCATCTCGTGGGCTATGAATATGTTATCCGAGATTTGTCTACCTTGGATAAAAGCTGACTGGTACGGAGAGATCAACTTAGGGAGAAACTTTTTCAGCCTGTTTGCCATGATTTTCGATATTATTTTATATATTATATTACTTAGGATAATTGGTCTGTAATCCCCAGCGGCTTGTGGGTATTCTATCTTAGGAATCAGGATTATGAATGTTGTGTTTATCTCTCTAAGAATGAAACCTGTGGTGAAAAACTTTCCACCATACTACACACACTCTTTTTGCACCACCTCCCAGTTCATGTGAAAGAACTTGGATGTGAAGCCGTCTGGTCCAGGTGCCTTATCTGGCTCCATGGAGAAGACAACTCTCCTCACCTCTTCAATACTAGGCTCTTTTAACCCTCCGAATATATTTGTGTTTCAAGGTGAGTAAGTTAAACGATCCATGGGCCTTAAACTGGTTCCAGGAAGAGTGCTTATAGTGTCATAGTTTATTGCTCAGATATTGATGAAAAGAAACCTGTTTTGAGGCATACTGAAATTTTTTGAGGCATACTAAATAATGCCAAAATAGGGTCACCAAATAAAAAATAACATCACCCCTTAACCACCCTTTTTGATAATGGCATAACCACCCTTACATAATTGGTGTTAATGATTATGATAAGATTTGATTAGCTAGGAATTTTAAGGATTGATTAAAAATTATATTATTAGTGGTGAATTAGTAGATAAATCAAATTTATGTGAGAGAGTTGGGATTCTTGAGAGGAAGAAGAAGTGAAAAAAACTTGGGTTTTGAATTTTGAGATTTTAATGATTAGACGTGACCAAAATGTGTGATTCAAATCATAGGTAGACTTCTATACGAGGTTTAATTTCTTTTTATAAGTTGAATCTTTCAAAAAAATTAATTTTTAAAACCCAGATCTACTGACCAGATGAACAGTTCGGCTGAAAAGTTATTAGCCGAACCTAGGTATATTTTCAAAAAACTGAGGTTCGGCTGGAAAGTTATCATCCGAACCTAGGTATATTTTCAAAAAACTGAAATTCGGCTGAAAAGTTATCAACCGAACTTCACTCTGTAACTGACGAATTTTGGTTCGGCTGATTCGAACAAAATCTAGCAAAGTCGCATTAGCCGAACATAGTGTTTCTCTAAATCATACACTAGGTTCTGCTCAAAATTGATACTCCAAGATCAGCCGGACTGATCTTCTGAAAACCCTAATTTCATCTTTGAAATCATATTCTATCGATCAAACAAAATAAAATCAATCAAAAACAAGATGGGTTTGTTACACATACATTCTAAAATACATATAAGAGCAATTGAGATTTGGATTTCGCACTCCAACATCGCTCACTTCGATTCGTGTTTGCGTTGCTTGATCAATTTCTTGATTGAATTTGAGTCCAAGATTTTGAGTTTAAAGTTTATTTTGATTTTTGATTTTAGGTTTTTGATGATAAGGGCACTCTGATAATTTAAATTGTTTAAGGATATATAGGTAATTACGGTACCTTTAGACACCCCTTATAAACCCACCCTGAATAATATAATGAATGAGTATGCCTAAAAAAAATGAGTATGCCTCAAAAAGGTTTCGATGAAAAAGCAGTTGTTTTGTAGGTTGGGCCATGGAGAGATTGGAGATTTATACCCCAAAAATTATCTTCAAGAGCCCCTCCCGACTCCCTTTGATCCGTCTGATAAGCCAGAATGCTAACAACCTTAATTGCAATCTCCCTTTAGTAGTATATAACAAAGAGAAGAAGAAACAAACACAACCAAAATAATCAGCATTTAGAGTTGCTACTTGTTTTGCAAAAAAAAATAAGTGAGCCTGCACCAAAGGTTGCATTTTTCAAGGTGGAGTTCGGCAGAATCAACGGCAAGAGGACTCTGCATGGGCAAGCTGATGTGATCAGTCAAGGTGCGCTATGCCAACACCAATGGCTGCAGTAGGTTCTCATTGTGCAAAAGAAAGAGAGATCAATAAAAATTGGTTTCCGTTAGGTATTATAACTTTTATTTAGTGCAGGACCAAGGATATAAAACAAAAAAACTCATTTACATTACACAACGCACACAAATTCGTATTAAGTATATACATTTATAAACCCTGTACAGGGTCTGAGTACCCACTGACATATCTTTTGTACCATTCAGATCCAGACCAATGAACCATGAAACCAGGGAAATAGTTTCAATAGTTTCATACAGAGAAAAACATACAAAATGAACTGAAACGACACAACTAAGAGACTCCTAGTCGGTCCCGCAGTGTGTCGAAAATAGATGACGCAGCAGCATTTTGAGCAAAGGTCAGCTTCAACCGGCCTAGCAACTCGCCGTCTTTCGACTGAGTTGCAGCATCTGCAGCTTCTTTTGCCATCCCAATACGAGCATAAGACTGAAACCAAAAATAGTTCAGTTTAAAGAAGACAACACCTTAGAGAAGCAAGAAAAAGTTCTATTTTTCGTTAACATTTAACAACGAAACCAATTAGTTTTGTACCCTTGCCATTTTTGAAACATGCTAAAAACTGACTGACTTTCTCTAGTAAATATAAGACTTTCTCAAGTCCGATTTTGTGCACACTCCTTAAGGAGTGTGCACGTAACATTTCATTCTCGACCATCGATTTAATTTAGGGAGTTATCTAATGAGGGTCGAGATTCTAAACATGGAGGGTAATGAGGCCAACAGTTAACTAATCAACCAAAATCAAAAGAACCTGTCAAATATACACCATTTAGAGGAGTGTGCACATAACTGAACTCGACTTTCTCTGTCGAAAAATATTTAACAATGGAGGACCTTATACAACAACTTCACTAATCCAGTATTTATTTGTCCAAGGATCTTTCTTATCAGTTTCTGAGAAATGCTCTCCTACAGCAAGTAACATGTTAAGTAGAAGGCCAAGTGCTAATAGAGAAATACCTCAGCTCTTTCTGTGAGATCCGTGAGTTTCGGAATGTATTTGAGAGCTTCACTTTTCTCATCTGCATCAATGCACGCCTCAACAAACGGTCTATAACCTATTTTTTTATCACCAAACGGAATGTAATATGATAAGTTTCCATTTGTCTGATTCTCAGAAACGCACCTGAAATTTTTTATAATCTGTATATAGTGTTTGATGCAAAAAACAGCCGACACTTGCAGGAGAACAAAGCATCATCTTAATACAAAAGTGGTAAATGGTATGGTAATCTATATGTCCTCTATTTAACACAAAGTCAGATATCCAGCTCTTGAAAGACACGTGAATGGCAAGAACGCATTAGACTTAGAGCTCTTTAACTTGCTATCTGAAGTAAATAGAAAACTATTGAATAAGGTTTACCTATAGGTGGTCTCTTCTCCTTGGAAAATTTTTCTAGTGCATCCCAATCTCTTTTTGTAGCCAGAGCAAATGCTTTGAGCCAATACCATCTTTTTTCAGAAACCTGCAGGGGATCTTACAGTTAGATATTGAGAATAGCACATAGAAAATACAGATTTCTTTTTAGTAATAACGATTCACGACTCTATTAGACAAGAAAAGGGCCATTTTTGAAAGCTGATTAAATTGGTTAAAGTGAAATGGTGAAAGAATTCAAATTCAATTTGAGCAGGATGGTCCAATCAGTCCCTAAAACAATTCCCTCTTCAGACACCCAAATCACGTTCTACTCTATCAACATCCACTAACGAAAAATAGTACGGACAATAAACTGTGGATCGCTGACCTTAAATTCTGATCTGACTTTCATTGCAGCTCGATGATTGCCAAGTGCAATACACGTTCGGATTGTATCACTAACACTCGAATCAACAAATATAGTCTGCTTTGTGCTCACCTCTAACTCATGCTGTATTCTGCATAAAGAGTTGAGTAAAATAACAAAGCACACACAGAGGGATACAAATTAACAGAACATATTACAGTCTGACTTCCTGAAATTGAAGAGGCTCGAGTTTTACCAAAAAATAGAAACCTTAGTGCAAGGCATCGCCTAGGCACGAAAATGGCATTATTTTCCAATGAGCCCCACACAGTAAAAAAAAATGCACGTTTAAAAGGGGCATTCGGGTGACGCCTTTAGAGGTGCCCGGGCCAAGGCGTCAGTGATCTGAGCGCCTAGTGGTATCTTTCTAAAAAAAAATTCAAATATTTTTCAAACCTTTGCCATTTAAGTTATGTAACTAATACTATTAGTCAACATTCTAAGACCCTAACCTATTTAATTTTGTATGTACATACTTATACATACGGAATGGATCCCTTGACTTAAAGTTCCTGACTTAATTTCTTACTTAATTTCTCCACCGTCAGATGTTAGTGGATGGATGGTTGATATTAACTCCCTTGTTTTTTAAAATCTCATCTTGATCTTCATCGTTGATACACTTGCATCTGATGGTGGAAAAATTAAGTATAAAACTAAGTCAGGAAGTATAACTTTAGTAGATTCAAATCATCTACTTCTCTTAGTTCTCTGTTATACCTAGTATTCTAGAGGATACAGAGTAAGAATATAGTAGTTTTTGTTAAATAATTTGATATGGTATTCCTATAATGTACACACATACTTATATGACTAATCTAGTTATACGCTGCAGCTTCACCGCGCCTCTAAATTAAGAATCGTATTATGTAACCAATGTATAATAACGTGACTAGTATAGTTGAGAATCATAATGTGTAACTAAACGTATGATTTCAAACATGCAAATTCAGAATTGGAGTCTGAAATGATTTTAATTCTGGTCTGAACTTGTGAAGGATTTAGGACACCATAGCATATGTATATTTCACATATGTTACCTTAGCAATCTTGCATGCTCTTCAGCAGCCTTGGACTCAAAGGTGTGTTCTTTGGTCTCAGCAAATAGCGAATGAGTCTTCTCAATAAGCTTTATGCGTGGACCATGAAGTGGAGACCCCCTACTTGCCATTGGATTCTTTCCTAGTTCCCATGACTCCTTCCATAAGAGAAGAGCCACATCCTGTTAAACAGCAGAAAATATTTGGTTAATATGAAAGTATCCACAAAATAGAAAATAGAAGTGCAAGGAAATAAAATACAAGTAATATTCTTGTCATAAAGCTTACTTGAAGCTGTCCAGTCGAGAGAAAGAAGTCTTTCAGGAACTCATGTTTATAACACCTTCAAAATGAGCATTATACTGTCATGAACCGTAATACACATGTCCCGAGCAAAAGAAGCTTAACTCAAACAATTCTGGCTAAATATGAGGCCAAGGAAAAGAAAAGCAAATGCAGCGTCATATAAGTAACCAAAAAGGTACCGCGCATATGTGATGAATAGATCCCGAGCCAGAGGTCTTGCCTGTATCGTTCCAAAAAACTCCAGCGGTGGACTCTGCATGCACAAGGAGGAAAAGACAATAACACAAACAAACAAAAGTATTCCTAAAACAAGCCATGCTTGAATCCTCGGCTGATAAAACCTACAGCAGCAGAAGAAAGTATATGCCGAGAGCCCGAAAGTACTACCTTCTGCCAGATGTGGAAGAGGGAAAGATAAACAAGGTCAGTATCACCACTCTCAGTAGCCTTCATCAAAGCTGTATCTTCCTCTCCTATGCTTAACAAAAGAGGAACCTGTCAACATCATTATTTTTGTTAGTATTTTTCCAAGAATCTGCAGAATGCTTCTTTAACTACTTTTAATCTTTTATCGTCTCATTAAATTTTATGACACAAAAGACACCTGTTTGGAGGAACGTGGTTCATGTTCGACAAGCATTGCAGCTAACTTCCGACGGCCACTTTTATCTGCTTGAGAGGCAACTGCAGCATATGATATGCCTTTGCACAATTTCAACTGAAAATTGAAGTTGTTTTAGAAGACAAATGGTATGGAAGAAAAGAGACAGAACTGAAAAAAGAAATTGTAAAAAACAAAATCAAGGAAAGAAGATGTACGTAATGCACACCTTATCAAGCAACATTTCAAGAAGAGCAGCATCATGAATGGCCGGCGAAGCTGTTATTTTTGCACATGCCCAGTGCATTATAACCACCTCCTAATCAGCAAATAATTTCATGGGTGTAAAGCAAGTAATCATATCTTCTCGGCTAATTAGGACAACATAGACCAACAACGGACACTGGGAATTTAAGAGCCGAAAGAAAGAAAAAAATAATAATAAAAAAAAATCCTACGTGGTGACTTGAGTTTCTTAACTATTTTGTTCCTTTCACAAAACTGTCCCCAAAGTTTTGGAAGTTGTTTTAGTATTTAATTTTAAAGTTATTAGGTTAAAACTTATTTATCTCTTTCTAGAAACCCAACAGCTGCAACCCCTATATATAAGCTTACAGCAATTGCTACACATATATCCACCCCAATTGAATCGGGAAAAAGAAATGATATTTTCCTAATATTTCACCATCATCAATTATATCCTTCATCCTGCATGCATATCTAACTAAGACAGACGCACTGGTCACACTCCTAATCTCAGACTCTTGAAAGGTTTATTTTGTCCCTGCTACAAAAGTATCTTCCCCTAGATTTTCTTTCAAATTGACATTTTCGTTCAATCCAGCAGAAAAATTTGAAATCTAAGTAGATAAGGCTATTGTGACTCCAAGAAAATAAAAATAATTTTTTTCTACAAAATCAGGGAAGCAAATTGGATCTTGTAAAACTAAAGATGGAATTTTATCCTGTAAAAAATGGGTCCTGTTTTCCCTTCAAAATCAATCACAACGCATGATTAAAGATGAAGCTGGTCACAATTCCTTCCAGATTAGCCACATCAAACCATATGCACAAGCATCGTCAAGTGCAATAGAAATGGTGAATCCTTCTAGATTACAGACAAAAATATTTTGTAACACTGTCCAGGAGTGTCCTATTAGAGCTCTGGGCTTACTTGTACCATTCATTTTGGGCATAATTCTTGGTAGCCAGGAATCAAAACGAGGTGGAAATCGTTAAATATCTAAAGAGTCCTAAGTTTAGGAGCGTGACGGAAGCGTCCGCTTCTATTGATATGCGTGCATGATTCACTTGATGAAAGTGAAAGAAATTTAGAAACTAAAAAGAGAATTGTGTTTCTGATAAAATTGATGAACATGTAAGTTGCTCAGTGCTTACATAGAGGTTTCAGTTCGATACTTCCGACGAAAGTTTGCAACTCTGTGGATTTCAGAGAGATAAACAGGTAGCAAATAAACTCACCATTTTGTTTTCAATAGAAATAAAATACTAAAAACAACTTTCAATATTAATAAAAATAAAATTTAAATACTGAAAACAACTTCCAATAATTGTAGTTAATGCAGGCATTTTATTTTATTTTTTTTGGGGGAAAGGGTGTTTCCATTTTTTAGGAGTGCGGTTCTCACTTGTTTGGAGTGCAGCTCTCAACAAGGTTCTCCGTGAGAAACACAGAGTTGTAAAGGTGGGGTCCCGCATATCTGGCGTAACTGTGAAAGGTTCATGTGGAACAGTTGTCCTTTCTAGCCAGAATCCTCAAGACCTTCTAATTAGTGGCTTGAAACTTTTCCTTCACCAACAACTCTTTCGATAGATAAAACAAACATCTAAGTGGAGCTCAGTCTTATGTGTAACACGTCATTAATATGTCGAAAGAAACATTGGTAAACTTATAGATGGGTTTTAAGATACAGATACAGGCCTGATTAAAGAAGTTTAAAACTGGACATGTCAGCAATTCTAGGATCTAAGCCTTGGTTCGAAATATATCCTGTGCCAGTTTAACAAAAATGGTAATTAAGAAACAATTACTATTTCTCCTGGGCAGACTAGGCTAATGCTTCAAAGGAACCACTAGAATAATTTCTGAAAGGATCCCAGGTTATGATTAAAAGACAAACGAGGAGAGTATAATAGCTCATACTTATCAAACAAATAAAAGGTAGCTTACCGGGCTCAAGCCAGTGTAATCTGATATACGCAGTGCCAAAAGGTGTTGGTGAGCATTAATCAGACGACCAATTAGAACTGGCGCAGTTAGTAACTGCAGGAAGAGTGAGAATATTTGCTATAGTTAAACACCACAGGATCTAAAATAATCCTAGCAGCTATTAATTAAGGGTTGGCGACCTTGTATTGCTGAATACTAAGAGGAACACCAATCTCATAGTTGCGCACAGCATTTAGCACCCGTAATGTTTTACACATTTCTTGAAACCGATCACGTTGAACATGGCTGTAAAATCCAACAAGAACCCAGTACACGGTCAGATAAAAAAAATATTACCAACATAGAAGGAACTAACATAGTGCAACCAGATTATCTATGCAGGCCATTTTTTCACTTTCAATACCCTGCGTACATGGACAGATACACAAAATATTTCCTTTCCTTTCATTTGATGATCTTTTTTATCAGAAACCCAAAGATTCCCCCCTCATTCAACCAGCAACCACAAAACAGTTTTGAGGTTTTGGGCACCACTGAATCCATGGTTCAAGGATACATTATGCTATTCACAGACTAGACAGTTTAAGCACATTCATTCAAATAAATAAAAAATTGTGAAACAAGAAAATACCACACAAACTATCAAATAGGGCATTCCATAGAATATGTTCACAAATTGTATACTGATTTCAGAAAAACAATTTTTTGGAGTAAAATCTATGAGTTCCGTGATTCTAAAGAACAGACAGACTCTTTGATCCTGAAGTTAGTTCTGATCATTTGCCTGTAAGGTGTGAAGTGATAGCTTTTGTAAGGAAGAGCCAAGAAGAATTTTATCTAATTCGGATCTTCCTCAAAAGCAGTTACAAAGCTGTCGAATATGACTATAAAATAGGGTCAATGTTGACAAGTAAAAATACCGAACGTTCTGGCCATAAAGAATTTCTCACATAAGATACTGAGGGGGTCTCTTAATATCGAATTTTAGAATGCTGAAACTTTTTCTCATCAGCTCAATTTTATGGTTTTCACAGCTTCAGAATTTATCCATAGAATGAAAAGTTTTTCACACAAATCCCAGTTTACTGGTAAAGCTGTTTATTTTTACTGCAGTGTACATTAGTAGTTCCACATAAGAATGTCTTTATTGGTCCGACGGTAATACATAGTAATGTTTCTTACTCACAACAAGATATTTTTTTCAATTGAAGAACTGAAGCTTCCTTTAGTTGTCAAACTAACAGTCTAAATGTCTGACTATGAAAAACACCCGAATAGACCTTTGAAAACCAACCTGCAAAAGGATTGACCATAGCTGGCAGCCTAAGTAGAGTTCGTTGCCGTGACACATCAAACTCATGACCCGCCGCGTCAATACAAGCTTCAACAGCTTCAGGAAGGTTGGAGCGAATTGATCTCAAATTATCATCCGCCTGTCAAGAAGATGGTAATATTTAGTAGTAATTCTTTTAAAAATCCTAAATTCAAAAAAAACCCGAATTCTTCATCGATCAATTTGAGTCAAAGCACGAGACGTGTTGACATTAGACAAGCAAGAATCACCCTGATCAAACCATAAAGGCTATTTGTTTCATTCTTGTGACAAGCATACCTTGGCACTTCGCTGTCAAAGAAATCCAACGCATCGTACAATAAGGCTGGAGGTTTTGTGCTCGCTATGCTAAAGATAGACACGGTGGATTCAGGGACTAATTGTAAGAATTCCATGCTGGTATTTGAAAGTACCCTCACTCCATCACACTCCGGAATAAGAATGATGGGATCATCATATAGATAGCGAACTGGATCACCAAATGGACCTACCACCAAAAGCATTTCATCCCAGTAGAGAAGTACACTATGCATTCCACACCAAGCTAACTGCTCAGGAGGTAAGGCTGACTGCAAAAACATGATATTGAAAATCAGCATGATACAATGGATAATGTTTATAATATGAGTGGGAACTATTCAAATGAACAAAAAGAATGTAACTGCTCAAACAGAAAAGGTTTAAAATATTTTCTGATGCTCATCAGAAAATTGAGAAAAGAAGCAACCCGATATTTATCCCAACTGTTCCATTTTCACTACAAGGTGCTAAAATCAGGTTATGGAGTATGGCGGTCGCATTAACTCATTGAATCTTCAATGTCTCATAATTTTACATTTTTGTTTCCTTAAATACTACAAAAGCCATGTGACAATTCTACTGATATGAGTGTGCCTGTGTCAGACGATGCAACAAATGAGCTACAAGGCCATCTGCACACCTATTTACTTGTCCCAGTAATAGTGTGCTCTATCTTATATATCCAATTTCTTTTGTTGGATCCAGACAAATTTTAGATACATGTGAGTAATTAACTTTTAACTATCTGTCATGTTCAGACTGGGTACGTACAAGCACATAAAGTCACAACATATATACTCTCCGCATCTAGATAATAATAGAGCTTGGTTCAAGAATCACCTTCAAGTTAAGAAAACACAATAAGTTTCTATCTTTGCTTTCCCTAGTTTTTTACATACTTAGAATCAGATCTTTAATTTGGTTATGCCCTAGGACGTCATCATGTTGTCAACTAAGCATATGATGTGATTGTCAAGTGAAAGTTATTTTAGACGGAGCAAATGAATCTAATGAGAAAATAAGTTTCTCTACCCAAATTTTCTGAGTTTGCGAACTCAACAACAATTAATACAAGTTGTAAACAAAATCAATACTTGCCTCACATTCATACTCGAATATCTCTTTATAATCCGTATTGGAAGTAACCAGAAGCCGGCCATCATGAGTGAATGATGCAAGGAACTTCCCTTTTGAGTCAAGACCATTTTCTGTAAAGGTCCAATTCCCTCTCCAACCTTCTGAATACCATCTTCATCAACAACTAAAATATAATCGTTCACTCCTAAAAGCACTTCAACATTCCCAGACATTGTATACTGTGGTTCAATGACAGCAATACAGAGTGGATAATCTTCTAAAAGAGGATCCTCAAGTTTACAAGGATTAGGGTTTTTGAAATCAGATATACAAAAAATCTGATAGCCTTCAGTTAAACAAACCATGCCATTACCCCAAAACACACATTCAACAACATTCTGTTCTAAGAATTCACTTCCTAATGATATATTAGGTTCTTGAATCTCACCGTGAATATTATACCTATAAACAGTTCCATCCTGAACAACACAAACTAAAGTTTGATCATCAGTCCATGACATACCAATTAAACGACCACCAGGACGATCCCATCTAGTTGATGAAAGAAGAATTCCAGCTGAATTGTAAATGTTTAATTTTCTTAAAGCAGATTCAGCAAGAAGTTGAACAATTTTAGCATCATCACGAATAACAGCGATTGGACCACCAAAAGGAGCACAGGCAATTTTGTTACGAGAAAGATCTACTTGCCATTGCATTGAATAGATCTCTGGTTTTCGATAATAGCTTTCGTGTTGAAGTTGCCATTCCGCAGCTACTGAAACACCAGCCATTTTGGATTGAATTTTTTAGGGTTTCAGTTGACAATGAATCTACTGGGAATTTTTTTTCTTCTTGGAATTCATGTATCAATTCACCACCATTACTACTTGTAGGAGATGGGATTTTGGTTTGGTTTTGCAGAAAAATGTTGACAAGACGAAAAACGAATTTGCTAATCTGCGCCTCGTATGGTGCGCAGACTTTTGAGGAGACGGAAATTATTCTTAAAGCAGGCCCTCTACAGGTGTGTTTGTTTCCCTTGGCTAGGGGCTATATTATTAGCCTAGACCAAGGGTACGTTTGGGGCGTAGGGAGTTGAGGATGAAGTTCGATCAACGCTATCACGGTGTTAATCCTCAAGGGAGTTGGGGGAGTTGGATGTAGTTGGGTTTTTTCCCGTTAGTCTTCGGGAAGTTCGAAGGAGTCTCTCAAAATTCCCGTTAGTCGTGGGAGAATTTAGAAGAGTCTCTCAAACTCCCTAAAAAACTCCTTTAGTCGTGGGGAGTTTGAAAGAAACTCTTAAACTCCCTGTTAGTGGTAAAAACTAGAATGCTAGAGAGTTGGGTTTTTTTGGGGAGTTCTGGGGAGTTTATAGTGTATTTTTGTCTCACTCCAAATCTCTCAAAAGAGTAGAGATTTTGGGAGAGTCTCTCAAACTCCCTACACTCAAAACACCAAACTCTCTCAAACTCCCTATATTATCTTACACTCCCTCAAAATCCCCAAGATCCAAAATACATTAAACTCCCCCCCCCCCCCCCCCCCCCCCCCCCCCCCCCCACCCACCCACACACAACTCACTCGTGGACTAACCCCATGTATAAGTTAAGAGTGGAGTTCAAATCATGGGGTGTTTGGCACTCATGGAATTGGATTTCTAGGAGTTGAAACTCCATCTTTTAGGCTTAGTCTAATGGCACCCAAGATCCAACTTTCACAGCTGAAAAACGTTGCCAAAAGTGGTGATTATAGATGTAGGAAATACCATATGGTCCTAGGAATAATATATTAGGATGAGTCTAGTCCAGTTGACCCAGTCAACTGTCTGTTTGGTCCTTTTTTAAAATATAAATTATAGTTTGGTCCTAGAAATTATAGTTTGGTCCTAGGTTGATGTCATGGATAATGTAATTGTCATCTTGTAGTGGCATAAATATCCTTTTGGAACCATTACATCATCCATGACGTCACCCTAGGATATATATAGTCAATTATCAAGAGAGAAGTTATTATTTTCAGATTCTCTTTCTCTCACCTACATATTTTCAGATCTACTTTATTTCTCCTCAGTTTTTTCTTTTCTCTACATCAAATTTTCTCTGCTACTGTAAAGAAGATGAAGAAGAAATAAACTGTTGTTGTTGATTAAATGATGAAGACGACGTTTTGATGTTGATGTTGCTGGGATTAGAGATGATGATGAAGACGATGAATCACATGAAGAAGATGATGAACGACGAAGCTTGATGTTGGTGATGATAATGAAGATGATGAAGATGAAGACGAACTCATCTTCTGCTACTGTTGTTGTTGTCAAAGATAGATCTGCTGTTGTTGAAGATTTAATTAAGTTTTTGTTTTCTTGATGTTGCTGCGATTGGAGATGGTGGTGAAGATGAAGACTAACTCAAAGATAGATCTGTTGTTATTGAATATTTAATTAAGTTTTTGTTTTCTTGATGTTTGTTGCGATTGGAGATGATGATGAAGATGAAGACGAACTCATCTTCATCTTGTTGTTTATGATTGATGTTGTTGTTGTTGTTGCTGCTGTTGAAGACGTCGAAGAAGATGAAGATGATGATGACGTTTTTATATGGAGTTCATTTCTGGAATGAACTCTGTTTTTTAGGGTTTTATATGGAGTTCATTTATGGAATGAACTCTGTTTTTTTTAGGTTTTTATATGATTTTTTAGGTTTTTATATGGAATTCATTTCTGGAATGAACTCTGTCTTTTTAGGTTTTTATATGGAGTTCATTTCTGGAATGAACTCTGTTTTTTTAGGTTTTTATATGGAGTTCATTTCTGGAATGAACTCTGTCTTTTTTTTTAGGTTTTTATATGGAGTTCATTTCTGGAATGAACTCTGTTTTTTTAGGTTTTTATATGGAGTTCATTTTTGAAATGAACTCTGGTTTATGTGGATGATTTCTGAAAAAATAAGTAGAAATTAACAAGAGTTCATTTTTGACGAATGGACTGCTACAAGAAAATAAGTAAAAATTAACACAGAAGGGTATTTTTGTCTGTTTTATATTTTTAAATAATTATGGACCAAACAGTAAAGGTGTTTTCCCAAAGGACTAAACAGACATGGGACCACCTAAAAAAGGACCAGATAATATTTTTCCCATTATAGATAGCGTTCAGCAGTTTCGCTGAATGTGATATAGAATCAACACATGGACACCAAATGGTTTGGCGTCCCAAAAATTCCAGAAATTCCAAATGGTTAGGTGTTTAGAAAATATTTTATGGAATTCAAACGTCGATTGATGTAGACCTTAGGATTCATAGTTTCGTTGGGCATCTAACGGTTGATAGATCATACGCCAAATGATTTGGCGTTTGACGGTATATCTTTGGCATTTTTTACTTGAATCTTGAATTAAGGATTGAATGTTGAATTTTGGTGACGTGTCGTGGGTGTGAACGTTAAATATTGAATGAAGGTTAGACTAAGCTTGAGTGGAAAATTAAATGACACCTTCCTCATGGAAATTGAAACTCCATCTCCCAAATCCACTTGTTCACCATACTGGCATTTCAACTTTTTTTTCTTTCTTTTTTTTTTGTTTAAACAACCCCTATGGTGAAAAAACTCTTTATACCATAATATATATACACTATCTCTTTTGTAAAAACAGACGTAATAGTAAATTATAGCCAAATTTTAGCTAGCAGATGCTAAAGATGTGCAATATCTTCTTTTTTTTTGCTAGGCTAAAGCCTGACCCATGCCCCTACCCAAATCCAGCCAGTTAAACTGGTCCCACTGCTAGACCCAACCCCGTTAAACCCCTATATACAACTAATTTAATTATACAAACCTGCGGTGGGGATTGAACCCATGACTTCTGATGAGGTGTCAAACTCACGAAAAATATATTCCTTATACTCTTCTTACACTAACAAGTAGCACAAGGATAAGCAGGTTCGTTCCTAAGGGAGTTGAGCTAAAGTTGTCGATTTAATTTCTGAAAATATGAATAATGCAAAATCCACAAAACAAATATGAATGGAACAATGAGGATGAAAATGATTAGGGAGTCTTTCTCCACTATTGAACATGAATCTTCTTCAAGATACGTATACTAACAATCCTATACAAGTTATAAGTTCAACAAGTCCATTAAACTCCAAAGTTACTTCGTAGAATAAGTTCTCTACTCGTGTCTAGTCAATCAATCCACTTTGAATAAGCTCTCTAGTGTAACTTAACTAACCGGTATACTGTATGAGTCGGATTGATCCTAACCACATGCTCATAAGTTCGACATGTTAACTTAGGGTTGTCAAATACACATCGAAACCCATAAAATCCCATTGCAACGTTGATGTTTTGCTACTTAAGATTATGTCATCTTAACAATTACAGATTAAGACTCCAAAATCTAGCATTAGTATCGCAAACAAGTTATTTGATTGGCCACTCAAACACCCTGCAAACAATTCATGGTCATCCACGGTAAAAGACAAACAATAAAACAATATTCAGAAAGAAAAGTTGATTTGAAAATTAACATAAAACCCATGTCACATAGTTTCATATTCACGACAATCAATTCAAATAATAAGAATATTGTAGTGCAAGATAACTCGAAAACAAAAACGATATGTGGCTGGTGATAGTGAGACAGCAACAAAACTTCTCAAGCTGCAGGTGATAGTCGCAAGGTTCTGGGGGTGTATTGATGAACTGAATGATGTTGGTGGTGATGATTTTCTCTTGCGACTGGTGGATGGTGTGAACTGTGGATGTAATAAGCAGCTGTCGGAAAGTAATGTTGTTGTGTTGATGTTGTGGATGTGAACTGCATGTGAGATATATGTAACAGCAACCGGTGGATGAGGAGATGTTGTGCTGCTGTTGGTATGCTGATGGATGTAGGCGGAACTGAACTGCATATGATGTGCTGGTGGATATGCAGGTAGTATATGAGATGGAACTGGTGGCGTTGGAATGCAGCTGGTGGTATGTAGGTGGAGTGTATGCAGGTGGTAATGGATGGAGATGGCTGTGAAGGTTGGAGAGGAGCTAAAGCTCCTCCCTGTTGATAGTGATAACAATCGCAGAGGGTATCGAGATCTATTATTTTGTAGGTTTCAGCTCCCTTTTATAGCTCACAGTTTCTTGTTCTATAATCCTACAAATTCGAACACTCCAGAATTTTAATCATTCACAAATACTGCAGCTTCCTAATCTCATCCATCCAAAACTCAAAACTATCGGAAAAAGTCTCATTCTCTAGTTGTTTTTACGACTCTAAATTTATCCAAGATTGAAACAAATTGATACCCAAGTTCTAATCTTTCAACTGGTTTTTCGGTCAAGTTTTACAAACCCAATCTTCCAAAATTCGACCAATGTTTCCATGTTTATCTTATCTTTTAAAATAATTCCTAGCTACTGCCAAATACCCCTCGTACGCAGCCATCAAGCCATGGCTACAATAGCACAAAACCAAGGGCAAAACTAGGAGCTACTGACATGGAACTTGTAAGCTAAGTTGCACAAATGTTTAACACCTCTGGCACTTGTTTCCCTCTTCATACTCAATTCAAACTTCATTCTCAACCTCCTTGATTATCTTGAGCTCCTAAATCTTCAAGCATAGCCACCAGAACCGTATAAGTCGCCGCAAAAATTCAATGAATGCACTGGTCGTTCAGGCCTTTAAATAAACATTAGATGTGCGCTTTCCGGTAGCATAGGAAACGAGTATGCTTCGGATTTCTAATCCTCCATATAACACCTTCCCAGCTAAGACAAATTCATTCTCATAGTTAGAGCATTGCTCGGTTGAACCCACCAAGCGTTGGTATGTCAAGTTTGGTTGTCATATTTTAGTGAACCAAAACTCATTCAAAGAGTCGCTTGATTATGTATTAAGGAATACAATATGAAGTATAACGCTTATCTTTTGAACTTCGTATATAAGACATCGACATAATCGTTTGAATGCTATTGTGATTATGTATGGGTATGAGGTGAAGATTTCATCATAGGAAACAATGTTTTACATTCGTTTAAAGGAAGTAAATTCATGAACTTGTTTTGTGAATCGAAAGGGAAATCGCTAGGCTTATTTGTATTGTTATTTATTGCATATCTTTTGAACTACCAATATGTGTGATTAGTATAACCGCTCATGACTTGCTTATGTTCTTGGTAAAACTATTCACAAGGCCTGACTTTTGTATTGGTATGACTTTTATTAGTGAAACTGATCTTAAGTAATCACCTGAGATGGTATGATCGATTTAGTGTTATTGGTATAACCAACTGTAGGCAAAGGGGAGCCGATCCTAGTAAGAGGTGCAACCGATCACAAAATGGGAATCGATCCTTGTGTGAGGTGCAGCAAGTTTCTAGATATTGGGAACCGATCCTATGAACATGTGCAACACGTTTTTAGATATTGGGAACCGATCCTATGGACATGTGCAACAAATACAAGTTATATACTATATATATGTGTGAACCGATCCTAGTACCTAGTCAACCAAGTTTTGGATATCTAGTGTGACTAATTCCAGTACCCACATGGAGGTAGAACCGAAACTTGTTTTGGTAGAACCGTGAAACCCATGTTTGGTGATTTGATAGGATAATCAATCACATATTTCTTGGAAGTCAGATGAACCAATTTTAAACTTGTTTGGAAGTGTGGCAAATCGATTCCAAGATTATAAGTATGAAAGAGGACTTACAAAGTAAAGATGTCGACATACTTTGAACATGTGCAGTAACGCTTATCTTTTATTGTTCAAAGATATTCCTTAATAGCTAAAGGAGAATCCCGGATCGAAAATAGATTGAGAATCTTTTAATTAAGGTTTTTAATTTTATATTTGAAAAATAAAAATTAGTAATGTGCATTTACTAGTTGGAGATTTTCTAAGAGATTTCGGTCAATATTTGGACAAAGCATGTCCAAGAATTATGGAAACCGAATTTGGAATTGCATATCTTGAGAATATTTTCGGTTTTGGGAATTCCTTGGTGTGCAAACTTCCTTGGTCTACAAATATAAAAGTTTGCATTTCGAGCAAACTAATCCTCAGAGCCAACAAAACTACCTAGTTGTGTTATTACTGGTGGAGCTATTCGGAGAGGAAAGTAACCTAGTTAGGAGAAATCTCTTACGGCCGCTCGGTTTAAAGACTTCTTTGGGATTGAGAAGCTCTATTAGTATCGTTGATGGGAAACTAGATAATTGCAGTTTATTACTCCCTCCGTTCTTTTTTAATAGGCTGGTTTTGTTTTTAGAGAAAATTAAGGAAATTAAGAGAACTAATCATTGAAAGTGGTCCTCATGACACTTGTCAATAAAAGAAGTGAAGGGAAATGGTCCCCATGACACTTGTAAGTAAAAGAAGTAAAGTGAAGTGGTCCACGTGACACTTGTCATCAAAAGAAGTTAAGAGAAAAGTGGTCCCACAAAACTAAAATAACATTTGACTTCCCAATTAGGAAACCAACTTATTCTTTTGAAAATTTTATTTATAGAAACCAGCCTATTATTTAAGAACGGGGGGAGTATTAGTTTTCGATTGATTTGATTGACTAACGGTTGTTGAACTTTGATTACACCTAGTTTGTTTAGTCTTGAGAATCTTCTCTTCTGATATAAGATTCACTCAAACTAGATCAAAGTTTCGACGGGGATCTTTAGACTGTTTGTAGATCTAAAGACTTCTTGTGATAATCCATTGTTAACATACTCCTTTTTGTGTGTGATTGATCACAAGAGATTCAAGTTGATTGTGTGCAGGTATTTATTGAAGATCTAAGAAGATTTGAAGATAAAGAAGACTTTGAAGATTTTTGATTTGGGTTCATAATCTTTGGTATGCACAATACTTGTTTCGGGTAAAGAGGATCCAATTATAATCGGTTTATCCTTGTGGTAGATTGGATTGATTACTTGAGTAAATCGACATCAATATAATTCTTTGTTATTCAAAGTATTGATTGCAAAATCTTGACAATTACTTTGGTAATTGTTATTAGATATATTTAAGGACCTGATAAAGAAGTTTATTGGGATAAACGGAAGATCCTTTTGTCGAACTCATATCACTTAGTTGAAAAGAGTTGTTACCGAACAAATTTGTTGTTCCTTTACTGTTTGGAATACTAACCAAAGGAATTGTTCCAAGTACGTGACTTACTACAAGTCGGAGGCGTGGGAATACAAACGGAACTAGGTGAACTATAGATTTAGTTGCTTGGTTTCAACTATACGAAGTTGGTTTGATTTTTTATAGCGGCTTAGTCCTGAGAGTATTCAATTCTGGACAAGGTCCCGGGATTTTTCTGCATTTTTGGTTTCCTCATTAACAAATTCTTGTTGTGTCATTTACTTTTATTTTCCGCAATTATAATTGCTGTTATTATAATTTAAAGTAAATTACACAAAGGTTAATTCCTATTTACTTGATAGTAATCCTATTGTGTTTGGTTAAGTCCGAACTCTTTATGAAGTAAAGATACTTCGTTGTTGTATTATCACGATCTTGTATCCATAGTCAATCACGCAAGTTATCTTGTTGTCGTATTGTCTCGATCTCGTATCCATAGACGATCACACGAAGTGTGAACAGATTTGTTGTATTTTCTCGACTCGGTCTATAGACAATCACTTTTGGAGAAAGGAATTATAGGTGGAAAAGTTTTAGATTGAGGTATATTTGGGTACCCTCGTCTTTTCAATTGGTATTAGAGCATGCAAACACGAAAAGATTTAACAATCTGTGTTTGGTGGGATCCTACCTATAAGAAAATGGATCTAATGAGTGATTCTGTTAACGTAAGTCAAGATGAAAAATTAGCACATGGGGCTAACATCTTCTGTGAATCTGCTGATCATGCTGACCTCTATAATGTAGATTCTGGTGATTGGCAAACGTTCCTTGAAAAACAACTTGATGAAATTTTTGAAGATGGTGACTCAGAAATCGATCAAGATGTTGAAGAAGATATGTCAGAATTCACTTCTATACTAAGTGCTATCTCTATAAGAAAACTTTCTACCTCAGGTGTGATTGAGATCATTGCTCCTCTCTGTAGAGAAAATAGGAAACTAAGAAAGATTTTCTCTGGTTTCTTCTATGGATATCAGAATTCCAGATATCTTCTTAAAGACTACAAAGATGACTCAAAAACCCTTGAGTTTGAGAATCTCAACAGGAAACATTACTTGTTGAATAAGAAGCTTGTTGAGACAGAAGCAAGGATTAGTTCTCAACAATCAACGAGTAAGGAACAAAATGAGTCTGATTCCTTCATCAAAAATCCTCTTGAGGATCAACTAGTTGAATCTCTTGAAAGAATCAAGGTCTTAGAAGAGGAAGTTGTAAGGCTAAGAAGACTCAATGATAGCACGATCAATTTATCTTCCATGCTGGATGCAAGAAAAAGTCATGGCGACAAACGTGGATTAGGATATGATGGAATTGATACTTCGTCAATCAACAAGGAAGTAAAATTTTTAAAATTTGTTGGCCCTTTCACTCCAGAAAATCCACCTGAACAAGCTTGTTCGCCTGAGTCACCCAAGTGCTCAAATGAGATTCTGACAGAAAACATCGCCGAAAGCAATCATAGGAAGACTCCAACTAAGGATCAGCATAGTAACCGAACGTCTCATAAAGGTAAAACAAAAAACTTTATTCCTTTCAATAAGCATTGTTATTATTGTAGAGATAAAGGACCTATGCAAAGGGATTGTAAAATTCGAAAGATTCAAAACGCTCTATCATTTTTATCTAAAGAATTGAACAGTGTCATCTCCAAAAACCTCTCAGATCATCATTGTCCTGTGAGACAAACGAATTATTACAAAAATTCAAAATCATATCCTAAAAGAAACATTCCTAAAAGGAAAAATAATAGAAAGGGTAACACCTTTATCAATGGGGATATGAGATCTGATATTTCAAGATGAAAAGATGCAGTGTCACTAGAAATGAAGAATCTTCATTCAAAATCCACCTACAAGTTGATACCAAAATCCGAGAAGGTATCCAAAAGGAAGTTATCTAAAACAGATTCTAAGAAAAATAATCAGGTTGTAATCTTAGACAAAGATGACTACGAATATCTAGTACTTAGGCTCAAAAAGGATCTAGAGATATCCAGCGATATCAATGTGAAAGCATCTTTCGATGATTTCTCAAAAATTAGGATATCTTTGAATGTTTTGAGTAAGTTTTTGTTTCGGTTTTTGTGTAGAAAAGCTTTCCTAACTAAGCTGCTTCCTTGAAAAAGGAAAACAAGGGACTATAAATAGGTCCGATTATGCTCTTACAATATCACAAACCTATGATACAATGCTTCCTTCTTATGAAGGTAGAGAGGAAGAATTAACTGAACAACATAGAACCAATCTCATTATGATTTTTCAGTATCGAGACTTGCTCAAAGAAAGAATTGTTCAAATAAGAGGTGTTCTTGCTAAAGTCAAGGTTCTAGTTGAAGAACTTAAAAAACATGAAGTGGTTGCATACAAGTCTCTTGAGACATGCTTCAAAAGTTTGAATACTGAAGAAACCTCAGTGAACAACAAGAGCACCACTAGAGATTAAGTTATGTGTTGAATACTTAATCTAGGAAAAATAGACATCAGTTTTTGATTTCTTTCAATGGTTGTATTAAGTCTATTATGAATAAAACTATCATATTTATGAATAAAATTATTGGTTTATAATTTTTCTTGTGATAGTTTTCGGTTTACATAGCCTGTGCTTGAATGCTTTATATTATTGCTATGTATGTTTATGGGATGTTTGATTTCGGTTTTCATAACCTTGATATTCGATCTCATATGATGTGAACCCTTATGGTTTGGGTGACTTTTTGGTTTAGCAGGATTAAGTTCTAGCCCATGTTGGTAGGATTTATCAAAGGATCATGAGGGGTTCTGATTGAAACAATATGTGAAAAAGTCACAATATGTTGAATCATTTGGTTTAGCATAAAATCATATGTATTTCGGGGTTTTCAACTTTTGCTTGCAATAGTTAAAACCGGTTTTCAACCTTTCTCTGGTAAAGGTTGGTTGTTGTTATTCTTTTGTCTTGCATAAGGATGACAAAATAATGATATTTCGGTATCAATTCTCCTGGAAATAAGATGCAAACATATTGGAGAAAAGGATACGAAATTTGAGGTAACGACTTTGTTAGTTAATCGTTTTCTTGTTTAAGAAAAGCCTGAGTTCATTGCGTATATTTATTGCTTTTGCTTAACAATTCGGTACAATTGATGTTTTATTCCATTGTTTGTGTATGGATGTGTGTGTGATTCAATTGTTTCCGGTTAAAAAAAACTACTTTTATCTTGCTTTATTGTTTGGTATCAATCGTTTAGCTTACAACATTTCAGTGCAATTGCGGTGCTTTAATGTCTATGCTGTTTCAATTGCTTCGGGTTGAGGTAAATAATTATACAAGTTGATTTATTTGGTTTGCAGGAATTGTTTATGGTTTAACAAAAGAAAAGGTATTCAGGATGAATTGTTTAGTCCAATTCGATTTTGGATAAGATAAACTAAGTTAATTCTGATCTTAGTTAGACTTATCAAAGTGGAGGTTTCGGTTATTCAAGTCTAACCGAATGCCTTAACAAGAAATGATAGTTAACTAACCTAGTACTTGTCTTGTTTAAAAGTGAAAGGTATAAGTTATATGGATAATCAGAACTTGATGAGAAAAATAGAGTTATCTTTATTTTGGTCTTATCGAATAAGCGATTGTATTTGTGCAATCGGTTTAACAAAGGAACTAAGGTACTTAGTCGATTTTTGGTTTGCTAAACTATTAGGGAAAATTGCTTTGGGCAATTGTTTCCTTGGTAACATATCAAAACAAAATTACTTTGTAGTTTCGATTTTGATATTGGTTATTAAAAATGGTGTGTGGAACCCTCGTGCTTAACTCTTATAGATTGCAAGTCTTGTGAGATTTGTAAGATCCTTTCGGTTTGTCCTTTATTTGCTCGTATCTTTGTCATTTTGTGACAAAAATGGGGAGATATGGATTAAACAAGTGATATTAGTATTGATTTATATTGATTGATATCACTAAGGGAAAGGACAATGGTGCTTAAACGTTTTATCTAACGAAAGAGTAAAGCATAGACTAAGGGGGAGTAGCATATCATATGATAATGGAAATAACAAAGACGTGCGGATTGAAAATCCACCTATCTTACCTTTAGAGGGAGTATTAGCTTTTTTATTATAATGTCAACAACGACATTTATGGATTGAATGTATACGGGTTATTGTGTTGTTGAATTTGGGAATCAAGCGTATGCATAATGAATTCTTGTAATTTGTTTATCCATATGATGTAAGATTTTTGTCACTAAAATTGATGAATGGGGAGATTGTTAGAGCATTGCACGGTTGAACCCACCAAGCGTTGGTATGTCAAGTTTGGTTGTCATATTTTAGTGAACGAAAACTCATTTAAAGAGTCGCTTGATTATGTACTAGAGTCAACTTCGTATAGGTTAGCTTGAAGTATTAGGATATGAGACATTACAAGTATTACGTGAAGACTTGAAGAATGTGAAGAAGTACGGAGCTACAACGACGACATCATCCTTCCACTTGAGGTTAGTAATATTTGACTTGACCTGTTTCATTCCCTAACGTATCTTTCAAGTCGTGCATATTGAAAACAAAACTGCGAAGCTATGAATGATTATACTTTAGTTAGACGTAGTATTAAGGAATACAATACGAAGTATAACGCGTATCTTTTGAACTTCGTATATAAGACATCGACATAATCGTTTGAATGTTATTGTGATTATGTATGGGTATGAGCTGAAGATTTCATCCTAGGAAACAATGTTTTACATTCTCTTAAAGGAAGTAAGTTCATGAACTTGTTTTGTGAATCGAAAGGGAAATCGCTAGGCTTATTGGTATTGTTATTCATTGCATATCTTTTGAACTACCAATATGTGTGATTAGTATAACCGCTCATGACTTGCTTATGTTCTTGGTAAAACTATTCACAAGGCCTTACTTTTGTATTGGTATGACTTTTATTAGTGAAACTGATCTTAAGTAATCACCTGAGATGGTATGATCGATTTAGTGTTATTGGTATGACCAACTCTAGGCAAAGGGGAACCGATCCTAGTAAGAGGTGCAACCGATCACAAGAGGGGAATCGATCCTTGTATGAGGTGCAGCAAGTTTCTAGATATTGGGAACCGATCCTATGAACATGTGCAACACGTTTTTAGATATTGGTAACAGATCCTATGGACATTGCAATAAATACAAGTTAGATACTATATATATGTGGGAACCGATCCTAGTACCTAGTCAACCAAGTTTTGGATATCTAGTGTGACTAATTCCAGTACCCACATGGAGGTAGAACCGAAACTTGTTTTGGTAGAACCGTGAAACCCATGTTTGGTGATTTGATTGAATAATCAATCACATAGTTCTTGGAAGTCAGATGAACCAATTCTAAACTTGTTTGGAAGTGTGGCAAATCGATTCCAAGATTGTAAGTATGAAAGAGGACTTACAAAGTAAAGATGTCGACATACTTTGAACATGTGCAGTACGCTTATCTTTTATTGTTCAAAGATATTCTTTAATAGCTAAAGGAGAATCCCAGATCGAAAATAAATTGAGGATATTTTAATTAAGGTTTTTAATTTTATATTTGGAAAATAAAAATTAGTAATGTGCATTTACTAGTTGGAGATTTTCTAAGAGATTTCGGTCAATATTTGGACAAATCATTTCCAGGAATTATGGAAACCGAATTTGGAAATATATTACATATCTTGAGAATATATTTTCCGTTTTGGAAATTCCTTGGTGTCCAAACTTCCTTGGTATATAAATATCAAAGTTTGAATTTCGAGAAAACTAATCCTCAGAGCCAGCAAAACTACCTAGTTGTGTTGTTACTGGTGGAGCCGCCTATTCGAAGAGGAAAGTATCCTAATTAGGCGAAATTTCTTATGGTCGCTCGGTTTAAAGGCTTCTTTGGGATTGAAAAGCTCTATTAGTACCGTCGGTGAGAAACTAGATAATTGCGGTTTATTATTAGTTTTTGATTGATTTGATTGACTAACGACTGTTGAACTTTGATTGCAGCTAGTTTATTTATGCTTGAGAATATTCTCTTCTGATATAAGATTCACTCAAATTGGATCGAAGTTTCAACGGGGATCTTTAGACTGTTTGTTTATCTAAAGACGTCTTGTGATAATCCATTGTTAACAGACTCCAATCTGTGTGTGATTGATCACAAGATATTCAAGTTGATTGGGTGCAGGTATTTATTGAAGATCTAATAAGATTTGAAGACAAAGAAGACTTTGAAGATTTCTGATTTCGGTTCATAATCTTTGGTGTGCACAATACTTGTTTCGGGTAAAGAGGATCCAAATATAATCGGTTTATCCTTGTGGTAGATTGGATTGATTAGTTGAGTAGATCGACATCAATACAATTCTTTGTGATTCAAAGTATTGATTGAAAAATCTTGACAATTACTTTGGTAGTTGTTATTAGATATATCTAAGGACCTGATAAAGAAGTTTATTGGGATAAACGGAATAGCCTTTTGTCGAACTCATATCACTTAGTTGAAAAGAGTTGTTACCGAACAGATTTGTTGTTCCTTTACTGTTTGGAATATGAACCAAAGGAATTGTTCCAAGTACGTGACATACTACAAGTCGGAGGCTTGGGAATACAGACGGAACTAGGTGAACTATAGGTTTAGTTGCTTGGTCTCAACTATACGAAGTTGGTTTGATTTTGTATAACAACTTAATCCTGAGAGTATTCAATTCTGGACAATTTCCCGAGGTTTTTCTGCATTTCCGGTTTCCTCGTTAACAAAATCTTGTTGTGCCATTTACTTTTATTTTCCGTAATTATAATTGTTGTTATTATAATTTAAAGTAAATTACACAAACGTTAATTCCTATTTACTTGATAGTAATCCTATTGTGTTCGGTTAAGTCCGAACTCTTTTTCAAGTAAACATACTTCGTTGTTGTATTTTCTCGATGTTGTATCCATAGACGATCACACGAAGTGTGAACCGATTTGTTATATTGTCTCGACTCGGTCTATAGACAATCACTTTCGGGGAAAGGACTTATAGGTGGAAAAGTTTTAGATTGAGGTATATTTGGGTACCCTCGTTTGTTCACTCATAACAACCCAAGCTCATAAACGTTCATACATTCTAAAAGCTTCATTAATCTTTATCAGTGTGGCAGCAAGAACAATTCTTGATTCTTGATGATATCAGAAGTTCAAACACAACCCAAACTTTCTTGTACTTCTTCCCTCGCTGGCACTTCATTCTAAAAAAATCCATGCTCAAATCTCTTCCGTTCATGAATTAGTTACCTCCTATTTCAGAGGCAGTGAACTGAACTTCTCCTTTGAGCTTAGCATCAGTTCATTGTATCAGTAGCTTAACTGATTTTCTGGCACTTCAGTCATAAACCCAAACCCATGTTAGCTCTTATTCACGTATCAATATCCTTCTTTGATCATCGACAGCTAATGGCACATCAACTCATCTACTTAGAAAGGCTAGTGTCCATTCTAAATTGTTCAAAAATCTCTAAAATTTGGAGTTTTGCATACGTCAATTTTTTTCTTATTGAACCCTACCCCCACACTTAAATCAAACATTATCCTCAATGTTTCAAACCTTTGCAAAAATAATAAGAGGAATACTTGAAAAAGACAAGGAAGTAAGAATTGGAATTGTTCACCTCATTGACGCATACGAGTAATGTTCAAAATAGATTCCTCATATATCAACAATCTAAAAATTTGGGGATCCACCCATAAAACAATCTGCATATATAGCATTAGCTTCACCATAATATTAGCAAATGGTGGGTAAAGTGAAACTATCGTCTCATAAGAGTTACCCCCACACTTAGTCTTTCTACACTGGAAGTGTATACAAAACATAAGTGGAAGGCACTTCTATTCGTTCTTCTCGGCAAACCTGCATGGTGTCAGACTCAAACACATATGGTGAATACTTAGAAGCAAGGAATTCGGACAAACTTTTGAAGCACCCAATTGTGACCCCAAATGAGGTACTTTCCTAAAAGATGGATAAACAACTCTTTGAGAAACTACTACTAGTTTGAGATTATCATCATTAGATAATAAAAGACTAACCGACGTACATATCACCATGCGACCAAGATTATGTCGTTGAAGGCATAAACTTGATGGTGCGGTAAAATTTTCTCCCGAGTAGTCAAGCTTCTACCGTTCGTTAGAAATTCTACTACGATGGGCAAAGTGGTAAATTTTTCACTTAACTCATTATGTTTGCCACTTTTTCAGTTCTATAGCTGGCGGAAAACTGGCAAATATATGGAAACTTATTAAGTTTTCGTATAACAACATTTTAGGTCCACCATTAAGTTTAATATTTATGCTTTCTGGGCGGTGGACCCAAAAATCTAATGGTATGAAGCTTAGTTCATCACCTTATAATCAAGCACCATATTGTTAGAGAAATTCTCGGTCGAACTCGCATGTGTTGCTATCTCAAGCATGTTTGTCAATGTTAGTGATCAAAATTATAAGTCTTGATTTCTAGTCTACTACAGCTAAGTCTCGGAATAGGATAGTAAGTGTAGTTGAGCTCAAGGACTCCATGGAGATTCATCATACAAGACGAAGATCTACTCAAGGAACCAGTGAAACTTCTCGACAAAAAGGTATGTGGAGACTTGAACTTATCTGTCACTCAAAAGTCTATCTATTCTATCTCCTACTCTTTGAGACAAAAAGTCGTATGTTATATATATAGACTATGATTATACACATTTGGTATTTCGAGCCGAGTATACCTTGTTATCTATATCTCGAAATATGTGTTGGTAAGCTTCTCGCTTCGACCAAGTTTATCTTTACCTAGTGACGAAAGTCATGATATGTTTCAATCACCCTGAAAATTGATTTGAGGAGAAATGGTGTAACAACTATATAACGTCCTCTAAGAATGTTTCAATGATTGGAATGAGAGTTTAGATTACATAACCAATGGTAGACATAAGAATTGTTGTGGAAACACAATTATGTATAAGTCTTATTCCTTGAACCAAAGTTTTCGAACTTTTTTGATCAAGAGAACTGGAAGAATGGCAAGTGCCAAGTCCGCGAACTCAGTCCGCAAACTTCCGAAGTTCCCAAACCCGAGAATTTCTGCTGGAGTTGACAAACTACTTGCGTGAAGCTAAGTCCGCAAACTCAGTCCGCGAACCGGCGAAGTTCTCATCCCGAGAATTTCTGCTGGAGTTTGTAAACTCTGTCCGGTATCTTAAGTCCGCGAACCTAGTCTGCAAACTTGAGAAGGTTATATATCTAAAGATGATTTCTGAACTTAAACTTAAAAAGACTAAGGAATGTTATTTGCAAACTGTGGCTATAAAAGTTCATGAACCGATTCGAGTGAATCAAATCATCTTTGCTTCAATTGTGTCTTGTGTAGTTACATAAGATTTCCTTGCAATTGAACAACTCTGTAACTAGTTCAATTGAGTCATTTGAACTAGTTATGGTGAAGAAGAACATGGTTGATATGAAATGCTCATTTGGCTAACCTTTTGGTTGACTATTGTTGAACCAACAATGTACACGTTTGGGTACGGTTAACAAACCTAGAAGCGTGCATTTCATTTGTGTATAACAAGCTAAGTTTTCGATCTAACGGCTGAAAAATATTAGCTTGAATCTAAATTAAGTTTTCATCAAACGGTGGATATTGATTGCTTTGTTGCCAAGGCAAAACCCTGATTTGAAAGACTATATAAGGGGACATCTAGCAACTCTACAAAACTAATCCCCACACCTTACTTGTGATACTAGTTTGCGTGCTAGAGTCGGTTCTCCTTTAACCTTTGGTTTTCTTCTTCTAAAACCATGTTAAACGACTTGAAGACTTCATTGGGATTGTGAAGCCAGACCGATACTACTTTTATCGTAGTCGTGTGATCTGATCTTGCATCTTCTATCGTACGAGTACAATCATATTGATTGGCTTGAGATTGATATCTCTGATAGGCAAGATATAAAAAGTAATCACAAACATCTTCGTCTCATCGTTTGTGATTCTGCAACATCTTGTTTCGCTACCATAAGATTAAGATTGTTGTGAGGTGATTGATTAATCTAGGATGTTCTTCGGGAATATAAGACCGGATTATCAATTGGTTCCTCTTCATCTTGATTATTATTGAAAGACGGAACAAAAAATTTAGGATTTATTTGTGGGAGATAGATTGATCCTTTGATATACTTGTCTGTGTGAGAAAGATTTGTTTATTGTAAAAGCTTGCAATTTTGGGTCGTAGCAACTCTTAGTTGTGGGCGAGATCAGCTAAGGGAATCAAGTGCGCAGTATCCTGCTGGGATCAGAGGCGTAGGGAGTACAAATGTACCTTGGATCAATGGGAGACTGATTGGGGTCCAACTATAGTCCAGTCTGAAGTTAGCTTTGAGTAGGCTAGTGTCTGTAGCGGCTTAATACAGTGTGTATTCAATCCGGACTAGGTCCCGGGGTTTTTCTGCATTTGCGGTTTCCTCGTAACAAAATTTCTGGTGTCTTTGTTATTTCAGTTTCCGCATTATATTGATTTATCTTTATAATTGAAATAATACAGGTTGTGCGTTTAGATCATCAATTAGTATAATCCATCCTTTGGTTGTCGATTGTCATTGATTGATCCTTGGACATTGGTCTTTGGTACCGTCCAAGTTATTCCTTGTATTTGATTAGAACTCGCAGGATCTGCTTGAGTAAATCAAATCAAAAGAGAGATATAAACTCGTTGATATACTTTTAATTGATTGAGTCTTGTTGATTCTCTTGAAAGTATATTCGAGTTTGTCCATACAGATTGCTAAGCGAAATATTGGGATGTGTTGTTAGACCCCCGCTTTTTCAATTGGTATCAGAGCAGGCAAACACGTTTAAGACCTCAAAAGTCTGTGTTTGTGGCGATCTGAGGATGGATGATATTATCTCTAATGATGCAACATCAGTTCAGAATCACTCTGGTGTGTTTCAAAGTCCTGAAATATCTAAGAAAACCTCTGTCTCTTGTCCCTTGTCTGAATCTGCATTCGATTGGGAAAAATCTCTTGATGAACAATTGGATGATCTTTCAGATGATAGTGATTCAGAAGAAGGACAAAGTGTTGATGAGGAAGTTGCTCAATATATCAAGCTGTTTGATCGTGCTTTGAAAGAGAAGAAGTCAACAACTTGCTTGAGTAAATACATGGCTCCTCTTTGTCAAGAAAACAGAAAGTTGAGAAAACTCTTTAAAGGAAATGATGGTGGGTATAGACTCTTAAAATCTATCGTTAAAGATCGTGATGAATATTTACGCACAAAAAGGTTTGAATGTGATAATCTTCTCTGAAATCTCTGCTTGTTGAAAGAAAAACTTGTAGATGTCGATGCAAGATATGACTCTCAACAAAAATGTTTTAGTGACAAAGAACTCAGTTTCCTTGCCAAAGAAAAATCCTTGGAAACTGACCTTGCTGCTGCTCTTGATAAAGTAAAATCACTGGAAGAGAATCTGAGAAGGTTCAATTCGAGCTCTACAAAATTATTTTCTATGATTGGCGCATGTAAAGAACACCGTGATACACGTGGTCTGGGCTATAAAGGAATAGACGCTCCAAAAACTAGTAAGATCAATTTCGTTAAAGCTATCGAAAATTCTCACGTGAAAAACTGTTCGCAGCTTGCAATACATCTAAAGACAAAAATTGTTCTCCCTCTAAATCGACTCGCGTAAAGACAGGTAAACCCTTGAACTGCTATTACTGTGGAAACAAAGGACATCCTGAGCGGAAATGTCGTTTTTGGATTAGGAATGAAAAACTTCACAACATTCTTGCATGGGTGTCTAAAGAAGTTATTAAACCCGTTCCTCATTTTGTTGGGCCAAAGAACAGTTTCAACAATCAAACAAGACACCGTAATATGTTCTTTCTTGATTGTGTTGTTGGATCAAAAAACGCCAACAAAGGTAGGATAAAGAACAACAGTAGAGCTACTGACTTCCTAAATAACTCTGAAAAGAGAAAAAGGCATAGGAAAAGAAGGGTAAATTCCTTGTCTCGCCCTGAAGAAGAATGTGGTTCCAAGACTCTTGATCTAGATTTCATGCATATTAATAATCGAGTCACAGATCTAAAAATCAGCGTAAACATACTCAAACGAAGCATCAAGAAAACATGGAAAGCAGTTGACTCAGGTATTCCTAACTCTTCTCTTGATAAAACTTCTTCAGCTTTGACGAGTAATGTATCTCTAAATACCTTTGAAAAAGGAAAAGAAGAAGTGAATATTGATGAGCAAGATGCTCATCTTAATACACTATGACTGCTTAAAGTTGCATCCCTCTTTTAAGCAAAAGATGGATGCTCTTTGTTCTCATGATTTACTTATCTTGAGAAAGCTGTCAGGGTTGTATTGAGTTCTTTGTTAAGTTTTGTTTTCTTCCCAAGATTTCTTGTTCCTCTCCTTTTCCCGGGTCTCACATACGTGCTGACCAAGTACACGTACCAGGCCCATACAGACGTCATTGTCCCTAGGGTTTCTTGGAACACCATTTAAATACAATGTTTCATAAGGTCAAAAGATTCTACTTGATTCTTTTTGTGTGGGCACAATGGATGGAAAAAACAAGGTTGATGAAGTTGAGAAGGAAAATTTTCTTGAGTTGAATCCTGTTTCTATAACATGCTTTCATGTTGTTGATCACAAGCTCAAAGACCCTTTGTCTCATGAGGATCCTGAATCATCTGTCTGACGTTAGTTCGTGTCCGGTTTTGGTATAGGAGTCTGTTTTTTGATTTAGTTTTCCTAGTATGTCTTCTTTTTGGCTTAGTTGGAAGAATAACTAGTGCTTTGAATAATGTTGATTGTGACTACACATAGTTATTATTTTTCATCTTCATCTTCTTGTTCTTGTTCTTTTTAGTTTTTTTTTTGGGTTTAAAAAATTCTAAAAATATTTGGAGGATGATGTTTTTTCAGTACTTAATCTTTATGATTTGTTATATTGCAACTTGTTATGGGATATTGGTGTTTACGTCCTTGAACTATGTTTGTCCCATACTTTGTCAAAAGTAAAGTCGTTTATGATCAATATTCATGTATTGGTTAAAGAATGAATGGACTTTTGACAATTACAAAAGTTAAGCCTATATTGTCAATCTTTGACGGAAGATAGGTTAAAAAAATTTGTTTGCAAGGATTATGTCTATTGAATGTCGTTATGCGAATAGTGATGGAAGATAGAATGAATCCTTGTGTATTCCACAGTATCGATCTTCACTAATCCATATTTTATGTAATACTTTGAGGCTCCGTAATGTGTCTTATGTTGAGCACGATACAACTAAGTTGATTAATTTTTGGTTAGCTTGGTTGGTTGTTCCTTAAGGTACTTTATGTTGAGCATTCAGAACTAAATTAATCATCTTGTTTGGTTATTTAGTTATTACTCCATAAGTTCTCTTGTGTTGAGTATATGAACGATTAAGCCGATCAGTCTCTTGTATGGCTAACTTAGTCGTTGCTCCGTAAGTTTACTTATGTTGAGCACAATCAATTAAATTGATCACTTTTTGTGTTTAATTTGATTATGTATTCCGATTAAATTAATCATGGGTTTACTTATGATTAATTTGATTGAGTTTTTGGATATAAAAATCATTCATATGGTTTTGGTGTCCAATAAAAATCCTTCTTTTTTCTTGAAATTAAAGTCGTTCATTGTTGTTCTTTCGGGAATGACATCAAATGGGGGAGAGTTTTTTTGAACTTGTGCTTAATGGTTATATCTTGAGGAGTGTGCGGTTGTGGAATTTTAGAGGGGTTATCTTGTATCTTTAAACTCCTTGATGAATGTTGTTAGCTTCGGATATATGATTGCATCTAAATAAGATGATGTGTGATTCTTTCTCTCAGTCATGAAATGTCTCTTACGGAAATTTCATTATGATCCCGTTCTTGTACCTTTGCCAATTTTATTGACAAAAAGGGGGAGAATTAATATGTAGTTCACGCTACAAATACATATGGTTTTCGGATCATTGTGTAAGTGGGGGGTGGTTTCCATGTGAGATGGAGTATTGACTAAGGGGGAGTGATACATATCACCATAGTATTATTGTTGAAGTTGTGATACAATTGGACTTTGGCACTATGTAATAATACTATGACACTGTATAACAATGATCGAGACCGATGCTTTCTCATTGTTATAGCTACGGATCTTCAACAACGGTGATGCTAAACTTACAACCTTTGGAATCATTGGAGTACTTGGAAGTGACGAAGATTTCGAGGAATGTTGAAGATTAGACATGTGGAATAGGAGCTACTAAAGTTTCATTATCTTTTTTGTATTCCATATGTATTGATCGTTTTGTCACTAAAATTGACAAAGGGGGAGATTGTTAGAGCATTGGTCGGTCGAACTCGCATGCGTTGCTATCTCAAGCATGTTTGTCAATGTTAGTGATCAAAACTATAAGTCTTGATTTCTAGTCTACTACAGCTAAGTCTCGGACTAGGATAGTAAGTGTAGTTGAGCTCAAGGACTCCATGGAGATTCATCATACAAGACGAAGATCTACTCAAGGAACCAGTGAAACTTCTCGACAAAAAGGTATGTGGAGACTTGAACTTATCTGTCACTCAAAAGTCTATCTATTCTATCTCCTACTCTTTGAGACAAAAAGTCGTATGTTATATATATAGACTATGATTATACACATTTGGTATTTCGAGCCGAATATACCTCGTTATCTATATCTCGAAATATGTGTTGGTAAGCTTCTCGCTTCGACCAAGTTTATCTTTACCTAGTGACGAAAGTCATGATATGTTTCAATCACCCTGAAAATTGATTTGAAGATAAATGGTGTAACAACTATATAACGTCCTCTAAGAATGTTTCAATGATTGGAATGAGAGTTTAGATTACATAACCAATGGTAGACATAAGCATTGTTGTGGAAACACAGTTATGTATAAGTCTTATTCCTTAAACCAAAGTTTTCGAACTTTGTTGATCAAGAGAACTGGAAGAATGGCAAGTGCCAAGTCCGCGAACTCAGTCCGCAAACTTCCGAAGTTCCCAAACCCGAGAATTTCTGTTGGAGTTGACAAACTACTTGCGTGAAGCTAAGTCCGTGAACTCAGTCCGCGAACCGGCGAAGTTCTCATCCCGAGAATTTCTGCTGGAGTTTGTAAACTCTGTCCGGTATCTTAAGTCCGCGAAACTAGTTTGCGAACTTGAGAAGGTTATATATCTAAAGATGATTTCTGAACTTAAACTTAAAAAGACTAAGGAATGTTATTTGCAAACCGTGGCTATAAAAGTTCATGAACTGATTCGAGTGAATCAAATCATCTTTGCTTCAATTGTGTCTTGTGTAGTTACATAATATTTCCTTGCAATTGAACAACTCTCTAACTAGTTTAATTGAGTCATTTGAACTAGTTATGGTGAAGAAGAACATGGTTGATATGAAATGCTCATATGGCTAACCTTTTGGTTGACTATTGTTGGACCAACAATGTACACGTTTGGATACAATTAACAAACCTAGAAGCGTGCATTTCATTTGTGTATAACAAGCTAAGTTTTCGATCTAACGGCTGAAAAATATTAGCTTGAATCTAAATTAAGTTTTCATCAAACGGTGGATATTGATTTCTTTGTTACCAAGGCAAAACCCCGATTTGAAATACTATATAAGGGGACATCTAGCAACTTTGCAAAACTAATCCCCACACCTTACGTGTGATACTAGTTTGGGTGCTAGAGTCGATTCTCCTTTAACCTTTGGTTTTCTTCTTCTAGAACCAGGTTAAACGACGACTTGAAGACTTCATTGGGATTGTGAAGCCTGACCGATACTACTTTTATCGTAGTTATGTGATATGATCTTGCATCTTCTATTGTACGAGTACAATCATATTGATTGGCTTGAGATTGATATCTCTGACAGGCAAGATATAAAAAGTAATCACAAACATCTTCGTCTCATCGTTTGTGATTCCGCAACATCTTGTTTTGCTACCATACGATTAATATTGTTGTGAGGTGATTGATTAATCTAGGATGTTCTTCGGGAATATAAGACCGAATTATCAATTGGTTCCTGTTCACCTTGATTATTATCAAAAGACGGAACAAAAACTTTAGGGTTTTTCCTGTGGGAGACAAATTGATCCTTTGATAGACTTTCTGTGTGAGACAAATTTGTTTATTGTTAAAGCCTGCGATTTTGGGTCGTAGCAACTCTTAGTTGTGGGTGAGATCAGCTAAGGGAATCAAGTGCGCAGTATCCTGCTGGGATCAGAGGCGTAGGGAGTAAAACTGTACCTTGGATCAGTGGGAGACTGATTGAGGTTCAACTATAGTCCAGTCCGAAGTTAGCTTGGAGTAGGCTAGTGTCTGTAGCGGCTTAATATAATGTATATTCAATCTGGACTAGGTCCCTGGATTTTTCTGCATTTGCGGTTTTCTCGTTAACAAAATTTCTGGTGTCTGTGTTATTTCAGTTTCCGCATTATATTGATTTATATTTATAATTGAAATAACACAGGTTGTGCGTTTAGATCATCAATTAGTATAATCCAACCTTTGGTTGTCGATTGTGATTGATTGATCCTTGGACATTGGTCTTTGGTACCGTCCAAGTTATTCTTTGTATTTGATTAGAACTCGCAGGATATGCTTGAGTAAATCAAATCAAGAGAGAGATAAACTCGTTGATATACTAATTGATTGAGTCTTGTTGATTCTCTTGAAAGTATATTCGAGTTTGTCCATACAGATTGCTAAGCGAAATATTGGGAGGTGTTGTTAGACCCCCGCTTTTTCACATATTACTTTAGTTTTTTCTTATCCATGGTTTGACTACAAATCCTTATTGTATCCAAGAAATCGGTGGCCACAATGCTCGCTCTTAAAGCTTATGCAATAGTTATATTTAAGAAAAAAAAGAGTATCGAGCCGCATAAGAAACATACATTTTAATGTGAGTATGACAAGTCAAATTGTTTCTTAAGATAGAGGTTGGCTAGGAGGATGTCTTCCCGTCCAACTCACCATTTGACAAACCCTTGCTTTCGCTTCATGGGTGAAGGTTGTTAAAGGATACACTCTTCCTAAAGTTATTGTTTACAATGTAACCCCTACGAAGGATATTGGTGAATATGAATGAAATTCTTGTTGTGAAGCCGAACTCTGATGGATTGAATGTTATTATACATTTCATAAGCCCAGATCTTCAACATCATGTGTCTACATATGAAATGTCGAAGCAAGCCTGGGATATCTTAGAAATCGTATTCGAAGAAAATTCCTCAGAAAAAGCAGGCACGACTTTAAAACCTAATTTCTGACAAGGAAAACCTTCGTATGGCTGATGAAAATTCGTTTGGTAAATTTAATCACAAACTTTCCTAAATAGTGAATGCTTCTAATGCGTTAAGAAAAATATTTCAGAAAAGGATATTATGTTGAAAATTATGAGATCTCTATGAGCTCTGTACGAATCTAATAAACATGCTACCAAAAAAGGAAACGATTTTTCAACTCTTCCAAGAACTGATCTTGTTGGAAACTTAAAGATCTTTGATCATTAAATTCACGCTACAACTGACAAAGGCAATGCCTTTAAAATCACCAAAAACACCAGTAATTCTAAAAAAAAAGGTTGTATGCTAGAGAATTGTCTTCAAAGTGATAATGAAGATTCTGAAGAGGATCTAGAATCTTGACAATACTGTGTATTTATTCACTAAAAATTTAGAGATCTTATGAGGACGAAAAATAAACGATTCTCTAAAGACCCTCCATCTTCATCAAATATTCCTCACAATCGTGTGCCTCTAGGAAATATGAATATTAATGATAGTGATGATGAAAATATGGCTCAATGCTACAAGTGTAGAGGTTTTGGTCACCTGGACAATGAATGTCCAGATCCAAGGAAATACACTAGTAGTAAAGCTCTTGCAATGACTTTTGATAATGCATCTAATAGCTATAGTTAAGAAGAGGAAGAAACTGCATCTGCATTTGTTGTTGTTAGAGCATAGATCGGTTGAACCTACCAAGCGTTGGTATGTCAAGTTTGGTTGTCATATTTTAGTATCAAAACTCATCTAGAGTCAACTTCGTTTAGTTTAGAATAGAAAGTCTAGGAATGTTGAGACGTACAAGTATTACTCTGAAGACCTGAAGAATGGGAAGAAGTAACGACTACAACGACGACATCATCCTTCCACTTGAGGTTAGTAATATTTACTTGATTTTGTTTTTATTTCTAACGTGTCTTTCAAGTCGTGCTATATTGAAACATAACATGCGAAGCTCTATATATTGTACATAATACTCTAGTGGTGAGACTTGGTCATAACAGTACGATCAAAGTATCAAGGAAAACATATCACGAAGTATAAACGCTTATCTTTTGAAACTTCGTAATTACGACGTCGACATAATCTATCGTATATAGTTATTTGATTATGTGTGCATTATATAGGTATGATTTTATCCTAGAAAACTATGTATCTTTACACTAGTTTAAGAAAGTAGATGTATGAACTTGTTTTCATAATCGAAAGGGAAATCATGATTGGTATTGTTATTTATTGAATATCTTTTGGATGACCAATCGAAGATGACTTTGTAGAACCTATCTTAACTTTGTTGAGATTTGAGGTATAACCGGTCATAGCCTATATGATATAACTAGTTGTAATCGGTCATGAGCTACATTGAAAATCAAGGTGTAATAGATCACGAGCTATATTGGAATGCAAGTTGTAACCGGTCACAAGTTACTTTGGGAACCAAGGTATAACCGGTCACAAAATGAATTGGGAAGTTAGTTGTAGTTGATCACAAGCTACCTTTGGAAAGCAAGGTGTAACCGATCACAAGCTAACTCGGGAAGCAAGGTGTAACCGGTTACAAGATACTTTGTTGAGAAAGGTGTAATCGATTATAGCATGTATTGGGAATCATGTTATAACCGGTCACAACATATATATGAGTGATAGTTTAATTGGTTCCATGTACTAAACCAATAACAATGGTTCACATATTTCTTCATGGTGTGTGTGAATTAGGGTTTTGGGTTTGTCAAGTTGAGAAGCTTCCAGATGTCGACATGTTTGAACATGTACATAACTCTTATCATTTATTGTTCAAAGGTATTCCTTGATACTCAAGGTGATCCCTGGTCCGAAAAAGTGAAAAGCATTTAATTATGATTTTCATCATATATGTTTTAATTACCAGCAATTAGCATATCCTCTGGAAAATATTATTAATTAATGTGCTAGACTAATAATATAAGTTTTTCTATGAGAGTTTTCATAAATATTGGTTAACATTAATTGGAAATATGAAAATCGAATTTAGGTACTTTAATGCATATCTTGAGAATATTTTCGATTTTGGAATTTCCTTGTTTTCCAAACAACCTTGGTCTATAAATACTTGCAAACTATCCTAAGAGCCTGAAAAAATTCATTTCTTATTGTTTCTGGTGGAGCCGTCTATCCGGAGATGAAAGTATCCTAATTACGCGAAATCTCTTACGCCCACTCGTCTAAAGACTTCTGTGGGATCAAAAAGCTCTACGAGTACCGTTGGTGGGAAACTAGATTATTGCAGTGTTATTAGTTTTTGATTATTGATTTGATTGACTACGGTTGTTGAAACTTTGATTGCGCCTAGTTTGTTTATTCTTGAGAACCTTCTCTTATGATATAAGGCTCACTCAACGAAATTCTTAAAAAATTGAGCGATTGACTCAACAGGTAGTAGTAATGGTCTTTTTTCGCTTGTTTTTCATATAATAATGCCCTAATTTTTTGTTATTTAGATGTTTTTAAGTCATTTCTATTCAATTTCTCCCTAGGTTTTATAGATGCTTGAAGAAGAAAAAGATACTTTTCAAAGATCTTCGTAACGAATTTGAAGAAATTCAAAGATTAAGAGAGAGCTCCTTTAGTGGTTTTGAATTTTGAGATTTCTTTTCAAATATTAATTTTGCTATAGAAAATTCATAAGGAACAAATTGAAAAATGGCATGATGATATTAAGGAACGGGGTCACTGAACAAAATGCATGGAGAAGCAAATACTAGTGTTCATATAACTTCTCTCTGTTCCAAAATATCCCGATTTGATCCCCTTGATAAGGTAGTAGTAGCAACATTTAGTGATTGCATTCAGTTTGGAAATTTAGCATTTGATTATCGATATAACAACCGGGTGAAATTTTATACCTCATATTCTCTCATTTTCCATTGAATGGTATTTATTGTCACCCATTGATTCTATCTTGGATTGGGTCTGCAAGTTTACTTTCGCATTTTATACCTCATATTCTGCTATTTGCCATTGAATTGCATGTTTTTTAATAGGTGTCACAGGGGCACATAACTTTGAAAAGTGATATAGAACAATAAAAATATTTAAAGAATGGTAAAGATGATTATATGATAGTTTTAGTAGTGGAAGTGATAATGATCAACTTTACTTTTGTTTGAATATACACTTTTCAAGTGGTGGGGTTTCTTTTTAGTTTGGTGTTGGTTACTCACTATATTTTGACAAATTTAGTCATGAGTACTAGAATATCAAAACACATTCCCAAACAATTTAGTCATGAACTGTTGTTTAAGAATGGTGTTGAGTGACATTGTATGCTCCTGTTCTTACATTTTGAAGCAATTATTTTATTTGCAAGTTTATAATTTGTATATGGTTGTGTATGCTTGTTTTCTTTCTTGTTTTTTCATTTTTTCAAATTATATAGTGATTGAACTTCAACAATCACCTTTTGTTATCGAGTTGTTAATGTGGACATAGTCGTGCACCTGTTCATTCTTGACGTGTACATAATTGTACACCTATCATTTCCAGAAAACTTAAGTTATAGGGGTAGCTAATGATTCTTTACATCACCATAAAAAGGAGTTAGAGTATTATCCCCCATATAGTCTGTTTAGTATTGAATGATCTTATATGGACTGATTTGATGGTATTCAACATGCGAACCTTTCATTTATGAACATTAGAAACTGCTAATTTGTCAAGTCGAGCCAGTTATACTTCTTTGTTTGCCACTCAAGTGGGTTAACATAAAATTTAAGAGCATGATGTGAACCATTTTCATACTTCCTTTCATATACTCTTTTTCATTATAGAACACCGTTTTTAAACACTTCTCGTACAAATTCTAATACCCTACATGGAAATAAAAAAAATGATTTCATGGCTCACTCTTTGTTAAGGTAGGCCGTCCCGTATTATATATACTCTACAAAAAGTTTTGTCACATCCTTGATCAACCAGGTAGTCGTGGTTAGTTTGTCATCAAAGTTTAAGTTAATTTGTCACTATCTTATGCATCCATTTATACTTCAGTTTTTAGTGCATTATAGATGATGGTATCAGGTTTTCTGTGCCTAGTCTCATCTTGTAGAGCTATCTGAAAGGGAATAGTGACTCGTTACTTCAAAAATTTGGTCATGAACTTTCTTACGAAGTAGTCCAACTACTCTTTTAGAGAAACTGATGATTTGGAGTATTATGAATCAATTTTGAATGGATACAGCCTTTTAGATAACAAGTTTTGTGATTGAATTCCAACCAGGTTACTGGATTCAGATAGATTGAACTTAGATATTCATATTTATAATCGTCCAAGCACTCTCACGGTAATATCAGATTCAAGGATCATTAAGTTGGTCTACTTGGAATTGTATTAAGGTTTTGTCCATACATATTACCGAACAAAAAAGTTGGTGGTGTACTTGGTACCCCCTCGTTTTCAGTTAGTAACATAGAGTTTACTTGTTCCATTTCTATCTACGCTTTTCTCAAGTCAGCTTATATTGAAAACATAACATACAAAGTATAGTTTGTTTACTTAGTCTCTGGTATTGATGACTTGGCCATTTTACTATGTTCAAGGTATCAAGGAAAGATATACTAGGTGTTTTATGCAATTTTGGTATATGGAGTTACGAAGTATAGTTTACCTATGAACTTCGTAGAATTGACATACCACTAATTGGTAATTCTTTTAGTGTGTTGAACGTCCGATTGAATCCATACCTTGGAATTATGATTAATTACCTAGTTTAAGAAATAACAAAACTTGTTTTGTAGTTGAATAGTTATTCAGTATAATCTCTAGCAGGAACGGTCTTAAGGATCTATACTGGGTCTGATCCTATGGATCTCTAGTATGACGGATCCTATATAACCAAAAGTGCATGTTCGGATTTTCTACTATATTAGGGTTTATATAGATATCGGAAATTTAGTATGGTTAAAAACAAAAGGTCACATAATGTCGACATAGTGATTTGAATATTGTTAAACTCTTATTACTTAATGTTCAAGTATCTTGTTGAAGCTCAGGGCGAGATCCCGAAACCGAGATACTCTAATATCTTATAGATATTCGAATTTATGTATTTACCATATCCCAGAGGTTTTTAGATATCCAGTTAGTATATTAGTAAAGTATATGAATGTATGCTAGCTAAAATTAGTTGCTGAAAATGAGAGGGTAACAAGTATACCACAAAAAAATTTATTCGACAACTTGTATAGATAAAACCCAATACAATCACAAGTAGGTCAAAGTAAAGACCCTTGAAGAAGATTGTATATATATTTTCTCTTTCTTATCCACAATCAATATTTATATACCAAAGGTATGTGAACCTGATTGTGTAGAAGAGTTCTTGGACGATCTCAAAAATTAATATCCAAGATCAATCTAGTCGTATTCGAATTCTAACAAGCATGAAACTTGCAATCTATCTTTCAGCATATGGATTCAACAAGAACAAGTCTTGTTTTTTATCTCAAATAATAAAGACTTAAACTATTTAGATTGATTATGTACTGCTTGTGTTGTTCCTACTATAAACATAAACTATATAATGTGGAAAACAAAAGATACAAGACACCAAAAATTTTGTCAACAAGGAAACTGCACCTGCATAAAATCTCGTGACCTCTTCTAGCTTTGGACACTGTATTAAGCCAATATAGACAGTAGCCTACTATCAAGCTTCGTACCGGAATGTCGTTGAGATCAAATTAACTTTATAAAAAATCCAGCTGCACTCATGTTTCCTATATATATTGAACCTCGCAAGATTCTATGCACTTTATTCCCTTAACTGACGTCTTTTACAGCCTAAGAGTTGTTTCAACCTCAGTGAAGACTTTTGATACCTATTTTCCTCTAACAGACATTCATATTTGATTTCTCTTTTGATGTATTTCAATCTAGGTTTGGAAATCTGTTTGCAGTGGACAAAATCCAGCAAACCTCACGAACCCGGAATACTTACACTCAGTTAGATGAGAAGCCTGGATTTATATCCACCTTTCAAGAACAATCCAAACAAATCAAATAAGAGTTTATAAATTTATGTTGAGGAAACACAAAGGCCAAGACAAAGAGAACTTTGTGATTTATATCTATCTCGTTCCTGATCCAAGTTTACAAAAACCTCAAAGATCGAGATCTGGATACACAAACTATCATGTAAAAGATAGCCTGACTGTGCTTCAAGATTCGGTAAGTGAAGTATACAAATTCGTAACCTAGAATATATTTCTATGAAGAACCTAGGTTATAGAAGACGACTCTAGCTTATCAACTAGGATACAAGAGTGTCAGAGACTAAGAAATCATGTTGCAAGAGTCTTTCTATTTATAGATTTTCAAGCTTTAGTTAACTTTGAATTCAATCTATAATGGCTTGATATCCAAGCAAACACTTTCTAAGTTTAGATAAAATTCTTATTAGGAATTCATGTAAGCATGTGAAAAGTATGCCATGAAATTACACATAAGAATATGCATTATGGTACAGGATTTAAGAACCATGCACAATGACGATTCATAGCGCAAGTGTACCTTTGAATTTACAATCACTTAGCGGTATCCAATAACATTCAAGACTAAACAATAATCACAATCCCAAAGTGATTTTGTGAATAAAATTATCTTAGAAGTGTCTATGAGAGATTTAGCAAAAGCGAACATGGTCGTATAGAATAGTTCGCGTGCTTCCACTAATACTGGAACTCTATAGGTGTGCAAACCACTGGCAGTTTGCGAAATCGGGCTTTAAGGGTTTGCAACCTTGGCATTTTGGAAAGTCAGATTCAAGGGTTTAAAAACCTACCCCATTACATAACTCAGATGTAAACTATAGTTTGTGTAATTCAGACTAACTTAGGTTTTACATACAAGTACGTGTACCTTGCGCCAAGTAGTTCCTAAGTATCTCACAATTAATTTGAAACATTCACAATAGTCATAGACAATATGCGTTGTTGCTTGGGCAATTTCCAAATGATCAACTTGAAACAAAAATAGTTTGTGAACAGAAAATTGTTCTAACTAAGATTGCTAAGGATTTACGAACATCTATTGCTTGAATCATATTTCTAGAGTTTAACCAAGACAAGGTTGAACTCGAAATTTCTTCTTTGCAAATTAGATCTACTAAAATCATATGATATAGTCTCATAAGATAGAATGGTAAATGTTGCGAGTAAATAGGATAGGTATGTATTAACATACCTCTTTGTTGATGAAGTTCTCACAAGCGTTTTCGTTTGTCCTTCAGTCTTCGAGGGTTATTCAGTTATGTCTGCTACTCAACTACCATACTCTAATTGTAGTCCGAGACTTGATGACGAGGTGTCGAACTCGTAAATAAATTCCTTACTTCTCTTTAAACTAACTAGTAGTATGCTTAAAAAAAAAACTAACTAGTAGTATACGGATAAGCAGGTTCGTCCCTAAGGGAGTAGAGAGTCAAAGTTGTTGATTAAACTTCTGAATAAGAATGATGCAAGACTATGGACACAAATATTAATGCAAATATGAGGATGAGAATAATCAAGGACTCTTTATCGATCACGGAACAAGAATTTTATCAATATAGCTAGTTTCTGCAAAGTTTCCATTATTAGTAACCCTAAAATATTTAATATGCTCAAATATCTCACAATCTCATAAACTCACCGGACACAGAAGCGCTCGACTATTACACGGATTCTACTCATTCGAGCTACCTATAAGTGCGCTCTCTAGATATAACTCGGTCAAATGCATTAAGCTCCGTGAGATAGCTATTCCTAGTGAAAAATACATAAGCTCGACTCATCTACTAGTGTCATTCAATACATATGAATACTTAATTAACAAAATTCCACCGCCAATATCCACATATTTCTACTTGTACTCGGAACATCTAGACAATTACAGGGCGAAGAGTTCTCGAATTATCAATAGATCAACCATTCAATTTGCAACTTAAATGATTGAGATATAACTCATACACATTATTGGTGCCGTAGAGAATGAACAATAATAAGATAATTGCGAGAAAACAAGATTTTTAAATATCAATTTGTACAGTAAAAAATGAACAATAATAAGATAATTGCGAGAAAATATCCTTTTTAAATATTAATATGAGTGCATGGCCCGTCGTCAAAAATCGTCCCTAATCAATATGCTTAGATACTGGAGTTCATAATAAACGAAGCAAAATATAATACTAGAAAAGCAAACCAAAGCGACAGCAAATGGAGTAAATGATGTATGTCCTGATAATGATATTGTAAGGCGAGGTGGACTGTGGAGTTGTTATTACTGCTGGTGTTGGTCGCGACCTCAGGGTCGTGCAGTCCTCTAGTGGTGGTTGTATTATTGTAGAAGGCCTGGAAACTTGAGCTTGTGATGGAACTGGTATTTTTTGAATATGAACTGCATGTTATGTTCTTTTGTTGCGAACAGGTTGAAAAGACGAGGGTACCCAAATATACCTCAATCTAAAACATTTCCACATATAAGTCCGTTCTCCGAAAGTGATTGTCTATAGACTGAGTCGAGACAATACAAATAATCGGTTCACACTTCGTGTAATCGTCTACGGATATGAGATCGAGACAATACGACAACAAGATAACTTGTGTGATTGACTATGCATACAAGACCGAGACAATACAACAACGAAGTATGTTTACTTTGATAAAAGGTTCGGACTTAACCAAACACAATAGGATTGATATCCAGTAAATAGGAATTAACGTTTCTATATTTTACTTCTAATTATAATAAAAACAATTATAATTGCGGAAATAGAAAAGTAAAAGACATAGCAAGATTTTGTTAACGAGGAAACTGCAAATGTAGAAAAACCCTGGGACCTTGTCCAGAATTGAATACTCTCAGGATTAAGCCGTTATACAAAATCAAACCAACTCCATATAGTTGAGACCAAGCAACTAAACCTATAGTTCACCTAGTTCCGTCTGTATTCCCATGCCTCCGACTTGTAGTAAGTCACGTACTTGGAGAAATTCCTTTGGTTCGTATTCCAAACAGTAAAGGAACAACAAATCTGTTGGTAACAACTCGTTTCAAACAAGTGATATGAGTTTTACAAAAGGCTCTTCCATTTATCCCAATAAACTCCTTTGTCAGGTCCTTAGATCTATCTTTTCAACAACTACCAAAGTAATTGTTAATATTTTGCCATCAATACTTCGAATCACAAAGAAACGCATTGATGCCGATCTATTCAACTAATCAATCCAATTTATCATAAAGATAAAACGATTATAGTTGGATCCTTTTCCAGCCGAAATAAAGTTTTGTGCACACCAAAGATTATGAACCCAAATATATTCTTTGTCTTCAAATCTTCTTTGATCTTCAATAAACACCTGCACACAATCAACTTGAATCTCTTGTGATCAATCACACACAGAACGGAGTCTGTTAACGATGGATTATCACAAGACGTCTTTAGATCTACAAACAGTCTAAAGATCCCCGTCGAAACTTCGATCTAGTTTGAGTGAATCTCATATCAGAAGAGAAGATTCTCAAGCATAAACAAACTAGGTGAAATCAAAGTTCAACAATTGTTAGTCAATCAAATCAATCGAAAACTAATAATAAACTGCAATTATCTAGTTTCCCACCAACGGTACTCGTAGAGCTTCCCAATCCCAAAGAAGTCTTTAAAATGAGCGGTCGTAAGAGATTTCTCCTAATTAGGGTACTTTCCTCTCCGAATAAACGGCTCCACCAGTAACAACACAACTAGGTATTTTTGCTGGCTCTGAGGATTAGTTTGCTCGAAATGCAAACTTCAATATTTATATACCAAGGAAGTTTGGACACCAAGGAATTTCCAAAACCGAAAATATTCTCAAAATATGCAATATATTTCCAAATTCGGTTTTCATAATTCCTGGAAATGCCCTGTCCAAATATTGACCGAAATCTCAGTAGAAAGTATCCAATTAGTAAATGCACATTACCAATTTTTATTTTCTAAAGATATGCATTTTAATTGCTGGAAATTAAAAGGATATAAAACTAAAAACCTTAATTAAAAGATTCTCAATTTATTTCGATCCGGGATTCTCCTTTAGCTATTAAGGAATATCTTTGAACAATAAAAGATAAGAGTTACTGCACATGTTCAAAGTATGTCGACATCTTTACTTTGTAAATCCTTTTTCATATTTACAATCTTGGAACCGATTTGCCACACTTCCAAACAAGTTTAAAATTGGTTCATCTGACTTCCAAGAACTATGTGATTGATTATCCTATCAAATCACCATTAATGGGTTTCACGGTTCTACCTCAACATAAAGTTTCGGTTCTACCTCCAAGTGGGTACTAGGATCGATTACACTAGTTACCATAAAATGGCTAACTAAGTACTAGGATCGGCTACCACTTCTTATGGTAAAACTTGTGATCGGTTGACCAAGTTATAGGATCGGTCACACCAACTTACTAAAACTTGTTAACCTACTACAAGGATAGATTACACATCTTGTGATTAGTCCCAACCAAGTTCTACGATCGGTTACCCAATGACTAGGAATGGTCACTCCAAATTCAAGATATCGATCTTACCATGTCAGGTGATTACTTAAGATCGGTTTCACTAATAAAATTCATACCAATACAAAAGTCAGGCCTTGTGAATAGCTTCAAAAACATGTCCTCATTCTGCATATACGACCCACAGACTCATAGCTATCTAATGGAAAGGCTGGTCCAAACAACTAATGGCAACAAATTGAAATGTGATTTTTTCCAATGGTTCATAAAAGTTTTGGATTCCTAGAATGGGTCCAGCTGATGCATCAATGCATTAGTACTACTTCTCAACATCTCTCAATACTCTGAATTTCAACCATCTAGAAGGACTAGAAAAGGAGACCCTATTTCTCTTTATCTTTTTATTCTATCAACGAAATGACTCTTCAGAACTCTTGCAGATGCTCATCAGTCTTAACAGATATTTGGAATCAGAGTTGCTAGGGGTACTCCTCCAATAAATCATCTCTTGTTTGCAGATGATTGTCTTATTTTTACTCATGCTAATTTAACCAGTGTGAATAATCTCTTACAAGTAATGTCACAATCTGGTCAAGTCATTAATTTTAACAAATCTTCCATTTTACTTTGCAATAATATGGACCCTGATGTTTTTGACGCTCTCAGGCACACTCTTGGAGTTAAAAATATGGACAAAAAAGAAAAGTACTTAGGATCTCCTCTTCTTATTGGCATATCTAAAGTATAATATTTTGATGAGGTTGCAACTGCGCTAGTTGGCAAGGTAGTACACTATATCAAGGAGGCAAATAACGATGGTGAAGGTTGTTCTTAGTTCAGTTCCTATGTACCAAATGAGTACTTTCAATATGCCAACGACACTTATAAATAAGTTAGATTCCATGCAAAGGCAGTTCTGGTTGGGTCATAAAACTAACAAATGGCGAAATCTCATTGCATGGCAAAATTTGTGCATCCAAAAATCTTGGAGGTTTGTATTTTAGATATTTGGAGATTTTGAATCATAGTTTGTTCACCAAGTAGCTTGGGGAATTTGTTTACAATTAAGTCTTATCTGTGTGCAAATTCTTAAAGCTAAATACTTCAAAAAATGAAGAGTTCATTAACATTAATTCTGGAAAAAAAGTAATACTTCTTTGATGTGGAGAGAAATTGAAGTGGGTCTATCTGTTCTTCAAGAAAAATACTTCATATAAGTGAATAATGGGGAGAAAACCATAATCTAGATCGATAGCTGGATCATTAATCTGTATTTTAAGCTTGAAACTTTAGATCCTTCATATTTGAATTATGTCTTTGTTAGTGAGTTCATCATTTCTAATACTTCTTCTTGGAATGTTAGTCTTTTTAGTACTTTGTTTACCACTGAAGTTGTTGATAATATGCAGAGAAGGCAAATAACTCATCATAAAGAAGATATCATCAGATGGAGGCTAGCTAAAAATGGTATCTTCACTATCAAGAATCCTTAGAAGAGTGCCTCATCAAGCTGCTCTTAACATTGTTTCCGAAGAAATATGGAAATCCTTATGGTATATGAAGCTCCCTCACAGAATTAAGCTATTTACTTTGAAGTATCTCAAAGGAAATGTCAGTACGAGGCAAAGGCTCTCTCACAATTCAACAAAACTTTGGAAACTCATTGCAGTATATGTAACCGTGAAGATGAATCTATGTATCATCTATTGATCAACTGCAATCATGCAAAAGCAGTGTGGAGATTAGTAAACATTAATCTTGATCAAGCTGCGGACAATTGTAAATCAATTGTTGAGTGGATCATCTCTTGGTTCAATAGTGATGTTATAACTGGTATAGTTGAATAAAATACTTTGAGGATTACTCTTATTGTTGGTTGCTGGCTAATATGGAAAGTAGGATGCGAATGCATTTTCCTAGATAAATTTTTAAACCCCATCTCTGATGCTTCTAGAATAAACTTTCATCTGCATAACTTTATTTTGGCTACAAAGCTCACATGTTGTTAGTACTTTGGTTAATTCAGATACTCAAGACTCATCTGACGTGTTTAAAGTTAAAGTGGATGCTTCTTTTGACTATCTTACTAACACTGCTGAGATTGGCTTGGTGCTTTATTCATCTACAAGTAATTATGATTGATTCAAATGAACCTATGCAGATAGAATAATTGATCCTGAAGCTGGAGAGTGCATGGTTGTCCTAGAGGCGCCGGTGAGTTGGATTAAGGGACTCATCAACAAGATTCATCTCATTTCTGATTCTGAAGTAGTTGTGCAATCTATTAATTTTGATAATGTTAGTGCCAGGTGGGAAAATAACAAGTTTATTAGAAATATCAAACTCCTTATTTTTCTTGTAGCGTTTGGAAAGTTTCTTTTGATAGAAGAAATGGTATAATAATATTGCAGATACCGTCTCTAAGAGAGTTAGGAGCGAAAAACTAGTTATTGAGGTATTGTGATTATTCTCCTTGGATTAAGACTTTGTTAAACGGGCATATTAAGCCTGGACCATATTAGCTTATTAATAATTTTATCTAAAACAACAACACTTGGATATCTATTTAAAAGATTTATATTCATAATCTTGGATCATTGCTCTCACGCACAAAAGGAGAAAAGGAAAGCTTTGGAGTTGAAGATTTTCTACAACTTAGGGTTTGATTTTATTTTATGAAATTTTTGATCCTTGAAAGTGTTTCATGCTTTTGATTTTATTTTTCATGGGTTATAAGAAACCCATGATGAACTGATTTCATGTAATCCAAAATCTAGAGCATGTTTATCAATCAAAGTATTCTTAGTATTCATAATCTGTTAATTGTCGTTTATGTTCTACCATTAGTATCATTATTTATGATTGATTATTTGTTTGTTTAAGTCAAGAATTAAATGAGCAAGTGTTCATATCTAAGGCTACACTAAAGTATGAGATCCGGAATTGTCAAAGAACTCTAGTCACAAGTAACACAACGTAATTTCTAATGACGGGATGTTGCCATGATATTATGTGTATAAGCGTAACCTAAGTTAAATTTTAGTGGCTCTTGCGACAAAGTGCTTGAATTAGCCTATTTCATAGAGATAATTGCTTTCAATAGGTTTGAACTTGAGTGGCTCTTGCGCTAGGCTATATAGTGAGAAGATTTTAAAGTGTGACTCTTGTGCCTTTGATGATAACAGTAATTTTACTGAAATGCCCACGATGGGATGCTTTAGGGCTAGTGATATTAAATGAGATTGAATATTGGTTTTGATTTAATTGATAACATGTCGATGACGGAAGATGAAACCTCTAACCAGTATTCTCATTATATTGTCTATAACTTAAATTACTTAAATTGTTTTCTTGCTATTAATTCAGATACATATAAACCCATATCTCCCCATGGATCAACCTTATTCTTATCACTATACTCTTATTTACAATTGTGAGTGAAAAGAACCTGAAATAATTTTGCTTGGCTGACAACAGACCATGATATAATGCTTGTTTATGCATTATTATATAATGTATGGATATTTACGATGCATTCCTAACGAAAAGCTAGGAACATAATAATCATAATGTGTAGCAACCAATGAAGGTAACCTGACATGTCAACAACTGTTTTCGGTTCCCGGATATGATGAAGACGAGTTGTTTCGCATAGTTGGATCAATGTTTATTCTTTATTGTCATGATGTGCTTGGGAATTGAGAGCTATTTCAACAGTTTACCATGCGCTGGGTCAGAAAGCGTTGTTTTGTATCGACAACGATTTGCTGGAATGTGTATATCATGGGTTAACTCAGCCGCACAGGCATTAGAAATAAAGAACCGGGTTTCCCCACTCTGTATACCCTTGAAAAATCCATATTAAGCGAGCGTTGATCACGGGAAAGCATAGGGACCTGCTAGGTTGGGGAGGGGATGTTAGACTCGTTTTTCCGACCCTTCAGTTGCAGTGGCAGAAGTCCAAATATACTATGAGGATCCTACATCTAAAGGCTCTTTCCAAATGCCATTAATCTGGTAGTCTACGAATCTATGCTGTCACTAATGAAAATTTTTCCCACAGGGCCTACAGTACATGACAACATATCTAACTGAGGTTTCTGTAGTAATATATCCCTTCCTAACTTTGGATCTAATGTCTTCTTAATCATCTAATTCTAAATTTTTGATGTGGTTCACAATTAACCATACACTGGACCTACATAACAATGCAACATAGATAACCCATATGCTCAATAACATGGTGTACTGTACTCAGTACAATTTGGAGATCAAGAAGCGAAGAACTAAGAAATCTGGTTCCTATGGAACGCAACCTTAACTACAACATTCAGATATTTTCATTAATGAAATGGAAGAAGGTTCTTACATCATAAATAGAAATGATTAACCAAGTAATAACGGTCAGATAGTGTACACCTGTCACTATCTGATCGGTCATTACTTACCCTATCAGACCATAGTTATTACAACACCAATAATCAGCTAAGGGCAGCCAGAGTGCCACTACTACAAGAGAACAAGACATGTGAATATGACATTGCCGGTAGCTAAAGAATATCCTTGTCCTCAAGGATAAAGTTTCTATAGTGAGAGCGTACAGCGGAGATGTCCTCCCATGTAGCATCTTCATGTGTGGTGTTAGTCCATTGAATCAGCAATTGTCTCACTAGTTGCTTTCCCCTAAGAATGGTTATGTTCTTTAGCACTTTTTCTGGTCTCATGGTGATTTCACCTGCATGATCTATAATGGGCAAGGTAGGAGAAGGAACATGTTGTTTACCAATGTGTTGTTTAAGCTGTGAAACATGGAAGACTGGGTGAATTCTTGCCTGAGATGGTAGCTGCAAAATGTAGGTCACTGAGCCAATCTTTTGGAGAATGGGAAATGGTCCATAAAACTTGGCTGAGAGCTTAAAGTTCTTTCTCAGTGAGACTGATGCTTTTTTGTAGGGTTGCAGTTCTAAATAAACCATGTCACTAACCTCAAAATTTCTATCCTTCTTGACTTGTCGGCATAAAATTTCATCCTTTCCTGAGCTTTGTGCAAGAATTCCTTGAGTATGTCCAGCATTGCATCTCTTTCTTTCAAGTAAGACTCAACAACAGCTACATATGTTGTTGCGGCAGATGGAAATGACATGTGAGGAAGGAGGTATCCATACAAAGCTTGAAATGGAGACATTTTCAAGCTAGTGTTATAACTAGTGTTGTACCACCATTCTGCTAGAGGAAGCCATTGTCACCACTTGCTGGGTTTGTGACCAGTAATGCATCTTAAATAGGTCTCCAAACATGAGTTTACTCTTTCTAATTGGCCATCAGTTTGGGGATTATAGGTTGTGCTGAGGTTCAAGCTTGTGCCTAGAGACTTAAATAAATCTTGCCAGAAATGGCTAGTAAAAACTCTATCTCTGTCAGATACAATAGAAGCAGGTAAGCCATGAAGTTTAAATACCTGGTCCAAGAATGCTTTGGCTACAGAAGTGGCAGTGTAGGGATGGTGTAGAGCAATGAAATGGTTGTATTTAGTAAGCCTGTCAACAACCACTAAAATAACACTTTTTCTATCACTGGAAGGCAGTCTTTCAATGAAGTCCATTGTGATATGTTTCCAGGCATGCTCTGGAACTGGTAATGGCTGTAATAATCTAGATGGAAAGGTGCTTTCTCCTTTGTTCCTCTGACAAGTATCACATTCAGCAACAAAGGGTAATATGTCTTTCTTCATATTAGGCCAGTAGAAATAGTTCTTGGCCCTGACATAAGTAGCTTGCATCCCAGAGTGACCACCAATTGCAGAAGAATGCAGTGTGCTTAGAATGGTCGATCTGACACCATTACCAGTACCAACATATAATCTGGATTTGTATCTTAAAACTTCATCTTGATAAGAATATGGTGGTGCTGAGGTGGAGGAGAGTAGTAGTTGTGCGATGAGTTGTTGAGCTTTAGGGTCACCAACATAGTTGTGAAGAAGTTCAGTCATCAAAATAAGTTTTGACACAGCTAATGCAGCTAGATGTTCAGTGTCATGAGGTCTTCTAGATAATGCATCAACAACTACATTCTCCTTACCCTTATTGTATTTAATTTCATAATCAAAGCCTAAAAGTTTCATTAACCACATGTGTTGTAAAACTGTAGTGATTTTATGCTCTAGGAAGTACTTTAGACTCTGATGATCTATGAGGATGACAAATTTGTTACCCTGTAAATAATGTCTCCACCTATGAACAACTTTAACTATGGCCAAAAACTCCTTCTCATAAATAGAAAGGGCTCTTGCTCTTGGTCCCAATGTTGTACTGAAAAAAGAAATTGGTCTTCCTTCCTGAGTTAAGACAACACCAATGCAGGTGCCACTTGCATAATTTTTAACAGTGAATGGCTGAGAAAAATCTGGTAGTGCCAGAACTAGAGTTGTAGACATTGCAGATTTATGTTTCTCAAATGCAATGGTAGCAGCTGGAGTCCAATTGAAAGAATTTTTCCTCAAAAGATCAGTAAGTGGCTTGCTAATGGCACCATAATCCTTCGCAAATTTTTTGTAATAACCCGTGAGTCCAAGAAAGCCTCTTAAGTCTCTGGTAGAAGTAGGTAGGGGCCGACTCTGCATAGCTGCTATTTTGTTTGGGTCAGCACATACACCAGCAGGAGTGATAATGTGGCCTAAGTATTATAACTGTGATTGGCCAAAACAACATTTTGACAGCTTTGCAAAAAGTTGGTGCTGCCTTAGTAATGAAAAAACAATCTTCAAATGCTCAAGATGCTCAGCCATGGAAGAACTGTATATGAGGATATCATCAACAAAAAAAAAACTAGTACAAACTTCCTCAAATAGGGAGCAAAGACTTCATTCATAAGGGCTTGAAAAGTTGCAGGAGCATTGGTGAGGCCAAAAGGCATTACCTTAAATTCATAGTGGCCATGATGAGTTCTGAATGCAGTCTTGAAGATATCCGCAGTATTGACCAGTATCTGATGATAACCTGCTCTCAGATCAATTTTAGAAAGCACTTTGAATCCCTTTAACTCATCTAAAAGTTCATCAACCAGTGGAATGGGAAACTTGTCTTTAATGGTAATGCTGTTAAGTCTCCTGTAATCTACACAAAATCTCCAAGAACCATCTTTCTTTTTAACAAAGAGAATTGGAGATGCAAAAGGACTGTGGCTATGTTGAATGATGCCAGAAGACAGCATTTCCTTGACCAATTTTTCAACTACCACTTTCTGGATGTAAGGACATTTATAAGGTCTTTGGTTAGGAGGTTGGGAATCAGGTTTTAATGGAATTGAGTGATCCAGGGTTCTATGAGGGGGTAAAGAAGTTGGTTCAGCAAATATGTCATTAAATTTAGATAGTAGTGGCAGTAATGGAGTAGGTACTGGAGGTGGAATAGGTGAAGTGGTAACAGAAAAAAGATGACCAATAATGCCATGTGTTGTTTTTTCTAAAAAATACTAACATCTGAACCACTCATCATAAGTAGGGAAGGTGAAGTGGTAGTGCCTTGTAAGGTGATTTGTTGACCTTGATGAAGAAAAGAAACACTAAGTTATAGACAACATCACCCAACTTTTTAAGCCAATCAACACCTAGTATCGTATCACATCCTCCAAGTGGAAGTAACCTCAAATCTTCAGTGAACTGATAACCCTGCATATTCCAATGAAGTTGATGACAAATACCAGTACTCATTGTTTTCTGTCCATTGGAAACTGTAACCAACATCGGAGCAGTTTGCTCCACGTTGCATTTGCGCTTAGCATCCAAAGAAGAATCCAAAAAAAAACTAGTTGTGCTACCAGTATCAATAAGTATGGAGATATAATTTTTCTTAAAGAGACCGGGAATTCTTATAGTATCACCTGCGACAGTACCAATGAGGGCATGAAGTGAAATTTCCATGTCAGAGTCAATTGGAGATTCCACTACTTCCTAAAAAATTTCCTCCTCGTGATCTAGTTCTTGAGAGTCAAAACTTTCAGTTTGCACCATGAACAACTGTTGTCTACCTGTGCACTTATGGCCCATTGAGTAAACTTCATCACAATTGTAACAAAGACCCTTATCTCTGTGAATGTGTATCTGCTCTTGTGTCAGTCTCTTAAGTGGATTGGATTGGCTGATGCAGGCTTAAGTGGTGTGGGTGAATAAGCCTTTGGGGTTGTAGGAGCTGACTTTGAAGCAGTTTATGAAGTTAAAAGTGGTTTAGGAGGAAAGGTGGTGGCAGAGAAAGCTCTAGAGTTAGTAAAAGAGCTGGAGTTGGACCTAACACTTTTAGCGGAGGTAGATTGACATTTCTGTTCCTCCACTCTTGCTAAGGAAAAAGCTTGTGCAAGTTATTTTGGGTAAAACATAGCCACAGAATTGCGCAATTCGTCCTTCAACCCACTAATGAAACTCATGACAAAATAATGCTCACTTAAAGATGGATTGTTAGCAAGCATAAGAGCTTTAAGAGCTTCAAATTCTTCAAAATACTCTTCTACAGAGTTAAGCTGTACCAGTTTATTAAAACTACTACAGAGTTAAGTTGTACCAGTTTATTAAAACTACCAATAAAATTTTCTTCAACAGGATTTTCAAATCTGAACAAATACCATGAGCAAATTCAAACCAGTTTATACGATTTCTACCAACCTGAAAATTGAGAAACCATTTATCAGCCTTGCCATCAAGATAGATAGCTGCTATATCCACTCTGCGAGTCTCATCGATGTTGTGAAGAAAAAATATCATTCACATTTTTGGATCCAGCCACGAGGATTGTCACCATAAAATCGTGGAAAATCAAGCTTGGGTACTCGATTGAAGTGACTTTGAATCCCTCTTTGAGGAATGGTACCAAAAATTGGAGGATTCTCTGGTTGAACACCATGGTTTGGTCCACCGGAATCATCCTGGTGAGTGGATCTCGATGCATAAGGTAATCAGGCTAGTAATTCATCAAACCGTTTGTTAATAATCGCCTGGTTCGAATCAGTCTGTTGTTGTTGTAGAAGAAACTTGTCTTCAATAGCAGCAAAGCGATCATCAGAGCTCAGCTGATTACGTTGAACCAGTTCTAATACATCATTTACTGTCTTAATGTCGGAAGCACCCATCGGAAAAAAAAAATTGTGTTGGCTCTGATGCCAAATGTACTGTACTCAGTACAATTTGGAGTTCAAGAAGTTAAGAACTAAGAAATCTGGTTCCTATTGAACGCAGCCATAACTACACCATTCAGATATTTTCATTAATGAAATGGAAGAAGGTTCTTACAACATAAATAGAAATGATTAACCTAGTAATAACGGTCAGATAGTGCACACCTGTCACTATTTGATCAGTCATTACTTACCCTATCAGACCATAGTTATTACAACACCAATAATCAGCTAAGGGCAGCCAGAGTGCCACTACTACAAGAGAACAAGACATGTGATCATATGACACATGGTATATGGTACGGATATTGCAAGATCATGAATTCAAGACTTAGGGCTAAGTAGTGAAGAAAGAAAACGGAGTTGTTGGAAAATTCACATGCTATAACGCTACAGGCTTTAACCATGTGACATGTTGTGGTGTCTCTCGTTGCGTCCGAGCTTCTAATCATAGATAAAGCTTTACGGGCAGATTACAGCCCAGCATTTGATATTCACTGTAAAACATAACCATTCATATAACAGTAATTACTATCCAATTTTCTGTTAAGCAGGTGTGGTAAATGACATCCACCGTACCTTTTCTCCAAGCATTTGTCTACACTGTTGTCACGTATCCAAAAGTTAGATATGCTTATACGCAGAGTAAATGAAGTTACAATTGTCTAAAATGCACATCTTTTTTATATCTGAACCTCAAAATGCATACCTAACGCAATACAAATTGCGTATAGCACTCATATTTTATGACAATGGTAAAGATGTGTGATAAACAGGGGATTTCCATTACCACCTGCAAAGTGGATGGTGCCAAATCGAAGTGTATAGATATTTCTAAATATTCAATGGTGCCAAAAATCTCATGATGAGTCCCCAAAGAGCCATACTAAACTTCTGTAGAAGCCACAAAGAATAACCACATTCATTTGTTCCTGCCTTATATACACTATAATGCTATAGCTTTATAAGAGCATTGTAGTAACTACAACAACAGGGTTAATTTTCTTTTGTGACTTGCACACTTAAAGCTATCATAGTCAACTCACTAGTCTGATTCTCTCTTAGGAGTTACACTAAAAGAGCCACTTGACTTGAAACAGAAAAATGAGTTTTAAATGTCCCCCTGCATCTTATGGTTAAGTTGATGTTACCTTACATTTTCAACCAGTAAAGAGCCTCGCCCGTATTGTCAAATGTGATGGGACAAGATATAAGACATGATGATGTGTTACAGCCACACAGACACGGTGTCAGTGTCTTGTGTCCAATACGTTACCTTGACACGACAACGTAAAAAACTAGAAAATGGGAACACGGCATATACAAAATAGATCAGTAGTTTATTATAGATAGCAAAATACATACATACAAATACATACATTGATTAATACAAAAAACAGCATTGCAAAAAAACAGAGTACACTGATATTTTCTACGTATCTTCATGGTCTGATAGGTTAGCTGTAGTAGTTGGCCTGTGGCTCAACTGTCACTACATAGTGGAGTTATGTACATTAAGGCCTGAATTGGCTAATTCTTGTTCTGTAGGTGCAGCCAAGCTAGTTTCATCAGCAAAAACATCCCAATAATGAGTAGGTCCTTTGACATATCTATCTTCGTTTCTTGATAATAATCTGATGCTACTATGAACATAGACTAGATCCTCTGCTCTCTTAGGACGGAGCTAAGGAAAAATATCTTATGCAGAATATCCTTACAGATGTCAATCTAAGGTATAAATCTCAATTGTTAATATTTTATTAGATTTCTTGGGAAGTGAGCCGTATCCGACGAGTCTGACACGTGTGTCCGTGTCTAAACGTGTCGACACGGCAAAAAACAAAACAAAAAAAAACTAGAGTCTAAAACTAAATAAACAGATAAAATTTCAACTTTTAATTTCTGGATTACTCCTCTTATAAGAACTCTCCAGACACACTGTATGGAACTCAGGATATCTTTACTTGTAAGATGGGTGGGTGAACTTACATGATGGTTACCTCCTTCTATCATCAAAATAGCTACTTCTGTTTTCTCAACAAGTTTGAAGGTTTACACCTTTCAGAAATACGAGATATGAAGCAGCTATATTTGGACATGTAGAAGATGGAAGTGAGCTCTTTTTCTGGTATGCAAGCTCTAAAGAGGTATTATATAGATGTAATGCATAGTAGCGACCTTTTTACACCTATATCAAAATTACTTAAACAGTAACAACAAATACAACTATAAGTTTTTCATTTCATTGACACCAAGGACAAATATAAATGTCAAAGACACTTCGATAACAGAAAAATTATAGTCTATATTCTTTCATGGATCATGGTAAAAGTTGCACATATCCAGTTGAGACAGCTACCACTAATATAATAATAGGTGGAATAATTACAAAGGCTGCAATCGTGGAGAAGAAAAATGTATCGTTCCTCTGAGAAACATCATCCAAGTAAGCTTTTCTTTTGATGTTTCTCTTCTGTGAAATGGTTAAGAAAGTAGCACTCACCTTCTTTAGATTTTTTTTACCCAACAGAATGCTGAAATCCTCACTTTCTCTATCTCCCACCAATTGCATGAGTTGTTCGCGAATTGTCAATCGATTTGATTTCCCGTCACTTGCATTACCTAGTTATTATGGAATTATTAAAGTAGGATATTCAAGCGAAATGAATGACTGTAGTACAGTCACTGTACGGAGATTGTTGTTTGATTTTTATTACATTCATATAAGAAGAAGAAGAAGAAAGGTGAATATATACCATCAGTGGAAGAGCTCAATTGTTCCAAGAGATCAAGTTGAGTTCGAGCAGAAGAGAGCGATCCTGTACAGAAAAGAAGACAAGCTATGAAATTCCATCCAAAAAAACTGTACAACATCAATCTGCCAATACACCAAGTGTTATTTATAGAGAGAAAAACAAATAAACTGTTGTAGCCATATTGAAGTATCCCCAAAAACTGTACCATTAGAGCCAGGAGGTTCTTCTTCTTCATCTGTTACTCCTTCCGCTCCTTCCGAATGTATAGCTACAGTAAAGGAAGAAGAAGAATAGAAATGGTTTGCCGCAAGTGAATTTGAAGAAGATAAGGAGAGTCTATTGAAAAAGAACAAGTGATTGTGTTTTGATACAAAACTAACAGAATGGGAAAGTAGATTTGGGTGGAGAGGAACAGAACCGATATTCAAAGCCATCCCCAGGTAGAGTAGAAATAAATGATTGCAAGTTATTTAGATCCGCCATCTCAAATCACAAAATCTTTTGCATTTTTCAAAATAAACCTCCACCACCAGATTTATGTTATTTTCCATTTACACAGGAGACAACCACATTCCAGATTTTATTTTCTCTCAAAAAATAAATAAATCCAAATTCTAGGTAAATCGCAGGTTAGATCCAGCGGATTATAAACAAAAAGGGGTGAAACCCAACCCGCTCCATAGAGATTAATAGGGGTAGGGCTATTAGGTGGGTTGGGGGTCCACACCTTATATTTCAAGAGCAACTTAGGTAAGGCCCAACCCATGGATAACCCATAATATGAGGCCCTTAATTAAAAGAAGTTTAAATTTAGGCCCCAAATTATTAAAAGACCTTGATACTCTCGTGCATATTATCAAGCCTATAATTAAATAAAATTCAAATTAGGCCCAAAATTATTAAAAAAATATTTTCAAAATTATTAAAATTACAATAATTTCTTAGCATGTGTAATTAGGAGTTACACACGCATTTGTCTCGTGTAAATGAAAGTTACATATGCATTTATCTAGTGTAATTGTGAGTTACACATGCATTTGACTTGTATAATCAGCGTCAACTCTAGTATGAAGTTATAGGCATAAGCAATTACTCCCTCCGTTCTTAAATAATAGGTTGGTTTCTATAAAAAAATGTTTCAAAAAAATAGGCCGGTTTCCTAATTGGGAAATTCAAATGTTACTTTGGTTTTGTGGGATCACTTTTCTCTTAACTTATTTTGATGACAAGTGTCATAGGGACCATTTCACTTTACTTCTTTTACTGACAAGTGTCATGGGGACCATTTCACTTCACTTCTTTTATTGACAAATATCATGAGGACCACTTTCAATGATTGGTTCTCTTAATTTTTCCTTATTTTTCTCTAAAAAAAAAACCAACCTATTAAAAAAGAACGGAGGGAGTAGCTTTTATGAAGTTATCGGCTACCTTAAATATAACAACAAGCAATCAGTTTTTATAAGATTGAAAGAACAGTACACGCAACAATTTATATTCAGTTTCACATACATCTTGCTAATGTAACTAGCAGTTACACATGCATCTGACTAGTGTAACTAGAAGTTACACATTCATATTGGAATTCTGCACAAAAAACCACCACTACTTCTGGTTCCATTTCTATTTTTTATTTCTTTTTAACAAGAGTCACATTCGATTTCACACTGAATCTAGCAAAACCATCAACATCTTCCTAGTGTAATTGGTAGTTACACATGCATTTTCTTAGTTCACGTGCATTTTCCTCATGTAACCAAGAGTTACAGATGTTCACAGAATGTTGAGAATTGAGAAAAGAATCAAAGTTCTTGGAGTTCAGTTTTTACCTCCCAGAGTTGTGCTGCAACATCTTGAACAACCTTGCATTCCTATTTGCTTTACCAATTTTAGCAAAAAAAAATTACCTGAAAAACAAAATTAAACAGCAAAAAGGCTTAGCTGGAGTATAAGAACTTAAACCTATAACTGAACACCGTCAGAATGGTGGTTTGCTATTAAAACAACAAATAGGCTCATATGAAGGTGACATAGAATCAACAGAGATATTAGTGTCACTAAATACACTCAAAGCTACTACCTATCCAACCATTATGTAATTTGGAGACACTCAAAGCTACTACCTATCCAACCATCATAAGATCACACATGAAAGTTTTTGCTGCTACCTCCATAACAACACTATGAAAACAACCCAACTAGAAGACCACTTGTATTTCAAGAACAACCATGGTACTGAATATATTTACTTATTATTACCGAGCTTCAGACACTATGAAAACAACCCAACTAGAAGACCACTTGTATTTCAAGAACAACCATGGTACTGAATATATTTACTTATTATTACCGAGCTTCAGACACCATATAACTCCATGTAACATCATGACTAATATAATATATCATCTACGCAGAGCAAAGAGCAGAAGCCTGATTTATACCGAAGATTTGTAATTACAATACATGAAAACCAAGGACTGTGGAAAAAAAAATGACCAGTAGCGACATCAGCAGTTGTTTATGATTATAGAGTACATACAATGGCTTGTGTAAAACTGATGTTACACATGCATATGACTTGTGTAACCTGCAGTTACACATCCATATAGCGTGTGTAATAAGAAGTTACACATCCATATGGCTTGTGTAATCTGCAGTTACACATCCATATAACTCATACTCCTATTATACAAAGAGATTAAATGCAAGGGGGGTTGGTAAACTTATAAGGTCATATCCCTTATAATAGGCATACATGCGAATTTTGTAAAGTCATCTTACCATTCGGAGAATAGATACCGAGCTGAATTGAAACGGTGGAGATATCTTTGGAGCGTCTTGTCTATCTATCTGTGTCATCCGTGATCTCCTGTCTCAGAGAATCTACATAAATATAATAGATAAGCATGTTAGATTAAATTTATCAAATTGGGCCAGCTGTACAAATTATATTTAAATTTCAGAGAATCAAATGCTTGTCGAGGACACCTTTGAATGCCAAACAACATAATTAGTTACAATGATGACCAAAAAATAATTAAAATCATAAAGAATGAAAAACAATAGTTACCGACATCAGTATATTTATTTCTTGGAAGGTGAAGGAATTCTCCATACTATTTTCTTCATCAATCTGATGTAGTTGTAAGATAAGTGGACGCCGAGTCACAATGCTTGCACACACGTGGAACACATGATTAGGAAGATAAATGTTTCTTCTATAATTTTTAATCCATCCATCTCCGCTACTCATACTCCTTTCACTAATTTTTACTTCCTTGCAAGAAATAATACTAGGAAGATAGATGTGTAATCAGACGTTACACATGCATATGACATATGTATCTGGAAGTTACACATGCTTATGGCTTGTGTAACTGAAACTTACACATGCATGTGACATGTTTACACCGCAGTTACACATTCATGCAGGATAGAGGGACACTATTTTAAATGTAACCAATATGTAAAATACAGGTAACTGACCTGGCAGACAAATTCTAGTTGGTGTATCTCATTATATGTATAACAAAATATCAAAAAAATACACTTCATATACTATAGCTTGTCACTAATTTAGTATTTTGTATAAACCTAAACACTAATTCAATATTCGGAAAACTACATCTTTCATTTCCTAATTTAAACGAAACTACATCTTTCATTGCCAGAAAAATGCAACTTTTGATTACTACAACAAGGTATAGATATGAACCTTGTGCTAGCACATCAATATTGCAAATATTTCATGCAGCTTTCCTTGTAAGGTAAGTAAAAGGAAGGAAAATAGCGTAAAACCCTGCAAGCTTGTGCTCATCTTCGTACCTTCAAGCATGGTACCCATATAATGAGGTTGTGCGATACATTTTGATCATTTGCAGTGTAAATCAACATACCCAAACAAACAAAAAACCTCTCAAGAAAGTAAGTTAAACTTACCATTACAAATACAATGTCAGAACCAAAGTGCCTCTTCTATTCCTTCTCGACTTTCTTAAGAAGGATTCATACGAACATCAGGATTACCACCAACACCAAGACCCCTAGTTAGCTCCTGACAAATTTTCAATATGTTATTTGGAAACACATGTGACAAAAGATATTAGAACACCATGGATTCCAACACCACAAAACATATAAATTTGTATACCTGACATGTGTAATTGTTTGTGGTAAGGTATGTTAATCTTAGCATGTGTAACTAAGAATTACAAATGCATATGGATTGTGTAACTACGAATTACACATGTATCTGGCTTGTGTAATTAGAAATTACACATGCATATAGCATTGTAGTTAATAGTTACACATGGAAGGCGACTACGGATGAGCCGAATGTTTCATTCTATACTATAGGAAATATATGGATCAGATGTGTAGCTAAGAGTTCTAATAATGATAACAAGTGTACTCTAATTATGATTTATGCAAGAGTTTATTATTATAATAGCATAATGTTGTTCAATTGAGTAACATAATAGGATGAAAAGCAACCCATACCTTGCATGCGAGCTTCTTCAGCTTCTCTTTCTCAATGTCCTGAAGCATTGAATTGCAATTACATTAGTACAAGAGAGATAACAGGAAATAAGCAAACAAACCACAAATTACAACACGACATCATTAACTAGTGTATAGTTGATGAACTAAAGATCTTTAAGTGAGAATGATAGGTGCAAACAAACAGTTGATCAATTGATCTATAAAAAAAAGTAGAGAATAAGACAACTCTTAGAGATACAAATTTGATTTCAGTATTTCACCGAATCACCCTATCTCCAACTTCCATACCATCATCAGCACCAGCACCACCACCAACTCCAAAAATACTCCTCTGAAACCTGTACCTACACCAAGATTGCGACGTATGAACCAGAGGAAATATTTCGTATTAAGAATTTCACTAAGACAAACATAAAATGATTCATACACTTGACGCATGAATTCTTAGTTTCTAACTAAACATACACATCAATGCAGCACCAAATAAGACATTATATATGTGTAGGCAGAGTACATCTATTTTACAAAAAAAATGCTCAAAAGTAAAGTAAATAAAGTGATGTTAAAATCAGAAAGCAGGAATCAACTTGCTTCCGGAAAATCATCTTACTTGATTGTATTCTTACCCAAATACATCAAACAAATAGTCCCTCCACAAACCTCAAAAACCAAATGAGTTATAGATTCTGTAACATAGAGAAGTCGGAGTTAAATACTGAATCTGATAATTTCTCCACAGAGAATAAAATTTGATATCACTTGACATTAAAAACACCACCACCAACACAACCATTGGCTCCAAATCCTCATCTATAACCTGCACCTCCTCCACCACCACCTCCTAGAACAGTTGAAACACTCTACTGCTGCTGAATATGACACCTCTACTTACTTCTCCACCACTCAACAGGTCAAAAATCCCCCACTAAAACCTGCACCTGCGCCGCTGGCGCCACCGCCACCGCCACCACCTCCTCCTACTCAGCATGTCTAGCAGCCAACAAATATCATTCCCAGTAAAGGTTTCTTCCAACTTAATCAGATTGAACTGCCAATGAAATTGAAAGCATAATTTTCGATTAGATTATAGCTTGTGTCATGAAATTGCATCTGTTATTATTGTTTAAATAATTGAAAATAAATTTCGTAAAATTATCTATCAAGAACAAAATGAAATCAAAAAATTAAGAGTGGTTGAAATTAAAATTAAATCTATGGGTAATAGAGACGATGATTTGCCGATATCAAATCTCAAATCAGTTTATAGATCGGAGCTACAAATTAAGATTTACGTTGATTTTGATGAAGAACGGATCTGAAATATTTGTTCAAAATTCTTCAAAAAAATTACATCAAAACAACTAGAGTGAGTAGATGACTGTAGATCTATGCTCTGATTTCGATTAAAATAAGTTAATTGAAAAGAATATGAAGATTTATGTTTTGAAAACCCTAAAATCCTTTTCTGAAATCAATCAATTAAAATCTCTCAACAAGAGAAGATGATACTTATATGCATAATCATGCTCATCCTTCTCATGATTAAAGATCCAAGCTTTGATCAAGGATCGAACAACGAAATCGAGATTAATTTTCATTCTTTTTTTTTAAAACTTTTAAAATCAAACCTCAGAGATTTTGATTTCAACTCGAGATTGATAGATTAAAGCTCTCAACTAAATTAAAAGGGATATACAAATATTAAACTTACTTCGGTTCATTTGTTTTAGATGTTTCTCTTCGATTGAATTGAATCGAGTTTCTTCACGCTCAGATTTAGGTTCGTATCATTTCTACACTGACAAGATTCTGCTTCAGATCTGCTGGAGATGATAAAAAGAAAACAACTCTTACTCAGATTCGAATGGAGATCCATAGACATCATCATTAGATATTGAACCAGAGATCGTCGGAGCTCTGAAAACCCTAGAATTCTTTAGCGGAGAGAGAGAAACTGAAAAGAAAATGAATCAGGAAATGAACCCAATAACTAGTTCATTAGAAATATATAGTAAAGGGCATTTTTGGTATTACCAAATTCCACCAACCGAAAACTTTATTGACAAGACCTGAATTCTAAAGTTCTGGGCCTAAAAATATCAAAATGCGAAAGAATGGAGTTGATAGTGAAGGATCCATTTTGTGGGGCTTCTATATATTGAACCCATATAGTAAGGGGTTTAAAATAGTTTTCACATATTTCAATCGGTATAAATCGTGGGATCTAACACGCGATATACCAATCATTTCAAATCCATTTTTTCAGCCGGTATAAACTGTGGGATCCAATGCACGGAAATGACTAAATGTATGAGAGTAAAAGTGGGATCTACTTTACATTATCCCTATCTTAGTAGTGGTATCGCAACCTTACCTATCCTCATATTTTTTTGGGGAATTTTTTCGGGATTTTTGGTTGTAAATGTATATAATTTTTTAATTAAATCCGAAAAAGACTGTTACCGCAGACTTGTGCTGATTGTGGGTTTTTGACAAGGGCAAAACTTGTAAAAATCGTTTTGAACCTACACCAGAGACATATCTATAATTATATATGTACTAGGGCTTTACCAAGCTGAACTCTCGGTATTCTATATATGTTTATGAATTTGTATAATTCCTGACCAGACATCAGAATTATAAATTCATATTTCTACATTATATTCCACAAGAGAATTGAGAATGCGTATCCATCTAACGGCCACATTGGCCTTCAGTATGCCTGCAAGATTTTAGAGCTTCACTCAAGTGAACTATCATTATCTTATGTACGACTATATGAATTGTCATGCATTGATCAGTCTACACTAATGGTACAAATTATAAATATTCAGAATAAGCTACTACGCTATTAGTTAGAACATCACTTCGAGTCGTAGAACTTCCACGGCTGGATTCCTCGAATATGTTATGTATGCTACAAACGAAGTGCTAGCGCCAACATGGTCGCGCTCCATAACCAGGTCGTGGCCATTAACTCCCTAGCTACCAACTAACTAGCCAGGCCAGGACTTACTTATCTCTTAGCTTGGCCATGTCTTTGGACACGACATCCCTATCCCTAGCTAGCCAACTATATAAGGTCGTGGACACCAATTCCCTAACTAGCCACGACCTCCAAGTCTAGCCCAACCGTCCATGGCCACCTTGTCTTTGACACGACCTCTTTTCCCCTTAGCCTAGCCATTGGCCACGGCTATCTTATCTATCATCCTGGACATGTCTTTGGCTTAGCCTAGCCATATGGCTTGTGTAATTGACACTATACAGTATACCGCTATTATGGCTTTGCATTGCGCCATTACGGCGGAGCACTGACTTGGCATGCAACTCTGTAACGCGCAATCATTGTGCGTCACTTGACGAACCGGCCATAGACCTCCCCCACCTAATTTTTTCAATGCCCTCGTTGAACACGACCCAAGATAAACATTATACTTGTCTTAACCTCGTTGTATGCACTTTCAGAACTTTTTCTGAAATTCAATAATCATTGCTGACTTTCGAAATATGTCCTCTGCCAACTTCCATGCCATAGCATCAGCATCACTTAGATTTACTACTCTGCCATTGATCTCATCTACTTCAACCACATCTCAACGTCGTGCACTACACTTCAACTTCTACTCAAATCATGCATCAGTACCCAAATGCAAACCTGAAATTCTTCTTAGTTAATTCTCTTTAGGCCTGAATTTCACCTCGAATCATTTACGCCTAAGTGTACGCAAAGAATGATTCTTCTTCAACTGACCACCACGATCATTGCCATAGCCTTTCGCCTCCCGACTTTGCCTTTTGCATATAACTCAACATGACAAGGACTTGTGAACGACTTGGCTTCATTTTCAATCAATTTTGTTGGCACCTGCCTTGGACTGTTGTCCTTTATTCCCTCCGTTAGGCATGTCACAAAGTACATAGGGGTTTCCTTTGCATAGAATACCCGAATATGCCACTTCATGCCTCTCCAACTTCTGTTCATGCAAAATCCATTCAAGAACTCATTTCTCTGAATGTGGCCACTAAGTATAAACTCTTCATATTTATGCCATTTTGCATATCCGAACCAGAATTGCAAGTTTTCTTTGCCCAACTCGCTAAATCAAAACAATTGAGTTGCACAGACCATCCCCGCAACTGTGACTAACTATCTTTTGGACATAACATAGCTAACCCTTTAGATGTCCATGGGACATGCCTTTAAAGCTAATATGTCTCAAATTATTCATTTGAACCGCATCGCTTGTTCGCCTGGAAAGTGTGTGTCTTTCACTTGGCCACGAGTTCTACGGTTCTACCCAACTCATCCTTGTTGATGATGTGATTTCTATCTCATTGTATTTCTTGCACTGTCGCCTCCCATCTGCCGGCGTGCCATATTGCAATCCCCAAACAGCAATACACTTACGCATCAACTAGAACCCTTGTCATATGCTTTAGTTATTAGCTTTCGACTTGTCTTGCTACTGCATACGTTATGCTAAGTATGTTACTGCAGCATCTCCCCATGAACTAGATTTACATCGTAAATAAAGAGGCAAGACTTTATAAACGAAAACACCTTAATTCATTTACATAACAAGACCATGTGCCATTACATGATTGATCCACCGATTATTTTGGAAAGCTAAAACTTCATTTACAAAGCAACTTGCTTACACCATAGCAAAGTATATACAAACTTGAAGACTCAAATAAAAGTATGTACAACCAAACGATTTACACATAGAGTTTGCAACAACCAACAACTAAAGTGTGACAGACCGGGAAATTACGCCTGGAGCGCCAGGGCGCGCATGCCATAACTCCCCCAATGCGCCATGATGAAGCTATGATCCGGGCCTCAAAGCTAGGAAAATGCACGTTCATTTCCCTTGCAAGCATGCTTGTAGAGCATGATGCAGCTAACTTATATTCCACACCGTTCCAACTTACCCTTGTTCTGCGAAGGGTTTATTAAGTAAACCAAAAACTTTCTTAAAACGGCAAAGACGGCCTTTTGAGGCCCTAAACGATGGAATTTGGCTAAAATTCCAAGACCGTGATGCATAGGATCACATCTTGATCGTTGGGCCGCTTCCAATCAATTTAGATCCGTCTTGACCTAAATTATGACAGTCGGGTTTTTTAACCTCCAGATAGGCTATTGCTTGCTCATCTGCATCAACCTGTCTCATCAAGTTTGGTCACAATCATCTCCTGTGTCGAACTACCGAACCAGATGATATGAGAGGCCAATGTGCCACAATCATCTCCCAAATAGATGATATGAGCGACAAAGTGCTGGACCGGCAATGCTGCAACTCATTGTGGCTGCCTAAGTACCCTTCCCTACTCTAAAAGGGATCAAGCACAGACCGTAGTTCATCCACGAAGGGACAAAAACTTAACCCAAACCGTTTTCAAGGCCTTGGCCTAGAAATAATGGTAATGACCTGGTCTATATATATAGGCTATTTGTCAAAATGCACAATGATTATGCATTATCGGGTGTGCGACATGGCATAGTGATGCCTAAGCATCAGATGCCCTCTTCGCAAGGCTACGTGATAGACGCATTTTTTTGTCTAATTTGATCTCAATACTATATATTGTTGGCACTCGATTTTGTACTAATTTCGTTATTTTATGTCTTTGTAGGAATTTTTAGAGAAATAATCCCTTGCGGCGAAATGGGCTCGAAAAGTAGCGTTTTACACCCCGGAGAAAATTATTAAGGGCGTCCCAGAAATGTCCCGGAGGAACCCAGAAAAATTACTATTTCCACCCAAAAATACTATTTCCACCCCAATTGCTATTCGCACCCAAGCTCTGGTTAAGGGGCATCCGTCTTCTCTTTAAATTCAAAAGCAGCTTTTTGGCGGGAAAAATATATTCAAAACTGGCAGATTTGTGATCGAGAAAATGAAGGTGTTCTAGTGCGATTCAATCGCTGAAATTTGGTGGGAAGTTGTGATATGACATAAGTAAGCTAGTGTGAGTGTTCGTTTATCCCAGAATTGGCTACAATTTTCTAGACAACTCACGAGCTCAAAACAGACACACACACACAAGGATAAGATAATCACGCATTATGGAGAGTTCTGGAAGTGTTCTGCTCATGTTTGATGGCTCGAGCAACACTTTGGGTCGTGATAAATCGATTTGGAGCGTGCTGGGAGGAAGTTTACGTGTGAAATTCCAAATCTGGTAAGAAAATATTCAAAAATAATGTTATTCACTGTCGAGTAAAGACGAATTATTTGGAGTTATGGCGAGGGATTTCAGCGTGTCTTTGAGTATAAATATGATCTTTGGGTCTACTAGAAGGGGTGTCGAGAGTTTGGGGTCGAGAGGAGGTCCAGAGAAGCAGAAATCAAGAGTTGATGAAACTCTGTTGCTGCTGCTGCTGATGATGAAGAACACCAAGAACACGAAGAACGGACTCGCAAGGACAGTCGTTTATGAACAGTGTCTAAGACGCACAGCCGTGGGTCGCAGCGCCGTCTAAACAACAACAGCACTTGTCTTTTATCGTTCATTCTGTGACGCTTTTTGTGCGTCGCAGATTACAGTTTTACACCATTTTCTCTTCTTCTCATCATTTGTAAACCATTTTTGAGCCATAATAAATTATTTTGAGAGCATTTTTACTATGATGAGTTAAACCCCAACAGTGAGACGACGGAGGAGGCCGATCTTCATACATGGGTAATTTTATTAATTCTTTTTAAGACTTTTGCATTAAAAATTAATTGAAATATGATTTGATTAAATTGGGTGTTATTTGATTAGATGGGTCATGCTTAGCTTAGGTGATTTGATGTTCCATGATTAACATTTACAATCAATGTTTTGAGAATCTACTTTGGCAAAATAAGAGTCCATATATGTTTTGAACGATTATTGTTGAGAATAAATCATTGAGCCCTATGTTATGAAGATTGGCCGAATCATTAGTCTCAGTACCTCTCTACCAATTTGTCAATATTTTTGTATATAATTTTTATAAATCTAAAAATCCTTCACCTTCACAAGTCTTAGAGTTCGAACCTTCATTACTACAACCCCACGAAAAATCTTAAATCATTTTGGCGCCGCCGACGCGGATTTGTGTATAGGTAGAATTTTTAGGTTTTTATTATTTTTTTTTACTATTATTTGTTCCTTTTTACGTTTCTTTTTGTGTCTTTGATTTACAGGTTCGAAGTGGAATACTAAGGACTTGGGAACAAAAATCTTAAAGTTAAAAGCTAAAAGAGAAGAAAAAAAAGAGACATAATTTTTTTTTTTAGGATTTGTAAATAGGCTTTATCTTTCATAATTTTTGGACTTTTTATTTGGACTTTATTCTGGAAAATTGGACTTTATTCTTTTTTAATCCTACGGAAGGGTATTATTATTAAAAAAAAAAAGAAAAAAAATTATATAAACTGTGTGCAGGGAAGGACGACGATTACTATATCGTCTCGGCCCCTCGGGTTCGTACACGGCATAGGAGTCGTGGCCCGAGTCGACGACAACGGTTCATCCCCCGTCTGGTACGGGAGGTAAGTCCAATCGAAACACTCGCGAATCCCTTGCAAGTATGCCTTAAGGTGATAATTGTTTGAGGACGAACCGGACTGTCTTTATTTTCCTAGTAAAGGGCAAGGCCTGGCCTAAACAAGATAAGGGTTCGGATTTCATCACCGTTCCCTTCTTGCCCGTTTTAGGAAAACAAAACCTAACGCGAACCCAAGCTTTAAAATCTGATTAGAAAGAGACCTATAAGGTATCGAGCTTGTTAGGAAAATTTTTCGAAGGATATTGGTTACTAGGGCTGTCAATGGGTACCCGTTACCCGGAACCGGAACCGAGCGAATAGGGTCCGGTTCCGGGTCCCAAAATTGGACCCATTAACAAGTTAGGACCCGACGGGTAATTACCCGATTGGACCCGAATCTAAACGGGCCCGAACGGGTAATACCCGATGGGTACCCGCGGGTAACGGGTACCCGGTTATTCATTCTTTTATCCCTCTTTTTAGCAAAATTACAAGTATTTTGCTAGTTTGGTTTTGAATTTTTTTTCTCATTTTTCATTTCTTCTTACATTTAATCTTTATTTAGTACATTAATAAAGAAATAATACCAAATTTTTATAGAAATAAGTTTGATTCAAGCAAAAAAAAGGGAAAGACATCAAAATTTTGAACTTTTATGTGTGTTTTCTTAATACCCAACGGGTACCCGGAACCGATGGGTACCCGGGGTTTTAAACGGGTCCGGTTCTGGGTCCACTAATTTAGGAACCGGACCCGGAACCGCTAGTAACCGGACCCGACTTTTATAAATAGGGTTCGGGTCCGGATCCATTGATACCCGGGAGGACCCGGACCCGTTGACAGCCCTATTGGTTACCTTTTAAGCAACTTCAAAGTTCATGGTGACTTCTGGGAGTTGAAACAAGCCGCCTCGTAACGCCGGTGAGGCCTTGGGTATCAAATCTCCATTGAGCTTCCCTCGCCTCAGTTTCATCTCACATTAGCTCGGATTGATCCAGAGGGGTTGCTCAAACTGTAACGAATTCCCCTTCGAGAGATAGAAGCTGGTCTAGAAACAATCTAAGTGGAGCCATCATGCTTTTTGTTTGCTATAAATCTTTAGGTTTGCTTTGGTGGAGTCGAGTCAGGCCTTGTTTGTGATTGTATAGAATCCCTCTGTAGTTTATATTTATTCGGTGATGAATCCTTTTGAGGAGACTCCACCTGCGATGACGTTACGAGAATATATGTCTAGAAATTCTCGTTATCAAGAGACGTCTTCGAAAATGACTCTTGGTGAATATATGTGTGGGCAGCGATATATGGATACTCCAACTTTTATTGAGGAATCACCTCTAACGATCTATGAGAAATATTATAAACATAGACCATGTAGTTGGGAACAAAGCTTGAGAATTCGTGAATATCAAAAATTATATTGTGATGATGATGAGGAGGAGGATGGTGATGATGATTATAATGATATTTCTAGTTCAAATCCAAATAATTTTAATAATTATTTACCTATTCAAAATGACGGGGATTTGACTAGAAATACCCCCGTTTTAGACGATGATTACGAAACCGATGATGGTTTAGAGGAACCAGTTTATCTTGAGAGTACTGTTTTCGAGTCAAACGATTTAGAAACAATAGTCTTAGAAGAACTCGTAGAGATTAGCGGGGATGAACCTGACTTAGAAAAATCAATCGCCCACTTTCAGGAATCTGATGACCTAGAAATTAGGGAGATTATGACCAGTCTACCTAGAGACGCCGAAAACTCTAAGTTTGGGGGTGATTATCATTCTCCGTGTTCTTTAACTCTTAAAAATATCCCTCACTTGGGACTTGACATCAATGCCTCACCCATCTTACGAGACTATCTTCGTACTCGTTTTCCCGAACTTAATAATATTCAACACGATTCTCAACTGTTAGAAACCCATCCTCTGGTTGATGTGGTTAACCCAGGCAATAATACCAAGATTGACTTTGTTTTCCCACCAAAAATGTTTCTACCAATTGTGAGAACTTTTGATTTTAAGATGTGTCGGTTATTAAGTTTTGAGACTAAACCTAATCACTTTAGGATATTAGGGTCGACACATTTTCTTAAGGAAGACCACCTCTTTCATTGTGGTCAGCTGTGTGAGTCAAATCTGATTGACTTAAAGGATCCCCAGTTATTCAGGTTGTTGTTATGTGCTTATAAGTTCTTAGTTGAGTTTTTCCAGACTCTAATACCTGAACCGGATCTTAGCTTTGAGGAAATCCAACCGATGAAAACCTTTTATTTAGACCCTTTTATAGAGCCTGAACCTGAACCACAACTAGATGTAGTTGTCTTAAGCAAGGGTATGTTCGGTATCTTCTTGGTCTGTTGCAGTTTCCTCTTCTTGTGGGTAACACTTTTTGATCCAGATGACCCACAGTTATTCCGGCTACTACTATATGATTCTACGTGGTGACTAATCCTTGCTTAGTCTGGCTGAAGACTTTAAACTTAGCACTTCTTGGGAGGTAACCCAATATTCATGCGATATGGTAATATCTTTCCTTATCTCTTTTGCTTCATTGGTAACAGTTTCTCCTTGTTCATGCTTTTAATTTTATCTTTAGAACATCGAGGAAAATGTTAGATTTAAGTTTGGGGGTATGGGAGAAACATTTTAGTCGCATTTTTGAAACTTCTAGCATCACATACTACCCGGTTAGCTAAGTTTACATACTGTTTCTCACCGAAAAGATAGAAATTGGAATGCTGGAGATAACAACCTATTGAGACATTAGAGAAAAAGACATTGAGATCCTTGAAATTCAGGAGAGAACTTGTTCCTTTTAGAGGGTAACCGTGATGGACCTAACCATCCATGATGGAAAGGCAAGTAGGTCAGAAGGAAATGCCAGAAAGACAGAGCAACCTCACAATGTAGTCTTAGTTACTGGATTACGACTCTCTCTCAGTAGAAACTTATCATCATTAACAAGCGGAGTGACATCAAAATTTATGAAAAAGTTGAAGACGTTTAAGGTTTAGAAGCAACAATAGAAAAGAATAATTCAAAAATCAAAGTTGAAGACTTAGTTACAAGAAGTTACAAGAGCAAATGATATAAGTTGTTGAAGTTCATGATACCAAGACATCACAAGTTGTGAAGATCCAAGTTTTGAAAGTCCTTCTCTCATGGCCATGTAAATTTTTGTCTTGTAATTTTTTGTTTTCAAAAAAAAAAAAATGAAAAAAATAAAATAAAATGAAACATTATTACGTTCTTTCTGATTCAATAAGGCCATAGGGAAGAAGAAATTTATAAGTCAAGCAAGAAATCGAAGAGAAGAGTTAATTGTCAAGGTTCTATGAGGTTCGAGAGTTTATCATCAACAGTTGAAGACCGAAGAAGGCGTTGTTTCTACTGAGCACTGTGAGAGAGTCGAAGAAAGATGCATTTTGGTTGCTTTGTTAGTCTGCTTTCAATCTGGCACAAGATCTTTCTAGCACTGGTTTAACTCATCGCACGTAATTAGTCCAGCTGTGTAGCAGATGTCCCTCTCATCTTTATCTCTCTCCTAATCTTATCCAGCTGTAAAGCAGCGGACGCATCTTACAATGTTTATCTAGCTGTGTAGCGGATATCTCTTTATCTAGCAGTCGTGCGGATGTGTCTCCCCTTTTTTTCAGTTAGCTTTAGAGCTGACACCTTTAATTTCTCTGGCATTCTAGTTACTTGGAGATAGGTTGAGAATATGTATGTCCTCATAGCTCTTTGGATACTTGTGACCAATTAGAAGTCATGGTTTTTGTGGGTACACCTCTGTTAAACCCACCCGAGATTAACTCGGTTTTATTTTTTAGTTTTGCTCGGGACTAGCAAATAATAAGTTTGGGGGTATATGATAGACGCATTTTTGTGTCTAATTTGATCTCAATACTATATATTGTTGGCACTCGATTTTGTACTAATTTCGTTATTTTATGTCTTTGTAGGAATTTTTAGAGAAATAATCCCTTGCGGCGAAATGGGCTCGAAAAGTAGTGTTTTACACCTCGTAGAAAATTACTAAGGGCGTCCCAGAAATGTCTCGGAGGAACCCAGAAAAATTACTATTTCCACCCCAATTGCTATTCGCACCCAAGCTCTGGTTAAGGGGCATCCGTCTTCTCTTTAAATTCAAAAGCAGCTTTTTGGCGGGAAAAATATATTCAAAACTGACAGATTTGTGATCGAGAAAATGAAGGTGTTCTAGTGCGATTCAATCGCTGAAATTTGGTGGGAAGTTGTGATATGACATAAGTAAGCTAGTGTGAGTGTTCGTTTATCCCAGAATTGGATACAATTTTCTAGACAATTCACGAGCTCAAAACAGACACACACACACACAGGGATAAGATAATCACGCATTATGGAGAGTTCTGGAAGTGTTCTGCTCATGTTTGATGGCTCGAGCAACACTTTGGGTCGTGATAAATCGATTTGGAGCGTGTTGGGAGGAAGTTTACGTGTGAAATTCCAAATCTGGTAAGAAAATATTCAAAAATAATGTTATTCACTGCCGAGTAAAGACGAATTATTTGGAGTTATGGCGAGGGATTTCAGCGTGTCTTTGAGTATAAATATGATCTTTGGGTCTACTAGAAGGGTGTCGAGAGTTTGGGGTCGAGAGGAGGTCCAGAGAAGCAGAAATCAAGAGTTGATGAAACTCTGTTGCTGCTGCTGCTGATGATGAAGAACACCAAGAACACGAAGAACGGACTCGCAAGGACAGTCGTTTATGAACAGTGTTTAAGACGCACAGCCGTGGGTCGCAGCGCCGTCTAAACAGCAACAACACTTGTGTTTTATCGTTCATTCTGTGACGCTTTTTGTGCGTCGCAGATTACAGTTTTACACCATTTTCTTTTCTTCTCATCATTTGTAAACCATTTTTGAGCCATAATAAATTATTTTGAGAGCATTTTTACTATGATGAGTTAAACCCCAACACTGAGACGACGGAGGAGGCCGAGCTTCATACATGGGTAATTTTATTAATTCTTTTTAAGACTTTTGTATTAAAAATTAATTGAAATATGATTTGATTAAATTGGGTGTTATTTGATTAGATGGGTCATGCTTAGCTTAGGTGATTTGATGTTCCATGATTAACATTTACAATCAATGTTTTGAGAATCTACTTTGGCAAAATAAGAGTCCATATATGTTTTGAACGATTATTGTTGAGAATAAATCATTGAGCCCTATATTATGAAGATTGGCCGAATCATTAGTCCCAGTACCTCTCTACCAATTTGTCAATATTTTTGTATATAATTTTTATAAATCTAAAAATCCTTCACCTTCACAAGTCTTAGAGTTCGAACCTTCATTACTACAACCCCACAAAAAATCTTAAATCACTACGCAACTACGAATGAGCCTTAGGCATCATTTATACTCTTCCGCCTAAGCTAGGAAGCTTATTTGGTACATAGTCCGCATATGCACCTTCAACCAACTATCCCTCTCTATATATGTTAACTTGCAATTTCTACAAAACTGGGAAAATGGGAGCAGATTGACATGCTTGCTTCACTATTCATGGTCGTTGCCATGAATTTCTGAATGACCGGCAATGATTGCCGAGTTTCTGTTCTGTTGCACAATGATTGTGCACCACTCGTTCTGGTCGTCGCACAATGATTGCACATAATGATTGCGCAACATTCTCTCTGGCAGATTGCACAATGATTATGCAATATTCTCTAGACCAGCCCTCTCTGGCCTAATGCACAATGATAGTGTGATATTGGCTCTAGGTCAATAGCCTTCATAATGCGCAAAGGATGCGCTGCAATGCTCTAGGCCCTCTACCCAACTGGCCTAATGTATCATTTGATGCGAGATTTGGCTCTTGGACAAATGCCAAACATAATGCACCATTTTGGCACGATATTGGTCTTAAGCCGATCTACCTCTTACTAAGCAACGAAAGCTTTGGATGAAGCTTCATCTCAGGCCATAACGCATCTTTTAGCATGCGCCATGCTAAAAACACGGGGTGTTACATAAAGCTACCTAAAACAAGCTCAGAAAACACCATGTTTTCTGGTACCAAGTGTTTCCAATGGAGACATCAACACTATTGCTTTTTCTAGCTTAGTTTTTACCTTTGTCGAAGTGAGCAACAACTTCTATGCGTGGTATCTTCCTTGAACCTTCACTTCGGCCTTCACGAGTCTTACTAGAATGACTCCCATAGTCATCCCTAACTGATAAGTTGAGTTGTGCCTTGAGTGGACAACTTCTAGCGAAATGTAAGCCCTTGCAAATGAAACATCCTCTATACTTCTGGGTTGAAGGGAATAATTCATCTTCCTTTGGCTCATGCTTGCGCTTACTGCCTACATATTTTTCCTTCCCCTTGGCCTTACCTTCACAGCTTTGCACATCTTCAGTTGTTGCGAAACTGGTATGCTCTCTTACCGCTTGAATAGCTATCTGGATACTCTGAATTTTGCGCCTCTTAAGCTCAGCAATGACCAATGAACTCGCGCCACTCAGAAATTGGAACATTTAATCTTCTTCACTCATGCCACGCACTTCTTGCACCAATGCAAGGAAGTTTTCAGCATAGGCCTGTGGTGTACCCGTCATTTTTAGCCTACGTAAACTCTCTCTTGCGTACCAAGCACCATTGCTCGGCCAGAACTGACATCTCAGTCCATCTTTCATGTCATTCCATGACATAGGATTGGCATAACCAGCAGCTTTATCTTCTTGCAGCATAGTTACCTTTGCATCACCACCAAGGTAATTGCCTGCGAGAGTTACCTTTTGTCCTTCCCCGGTTCCATTCGCCTCAAAGTATGCTCAACGTCATACAAGAAATTCTCAATTTCTCTAGCATTTCTGAAACCAACGTAAACTCTTGGCTAGGAGACGAAGATGTTTGTGACTTCTTTATCTTTCCTATCAGAGAACTCTCACGATCTCAAGCCAATCAATAAGATTGTACTCGTACAATAGAAGATGCAAGATCAGATCACATAACTACGATAAAAGTAGTATCTGTTAGAGCATAGCTTCGTCGACCTCGCATGCGTTGTTATATCAAGCATGTTTGTCAATGTTAGTGATCAAAACTATGAGTTTTGATTTCTAGTCTATTATAGCTAAGTCTCGGACTAGGATAGAAAAGTGTAGTTGAGCTCAAGGACTTCATGGCGATTCATCATACAATGACGAAGATCTACACAAGGAACCGTGGAACTTCATCAACAAAAATGTATGTGGAGACTTGAACTTATCTATCACTCAAAAGTATATCTATTCTATCTCCTACTTCTTATGAGACAAAAAGTCGTATGCTATATAGACTGGATCATACACATTTTACATTTCGAGCTGAGTATTCACTACTTATCTGTTTCTCGAAATCGTGTGTTGGTAAAGCGTTTCTCTTTGATCAAGTTTATCTTCACCTAGTGACGAAAGTCATGAAAAGTTTCAATTACTTTGAGAATTGCTTTGACGTGAAACGGTCTGTGAATAACGGCTATATAACGTCCTCTGAGAATGTCTCAATGATTGGAATGAGATTTTAGATTACATAACCATATATTCCTTAATCCGAAGTTTTCGAACTTTATTGATTGAGAGAAACCAGAGGAATTGGCTTTGCCAAGTCCGAGAACTGACGGAAGTTCTCTTACCGAGAATTTCTGCTGGGATTTTCCAAAAACTCGTTTGCGTGTTTAGTCCGCGAACTGGCGGAAGTCTCTTTGCCGAGACTTCCTGCTGAGTTTGGAAAACTCTGCCGGTTGCCTTAAGTCTGCGAACTTGTTTGTGAGCTTAAGTGGTTATGATCTAAAGATGTGCTCTGAACATGAAACTTAAATTACTAAGGAATGCTTTATGCAAACCGTGGCTATAAAGTTCATGAGCCGATTCATTAAATCGAACCATATTTGTTTCAATTGTGTCTTGTGTAGTTACATAAGATCTCATAGCAATTGAACAACTCTCTAACTAGTTTATTTGAGTCAATTGAACTAGTTATGGTGAAGAAGAACTAGGTTAATATGAATTGCTCATATGGTTAACCTTTTGGGTTACTATGTTGAACCAACATACACTTACACGTTTGGGCATGGTTTTCACAAATCCAGTAAACGTCTACCTAAGTGTGTGTGACAAGCTAAGTTTTCGATCTAACGGTTGAGAAATATTAGCTTGAATCTAAATTAGGTTTTCATCTAACGGTGAATATGGATTGCTTTGTAACTAAGGCAAAACCCTGATTTGAAGGATATATAAAGGAGACATCTAGCATTGTTCAAAACTAATCCCCACACGTCTGTGTGATACTAGTGCGCTCGCTAGAGTCGATTCTTCTTTAACCTTTGGTTTTCTTCTCTAAAACCAGGTTAACGACTTAAAGACTTCATTGGGATTGTGAAGCCAGACCGATACTACTTGTGTGATCTGATCTTACATCTTCTATCGTACGAGTACAATCTTTGATTGGCTTGAGATCGTGAGAGTTCTTCGATAGGCAAGATAAAGAAGTCACAAACATCTCCGTCTCAATGTTTGTGATTCCTCGACAAACCGCTTGTGTAGTCAAGAAGTATTGTTGAGAGGTGATTGATTAATCTAGGTTATTCTTCGGGAATATAAGACCGGATAATCAATTGGTTCTGGTTCACCTTGATTTTATATCTTAAGACAGAACAAAACCTAGGGTTTTTCTGTGGGAGACAGATTTATCCTTTGATAGACTTTTCTGTGTGAGACAGATTTGTTTATTATCAAGTCTGCGATTTTGGGTCGCAGCGACTCTTAGTTGTGGGTGAGATCAGCTAAGGGAATCAAGTGTGCAGTATCCTGCTGGGATCAGAGGCGTAGGAGTACAACTGTACCTTGGATCGGTGGGACACTAATTTGGGTTCAACTATAGTCCAGTCCGAAGTTAGCTTGTAGTAGGCTAGTGTCTATAGCGGCTTAATACAGTGTGTATTCAATCTGGACTAGGTCCCGGGGTTTTTCTGCATTTGTGGTTTCCTCGTTAACAAAACTTCTGGTGTCTGTGTTATTTCTTTTCGGCATTATATTTTATATAATTGAAACAATACAGGTTGTGCGTTAAATATCATCAATTGGAAATCCAACCTTTGGTAGTTGATTGATATTGATTGATCCTTGGAAATTGGTCTTTGGTACCGTCCAAGTTATCTCTCTTTGATAAAGACTCGCAGATTTTCATTTGCTTGAGTAAAGATCAAATCGAGAAATTGAGATATAAACTCTTTGATATATCTTTTTATTGATTGAGTCTAACCGTCTAGTTGATTCTCATAAAAAGTATGTTGGAGTTTGTCCATACAGATTGCTAAGCGAAATATTGGGTGTTGTTGTTAGACCCCCACTTTTCAATTGGTATCAGAGCAGGCAAACACGTTAAAGACCTTATAAGTCTGTGTTTGTAGCGATCTGATTATGGACGAGTCTATCTCTAATAACACACCAGTTCATAAATTACCAGATGATTCTAAAAGCTTGGATTCACCTGGGAAAACTGTCACATCTAAGTCAATATCTAAACATTTTCTTGATGTAAGAACTGTTGATTGGGAAACTCTCCTAGAAGAACAGTTGGATGAACTTTCTGATGAAGGTGATTCAGATATTGATAGAGATGTTGATGAGGAAGTCTCAGAGTATGTTAAGTTTTTGGATTCATGGAAAATGAAGAAGATTACAACTTCTCATGTCTCACCTCTTCTGATTCCTCTCTGTCGAGAAAACAAGAAATTGAGAAGATGTTACGAAGGTGTTTATTTTTCGAATCGTTCTTGCGAATCGATCCTCAAGGATTCTGAGGAAAACCTACGTATGAAGATACTTGAATGTGATAATCTTTATCAAAAGTACTTTTTTTGGAAGAGAAACTTGCAGAATCTGAAGCAAGGTTTAACTCTCAACAAATTAGTTTTGATGACAGAGAAAGTGCTTGTCTCGTTCGAGAAAAACTCCTTGAGGCTGATTTAGCTGCTGCTCTTGATAAAATCAACATGTTGGAAGATGACTTGAAAAAGTTCAATACTAGTTCAAGCAAATTAACCACTATGCTAGGAGCAAGTAAAAATTATCGTGATACACGGGGATTGGGCTATAAGGGAGTAGATGCTCCAAGTATTAGCAAAGAGGTAAAATTTGTCAAGGCTAGTGATTCTTCTCAACAAAAGGTTTCCACTTATGGCAAAAGTAAAATACCTTCACCGACAGTTAAGGTTCAAAAGAGAAAAGTATATCAACCTCCAAAACCAACACACATGAATCCGGGTAAGAACGTTCCTTATATTTTTCATTATTGTGGAAACAAAGGTCACCTGGAAAGGAGATGTCGTTTTCGTATAAGGAATGAAAAACTTCATGATATTCTTGTTTGGGTGTCAAAAGAAGTTACTAAACCGGGATCATATGTTAAGGCTAACACTCTTGACATTACGGGTTGTAAACGTCCAACCTTTAGGCAAAGGAATCAGTGCTTTGATAATCCTAGTTTTGCCTATAAACATCATACGAAGCCTTTTCACAATCGTAATGGTTATCAAAAGGATAACTTCGTAAAGATGAAGACAAGATCTGATGCTCCCAATTGGAGAAAGACTAACTTGCAAAAGAATAGTCAATCCAATTCTCTTCCGGAAAATCTTGAAGAGAGTAATGGGAAGAAGGTTTCGATCGTTCCTAAACGCACTCAAAAGTGGATACCAAAGAAAGTCAATGATGTTTTGAGTGTGAAAAGGAATGATCTCCCGGAAAGTTCCATGACTATGGAGAAAGCAGTATCCATAATGTTGGAACTTAAAGAGTTCTTTGGGAAGATGGACTTGGATGTGAAAAGTTCTAAAAGCGATCTCCTTCATGATAATCCAAAAGTCACTTGTGGTGAGCAAGACTTTGTTCACCCCAACACAACTTGATTGTGTTGGAAGTGCATCCTCACCAAGGAATGCCCTGCTTTGTATATGGTGAGGGAAGCACAAGAATTGGGGCACACAGATTATGTTCGGTAAGGCGGTAGAATTCGATTGGATTCATCTAAAAAGGTATGTATATAAACTTGAGCAAGATTTGTACTTTTATTTGCTTAGAATACTTATAATAATCTTGCTTATCGTTCATTTCTACCTAACTTGATCTGTGTTTAAGGTTCTTAAATGTTTAGGTTTGAAAATAATAGTTCGGGATGTTTGGACTACATGGTACACATGCCAAGTATGCATAACAACATTTAAAATCAAAATCCAGTGGTTTAAGTTTGCAAACCCGTATGCATACTTGACGTCGATATTCGGTAAACTTGTTTTGGCCGTAATTTCTTCGTCCGAACTCGGATTTATCTCATTCTTTTTGCATTCTCTTCCTTATTAAATTCCCTTCAAAATGGAGATGAGAATTGTTGAATTTGGATGAGTTAATATTGGTATTTGTCCTGTCTCTTGTTTTTTAGTGTTTTCTCCATTTCGTTGCACTTGTTCTATTCTCTTGGACTTGGGCACTGGGATTCTTGGAGAAATCCTATTCTAAGCTATTTTGTGGTTGTTACAAGATGTTGGTGAATCACAAAGAAGGAAGTTCGAGAATGGGTAGTAGTTCACATTGCTATATATTCTTGAGTGTTCACAATCATCTCATGTGAACTATGGTGCATAGTCGTCAATGACTTTGTATGTTCTTCCTTGTTAAGAAATCTTTTTATACGCTTTTGGTAACCACTCTTGGTATAAATCCGTGCGAAAAAGATTGATTCTACCTTCTAAGGACAAAGATTGTTATTGCAGTATCAATTTTTATGATTTTATAATATTGCAATTGTTTACGGGATATGTATTGTTTGCGTCCGTGAACTTGAAGGTCCCGTATGTTGTCAAAAGTAAAGTCGTTCATAAATTGGTATTCGTATTGATGAAAGGACGAATGGACTTTTGACAGATACAAAAGTTATGCCTATGCAGTCATTTATTTGGCCACATCTCTTTGCTCGATTTTCCAATTGCTGTGAATTTTGGATATGTTGTAGAGCACGTCCATACGAAGAGAACAGTATATTACCCATCCCTATATTCTTCACCAATTGCTCCCAGCTCTTCGCTTTGTACAAGGCAGTGTAAAATTACTTCAGACGGATTTGTCGCAAAACACTCATGTTGTGTCTTTAGACCATTCGCTTGTGTCTTGAATGGTTGGTGAAGGATTTTGATGTTATTGATTCAATTGAGATCAGGACTCCTTGATTGATACATGAGCATGGTGCTTGCAATGCCATCTTGTTTCTGTCAGTCGTAGAAACATTACTTCTGAAACCCTGGTCACGGGACCATAACTGAGGTTGCTCTCGAGAGGGAGTGATGTAATGACCATGGTTTCATGTCCCGGTGGTGGCATTACTTTTATGATGAGTGATCCGCACATGAGAGTCTGGTGCCACGGGTCTTGGACTGTGAAACTAATCGCCATGATCAGTGGACCGTCAGTCCCCAGTAGAGAACCTAGGTAAAGAAATCTCACATTTTCGTTTTCCTTTCTTCTGGAAAGACCTAGATAGAGGACCCATATAGAGAAATTGATGTAAAGACCTAGATGGTCAAAGTTGGAGATACCTTGATGAAGGACTTAGTGGGAAGACATGGTGGAACCGATCGACTGTGGAAGTTATGAATCCCGTCTAAGAATTGTTGCTTGCATGTTGTATGCTCTGAGAGCTGTAGAAACCTCATACGATGTCGGAATTCAGTGCTTGACCCCAAATTTTGAAGCTAAGAGAATGAGTTATCACATGAGATAAGAATAACTCAATTTGGAGTTGCATAGATCATCCAACGAATCGTGCACATTTGTAATTTGTAATCCCGTACAATTTTTTCAGACTTCATAGACCTGACAGTAAAGGCCATATCTTTCAGCTCGATTGATGCGCCCTTTCGGTTTTTGTAGAAGATACATAGACGAACATATTTTGTTAAGGAAGTATTGTCCCATTCCTCACCTATTGGTACATTTTTGTAAGCCCACGGGCTGAAGTATGTTGTATCCCATTTGTAGAGATGATGAGAACATCTTGTAGAAGGCTTGGGATTGTGCCCGCCAGTTGTGCAAGTTTTGGAAAGACTTTCATGTGAACATGTTATCATGTCTGCACATCTTGATATGAAGCATTAGTTCTTGGAGAAGTCTGCTTCATGTGTAACACTTCAAAGAATGGTTAGTTGATGAAGCCCTGTCATGAGGATGTTGCTCGTGAGACCGTTGTTGATGCTAAGATCACGAGTGATTACACTCCAGAGATCCTTGTTGATGCTGAGACCATGTATGGTGTTCCTCTAGAGATTATTGTCGATGCTGATATCGTGGTTGAAGTTGTTCCAGAGACCGAAAAGACTAGAACCATGATTATCAACATAATATTTGCTCCTCCATCCAGTGAGCCTTTAACTTCACGAACTATTTGGTGGGTTGAGCATTCCAAAGATAAAGGCGTACTGATCATCCGAAGTTCTCTAGAATCGACGTTGTTGTGGAGGACGGCAACACCGGTCTTCATTGTGGTGAAGAGAGAAAGTTCCTCAGCCGTGCAGTGATTTGTAACCTAGAGAAGTCCCATCGATGAAGTTTCATGAAATCACATCAGGTTGCAAATTCCAATAAGATCAAGTCCCCGGTGTATGTTGAAGGAGTTTGTGTATCCATGGATGAATGATGTTGCATTTACTTTAGAAGTCTTATCATAAGATAATGAAGACTTATTAATTCTAGTTCAGCTACACTTTGATCGTGTTGGTGTTGAATAAGTGTCGAGGTATTTGTGTTGAAGCCAGAGTCGCCATTATCGAAGGTGTACTCTTTGATTGGGAGTACGATTTGAGGGCTTCTTAGATGCTTGAGCGTTGAGCATGTCTTAGGTTTGATCGTCTCGGCCCAAACTATCTTCTAATGATTCAGCATCTTTTCATTGCGGTAGTGGGATTCAACACTTGTGCAGATATTAGAGCTTTTTGATTTTATGGCACACATGAACACTCCTTCAAGGCTATGGAGAAACGCTCAAAGTGTTATTTTCCATGCTTTGACGTCATCTCAATAATGAATGTCTCAATGCTCGATTCAGAGAAACGTCAGATTCAACCACTTGGTAAAATACTAATGCGGTGCAACTACCATTCATAACGTCTAGTAGCTAGAAGAATTGAGTCCCCATGCTAGGATAACATGTGAGAAAATAAATGACATAGACATGGAATGAGACTTGCCTGAGTTCCTTGCTAATGATTGATTTCCTTTCTTAGAGATCATCAGAAAACGATTCTTTTTTGTCCACAATTCTGTGGAGTCTCCAGAAATTATTTCGGAAGGTTCTCCTTCCAATCATTCAACATGTGCAGGATTTCTCTCTTTATTCCTGTATGCACACATGAGAGATTAAAAAAGCGGTCTTTTTGAGTGCAATTATCATAAAACCCTATTGGTGAGGCAGAAGTCGAGGCTTGTGATCACTCTCGAACCCGAATTCTTTCATATGGTATGGTTATTTCTCGCTCAACTCTTAAGGATGAGAATGCGTTCTTTGGTATTTCTAACTTCGTGTTACTAGCATGCAGAAACTCTATGTCCTCATAGCTCCTTGGATGCTTAGGACTCTATTACGCTCTGAAGTTGGAGAAAGTTTTGTGGGTACACCTCTGGTAAACCCTCACGAGACTACAACTCGTCCACTAGGGACACCTAGGGGTTTAAAGGCTTAGTGCATAAATGCATTCGATAGAACAACAACAGTGGTATAGTTAGGATTTCCTAATTTCTGTTTCACTTGAGGACAAGTAAAATTCAGGTTTGGGGGTATTTGATGAGTGCCAAATAGTGCATATTTCTACACCTTTTTATTGGCATTTAACTCATCTTTTGCGCTTTAAAATCATATATTATCCCAAATTCTGTATTTTCATTTTTTTCAAGAATAAATACTTGTACTAATTAATTTTGTGTTTTTAGGTACTAAATAAAGCTTGGAAGAATTAAGGAGCCAAAATAAGCGGAGAATTGGTGACAACGGAAGAGAGATGACAAGTGAAGAATGTTGTTTGCACCTCATCCACAAGTGAAGAATGTTGTTTGCAAGAGCGCTAAAGCTAGGCGTGGGTTTGAGATATTAGCTTGGAGAACAGAGATGGGACTAAAAGAAGATCTTTCAAGAGATAAAATCCAATACCCAAGACCCAAACCTGTTCCATCATGAGCCGTCGAATTCGATCTAGCTTCTGAGCATCCAACGACATCTCCACCCGAGACATCAACAATGGAAGTATCCACTCAACACCCTAGCTCTTTGTTTGCTTTCAAGTGAGACCTATGAAACTTCCTGCATTTGCTCTGTTTATTTGGTTATGTTTTAGTTTAGATTTTGCTTTGTTTGGATATTAGCTATCTCCCAGAGATATTTTTTTTGGATGTTTTGAGTATTGGATCTTTGATCCAATGTTATCAATAAATGGTAGTGTTGGTGTCATTAGCTTGCCTTGCTCTGTTTTTACGATTTTATGGTTCTTCTGTCTGGTTTCTAACAGGTGAACAAGACAAAGTTTGTCAATGAGATTTCCTGAAGGTGACTAGTTTAACAGTTTGCAAACTTACAAACTCAGCAGAAATTTTCGGTTTGAAAACTTCCGCTGGTACGCGTACCCAACCTGTCTCCTTCACCAATACCGTATGCACACACTTGGTTTCCGGCACATAGATTTATACAATAATGTGCTAACATACTATATATGCTTATATCCATAGTTGGTTACGTAATCTCAACTCTACATTTCAATCATTGAAACCTTCTTCTAAAATGTTATAACAGTCGTTATTCACAACTATCGTCATCAAATGGCAAGGGAGAAAAAACTATAAGTTTTAACACTTATGGATTAACCACCTATAACTATAATAAGTGGTGAATTTGGCTTGGACCAAGCTTCCTGATTCAGAACAAGCATTGAATTTGCAACTCAAGCTTATTTCAACCAGCGAAATCCTTACCGATTGGAACAAGGAAACTTTCTGCCACCTCTCCACTATGATCAAGAAATCAACAACGCAAATCAAAATGGCACAACATCAATGCGCCACGCATACTGGCAATGGTTTAACATATTGGAAACTCCGTGAAAAACAATTCAGAGAACAACACATGACGTTACTTGACTGCCACAAAACTTATTGGAAACAAAGATCAAGAATTCAATGGATACAACCGGGCAATCGTAACACCATATTCTTACACATCAAAGCAACAATCCACCGAAGCTGCAATAACATCCAACAACTTCAAGATCAACAAAATAATTGGGTTACAAACAAAGATGTCGTGGTTGGACTAATGATCGATCACTTCATTGATCAATATACTACTCCAAGTATAATAATAAATGAAATCCTATTTGTAGCAACAACCCCAAGGTTAACACCCAGCCAACGTGTGCTGACGAAAGAAGTAACTTATATAGAGATCAAACAAGCATTATTTTCCATCAACTCTGAAAATGCTCCAGGTCCCGACAGATGCACTAGTAAGTTTATCCAAGATTTCCGGGAAATAACCCATATATAATTAATATACATAGTACATAGTTTCTTTAACTCCTTCAATATCCACCCAGTCATGAACCATAAAAACATAACTTTAATCCCCAAAGTAGACCATCCATCAAAACCATTGCAATTCAGGCCTATGAGACCATGTAATGTCACCTTCAAAATCATTTCAAAAATCCTAGTCAACCGCTTAAGCCCATTGCTCAATTTCCTAATAAGCCTTCTTCAAAAAGCTTTTGTACCCCAAAGATCTATCCAAGATAACATAGCAATTGATGGGGAGTTGTTTCATCATATTAAAACCTCAACCAACACTAAAGATCCCAAAATAACACTTAAATTAGATATCCAAAAATCCTATGATCTATGATAGTCTATAATAGAGTTTCATTAGAAAAGCCTTTTCCAAATTAGGTTTCCCGACAACTTTCCTAGAATACATCATGCTTTGTTTATCTACGGTCACATACTCGATCAACATCAACGTCACGTAGCATAAATATATCACTCCAACTAGAGGAATAAGACAAGGAGATCCACTTTTCTCATATATGTTTATTGTTTATGAAGAAATTCTCTCAACAAACTTGGGAAACCTTGAGGCCAAAAAAGCTGTGAAGGGACTACGCATTTCATAAAAGGCTCCATCAATTCTCCATCTTATGTATACGGACGATCCCCTCATCACGTAGATGACTACAACGGAAGGCACAAATCATCTCAAACACTTTCTCCAAGCATACAACAAATCAACAGGTCATCACATTAATTCTTCAAAAAATACACCATCATCCATCATCCAAAGCTCAGCCAACAACAATTACTTTCCCTTCATCAAGCTTTTAATATTCCCACAACCTCGAAACCCCCGATCTACCTAGAAATCCAATTAAAATATGGAAGATCTTCTCGCCACATTTTTGAACCTCTACTAAATCGGTTGGCGCGCAAGGCAAAGGGTTGGATGACGAAATACCTAACACCTTCGGGAAGATTAATTAGCTCTCATAAAATCATCCCCAGCCTCTGTATCAAACCACATCATGCAATCACAACTTCTACCTATCAATGTGAATAAGAAAATAGATCACATCACCCGAAAAGTTTTTGGGGGACATGACTCCTCAATCAAAAAGCTTCATCCACTGGGTTATGATAAGCTGACTAAGACCATATCATAAGGTAGGCTAGGAATTCGAAGCAACAACGATCATAATAAAACGCTAGTCATGAAACGGGTCTGGAACATCCATGTGAAACCTGATTCAATATATGCCAGCCTTTGCAACGAAAAATATCTTAAGCAACAACCTCTTTTTTCAGGAACTCCAGCTACCCTATCTTTAATCAGTCCCCAATTGAGGTAATTAACATCCCACATTCTCGCAATCAAACATCATATTTTTCACAAAATCGGTGATGGATTAACAACCCCTATTCAAGAAAACTGGATCCCGCAATTCGCTAATTCCGTGGACCCGGCGAGCTGTTGTCCAATTCAGAAAATCGCTGACCTCATTGATCCTTTCACTCATACATGGAATCACGATAAATTAAACCTCCTGCCATCCTATATAATCCAACGAATTGTAAATATCCACTTACCCCAAAAACAACCCCTATGATAGAATTATCTAGCCTTTCACCAAATCTGGAAAGTACACCACATCATCTGGATATCACTGCTTAACCAGCTTAACGGATCATTCCCACCTAGACCCTCTTTCCATCAACCAAGTTTCCCTGGACACTCCCGTGTCCTCCAAAATTACAGTTTTTCTTGTGAAAAGAAATCAACGAAGGCCTCCCGACCTTCAGCATTCTAAATCATATCCACCTAACCGATACCAACATCTATCCACAATGCAACTCCAATCCGGAATCTTGTGTTCATATTCTCCTCCATTGTCATCTGGAAGCCGCCACATAGAACATACTCCTCACAAGACTCCCTATTCATTCAAACACAACCCAAAATCTTCTAAACTTTCCAAACCCTCAGATGAAAATCACACAAATTCTACAATTGAAGACTCATCACTTTGTCAAAACATCCTTTTGTTTCATTTTCTGGTCATTATGGATAGCTAGGAACGATTACTTTTATCGACAAAGGAAACCAAATATAGGTAACATTCCCCAGATGGCTATCAGTCTTCAACAAGAATTCTCTTCAGCGCGGGAGAACCTTTCTCCCGTGATACCTGAAATACCAGCTTGAAAATATGGGGGTACCAAAATACACCACCAACTTTTTCTTAGGCAACCTATATGGACTAAACTCAAATACAATTTCGAGAGTTACAACTTAATAAATATCAACACGAATTATATGAAGAGTTTATATCTCTTTCTCTCATAATCAATATGTAAATGCAGACAAGTCCGTCAACCTAATAATACCGTGAGAGCACTTGGACGATTCCAAAGATCAATATCCAAGATCAATCAAGTCATATCCAATAATTATGATGGACTATCTATTGTGATTGATTTATGTACAAACTGTGATATTTCAAAAAGATAACAATATAATGCGGGAAAAAAAAAATACAGACGCCAGAAATTATGTTAACGAGGAAACCGCAATTGCAGAAAAATCTGGGGACCTTGTCCATATTTGAACACCAAACTGTATTAAGCCGCTACATACTCTAGCCTACTATCAAAACATCGGACTGGAATGTAGTTGATACCGAATCCACCGTCACAGTAATTCAATTACAATCACGCTATTTACGCCTCTTAAATCTCGCAAGAATCTGCGCAATTAATTCCCCTAGTTGACGTCCTTTACAACCTAAGAGTTTATTTTTACTCAATTGAAGACTTTAAACCAATCTGCCTCCCACAAATAAGCTTATATGTGATTTATGTTCTGATCAAAAGATCAAGGTGAGATAGGAAATCGTTTTCAATAGAAAAATTTTATCAAACCTCATCTTAGATTATTATTCACCTCACAAGTAAATCCTACTCTTGTTTAAACAAAGAATCGTTATAGAGGAATATACCTGTGGAATCACAAAGTCTGAGGCGAAGAAACTTTGCGATTTCTATCTATCTTGCCTGATCGGAGTGTAAGGACCCTCAAGCTCATCAACGCTATTTGACCGGTTAAGAGACGATCAAGAGATGATTTACTCACTAATAACTCGATTAGTTAATATAAATTATAATTAATAGTGATTAATATAACAACGATCTAGATACGAAATTAGTATCACTAGGTATATCTCGAAAAGTTTGGCGAAATAGACTGCTCGCACGTGTCAATCGGAAACCTGACGAATAAGATTTTATCAGATTAGTTAGAGGGGAAAAATAGTCATTTGCCGTAATATTTTGGTCGGCATTATCCCCTATCGATTTGAGAAGATTAACTCATTCTCTTTTCTTCTTATTTTTCATTTTTCTTTCTTCTTTTCTTTCATTCTTCTCTGTTCTTTCTCCTTTCCTTCTTTCGGTCGATTCCGTCGACGAAGCTAGCTTAATTTGATGCGAGTGATTCATCAAAGTTTAGTAGTTAGTGGTATGATGGAGAAGGTGATGGTGCTGAAATTTTTCGACCACAAAAAGAAAGGGTAAGCTAATTTAGTGTTCAAATTGATTGATGCTTATTTATGAAATGGTTTTGTGTTGATTGATTATAGAGTGGGTTTACTCTTAATTGTAGTATAGATGGAAGAATAGGTTTAATTTTAGTTTCATAGAGAATTAGGTTTGTGTTGTTCTTCCCCAAATCAGAGTTAGGGTTCCTGAATCAGGTAGTTCAGATGAATATGTTGAAGTAAGTAACAACATTCGTATTTGAGTTATTGATTTGGGGTTTTGAATCTTGTTTTGGGTTTTTGAAATTGAGGAGCATTTTGGTGAATGGAGGCAGGGATAATGAATCTGTGAATGGAGGTAATAATTGATGGATACAATGAGATCTAAGGAAATTCAGTTATAATCTGGTGGAGATAAATAATTTCAGGGAGTTCATGGAGTTAAGCTCAGTTGGAAATGAAGAAGATGAATGGACGTTACAGAATTAAGTAGATTTCCTGAAATGACAATGATTTTGTTGTTGTGGTGTTGATGTTGAACCATAAATGGGTTTAAAACCAGTAGATAAACTTGTTATGAATCTTATATGAGCCTTTTGGCCAATTTGTTAGAATGCTTGTGTGATTAACAGTTAATCTTTATTAACAACGGTCGATTCAGAGGATGAACCAGTGGATTGAGGATCTCGAGGTAGGCGAGGCTTGTCATCCAAAAAGGTGGGAACTCTGTAACCTTCTTGTAATCATTAAAATTTCTTTTATCTGCGAGCATGATGAGTCTTTAGTATTTGAGTGCATGATAGCATATACTGTGATGTTCTATTTCCTGTATCTTGAGTATGACATATATGGTGTATCTGTATGTACGGTGTTGCTATGATGTGTTGTGTTTGATATGCATTGTGAGATTTCCCTGCGAGGAGTGTCTGTATTTCCCCACGGCTCTTAGCTAAGTTAAGTAAGGCGGTCATCCGTCGACAATATTATTTAGTAGGGCGGTAATTCATCCGTTATAATATTACTGCTTATTAATATAGTAGGGAGGTAACTCATCCGTTTGAATAGTACCTTAGTAGCGCGGTAATTCATCCGTTATGATATTATATATACTATTTTATTTGAGGGAAATCACTCGTGTGCATATTATACTTGTTCGTCTAACTTTCTGATCTTGATGGTAATACTCTGAATCATAGTTTGTATGGGCACTCTGTGTGGATGATGTTATTATTATTGGTTAGGGTTGTTCTCGCGTCGTCTTCTCCAATGAGTTTGGCGAGGTTAGGATAACACTTGCTTCTTGTTGCATGAATTGTCGAATGCTTAGATTCATTACTCTTCTTTTCAATTTTTGTTCTTAGAATTGTGAATTATATTGGTGATTACTTGGAAGTTATATATTTCTTTGGGCACCCTTTGGGACGATGTGCTCACTTGTTCCCACTTCAGTTTCAGTAATCAGAAGGAATGAAGCATGCGAAGATATCTGTTTTCATAGCTTAGTGCTCTATCGAATATTAGTGTTGTCGTGTATATGTATTTTATCTATTCTTTTTTTATTCTGTAAAACAACACATTTATATATTTATATAGCATGAGGGACTTTCAAAATACCGTATCAGAGAGTTTGGGTTTGTTTGTTAGCGCTTTATGTGAAGATGTTTCTTAAGATTGATAATATGGATTTGATACTTCAATTAGGTTGTAATCCTATAGCTAAGCTGGTTTAGGAGTTGGGGCGTCACAACTTGGTATCAGAGCTCACTATTAGATCTTATATGGGCGATAATAGAAATAGCTAGTGCATGTTGGCGAACTAGATTAGTTTAGACTGGGATGGGATGTGAGATAAATCTTAGTCACTAAAAGTTATCAAGAACTGAAAGATTTATTTGATTGAATGATCGATTCGTTTTTTCTTGTGGTGTGTATATATAGTATGAAGTAAAAATTATAGGATAAACCAATATTATAGTTTAGAAGCTTCAATAAAAATTAGGGAATAATTAGTTAAAAATTGAGGGCAATTAGTCAATCCAGTACTGGAGAATCATGAGTTTAGTAATTCTAATAGATCCCATATTCATTTTGAAACTTAGTTGAGTACTTTTACATATATTAAGCACCCTTAATTTAGTGAAATAGAAAATTAATGTGAAGGACATAGACTTAATTATCTGTTAGTGCTTAAATCAGTATACCTGAGATTGATAATTTTGATTGATATATTACAGATTCAAATAAAAACTTTATTATAAAGTGTCTTCTAGTGTACTTGAAACCAGTTATCTGTTGGAATAGAATATGGTCTTTTGAACCTAGAGCCACAAATGTTAGTTCTAGAAAGCCATATAGGTTTGTACTTCATTTCATGTTGTTTTGAACTCATCTGAAATGAGATAATTTACGCGCGTTTGTAAGTATGGGCAATACTTGCACGTTGAGATATAGAGTCTCTTTATAAAGTGAGGAGTTTGGAAGGCCAGAAGGACGGATTCATTTTCGAGGACGAAAATGTTATAAGGTGAGGAGAATGTAAGGACCCTCAAACTCGTCAACGCTATTTGACCGGTTAAGAGATGATCAAGAGATGATTTACTCACTAATAACTCGATTAGTTAATATAGATTTTAGTTAATAGTGATTAATCTAACAACAATCTAGATACAAAATTAGTATCACTAGGTAGATCTCGAAAAGTTTGGTGAAATAGACTGCTCGCACGTGTCAATCGGAAACCGGACGAAGAAGATTTTATTAGATTAGTTGGGGAAAATAGTCATTTGCCGTAATATTTTGGTCGGCATTATCCCCTGTCGATTTGAGAAGATCAACTCATTCTCTTTTCTTCTTCTTTTTCATTCTTCTTTCTTCTTCTCTTTCATTCTTCTCCGTTCTTTCTTCTTTCCTTCTTTCGGTCGATTCCGTTCGACGAAGCTAGCTTAATTTGATGCGAGTGATTCATCAAAGTTTAGTAGTTAGTGGTATGATGGAGAAGATGATGGTGCTGAAATTGTTCGACCACAAAAAGAAGCAGAAAAGGGTAAGCTAATTTAGGGTTCAAATTGATGCTTATTTATGAAATTGTTCTGTGTTGATTTATTATAGGGTGGGTTTACTCTTAATTGAAGTATAGATGGAAGAATAGGTTTAATTTTAGTTTCATAGAGAAATTAGGGTTTGTGTTGTTCTTCCCCAAATTGGAGTTAGGGTTCCTGAATCGGGTAGTTCAGATGAATATGTTGAAGTGAGTAACAGTATTCATATTTGAGTTATTGATTTGGGGTTTTGAATCTTGTTTTGGGTTTTTGAAATTGAGGAGCATTTTGGTGAATTGAGGCATGGATAATGAATTTGTGAATGGAGGTAGTAATTGATGGATAAAATGAGATCCAAGGAAACTCAGTTATAATCTGGTGGAGCTAAATGATTTCAGGGAGTTCATGGAGTGAAGCTCGGTTAGAAATGAAGAAGATGAATGGACGTTACAGAATTAAGTAGATTTCCTGAAATGATAATGATTTTGCTGCTGTGATGTTGATGTTGTACAGTTGTTGGTAGAAGCCAAATTGAGTTGCTTGTGACAAACATGAAGAAGTTGATGGGTTGTATGTATTTTGAATTAGAAAAATTATTGTAATACAACTTAATTGGTTGAGATGGTGATTTAGATAGCTTGTTTGCTGAAGCTGGAGATTGAATGGATTGAGTTGTGGATAGTTTCGGCTTGATGTGGGTTACATGAAGACAAAAGATGGTTAAATGTGCGAGTGTCGTGAACTGAATCTTACAACTGAAACAAAGATGGTGTTGAAGATGAACCTGGTTTAGATGAGGGTGTGAGCTATGAATGTGCAAGTGTGGTGTTGGTAGTACTTAAGTTATTATTTTTTTTTTGGGAAATGCTCAGGAGTTACAAGAATGAAATATGAAGTATGGCTGGTTAGTGAGATGGATTTGTACCTTCAGTTGAGAGCAAGGACTTGATAGTGTTGATGCAGTTAGAACAGTGGTTGGAGTTATAGGAATTTGGTATATGCTGAAATGTATATGAGGTGTTGATGTTTGAAGTTACACTTTCGAAGAATACTAGTATCGTAATGAGTTGCAGTTGAAGATTATGTATGAACTGTTGGGATTCATTGTACAAAAGAATGAACCAGGGATGAAGATATTGCAGAGGCGATGTTCAAGACTCAAATGGATTAAGAGATTGGTTGCAGTTGTTGCAGTTGAGCTGGATCAGTTCATTTGTTAGTCGCAGCTGTTGGAAATGAGATGTACCTAGTAGCTAGTGGAGATATAAAGTAATAAATTAGTTGTATGTTTGATTGTAGTGTTGAATGTTGTAAGACAGGTTTTGAACTGTTAGTTTCACAGAAGCAACAAGTTTAAGTGATTCAGACCTGTCAGCTGTCTAGCTAACTGATTTTATGACTCAGCTGATCTGACTGAGTTAACTCACCGAGTTTCCCTATCTTGACCGAGTTAGACCATTGACCTGACGTTGACTTCGGACGTTGACCGTCAGTTGACCAGTGGATTGTTAGTGACCGTTAGTGGATTCTTTTGGACCAGGCCTTAGATTAATGGGCTGGTTTCTTAGCCTTGGGATTAGAACTAGTTTCTTGTATTTGGCGATTTGGACCTCTTATGGTCTGAAATAGCCCTTGACTTGTTCTACAAAGTTGTAGGTATTCATAAGTCATAGTTAATGGACTATAGTATATATCCAAATCAAATAGTAAACCTTAGATGTGTTAAAGTTAGATAATAAAAAAGTGTAGAACCATAAATGGGTTTAGAACCAGTAGACAGACTTGCTATGAATCTTGTATGAGCCTTTTGGCCAATTTCTTAGAATGCTTGTGTGATTAACAATTAATCTTTATTAACAACGATCGATCCAGAGGATGAACCAGTGGATTGAGGATCTCGAGGTAGGCGAGGCTTGTCATCCAAAAAGGAGGGAACTCTGTAACCTTCTTGTAATTATTAAAATTTCTTTTATCTGCGAGCATGATGAGTCTTTACTATTTGAGTGCATGATAGCATATACTGTGATGTTATATTTCTTGTATCTTGAGTATGACATATATGGTGTATCTGTATGTACGGTGTTGCTATGATGTGTTGTGTTTGATATGCATTGTGAGATTTTCCTGCGAGGAGTGTCTGTGTTTTCCCACGGCTCTTAGCAAAGTTAAGTAAGGCGGTAATTCATCCGTCGACAATATTATTTAGTAGGGCGATAATTCATCCGTTTAAATATTATTATAACTATTTCATTAGTAGGGCGGTAATTGATCCTTTATAATATTACTGCTTATTAATATAGTAAGGCGGTAACTCATCCGTTTGAATAGTATCTTAGTAGGGCGGTAATTCATTCATTATGATATCATATATACTATTTTATTTGAGGGAAATCACTCGTGTGCATATTATACTTGTTCGTATAACTTTCTGATCTTGATGGTAATACTCTGAATCATAGTTTGTATGGGCATTTTGTATGGATCATGTTAATATTATTGATTAGGGTTGTTCTCGCGTCGTCTTCTCTGATGAGTTTGGCGAGGTTAGGATAACACTTGCTTCTTGTTGCATGAATTGCCGAATGCTTAGATTCATTACTCTTCTTTTTAATTCTTGTTCTTAAAATTGTGAATCATGTTAGTGATTACTTGGAAGTTATATATTTCTTTGGGCACCCTTTGGGACGATGTGCTCACTTGTTCCCACTTCAGTTTCAGTAATCAGAAGAAATGAAGCGCGAGAAGATATCCGTTTTCATAGCTTAGTGCTCTACCGAAAATTAGTGTTGTCGTGTATATGTATTTTATGTATTATTTATTTTTTTTGTAAAACAACACATTTATATATTTATATAACATGAGGGACTTTCAAAATACCGTATCAGAGAGTTTGGGTTTGTTTGTCAGCGTTTTATGTGAAGATGGTTCTTCAGATTGATAATATGGATTTGATGCTTCAATTTGGTTGTAATCCTATAGCTTAGCAGGTTTAGGAGTTGGGGTGTCACACGGAGTGAGACTCAAAAATCAGTAGCAAGATCAGGATACACGAATTATCAAGATAGAGAAGTTGGACCTGGCTTCACGAATCCCGAAGCGAAGTCTTTTTAGTAGATAAACCTAAAAAGGTTTATAGGAGAGGAAAACTCTACTTTACAATTAAGGCACACGAGAAAAGTGTCGGGGATTCAAAAATCCCAGTTGCTTGAGGTTCTCTTATATGTACTTTCAAGACAAAGGTTGCTTTAGATTTAAGTTAAGGTATCTTTGGAATTAAGCAATCAATATCCACTGTTAGATGAATCTTCGATTTAACACAAAAAATATACACTCTGGTTAGGATGAACCGTAACCGAACATGTACAATGACTTGTTCATGAAAAGTTAGTCGAAACTATCCAGACGAATTATAAGCTTAACCATTTTCATATAACACTTTAAGATTTTAACTTTGAGTCATAACCATAGGTTATAATGTGATCAAATATGTCTAGATGTGTTTTTATAGAGAGTTGTTCAAAGGACGATTATCTCATAGAAATAATTCTGATGCACCTGAAAATATTCGAAAGGGGTTAGTACGTTTACCGAGTTTGTATACCCTTAAGACAAATACAAGTTCTGGAGTTCAAAGAAATTTTTCGGTATGCCTAATAGGTATGTGTACCAACCTGAGTTCACGAGATCACAAAACATTTTGGGTTTGCATGTTAGGTATGTGTACCAAAAGTCGTTTCCCAATTATAACTACGCCGGCACGTGTCCTGGGTATATGTACGACGGCTCCGAACCTATAGTAGTTGCGCCAGTATGTAAACTGGTACGTATAATGTCATGTACTAGATTTACAATAGTTTTATATCTCTCTAATAATCAATTTGAAATATTCCCGAATAACATCAATGACACATATCACTGTTCCAGGCTATTTTTAAATGATTAACTTTAATCATAATTTAGGTCATAAACAATAAATTGTTCTTAACCAAATTCATCAAGTATGAAAAAAATATTCTTAAGCTTAGTCAACATATTTCGAGAATAATTATCAAGATAAACTTGACTCGAAATTTTTGTTGTGCATGTAAAATCTACTTTAGTCATGCGACATAGTCTCATAGATAGAAAGGTGTCACTTACCTTTTGTTGATAAAGTTATCCAAAAGCTTCAGTTGATCTTCGCCTTCAAACGGTAGAGCGCAATGATGTCTGATACTCAACTACACACTTTTATCCTAATCCAATACTTGAATAAATGTAAACTAGAAATTAAGATATAGTTTGGATCAACTAAATTTGACAATAAAATTGAGATAACAACACTTGTGATTTCGACCGAGAAATTCTCTAACAATATTTGTATTAAGTTGTGCACAAAAATCAAAGAATCCATTTTGAAGCAAAATGATCTTGTAAAATAGTTACAAGAATCTATTCGTCTTGAACTTTAATATACGATAAGACCTATATATTTTTATTATAATATCAATTATTCTTATATGGAAGCAATAACTTATAGATATAAAAAGTTCTTGAAGTCCCCATACTATAATATTGTTCACAAACTGTTTAGGTAAGTTCACGAACTGATTTAGTTTTTGAGAGTTATTTAACTCCATGATTGCTTGATAGTTCACGAAAAATTTCACCATTGTTCATATGCGAACTATTTGGTACACAGAGCTTATATCAATAAATACGCATGTGTATATTCTTATTTGTAATTTCAAGACAAACTTCTCACATGCTTACATGATCAATCTATATATAGAAGTTGAGTTTACTTTCAATTCGTAAATATGGAAACTTGTTCACGAACTCATATTTGATTGTAATCGGATATGCTTGTTCATCATTATGAATGAAAAAATCTATGCATATTAGAATCTCAATCCTGACACTTTTTGTGCCCTAGTAGTGGTTAGTTACATCCTCAAAAAACCTAGGTTTCCTTTTGAAACTGTATTAGGTTACGAATTTTAAAGTCTTCACTAATATACTCGTTAAGCATTATCAGGCTATCTTTTACCTGATAGTTCTTGATATCTTGATCATCGTAGTTCTTGTCTATTCTAAAGGTCCATCTCTTCCGCTATACGTACATGAAGTGACTATCGATCATGGAATAAGATTGATGCAGATAAAAAAAAAGGATATTTTGACTTTGGGTCACAGAAAAGTGACCAAAGCTGCGTTTGGGTCACCAATTTTTTTTAATTAGAGTTTGGGTCACAGGACGGTCATTGACCGTCTTGACCGTTAATAAAATAAATTTTATTTTTATATAATTTACATGCAATTAATCTAAACCTTTAGATGAAATGGGTGGCAGTGGATGTGGTTTTGAGTTTTTCTCCTCTCAGGGAGTTTTTATCGAACAATATAGGTACAGTGGGTCTTCATCATCACTATCTCTGGAGAGTCGTCGCTTCAATCCAACCAAACCCGTCCAGATACTTCATGCGTAGAATTTTCATATATAATATGAGTGGGAGGCTTAGAAAATCTAAATGTGTTAAAATTGAGTGGTATCTAAGGCCACATCTTCGCAAAAGAATTTTGATGAACCTATTTCATATCTTTCCTAAACTTATCTGATTGTGGATTACAAGGTATAATTCCTAAACTTCCACAACTTACATAACTAGATGTTAGTGGTATATTTGATCTTCGTCCTAATCTTACTAGAATGTCTCATCATCGATGACCTAAACTCCAAACCCTGGGATATGTTATAATGATGTAAGTGGATAAATCTCCGACTCGGTTTCAAATGCGCCATGTTAATCATTATGATTTTGATTTTTCAATTTAAGGGTATATACCATCTTTAATCTACAATATTTCTCGATTGACTCTAGAACTCTCTGGTAACGATGCTACGGGCTATATACCAATTTCAGTCAGCAAGATGTCTTCTCTTCATGGAAAACCCAAATTTGTGACGATACAATCTAAACATACATCCATCAAAATCTAGGAAAACCGAAAATCAGATTCATCTAATCCCCATTAATCAATCACTGATATTACACAAATCAATTTTTTTTGTTGCTGCTATAGTCTATGCGAGACACTTTAACAGGAATGCATGATCAAAATTCGAGAGAAAAAATGAGACTTATTTTCTCTAGTAAAAGGGTAGAGTTAGTAAATAAATTTATCCCAAGATTTTATCCGGTCACTATTTAACTAACTGTCAACGCGGTCAATGACTGTCCTGTGACCCAAACTCTAATTTAAAAAATTTGGTGACCCAAACGCAACTTTGGTCACTTTTCTGTGATCCAAAGTCAAAATATCCCTAAAAAAATTCTCCTCATCTTAAACTTTGTAATTCCACAAGTTTCATATTTCTTAAATTGATTAGGCATCTCTATAACCTTTTGAAGAGAGTGAGCTATCTTAATTGTTGAGGTTTGCTTGATATCTTGTTTATCCTTGAAAATCCCTTATAACCAAACAAATTTTATTACATTGATTTTATATATGAAGAAAATCAAAGATTATCCGTTAGAGGCAGAATAGTCAAAAGTCTTCACTGCGGCTGAAACAACTCGTAGGTATGTAAAGGACGTCGTCTAGGGGAATCAAGTACGTAAGGTCTGAAGAGATCCAAAAGAAGCAAGGAGCATAACTGAAGTTGAAGTGCTAGCAAGGTCTATTCGGTCTCAACTACATATAAGTATGGATTCTGATAGTAGGCTGATAAGCATGTATATGCTACATTTTATACCCATATTTATATTAGCTATGATACAATATTTTAGTTACTAATACTATTTTAGTGCTTTTGTAGAAAGTACAAGTGAATTCGATTATCCAGCGAATAAACAACAAAATGTGAGACTTAATGGTGTTTGCGACGGAAATGGAAAAATGTGGTTGGCATGGTACTTCCATATATCAGCAACCACAATGATGAAATGTGGTTGGCCTGGTATTTCCATGTATAAGCAGCCGGGTTGGCCTGGTATTTTCATGTATCAGCAACCACAATTATGAAATGGGGTTGGCATGGTATTTCCATATATCAGCAACCACAATGATGAAATGAGGTTGGCCTGGTATTTCCATATATCAGCAACCACAATGAAAAAAATGACAAAATGTAGCTGGCCGGGTATCTCCGTATATATCAACAGCATAAAATTGTTTCATAGGCGAGGCACAAACACAACAAATGAATTGAAATCAAAGTGGGGTTGACACATGAAAACTGTAAATGTGAGTATTTTATCTTTCTTACTTTATTACAAATATATTCCACCGGGAAAGATAATTTATTTTCCATGTGAAGAATTAATTGAGAAATATTTACACGTGATATTATTTTGGAAATAAAGTAACTCTTTCTTCATTTGGGAGATTTTGGAAATAAGGAGAGATTATTATTCATTGGAAGAACGAGGTGGCAATACTATTTGGGGAAAGATACTGATGACGACATCAACTTGCATGCAAGATATTTTCATAGAATAATTTATTTTGATTGTTTGATTAATGAAATAAAAGAAAGGGAAGGTTATAAGAAGGGGTACCGACTATTTGAGAGGAGAGCCCGGCCACAATGCCGTAAGTAGAGAAGGGTTTTGAAGTTTTGTTTTCGATTCTTCATTTTTCATTAGCTAGAGTTTAATTTTAATATGTTTATGGCTTTTGAGAAATCCAGGTAGAAACCGATAAATTGTGTAAACTCTATATTTATATGCTCAATAATGATTTGAATGACTAGTAGTTTTTCTTCATATAGCTTGGTATTTTATTGTTCATGTGGTTTCATTGATTATTTATGCTTTTTAATTGATATGGCATGCTTTGGTTAAATCCCTTGACGTGATATGCTTTAGGATTGATAGGTAATGCTTTTGAATCACTACCCTTGAAGCGAAGAAAATTACAGCGGAGAAACAATATTTGAAAATGCATGGAATAGGTTTTTAAAGATTAGTAGAGTTTCATAATTAATTGGTGGAAACCGAAAATCCTAACAACCTTCTATCATTCTGTTTATCGTTAAATTTATTTATTATTTCATTTTGTCTGAATTTCTGAAAATTCTTAAAAACATCATATTGTTGATTAGTTATTCTTGGTATTACTTAGTAGTGGTATTTCACACTCCTCGTGGGAACGACCTGTACTTTCCATTGTCTACAAGTTAGACGTTGTGCACTTGCAGTAATATTATTGTAGGTTTTCGAGCCTATCAAGTTTTTGGCGCCACTTCCAGGGAATGGTTGCAAAATACTCTCTAGTTGTTGTCATTGTATATAGTTTATTTTTAGTATTTGTACGTAATTTATTTTTCTTTTTCTTTTAGATTTTCCTTAGTTTCTTTTTTACGCAGTTTGTTTGTTTGATTTTTTTTTAGGTACCTTAGTCCGAAGTGTTGCGGGCGAAAAGCAAGTATGCACTCAGCAAGCTTTTGCAAGAGCCACTTGGAAGATACATTAGAGGTTTGCTTAGCTCATTTTGGGTTTGGTTTTGATGATGATAGTGTTATTTGTGAATCTAGTGCCTTGTTAGACTCCGCACCGTTGCTAGACACTAATAAATGGAACCCCAAATTAGAACCTTTAGTTTTGTTCGAGTCTCGACTAGTTCCATCAGTCGAGAAATATCCGACCTTGACCCTTAATCCATTAAGTTCTTAATTTTTTCGTCTTGATGATATTAATATTGAAACCGTTTTAGATGATAATGGATCTATGAGTCGTGATATTATTGCTCCATTGAGCTCTTATTCCGCGGAAATTATTTCAGCTGATTTAGAACCTGATTTAGAGTGTGTTCCGCCAATAAAAACTGTCAAACAATCTGAATTTGGTGAGTATGGGAATGATTTACTTATACCATCTATCCATTATTTGAATATCACTTACAATTTTCGATTGAGAATGAATTTACATACCGTTTTGGAGGTTTATAGTGTTCACAGGGACATGTCTTCAGCTGACCGGATTAGTTGGGATGATCCTCAACTTTTTAGACTCTATATATATGATTGGATGTCTACTTTGGGGTACCAACCTCACCTTGTTTGAGACTACATGCTATTGGAAAGTAGGGAAAAAAATACATTTCGCTTCATGGGATTCAACCCATCAGATTTGTTTCCTCTACTCTATCTCTTATTTTTATTGTTTATTTTTGTATTTCCCATCTTAATTTCTACGTTGGATGACTCGATTACATTGAGGACAATGTAAATTTAAGTGTGGGGGAGTGGGTAATTATCCATATTTTGCAGGTTTTCACTTTTCTTAGAATAAAAAATAAAAAATAAAAAAATCAATTGCATAGTATCTCTGTTTTGCTCTAGGACTAGCAAAATATAAGTGTGGGGGTGTTGATAAGAATGTATATGCTATATTTCATACCCATATTTATATTAGCTATGATACAATATTTTAGTTAATAATACTATTTTAGTGCTTTTGTAGAACGTACAAGTGAATTTGATCATCCAGCGAATAAACAGCAAAATGTGAGACTTAATGGTGTTTGCGACGAAAATGGAAAAATGTGGTTGGCCTGGTACTTCCATATATCATCAACCACAATGATGAAATGTGGTTGACCTGGTATTTCCATGTATCAACAACCACAATGATCAATTATGCTCGCCTAGTATTTCTATATATCAGCAGCACTTATTATGATGGCCTGGTATTTCCATGTATCAGCAGCCGGGTTGGCCTGGTATTTCCATGTATCAGCAACCACAATTATGAAAGGACGTTGGCCTGGTATTTCCATATATCAGCAACCACAATGAAAAAAATGACAAAATGTAGCTAGCCTGGTATCTCCATATATATCAGCAGCATAAAATTGTTTCATAGGAGAGGCACAAACACAACAAATGAATTGAAATCAAAGTGGGGTTGGCACATGCAAACTGTAAATGGGAGTATTTTATCTTTCTTACTTTATTACAAATATATTCCACCGGGAAAGATAATTTATTTGCCGTGTGAAGAATTAATTGAGGAATATTTACACGTGAGATTGGAAATAAAGTAACTCTTTCTTCATTTGGGAGATTTTGGAAATAAGGAGAGATTATTATTTCATTGGAAGAACGAGGTGATAATACTATTTGGGGAAAGATACTGATGACGACATCAACTTGCATGCAAGATATTTTCATAGAATAATTTATTTTGATTCTTTGATTAATGAAATAAAAGAAAGGGAAGGTTATAAGAAGGGGTGTCGACTATTTGAGAGGAGAGCGCGGCCACAGGGCCGTAAGTAGAGAAGGGTTTTGAAGTTTTGTTTTCGATTCTTCATTTTTCATTAGCTGGGTTTAATTTTAATATGTTTATGGCTTTTGAGAAATCCAGATAGAAACCGATAAATTGTGTTAACTCTATATTTATATGCTCAATAATGATTTGAATGACTAGTAGTTTTTCTTCATATAGCTTTGTGTTTTATTGTTCATGTGATTTCATTGATTATTTATGCTTTTCAATTGATCTGGCGTGCTTTGGTTAAATCCCTTGACGTGATATGCTTTAGGATTGATGGGTAATGCTTTAGAATCACTACCCTTGAAGCGAAGAAAATTACAACGGAGAAACAATATTTGAAAATGCATGGAATAGGTTTTTAAAGATTAGTAGAGTTTGCATAATTAATTGGTGGAAACCGAAAATCCTAACAACCTTCTATCATTCTGTTTATCGTTAAATTTATTTATTATTTCATTTTGTCTGAATTTCTGAAAACTTTTAAAAACATCATACCGTTGATTAGTTATTCTTGGTATTACTTAGTAGTGGTATTTCACACTCCTCGTGGGAACGACTTGTACTTGCCATTGTCTACAAGTTAGACGTTGTGCACTTGCAGTAATATTATTGTAGGTTTTTGAGCCTTCCATAGGCTAGTGTTTGTAGCATCTTAATACAATATGGTGTTCAAAATGTACATGTTACTAGGGTTTTCCAACAAGACCGTAGTTTCCTCGTTAACAATTTTTTGGTTGTCTCGTGTATTTCTTTTCCATATTATATTGTTAATCTTTATAATAGAAATATCATAAGTACTATGTTAATCAACCTAGGCAGTTTCTAACTCAATTATATAAAACTTACAAGACATGTTCTTGTGAATTCGTGTCTTGAAATATATATTGTAAGACTTGTTTATGTTGGAATTCAGTTCGTATATAGTGCGGGTAAATACTAGGTTTTTCTTGGATATTGATTTTTGAGATTTTCCAGAGAATTTATTTTACAATCCGGTACAAGAATCTTTTCTGTTGATCTACACTTATCGATTATAACAAGGAATCGTCCAAACAAGTTCACGAACCAAAAAGTTGGTGTCATACCAGGTATCCTCTCCATTATTTACCGGTTTGGTTCAATTTATGTGCAACCCTAAAATATCATCCACTTGGATCGTTTGTCTTTTTTATTACTCAAACGACTCATCTGAATCTGAGCATTGTAATAAAATTATAAAAGTATTTTTATCACAGTCATTGAATAATAAAATTATATAAAAGTATTTTAGATCATGTCATACATGTACCCGGGAAATCAAATTAAAACGATAGGCGACTCAGATAGATCCGAACTAGATGTATGAGCCGCGTCATATCCCTGATCATACATCAAAACAAACGATCTCACATCCGACTCGGCCGAGTCAGGTACCAAGTGAGATACAAACATGTGAAAGCACTATCAACGGCTGAGTGTGAGTTATAAGTTTGGAATATTACCAAAAATCGGATTTTGGAACCAAAACTAGATTAAGAATCTTTCCTGAACCAAAACCGCGTAAACCCTTAGATATCTACTATAAAACAGACAAACTGGGACTATGTTTGTTTGCTCCTGACTCATCTGAGTCGTCTGGATCTGAGTCATCTGGATATGAGTGAAATCACCTGACTCATCTGGATCTGACTCAATATGGTTGTTTTGAGTCAGATCTGACTCATCTGACTCAAAAAACGTGAGTCAGGGGTATTTTGTTACCTGACTCAAATGGGTCCGAGTCAGGGATTATGTCTGAGTCATAGGTCGAGTCAGATTTGAATCAAAATGCAAAACAAACGGTCTGACTGCTGACTCAACCCGAATCAGAGGTTGACTTAGATCAGACGACGAGTCAGCAAACAAGACGTGGGTCTAGTTCTCCTTAGAGATTGTTCGCTCCTGAAGATATTCTAAACCTCTCTCATACCAACACAAAATCCCTAACAGCGTTTGTTTTGTATACACGGGGAATTTGAAGATTTGAAGAGCTAAAGAAGAATGGCCGCGTCTGCGGGAAAGAGATGTTTATATGAAATTCTAGGTATAAACAGAGATTGTAGCCCTGAAGAAATTCGATCGGCATACAGAAAATTAGCACTTCAACGACATCCTGATAAACTAGTATCACAAGCTGGGATTTCAGAAAAAGAAGCAAACGCTGCATTCCAAGAGCTTGTTAATGCATACGAAGTACTTTCAGATCCTAAAGAACGAAGTTGGTATGATTCTCATCGAAATAAGATTTTATTTTCTGAACCCGGAAAGGGTTCGTCGTCTTCATCAGCACAAGCTGTGCCTGATTTGTTTCCTTATTATTCTAATTCGTGTTATTCTGGTTTTGGTCATACCGGCAAGGGTTTTTATAAGGTTTATGGTGATTTATTTGACAAAATTTATGAACAAGAAGTTAGTACTGCGAAGAAATTAGGGTTAGGGTTAGAGGCTGTTAGAGAAGCTCCGTTAATGGGGAATTTGAATTGTGATTATACACAAGTTACTGCTTTTTATAATTATTGGTCTGGGTTTAGTAGTATTATGGAATTTTGGTGGGCTGATGAACAAGATGTAGAAATGGACTATGATAGGAAATCAAGAAGGCAGGCGGAAGAACATAATAAAAAGTGTAGAAAGAAAGCTAAGAGAGAGTTTAATGAGATGGTTCGGGGGTTGGCTGAATTTGTCAAGAAGAGAGATAAAAGAGTTGTGGAGATGAAGATTAAGAAGATGCAGGAGATGGAAAAGAAGAAAGAGGAATTGAAAGAGAAGAAGAAGGAACTGCAAAGACAGAAGTTGGAGAGAGCTAGGTTATATGAAGAACCTGATTGGGCTAAAGTCGATGAAGAGGAGATTGGGTTAGGTTTTGAGGAAGTTGATAATAATAATAAGAAGAAAGATGAGATTAATGAGTTACATTGCATTATCTGTAATAAGAAGTTTAAATCTGATAAGCAGTGGAAGAATCATGAACAATCAAAGAAACATAAAGAAAAAGTTGCCATGTTTAGGGAGGAGATGGGAAGTGAAGAAGAAGAAGGAGAGGAGGAGATTCTAAACGAGTTCAACGAGGATATGGGTCCTTCAGTGTCGGGTAATGATGCTGTTGTAGATGATTTGTCAGAGAAGTTCGAAGATGCATTTGACTTTCAGGAGGAACAAAGTAAAGAGGTTAAACAACCTTCTACCGAAGAAGAAGAAGAAAAAGAAGATGAGGAGGAAGAAGAAGAAATTGATGCTTTTGATGTTAATCTTGACAATGAGGCAGGTAACTCAGGTAGTGACGAAGAATCAATCCTTCTCAGAGCGATGCTATCTGGACAGAAAAACAGAAAGAAAGCAGCATCGAAGCGTGAAACTGAGATGCCTTCTTCAAATGAAACTCCTGATACCGCTGATGATGGAGTAACAGAACCCATGGTGTATGATACCATGAAAAAGAGTGCACGCGGGAATCGCAGAGCAAAAAAAGGCAGTGGGAAGAAATCCAATACAGAGGAAGTAAGTTCTGATTCCCATATAAAACATGGTGCGGTCGAGGAAGGTAATGAACCAGACAATTCAAATACATTGGGTTCCTCCTCATCTGACACTATTAGTGAGGTTGCGCAAAAAATTAGAGCAGATCCTCCTCCGCTGGGAAAAAATGTTAAAGGTCATAAAAAGGCCGGGGCAGAAGATATGGTCAGCAACTCGAAAAAAGCTTCCAAAGGAAGGAAACAAAAGGTGAGAACATCTTATCCTGTTGCTTTAATTGTTTTCATTTAAAGAGACTATTCATTTGTTTTCAAGTTCATTAAAGAGACTATGTGATTCACTCACATCTTTGCAGTTTACTTGTATTGATCGTTGTTAACCTTCCTGAGCTCAAACTAGTTTAGCATATAGCTTTCCATGCATAATTATAATCCAAGTCAGACTAGGGGGTGAGTCCTGTTTGCCATTTGAACTGAAAAGCTAAGATATGACACTGTTTTTTATATCCACACGTAATAAGCTGAACATATCTAATATTGATTGAGTAGGCACACACGGGTTGTTGGGAGTTATTGTCTTTCATTTTTATGCCTCTTTTCTGTTTTATAGCACTGATGTATGAATTCGAGGACGATAGAGAACGATATAAAGGGGTTTACTTATGTGAGTTTGGGTTGTACCTATCAGTAAATTTGTATAACATGCCGACTGTATGGTCACCTAAAATGCCTAATAAGTAAAATTTGTTGATATTTGACAATCACCTTTTCTCATGAAATATCAGCAACTACCGGTCACCTACCTTTTTTTATCACTGATGCCTTAAAAGTATAGTTTATATCATTCTGCACGAACATTTGCATTGTTATTTAGCAATATAAGAAAAGTGAAAAACCACTCTGTTATCCGTGTTACTGTGTGTATATGTAGTCATAAAACTTGAATGCTGTTTTTTTTTAAAATTACTACAGGCCTTGTTAGCGTAGTTCATACACGAGTGATACATTTGCATGGGATTGAATCCACAGCCTGATAATAGTAATTATTTGTTGCTGAAAAAAAACGAATCTCCTTTCTCTCGCTTCTCTGTCTAACACAATTACTACCTCCTTGTCTACTACTACTACTACTACAGGGAGCATCTAAATCTACTGATCACTTGTGTGATACATGTGGACAGGACTTTGAATCAAGGTACGTAACCCCCTTCTATCAAACTGTCGCAATTTTCCCTTTGTGTTTCCCACTGCCATCACCAGAGATTCAAGCTTCCTACTTATTTTTATTATCATTGCACATGACAGGAATAAACTGCACAGACATTTGGGTGATACAGGACATGCCTCCCTTAAATCACGATAAGCTGGCAATTGACGACTGTCCCTGGTTACAAGGAATTTTTATTATCATTGCAAAAATGTTTCTAGGAATCTTCATTTTAGATCTTTCGCGTTTCTATTTGCATTTCACATACTCCGTTTACCCTGTCTCTGAGAGGGTAATTTATTTTGTGGCTGTGTTTTTGTGTCGACCATACCGGTATAATGCAAAAAGAAAGTTGGAGAATATATGATGATTTGTCTTTGTATCGAAGGCGAATGCGTTTTTTTTTTCTTGGGTTTTTTTGGTTTTTTTGCTGTTTTGAACATCTGCGTTTCAATTAAAACTTGTCGAGCAACTTGGATTTGCTTTTCTATTAAAACTTGTCGAGCAACTTGGATTTCATAAAGATAGCAGATCATATGAGACTAATCATCCTTTTTACTGATCCTGTTGGAGGTGACGCTGCCACCAATATCGTGATAACCGGCATTAGATCATAGATCTTTTCTGTAGATATAGTGACAAATTATTACAAGGCATGGCAAGATTTAAAGGTAGATTTGTGGTCCTCCAACTGCTTACTTCAAACACTTGACCCCTAATTGCAAATCTGGTAAATCTGTGGCCCAACTCTAGTTGCCCAATTCCCGAGCCTTTGTTGATTCTTCCTGGGAGATTGCAAGTCCTTCGGCTCCTCTTCGAGTACTACGTAGATTTGTTTTTATAATCAAGTCTAAGTCCTACCCAAGATTTGTTTTCACTCTTTATATTCCGTGTCAGCTAAAGAAATATTTGATTCAAGGGACACATGCAAAGTATCACTCTTTGTTTTCACTCTTTATGGCATCATAAACACGTGAACCACTCCCTGAGGCAACCTTTTGTCTTTGATTTGACTCATCTAAATTGTTTGTGTTTTGAATTTTTTAGTAATATCTGACTCAACTAGTTAAAAACATGTGAATCAGTGGCTCGATCCATCAATCATGCCATGTTTTTGTTCATGACTTAAATGAGTCTGAATAAAGAGTTAGGTCTGACCGAGGTTGAATAAAGGGTTAGGTCTGACCGAGGTTGAAAGTATATGAATATTACAAATAAATACGTCGGTTGCAAGTATATGAAGTATGAATACTCAAAATAAATAGGTCTACCGAGGTTGCAAGTATATGAGTATGAATATTCAAAATAAAAAACAAACGGCCTAATCAGACTCCCAAGAGACAAACTTCCTGTAAGACAGAGCTAACAAAGGGCATACATTAGAAAATTGACGGTCTATTCTCCCCTATTTTGATGGAAAAGTCATGTCATATTATGGAAAATAGCAAATTACTATTTAAGGTGTTCTAGATTAATGGATATAAAGTGTACGGCCATATTTTATGCCTCTAAATGCTGTTAAAACTTGCTCATTTCTTAAAGGATCACCACCCAATATTTAGTATATTCCTCCTCATTTTTTGATAAGTATAGATATTGAATCTCTTGGCTTGGCCACCCAAGAACTCAAAGCCTCTCTCTAAAACAAAAGAAAAAAAGTGAAAAAACATTTTATACAGGAAGAAAGAAAAGTTTATAGAGAGGGAGAAATATGGCAAGGAAGGGTGTTAATGCTGTGATATGCATCGCTGCAGTTGTTGTTGTAATGGTCATAGCAATTGCCCAACATCAAGTTGTTGAAGCTGAACCCGGTTTCGGGGATTGCCACACCAAGTGCACTGATGATTGTGTTGTCAAGGATGGCTTTGATAAGCAATTTTGCTCGCTCAAATGTGATAACTTCTGCGCCGATCATTTACCAACAGGTAACTGCCATAGACCCAATTTTTACAAACAAACCCTCACGTAATTCTCCGCCAAACTCACTTTTCTTTTTTATTTTCGAATATTTGTTATAATGACAGAGTTATATCCAAAAAATGAGTTTAACCGTGGATTTGATCTTAAACCGGGTAGAATAATTACATTTTTTTTAATGAATTACCCGTCAATAATGTTCAATTTTGTTGTTGAATACAGGTACTGTGCCAATGGACACAGATAAAAACACTGTTAGAGATGCTATGTCAATTGAGGATGCAGAGGAAAACCATTGATGGGCTACAATAAGTAAAAAAATAAAATAAAGTGCCAGCTGAAATGAAATGAAAGTTATTTCTGTGTATTTCAAGGAAAGTAATTTGAAAATGAAAAGAAGTTAATTTGTACCAAATCTTTTGTATTTTCACTTGCACCTTGTTGGTTAAATTTGAACAAAATATTTGAAGTTATAAATAAATGATTAGTGAGCCAAAGGATGTTTTGACATTGGTCACTCCCGGAATTAGTATTACATGTTGTCTTTTAAATAATCATATATATTCCCAAATCTCTATTCCGACTTCCATGAACCATTTCCTAACCTGTTGCTGATCCATGTAAATAGTGGGGTGAGATAATGTTGCAGATGAATCCATACTCTTTTTTTTTTTGTTTTTTTGAGATAACGTTGCAGATGAATCGAGACTTTTTTTTTTGTTCCGTCAAATAGAAATTTCATTAAGAAAAGGCATTTAAGAGGGTGTCTTAACCCAATAAATATAACCGGACAAAAAGGAAAACCGAAAGGAGATTCGGTTACCCAAATAAAAAAAAATAAAAAAATTACAGAGGCCTGTATAATAAATTTCATAAAAAACTCACAATATTTGTCATGAACCCTAACATTTTTGTATTTGATTCGGTCCAAAAGAATGCTTGTAATTTGACATCTCTAATGAGGCTTGTCAAAGTTTTATTTTTGTTAACGAAGGTTCTTGCATTTCGCTCTTTTCATATACATCACCAAATAGCAACCGAGATGTTATTCCATATGCGACTAAGTATTTCGTCTCCCCAATTAAACTTCCAAGTCTTGATAGATACAATGATATTAGGGTCGTATGACCTTCCAAAGTGGCACCCCTTGAACAAAGTAATCCCATATTCTCCGGGTTCTCCAACAACCATAAAACAAGTGCGAACTCGATTCATAGTCTTCCTCACAAAAACGACAAACACTAGAGACATTCATACCTCTTTTTAAAAGTTTACCCGCCGTCATTACCCGATCATGAGAGAGAAGCCAAAGAAAGAAATTGATTTTGTGAGGGTACTCATTACTCATACAACACTGATTGGATAATCCGACTCACCTTGATCGTCGTTGTCTTTACTTCCATCCTTAACCGTATATTGACCATGATCACTACTAATCCAAATTCGGGCATCCATAACCCCTTCTTGAATAAAGATGGAAGAGAGAAGATTTTATATAGATAACACTTCACTTGTAATGGTTTGAGAGTATCTCTGCCTAGACATAAACGCCCACTTTACACCATCTTCCCTGACTTCATACATACTAGCCACCACAAACTCCTTGGTCCTTGAAGCTTCATAAGCCAAAGGAAACATATCACACAATATTCCTTCACAAAGCCAAGAATCTTCCCAAAATCTAGTTTCCTTACTGTTAGAGCATTGCTCGGTCGAACTCGCAAGCGTTACTATCTCAAGCTTGTTTGTCAAGTTTAGTTGTCAAAACTATAAGTCTTGATTTCCAATCTACTTATAGCTATGTCTCGGATTAAGAATGTGTAGTTGAGCTTTAGACTTCACGGCGTTCATCGATTGAAGACGAAGAACTACTAAGGGGAGCTTGTGGAACTTCATGAACAAAAGGTATATGGAGACTTGAACTCATCTATCACTCAGAAGTCTATTCTATTCTATCTCCTATTGAGACAAAGTCGTATAGCTATATAGACTTACATTATACACATTTGATATTTCAAGCTGAGTTTAACTCGCTTATATCTTTCTCGAAATATGTGTTCGAAAGTTTTTTGCTTTAACTACGTTCATCATTATTCTTGACGAAAGTCAAAAGATGATCATGTGAAAATTACCTGGTAACATCTTACATGATTTGTGTGAGACAATCATTTGATGTAGACTCAGAATGTTTCGTATTGATCACTCGATCACTTGAAAATTGCTTATAAGCTAATAGTTTGTGTGAGACATCTATTGTCGTCTTCTATGAATGTTTCAATGATTGAAATGGGAGTTAAGAACTAAAACCCATGTATGGATACATTTTTGTGTACTAAGTGTGCGAACTATTTTGTTGGAATTCAGGATCGAAAGTTAAGTTTGCATACCCGTTCGCAAACTGATTTAACTGTTGAAGTCCGGGAACCAAGTGTGCGTACCCGTTCGCAAACGGTTTCAACTGAGTTCGGTCCGGAGCCAAAGTTTGCGTACCCGTTTGCAAACTGTCGTCTTGTGACCAATGTCCGGAACTTAAGTTTGCGTACCCGTTTGCAAACTTAAGTGGTTCAAGTTCTAAATCGGTTAAGTATTATTTCATACTCATGAACAAATAAATACATTTATATATTAGGGAATGCAATGTTTGCAAACCGTGGTTAAATTGTTCATGAACTGATTCTTTTGAATCAATCCGATTTTGTTTCAATTGTATATTGTATACTTCTATGAGAATATAAAAAATTTAAAAACTCTATGAGTAACACAATTAGATTCATTTGATTATCAATTAATCTAAAAGTGTTAAGATGAACGCGGTTAATACAAAAGTGTTCATATGGCTAACTTCGGCTAATTGTTATTAAGCCAACTCAATATACACATTTAGGTATGGTTATCCTTATCTAAATGAAGGTATATTTCATTTTGTGGAAAGATATTAGCTTGAATCTTAAATCAGGTTTCATTTAACGGTGAATATTGATTGCTTTGTTCCAAAGTTATCAAACCCTGATTTGAAGACTATACAAGGTAGAACTCTAGCAACTGGGAAACGTTATCCCCACACCTCATGTGTGATACTAGTTTCCACTAGTGTCGATTCTCCTTTAACCTAGGTTTTTCCTAAAACCATTATAGGTTAATGACTTGAAGACTTCATTGGGATTCTGAAGCCAGATCCAACTATTTTCTATGTAGTTGTGCGTTATGATCTTACTTGTTCTATCGTATTGAGTACTATCTTCTCTAAGATTTTCTCGAGATTTATCTCTGATAGGTAAGATATAAAAAATAATTACAAAGATTTTCATCTCACTCTTTGTGATTCCACAATAACTTGTTCTACCACCATATATAGATGATTGATATTTCTAGGTTGTTCTTCGGGAATATAAGACCAGATTACCAATTGGTTCCAGTTCACCTTGATTTATCAAAAGACGGAACAAAACTTCGTAGGTATTTCTGTGAGAGACAGATTTATCTATTAAAATAGACTTTTCTATGGGAGACAGATTTGTTTATCAAGTCTTCGACTTTGGGTCGTAGAACCTCTTAGTTATGGGTGAGATCAGCTAAGGGAATCAAGTGCGTAGAGTCCTGATGGGATTCATAGGTGTAAGGAACGCAACTGTAATCAGTGTGAGATTGGTTAGGGATCCACTACATTTCAGTCCAAAGTTAACTTGTAGTAGGATAGAGTCTGTGGCGGCTAAATACAGTGTGGTGTTCCAATATGGACTAGGTCCCGGGGTTTTTCTGCATTTGCGGTATCCTCGTTAACAAAACTTTTGGTGTCTGTGTTATTTCTTTCCTGCATTATATTTTCTGTATAATTGAAATATCACCGGTTGTGCGTAGTTCAATCAATTGGTAAATCCAACCTTTAGTTGTTGATTGGAATTGATTGACACTTGAACATTGGTCTTTAGTACGTATCATTCAAGTTGTTTCTCATAATAATCATGCTCGCGGATTTCTATTTGTTTGATTTGCGGATTATATTGAGAAACAGAGATATAACTCTTGGATTTATTTTCCTTGATTGAGTCTGACTGTCTAGTTGATTCTCTTGGAATTATATTGGAGTTAGTCCAGACAGATTGCCTAAATGAAATATTGGGTATGGTTGTTTGACCCCCGCTTTTTCACTTTTATTGAAATCTTCAAGCTCTTTATGGATATTAAACTACAAGATGTCATCTTTTGATCCTTTGGGTTGGAGAGTTTCCCAACCGGTAAATGTTTCACCAAATTTTTCAATTATGATCTTCCTCAACAACGCTTCTTTCTCTACGCCAAAGCGCCACAACAATTTTTTAGAAAAGTCAAATTCACTTTCTTAGCTCTTCTTATACCAAGACCACCTTTTTCTTTTGGTTTTGAAGACAATTTCCAACCAATATTGTGAGTTTTTTTCTTATTTTGATCATCCCATAAGAAATTTCTCACAACTCTATCAATTTTCTTAGTTATGGAACAATGAGAAAGAAAAATAGAGAGATAATAAATGGGTAGACTAGATAAAACACTTTTGATAAGAGTTAACTTACTTCCTCTTTTTATTGTTTTTCCATTCCAAGAAGTAACTCTTTTCCCACAAATTTCAAGTGGCTTTTCTCATTTTTGAGTGCCTTCTACCTTGTCTCCCAAAGGTATGCCAAGATATATGTTAGGAAAACTCGCATACTTGCATCCTGGCATGTTAGCATAATTTTCAACTTTTTCTTGCGACTCCAAATAAGCTACTTTTGGAGAAATTTATCTTCAACCCCGAAGTTAACTCAAAACAAAGAAGAAGGTAACGAAGGGCATCGACTTATTCTCTTTTAGCATCAAGAAAAATGATAGTATCATCGGAAAATTACAAGTGATTTGTTTTTGTTCCCCCACCTTGACGAAAAAATCCGAGATTTGATCATGTTCTTGTGATTTATTCAACATACAACTTAAGACTTCACCAATAATAATAAAGAGAAAAGGATAAAGGGGGTCTCCTTGACGAAGTCCCTTATCACTACAGAAGTAACCGAAAGACGATCCATTGACAAGAACCGAGAATTTGGAGAATGTTAAACAATTTCTAATCCAAGCACTCCAAACTTCATTTTAAAAAAATTCCAATTCACATTATCAAACGCCTTTTTCGAAATTAAGCTTAGAAACCAACCCCGATAATTTTGACGAAGTCTAGAATCCACATATTCGTTTGTTATCAATATTCCATCAAGAATTTGTCTTCCTATAATGAAACTAGATTGAGTTTGTTGAGATTAGGTAGGAAGGTATACCTTTAAACGCTCCGCCAAAACTTTTGAAATGATTTTGTACACACTCCTAATAAAACTAATAGGCCGAAAGTTTTTACTTCTTCTACACCCGCCTTCTTCAGGATAACCGCAATAAAATTGTTTTTCAAAGACGAATGAAGAATATTATGGTCATGAAATTCTTCAAAAATCTTCATCAAATATTCTTTTAGAAAATCCCAACAAACAAGAAAGAACTTCATAGGAAATTCATCCGGACCCGGAGCACGATCAATTCCCAAATCTTTAATTACATTCTTAACTTCTTCTTCACTAATCGATCTCTCCAACCATATGCTTGCATTCTCATCAACACGCTTTAGACACATATTTTTGATTCTTGGAAGATTGTTTGAATTTTCTTTTAACGCTAACTCAAAATGATTTGCAATACCCAACTTGATTTCTTCTTTGTTTCTGGTCCATCGACCATTGATACGAAGGTTATTGATGTTGTTAAAAGCTTTATGACCCCTCACTACTCGATGAAAATGTACGGTGTTTCTATCTCCATATCAAAAGTATCTAATTCGTGACTTTTGCCGTAACATTATGCTTTGACGACGATGAGCTACATCAAACTCCACTTTAATCGTCACAAGCATGTCTTCTTCACCTTCGGTAAGCCCCTTTCATCATCTAGTTCATCTAACTCCTTCATCTTGGTAAGTGCCAAGTCAATTGACCTATCAGTGTTCCCAAATACGTCTCGATTCCACAACTCTCATTTGAAGCATGTAATTTCTTTGAAAAACATTCACCCGTCGTGCCTACAAAGAAAAAGTTTCCCACCATTATTTCATTAAAGAAATTATGTTAGTTCCTTCAAGCCAAGCTAATTGAAATCGAAAAGGGTAATCACCCCAATCCTATTCCTTTTAACTCAATGGGAAAATGATCTGAAAAAGGTCTTGCAAGTCGCTTAAAGTTGATATTTCGAAAATGATCTTCCCATTCCGACGAGAAAAGAAAACGATCAATTTTACTCTTTTTGTTAGGTGGTCTACTCCAAGTATACTTCGCACCGGAAAGAGGCAATTCGATAAGGCCCAACTCATTACATAGGTCTTCGAAGAATTTCATTGAATTCGAAGCCCTACGGCAACCCCTTCTCTCCACTATGTATCTTATCTCATTGAAGTCTCCCCCGAAACACAAAGGCATTCCATTCCAATAACCATGCAAGGTGGCTAACTCCGTACGAATTTTGTTTTTTCGTTCACATTGAAAGGACCATATTTACCAATCAAGACCCAACGGAGGTTATCCTACAAATTACGACAAGAAATGCTTATAGTAAAAATACCTTCAAAAAAGTCGTCAACTTCAATCATATCTGAATTCCAAATGAACAAAATTCCGCCCAATCTTCCATAAGAATTTTAATCCACCTACATGGAGGAGAGATATCCAATCTATTACAAATTTTTTTTTTAATTGTTTTAAAAACCTTTTTAAATATAAGATTTTCCTGAAAATTCAATGATCGCTTCTTTTTCTGCCTTATAGCCATCAGAGGGACAGTCAACAACTCTTTCCAGACCTTCAATTGGGTCGCACCCCAACATTGACGCACAATCTTATCATTACAAGCACTAATCTTAGTATCTTGAATCATAAGAATAGCAGGCTTCCATCGTTTCACAAGATTTTTTAACTTCGATCATTTTTCCGGATCACGGAGACCATCAACATTCCAAGATACTATTTTAAATATTAATAATTGTAAACAACTACCCAACACAAGCACACCAAATAACCAAGAGCAAACAATTTCCTTCATTTTCTCCCCTCTCAAACCCATTGTTAAAAGTCGGTGCATGAGTCATAATTGAACTCGTAACAAATAAGATTTCTCATCTACCGGCGAAGCCTTTAATTACTTTAGATAATGGAGTGTGGATGTTTAATTTTTTTGACAAGATATTGTGCATGTACCATCAGAAAAACTACACCGGAACCATTCTTCTCACTCGCACATTATCTTTTTTGTCGGTTCCATGGTATCCGGTGGACTCACCATTTTTCGAAAAATCTAACCACCCGGGGAATAATTTGGATTTTATTTTAAAACGGGGTGTTTTATCCTATTATTTTTTACCGGTCAGCCTCAATAGTGGGCAGAAATCGTATCGGACATCTAGACCAAAACATAGAGACATAGTTTGCCTTGGCCCAATAAGCCAAAGTATGAGCGACATCCTTTAAATCCAAAGTTGAAAAAATAACTAACAAGCAAACTACATTAGAACTAAACAAGGAAATATATTAAATCCATTTGTTGACCACCTTTAAAATCACCAACTGAAAATTGGTCAATCAACACTATAGGATATCTTTCAACGATGATACGTGCAAGTTTTAGTTCAACTGCTTTCTTCACAATTTCCCATATTGCACGGATTTCGGTCTCTTTTCGAGAAAAAATATCAAAAACCATGACAATGCAAAAGGAGGCTTTACTAAGAGCGAATCCCATGGGTAGTGTCACTCTTTCATTTAAAGGAATGAACTACCAATTTGTTCTAATTAGAAACTGCTATGAATAGTTTTTACCCTATTTTCACCCCAACACGTTCATACACTCGTATGCATGAATGAGTGATGGGTAGTCTACGCTAGACGGGAGATTGTCCCCCGTTTGAGAAAAAAAAAAAAGCTATAAGGGGACAGTCCCCCATATAGGAAAAAAAATGGGTTGGACGGGGGACAGTCCCCCGTCTACAATGTTTTTCACTATCTCACGAGGGACTGTCCCCCATAAATATTTGAAAATCAGATTTTTAAAATAAAGTTTTCCCTCCAACCAACCATTATTTTATTAGTAAATTTTGAAAGAAAAAACTTAAACGGGAGATGATTATCCGTATAGTGTCCTCTTTCAATTTTGGCCACAGTAACTTCACCCTTTCTATTGGACGAGTACTCTTTCATATGAAAGAGATAGTCTTCATTTGGGGATTAATCATAGAATTCGCTCTAAGATACTCTCGTCACACATACCCTGTATCATTAACCAGAAAAATATGATTGAATGCACCAATGGTATTACATTTAGTCCAGTCAAAAGGCGGAAGCATCCATTTATCCACACTTCTGATATCAATAAAATGTCTGGGTGTGTGTGAGAGAGAGATTATAGAGTTTCTAAAAATTTTGATAGCTCTGTCTCTAGCCAAAACAACACCCGCTATTTCAACCTTTTCTTTAAACAAAATGTTGAATCCGCTCCTCCATGTGGACCATACAATAACAACAAATAAAAGGGCAAAGTCATTGGATAAAAGAGAAGCATGATTTAGAACCTGGCTTGATTGGAATATACCTAAGATAAAAATTAGGTCATTTTAAAGTAAAAGAAGCCACCCCTTAACCATGTGTTTTCTAAATGGCTAATATATCCTTGTTTAATTAATACTAAAAAATTTGATTAGCTTAATTAGTTGAGTTTAGATGGATTAATTGAGCAGATTAAAACTTTTATCCCATGAGTTCAATCAACAGTAGTTCTGAATTTTGTGAAAAGTCGGTCGGCAAGGTCTACGGATGAAGAACATGCCGACTATATCTGGACGGCAAGGTCTACGGATGAATAACATGCCGACTTTATCCAGTCGGGAAGGTCGGTGAATGAAGAAGATGCCAATTTTATTATTTTTGACACACAGGAGACTGTTGTAAATGTTTCACTAGTCGGCGTCTTATTGATTTTTTACCTTGCCGGCTACCTTATAGTCGGCAAGGTCTACAAAAAAATACCTTGTCGACTATAAGATTTTTGACATACAAAGAAAGGTGTTACAAGTCGGTAAGGTATTAATTTCATAACCTGCCGACTAAACTATACTCGGCAAGGTATAAGGATGAATACCATGCCGACCCTGTAAATGCAAATTTCAGAGATGAAAAGTCAACACAATATTCAACCTAGGAAGATGCCGACTAATACAAGTCGGCAAGGTCGGCAAAAAAAAACCATGCCGACTGTTGATAAAAATTTGGATCATACAGGATTTGAGATTGGGTACAAAATCATACCCAATCTCAAAAACCCGTATAATCCAATTTTATTTTTTTTCCTGATTTGGTTTCATAGTTAGACTTTTGGAAAAAAGATTTTGAAATTTTTTTGGATGGAATTTTGGTCGGCATGGTTTTTTTTTTTGGGCAATCTGGTTTTTTACCCTTTTAGACACCCCTTAACACACTAATTTGGATGAGAATAAAATGGATAATATCCCAATTAATCTGGGTATACCCCAATCTCGCAAAACGCATCCATTCAAGGAGAAAGTTACCAACAAAGTTATAAGAGGTAAACAAAATGGAAACTAGACCAGACATGGCCATCAAAGGCACATGATACAAGAGCATGCATAACAGGTTCAGTATCTAGGGAGCATTTCTGACAAATAGCAAAACCCTATAGGCATTCTGTAATGCAAAATCATTATGGCAGAAATATTTGCGACTCGATCAGTCTATCGGGGTAGAGATTATCCAACCCAATTTTGGGAATTTGAACTCCTTAAACTCTAGTTAGGATTCAAACCTCTCACTTGAACGCTTCTGGCCAACTAAGCTAACCATTTACTCCCTCCGTATCTATTATATAGGCGGAGTTTAAAAATTTTGTAGTACCATTAGATAGGCGGAGCTCCATTTTCAAAGTTGTTTTTTTCACATATACCCTTATTAATGATGTATGGGTATCATACAATCTAGTTTTACATGTGAGATAGAGATATATAAAATAATATTTGTATTGGAACAAGGTAAGGATAAATTTGAAAAGTAGAAGGAAATTTATGAAAACTAAACATTTTCTTATTGTAACAGAATACTAGTTCTGCGCCTATATAATAAGTAGGAAGGGAATATTTTATAAAAAGAAAATGATCATCTATTGAGTTTTGTTTGACTTTGTTAGTTGGAAAGATCCTTTGAAAGTTAGTCTTTATCAATCCCCACAACAAACTGTAAGAGCAAGGCTGCTGGAAAGAGCAACTCCTTCCAAACGAATGAGTATGGATGAAATATACCCTCTATGGAAGGGTGACTCCCAAATCACTCGTTTTCGCTTCTATATCATCTTAGTCAGTGTCAAATTTTTCATAGCAAAACCGGAGTGAATCTTAATTGATATAAAAGTGATAATTTCATTTTGTGTAAATTGGCTACTGACATTTGGTCAGACTAAGTGATATTTCCATGAAAAAGCATGGGTTAACTGGTAAAATGTCCCAAAATGGACCACAAGGTTGTGAAAAATACCCCGAACGTTAGTGAAAGATTAAAATGCCTCATTCCGTTAGTTTTGGGACATTTTGATTAAAATCGGTTAACGGAGTTTTGAAATTCCATTTTTATCCTTCTTAATCAAAACACCCCAATCTTCCACTGCCACCGCCACCACCAAACGAACAACCACCAACCACTGTCGCTTCCACCACCACCACCACCACTGCCACCACCACCACCACCATCCCCACCACCGCCACCACCACTACCACTAGAACAACCACCACCAATACCACCGCTACCGCCTCCGCCTCCTCCACCACCACCACCACTACCACCGCCGCCACCACCACCGCCACTATCACCATCGCTGCCATTACTACTGCCACCACCACCATCACCTCCACTATCACCATCGCTGCCACCACCAATACCACCGCACCACCACCACCACCACCTGAATCTTAAATCCTGAACCCTAAATCCTGAATTTTAAACATTGAACCCGAATTATGAACAATGTACTCTGAAGGAAAATTTCGACTACCTAACTCTCTCTAACGGAATGAAACATTTAAATATTTTCCTTAACGTTTGGGGCATTTTCACAACCTTTGATTCCTTTTTGGAGTATTTTACCATTTAGCCCAAAAATCATGTCATTGTACCAAGTTACTTTTAGACCATAAGGTGCATCATTAACTAATCCCCCATCAGCCAACAAAGAATGAACAAAACAGACCTGATTGTTAACACAATATTATAACTTAAGCCCAACTGTGATTGTGGTCCTATTTATTGAGGTATCCATTAAAAAATTAACACATCCTATAGCAGTCGTCTACATTTATGGTTCTATATTTCTTAGCAAGAAAAAAATTTATGTTTAAATATCGCCTGCAACCATAAAGCCACCAAGCAATGATATAATATAACTTGAATCATAATTTACATTTATGATTAACATTTGGGTTCATAATTGGATTCCAAACTAGGATATCTCCGACAGACTTAATACTTCAGATTACTAATAGGTTCATTAATTTTTTCATCATAACAGTTCAACATGGAATACACCCTTAATGCAGCAACTTTTTACACTAGAACAAGTGAAAGTGATTTTGGTCCCTAACCAACCACATCAATCAGTTCCCCCTCCCCCCCCCACCCCCACCCCCCACCACTTCTTCGTACAGTTTTACTATGAAATGACGAGGGTACCGAGTACATCATAATCTTTTCTAACACAATTTGCGTAATCTTACATAAACATTAACTGCCAAAAGATTACTTCAATAAGATATAACTTGGTATATATCATAAGTTCGAGACACCAACTATAGGAAGTGGATTAACATACAAGTCTGATTATTAATTAATTATAAATGAAAAAGAAAAAGTAATCACATAAACATTTTGTTGACGAGGTAAACTGCTCGGCAGGAAACCCTAGGGATCTAGTTCAGTTTTGAATACTCTCATAATTAAGCCATTATACAAATTGACTCCTGCAACTTCGTATAATTTATACCAAGTTAACTATTCCTAGTTACTGAGTTCCTTCAGTATCTCTGCGCCTACAACCAGTCTTGCCTCCGCATGTGACTCCCAAGACAGAATCCACTATCTTGAGTCGCTTCACCGCAAGAGTCTCAAAAGCAGCACCTCCTACCATATAAAAGAAGTAAACCATTTATACGAGCGCACCTCTCCTAAATGCTGTTGTTTTTGGGACAAGGAGCGAATGCAAGCCCACTGGAAGACATCTGCTCTCAACTCCTTTGGAACTTAACCAGAAATAACCAAGGATTAAATTTGTTTCAGTAACCACCTCACTTATGAATTTCCTAAATCCAGCGATAACCAAAAATAAAGATGAGTATAAAGATCTTCCGTTTAATCCATATAAACTCCTTTCGCCAAAGATCAAACCAAGACAAATATTATGAAACAATCTATCTCAGTGAACAAGCTCTGTTTCAATAACTTTATAATGAGAAACTAGATAATTTGTTTCTTTACAACAAGTCTAATTCTATCAAAATAAACAACTTGTTTGGATCCCAGAGAGTCAAGTGTACAAGAAGAATCACAAAGATCGGAATATCAAAAAGAAAACGTCTTTAAATCTTTTCAAAATAACCGCTACCCAAACAACTTGATTCCTACTAAAAATCAACACACATAGATTGAAGTTTTTCAATATTGATTGATCAAAAGTTCTATCTACAAATCTTGAATCAAGAGATCTATATAATAAATCCTCAAATAAACTTGAGTAGCCTTATATCAGAATAGAAGGACATGGTATAAACAAGCTTGATTGATCAACATGATTTTATTTCCAACTGTTGATGGTGGATTTTTTATAAAAGGCAGAACAGTTATCATGGGTGAATTTTCAGACCAGGGGTGAAACGGTAATTTTACATACAAGGGGGAAAATCACCACTTTTTAAAAGGTTATTTGGTGTTTGATACTTACATTTTGTCTAGTATTGGTGTTTGATCTAACTTTTGTCCAACTTAAGGCTTGGTACTTGTTAATGACGTTGACCAGCGTTGACCGTCTATGACTAAATTTAATTAATTTTATAAAACAAATTACATTGAGTTTACAAGTATACCCCCGAAATTGGTCTAAGATCCGACAGTTTTAGTGAAAACCATTTAGCTACATTCCCGGTTAAGACATGGATCAGTATGGTTACTCGTCGGATCTGCAAATTCCAAAACCAACTCAAGGTATGCGAAAGTTTGATTCAATCAAAAACTGTAACCAAAATTAGATTATCAACCTTCCTGTAACCAAATTAATCAAGTTTTAACAAATCAACAACATAAATTAACCTCAATTTCAGTTCAATTACACTCAATCAAACATAATGAGATAGCATCTAATTTTAACAAATCAACAACATAAATTAACCTCAATTTCAGTCCAATTTCAAGAATGAAACGATACCCAATTTCAAGAATGGAACGATTTAAGAGAACTTCCAAATCTTTCTCCAATTCATTTAATCGTATAAACCCCCAAATTTTGATTCAATATCAACATTTAATTCAATTCGTATCAGAAAATCAATTATAATAAGGAAACTCTTAAGCTTTTGTAATTATCCTTTCGTTTCGTGATTATCCAAGTGAAAAAGAAAATAAAATCATTCTAATTACACAAACTTCTTACTTTTTGATTCAACGAATTTTTCATAATCCCATCAAGATGTTCTGAGATAGAAACTCCACCAGGGGTGAAATTTTTTGATTAAAAAATTAATGAACTGAATCAGGGGTCTAAATTTATTGGTGGTGGTAGGGTTGTTACCGTGGGAAGTTAGATCGAGAAGAAGAAAGTCCTGTAGATGGCTACTATTTTTTAGTAATTATGCCAAAGGGGATGGACAAAATACAAATTTGTATGGTAATAAAGAACGAGAAACGATGGTCTAAGTTTGGATTTTGGAAACGAGAACTTGATAAGGTGGCTTTAGCTGGTTGCAGTGGTAAGTGAAAGAGACGGAAAAAGTGATGGGGGTGTTGGCGGTGATGGGGTTTGGACTTTGGAGAAGATGAAAAGATGGTTATTTAAATGTTAATGATTTGAAGGTTATCATGGTAACTTCATCTAATAATTTTATTTCTATCTAATTTTATTTTATTAATTTTTCCTCCTTTAATAATTTATAAACAAAAATCAATATTTACCTGAGTCAACCAAAGTCAACGTTATTTCCAAGTACTAAACTCTAAGTTGGACAAATATTAGACCAAACACTAATGTTGGACAAAATGTAAGTACGAAAGATTAAATAACCCTTTTTTAAATCGGAAGTAAAAAGTCATATTCATCCAGTTTTGGACTAGCGGAAAATTGGTCATTGTACCAAAATTTGACCTAAAAAGGCAGAGCTGTTATTTTGGATTTTCCTCAAAATATATACTTGGTTATCAAAATGTTTTATTGCTATGTTCCCAAACTAAACTCCTAAAGCTTACCTGACATTTATGTTCATTTTCAGTTGAATGACATAAATTAACTATTTTTTCCCTAAAATAGAGCAAGTTCCACGTCTCCCATGGACCAAGCATGCTCCACTTGGAAGACCATGCCGTGCCTCCCATGGCCAAAAAGTAACCTCCGCGTCTCCCATGAACCAAGCATGCTCCGCTCCACTTGGACGAGAAAGAAAGCTCCGTGCCTCCATGGCCGACAAGCAAGCTTCGCGTCTCCCATGGACCAAGCATGCTCCGATCCACTTGGACGACCAAGCAAGCTCCGCGTCTTTCAACCGTCCCTGCTCCTGATTGGCCCTATACACTCCTATTTTCTATTGGGATGAAATCGAGGCATGTTGGGTAGTAAGAGGAAACTGGAAGATCCTTGAATTTATAGAGGAATTTCCAAATGATGTGGTTTCAGCTGCAAAGATATGGCATAATGGAAGGCTAGAGGAAGGGTTGCGAACTTTGTTGATCAATAGAACCGGAACAAGAGCCGTGAACTAAGTCCGTGAACTGGTGGAAGTTCTCGACCCGAGAAAATCTGCTGGAGTTTTAGAACTCCTTCCGGGAACTTAAGTCCGTGAACCCAGTCCGCGAACTTGAGTTAGGTTATTTCTAAAGACGATTGTTTGTGAACTCATGTTTATATAAACTAAGGAATGATAATTGCAAACCGTGGCTATAAAGTTTGTGAACCATTCAAGTGAATCAAATCGTTTTTGCTTCAATTGTGTCTTGTGTAGTTACATAAGATTTCCTTGCAATTGAACAACTCTCTAACTAGTTCATTTGAGTTCATTTGTGTAAGCTAGAGTCGATTCTCCTTTAACCTTTGGTTTCTTCTTCTAAACCAGGTTAACGACTTAAAGACTTCATTGGGATTGTGAAGCCAGACCTATACTACTTTCTCGTAGTTGTGTGATCTGATCTTGCTATTTCTATCGTACGAGTACAATCGCAAAGATTGGCTTGAGATTGATATCTCCGATAGGCAAGATATAAAAATAGTCACATACATGTTTGTCTCATCGTTTGTGATTCCACGATATCTTCTTTCGCCGCGTCAATTAAGATTATTGTGAGGTGATTGATAATGCTAGGATGTTCTTCGGGAATATAAGTCCGGGTTATCAATTGGTTCCTGTTCACCTTGATTTATCAAAAGACGGAACAAAACTCGTAGGTATATCTGTGGGAGACGGATTTATCTATTATTGTAGACTTTTCTGTGTGATACAGATTTGTTTATTAAAGTCTTCGACTTTGAGTCGTAGCAACTCTTAGTTGTGGGTGAGATCAGCTAAGGGAATCAAGTGCGTAGTATCCTGCTGGGATCAGAGACGTAAGGAGCGCAACTATACCTTGGATCAGTGTGAGATTGATTGGGGTTCAACTACAGTCCAGACCGAAGTTAGTTTGTAGTAGGCTAGTGTGTGTAGCGTCTTAATACAGTGTGTATTCAATCTGGACTAGGTCCCGGGGTTTTTCTGCATTTGCGGTTTCCTCTTTAACAAAGTTCTGGTGTCTGTATTATTTCTATTTCCGCATTATATTGTTTATCTTTATAATTGAAATATCACAGGTTGTGCGTTAGGTTCAATCAATTAGAATATTCAACCTTTGGTTGTTGATTTAAATTGATTGACACTTGGATATTGGTCTTTGGTACCATCCAAGTTATCTCTCTAGTATCTGATAAAGACTCGCAGATTTCTATTTGCTTGAGTATAGATCAAATCGAGAGATTGAGATATTAACTCTTTGATATACTTTTATCTAGATTGAGTCTGACTGTCTAGTTGATTCTCTAGAAAGTATATTGGAGTTTGTCCATAGAGATTGCTTAGCGAAATATTGGGCGTGGTTGTTGTCCCCCACTTTTTCAATTGGTATCAGAGCAGGCAAACACGTTAAAGACCTTACAAGTATGTGTTTGTAGCAATATGATTATGGACAAGTCTATATCTAAAAAAGTACCAGTTCAGAAATTACCAGATGATTCTAAAAGCTTGGATTTACCTGAGGGAACTGTCACATCTAAGTTAATATCTAAACATTCTCTTGATGTAAAAACTGTTGATTGGGAAACTCTCTTAGAAGAACAGTTGGATGAACTTTCTGATGAAGGTGATTCAGATATTGATAGAGATGTTGATGAGGAAGTCTCAGAGTATGTTAAGTTTTTGGATTCGTGGAATATGAAGAAGATTACAACTTATCATGTCTCACCTCTTATGACTCCTCTCTGTCGAGAAAACAAGAAATTGAGAAGATGTTACATATGTGTTTATTTTTCGAATCGTTCTAACGAATCGGTCCTCAAGGATTCTAAGGAAAACCTACGTATGAAGTCACTTGAATGTGATAATCTTTATCAAAAGTACTTTTTGTTGGAAGAGAAACTTGCAGAATCTGAAGCAAGGTTTAACCCTCAACAAATTAGGTTTAATGACAGAGAAAGTGCGTGTCTCGCTCGAGAAAAACGCCTTGAGGCTGATTTAGCTGTTGCTCTTGATAAAATCAAGATGTTGGAAGATGACTTGAAAAAGTTCAATACTAGTTCAAGCAAATTAACCACTATGCTAGGAGCGAGTAAAAATCATCGTGATACACGAGGATTGGGCTATAAGGGAATAGATGCTCCAAGTATTAGCAAAGAGGTAAAAATTTTCAAGGATAGTGATTCTTCTCAACAAAAGGTTTCCACTGATGGAAAAAGTGAAATACCTTCACCGGCAATTAAGGTTCGAAAGAGCAACGTATATCAACCTCCAAAGTTAGTACATACGGATCGAGGTAAGAACATTCCTTATGTTTGCCACTATTGCGGAAATAAAGGTCACCTAGAAAGGAAATTTGTTTCCGTATGAGGAATGAGAAACATCATGATGTTCTTGTTTGGGCATCACAAGAAGTTGTGAAACCAAGATCATATGTTAAGGCTAATCCCCTTAATGCTACAGGTTGTAACTGTCCAACCTTTAGGCAAAAGAACCAGTTCTGTGATAAACCTATTTTTGCCTATAAACGTCATACGAATCCTTTTAACAATCGTAATGGTTATCAAAAGGATAACTTCGTAAAGACGAAGAAAAGATATGATGTTCCCAGTTGGAGAAAGAATAACTTGCAAAAGAATAGTAAATCCAATCATCTTTCGAGAAATCTTGAAGAGAGTAACGGGAAGAAGGTTCCGGTTTTTTCTAAGCGCACTCATAAGTGGGTTCCAAAGAAATTCAATGATACTTTGAGTGTGAAAAGGAATGATCTCCCATAAAATTCCATGACTATGGAGAAGGCAGTATCCATGATGTTGGAACTTAAAGAGTTCTTTGGAAAGATGGATTTGGATGTGAAAGGTTCTAAAAGTGATCTCTTTCATGATAATCCAAAAGTCACTTGTGGTGAGCAAGACATTGTTCACATCAACACAACTTGAGTGTGTTTTAAGTGCATCCTCACCAAGGAGTGCCCTGTTACGTATACGGTGAGGGAAGCACGAAAATTGGGGGGAACAAATTATGTTTGGTAAGGCTGTAGAATTCAATTGGATTCATCTAAAAAGGTATGTCTATAAACTTGAGCAATATTTGTGCTTTTATTTGCTTAGAGAACTTGTAATGATTCACGTACCTTTCTAATCGTTCTTTTCTACCTAACTTGATCTGTGTTTAAAGTTCTTAAATGTTTAGGTTTGAAAATAATAGTTCGGGATGTTTGGACTACACGTGTAGTGTAACAAGTACTACTACAAGGTGAATTGATAGCCTTGCATCTCCCAATTGAGGTTGTTGCAAATGCCTCGGCTGATTGTGCTATCCCCATTAGCAATAGTAACAAGCATTTGTCCAGTTGGAGATACATGAAGACCCAATTTAGTGGTTAAGGAAGCATCAATGAAGTTATGTGTACTCCCTGTATCAATAAGTATAACCACAGTGTGTTTGTTAAGTTTGCCAGAAATTCTGATAGTGTCAGGAGCAATATTCCTAGTTAAGGCATGTAAGGAAATTTACATGGTAGAATCAGAACTTGAAGGAGAGGAATCAATATTTGCTTAAGTGGACAATGAACCTTTCTCTTCTGTTTCTTCATCAACAATAAGCATAAACAGTTGTTGAGTCTTACATCTGTGACCTTGCCTATAAAACTCATCATAATTATAATAAAGCCCCTTATCCTTCCTAACCTGTATTTGGGCATGAGTTAATCTTTTAACAGGAGGAAATGAATTGCCATGTGATGTTTTTGCAGGAGTGGCAGGGTGAGTCACAATAGGAGTTGTGGATGAAGTGATGGGTTTGGAGAATGTAGAGGATAGAGAGAAAAATGGTTTGATGGCAGATGGTGGATGAGAAACATAAAGTGGTATGGGTGCAAATGGTTTAGAGAATGATCTAGTTGGCATAGGCTGATGCTGTAAGGAAGCTTGTTGCATCCTTGCCAGATAAAACGCTGTTGCAGTATTCTCAGGTTTAAACATTTGAACCACTGTGCGTATCTCCTCTTTTAATCCGCTAATGAAGCTCAAGGTGTAAAAATTTTCAGGTAAATAAGGATTATTAGCAACCATGAAGCTTTTATAGTGTTCCCACATATCATAATAATCCTCTACAGTAGTTGTTTGGCCAAGTTTATTGAAACTACCTACATAGTTGTCCTGAGCAATATCCTCAAATCTAGCACATAATTCATGAATAAAGGTATCCCATGAAATAAACTCTTTACCCTGTTGGTAGTTTAAAAACCATGGATCTACTGATGAATCGAAATGAATTGCAGCCATATTAACACGTTCATCATCAGGAAATTTATGTAAACTAAAATACCGCTCACATTTAAGAGCCCAACCACGAGGATTAGTACCATTAAAACGTGGGAAATCAACCTTGGGGGTACGAGTGAACTTACGAGATTCAGTATTGGAGAGATTATGAATCACCTGATGAAGATCTGTAAATGGGTTACCCGGATTTGGTTGCCGATTCTCCGATCCAGAAGCTTCAGGTTGATTAGATTGCGCAGATTGAAACAAATTAATAAGAAGATTCATCTTATCACCCAAAGATTGAATCTCAGTTTTCATCTCAGAGATTGAATCGGTATGTTGAGTAACGATATTAGAGATTTCTTGAAGTTTTTCTTTGGTTTCCATGGTTACAGGTTCCAGTATGGAGTATGATACCAATTGTAGTGTAACAAGTACAACTACAAGGTGAATTTGTATAAAAAATGGTAGCAAGCTACCTTCTCTCTGATGAACAGAGCCTAAACTTCAATAGAAGTCAATCTGGTTTTTCATTACATGAGTTTTCAGGAAGGGAATGATTGGTTCTTAAATGCCCAATCTCAGCTAACTAATCTAACGGATAACAAGGCATCAAGCCAGTACAGAACTCAAGAAAAAGCAAAGATAATTACACCCCAGCTAAGTCTAGTTACATCCCATACAAGTTATTACCAGCAAAGGAGATAAAGGTGCTAGGTTAAACTTGTGGAACATGACAACATGGTACACATACCAGGTATGCATAACATCATTAAAATCAAAATCCAGGGACTAAAGTACGCATACATTTTTGCATACTGCTTCAGGTCACGAAAATTCATTTGCAAACCCGTATGCATACTTTCCTGTAGACGTCGATTTTCGGTAAACTTGTTTTGGCCGTAAATTCTTCGTCCGAACTCGGATTAACCTCATTCTTTTTGAATTCTCTTCATATTTGAATTCTCTTCAAAATGGAGATGAGAAATCTTGAATTTTAATGAGTTAATATTGGTATTTGCCCTGTCTCTTGTTTTTGAGTGTTTTGCTCCATTTCGTCGCACTTGTTCCACTTCTCTTGGACTTGGGCACTTGGATTCTTGGAGTACTAATCTTCTAAGCTAATTTGTAGCTTTTACAGGAATGTTGTTGGTGAATCACAAAGAAGGAAGCTCAAGAATGGGCAGTAGTACGCATTGTTATGGGATTCTTGAATGTTCACAATCATCCTTTGTGAACTATGGTGCATGGTCGTTAATGACTTTGTATGTTCTTCTTTGTTAAGAAAATCTTTTTTATACGCTGTTGGTAGCTATTCTTGGTGTAAATCAGGGCGAAAAAGATTGATTCTACCCTCTAAGGACAAATCATCTTATATGTGCATTACGAGTTTGTCTTGATGCCTAGGAAACTTCTTATGAGAATTTATTCTTGTTTTTGAGAAGGATTACTAGAGTTTGGAATAGCAATTATTGTGATTACACATAGCTATTGCCAAATGTTTTCATCTTGCAATGTTTTAGATCTATTTGTTAAATTCTAAAAAATTATTTGGAAGATGATTTTTGCAGTATTAAGCTTTATGGTTTTGCGTCTGTGAACTGTGCTTGTCCCATAGATGGTCAAAATTTAAGTATGTATTGATAAAAGAATAAATGGAATTTTGACATCACAAAAGTTTGAAGCCTATTATGTCATTTTTTATGGAAGATAGAATAAACTTTTGTTGACAAGGATTATGTCTATTGTATGTCATTGTGCGAATAGTGATGGAAAATAGAATGAATCCTTGTATATTCCACAGTTTTCATCTTCCCTGATCCATATTTTTTATGTATTACTGTGAGGCTCCGTAAGTTCTCTTATGTCGAGCATGGTCAATTAAATTCATCACTTTTTGTGGTTAATTTGGTTGTATATTTCCGATTAGATTAATTATGGGTTCTCTTGTGATTAATCTAATTGAGTATTCTTGGATTCAAATTCATACTCGTATGTGATTTGTTATGTCCAAAGAAATCCTTCTTTTCTTTTGAAATTAAGTTCGCTCTTGTTGTTCTTCCGGGAATGACATTTTATGGGGGAGAGTTCTTAATTTAACTTGTGCTTAATTGCCAAATCTTTGTGGGGAGTGCGGCTGTGGAATATTATAGGGATTATCTTGTATCTTTAAACTCCTTGATGAATGCATTTAGCTGTGGCTTTATGATTGCATCTAAACAAGATGATATATTCTTTCTTTTGGTCATGAAATATCTTTTTTGGAAATTTCATTAGGATCCGTTTTCGTACCTTTGCCAATTTTATTGACAAAAAGAAGGAGAATTAATATGTAGTTCACACTACAAATACATATGGTTTTCGGATCATTATGTAAGGGGGAGTGGTTTCCATGTGAGATGGAGTATTGACTAAGGGGGAGTGATACATATCACCATAGTATTGTTGTCAAAGTTGTGATACAATTGAACTTTGATGATGTGTAATAATACTATGACACTGTATAACAATGATCGAGAATTATGATTTCTCATTGTTATAACTACGGATTTTCAACAACGATGATGCTGAACTTACAACCTTTGGGATCATTGGAGTATTTGGAAGTGACGAAGATTTCGAGTAATGTTGAAGATTACACATGTGGAATAGGCGCTACATAAGTTTCTTTATCTTTTTTGTATTCCATATGTATTGATAGTTTTGTCACTAAAATTGACAAAGGGGGAGATTGTTAGAGCATTGCTCGGTCGAACTCGCATGCGTTTCTATCTCAAGCATGTTTGTCAATGTTAGTGATCAAAACTATAAGTCTTGATTTCTAGTCTACTATAGCTAAGTCTCGGACTATGATAGAAAGTGTAGTTGAGCTGAAGAATTCCATGGCGGATCATCATACAAGACGAAGAACTACTCAAGAAACTGGTGGAACTTCATCGAAAAAAAGGTATGTGGGAGACTTGAACTTATCTATCACTCAAAAGTCTATCTACTCTATCTCCTATCTTGAGACAAAAGTGGTTTTGCTATATAGACTTTGATTATACACATTTGCTATTTCGAACCGAGTTTATCTCGCCTATCTATTTCTCGAAATATGTGTTGGTAAGCTTTCGCTTTGTCCAAGTTCATCTTTACCTAGTGACGAAAGTCATGTTATGTTTCAGTCACTTTGAAAATTGCTTTGACGAAAAATGGTTTGTGAATAACAACTATATAACATCCTCTAAGAATGTTTCAATGATTGAAATAAGAGTTTATATTATATAGCCAATGATAGATATAAGCATTGTTGTGGAACCACATATATGTATAAGTCCTTATTCCTTGAACCGAAGTTCGAACTTTGTTGATCAAGAGAACCGGAACAAGAGCCTTGAACTAAGTCCACGAACCCAGTCCACGAACTGGCGGAAGTTCTCGACCCGAGAAAATCTGCTGGAGTTTGAGAACTCCTTCCGGGAACTTAAGTCTGCGAACCCAGTCCGCGAACTTGAGCTAGGTTATATCTAAATACGATTGTTTGTGAACTCATGTTTATATAAACTAAGGAATGCTAATTGCAAACCGTGGCTATAAAGTTCATGAACCGATTCAAGTGAATCAAATCATTTTTGCTTCAATTGTGTCTTGTGTATTTATATAATATTTCCTAGCAATTGAACAACTCTCTAACTAGTTCATTGAGTCATTTGAACTAGTTATGATGAAGAAGAATATGGTTGATATGAAAGTGCTCATATGGATAACCATTTGGTTAACTATTGTTGAACCAATAAATGTACATGTTTGGGTACGGTTACACAAACCTAGAAACGTGCATTTCATTTGTGTGTAACAAGCTAGTTTTTCGATCTAACGGTTGAAATATATTCGCTTGAATATAATCAGGTTTTCATCTAACGGTGAATATTTAATGCTTTGTTACCAAGCTAACATTGATTGCAAACCCTGATTTGAAAGACCATATAGGGAGAACTCTAGCAACTGGGAAACCTAATCCCCACACCTTACGTGTGACACTAGTTGTGTAAGCTAGAGTCGATTCTTCTTTAACCTTTGGTTTCTTCTTCTAAAACAGGTTAACGACTTAAAGACTTCATTGGGATTGTGAAGCCAGACCGATACTACTTTCTCGTAGTTGTGTGATCTGATCTTGCTATTTCTATCGTACGAGTACAATCGCAAAGATTGGCTTGACATTGATATCTCCGATAGGCAAGATATAAAAGTAGTCACAAACATCTTCGTCTCATCGTTTGTGATTCCATAATATCTCCTTTCGTCGCGTCGATTAAGATTATTGTGAGGTGATTTATAATACTAGTGTTGATGGTGGTTTTTAGATTAGGGTTAAAATCGTAAAACCGCACATCTGACATGACGTCACTACGACCATTAGAGCATTTATTGGACCAATCAGCATGCCTATGTAAGAATTACCAGGGTACCTTTTTTTATATACATGTGTCATGTTCCACGGCAGAACCCTTAACATTGACCGACATCATCTATGCCAAATCCTAATTCTCATGCTACCGTGCCAATGGAAAACCATGCCAGCCACGTCTCCGCCCCAAGGCATGCCAACCATGCCAGCCGCACCACCGTACCAATGGCAAACCATGCCAGCCACGTCTCCGCGCCAAGGCATGCCAACCATGACAGCCGCACCACCGTGCCAATGGCAAACCATGCCAGCCACGTCTTCGCGCCAAAGCATGCCAACCATGACAGCCGCACAACCGTGCTAGTGGCCAACCATACCAGCCACGTCTCCGTGCCAATGACAAACCATGCCAACCGCACCACCGTGCCAATGGAAAACCATGCCAGCCACGTCTCTGTGCCAAGGCATGCCAGACATGCCAGCCGCACCACCGTACCAATGGCAAACCATGCCAGCCACGTCTCCACGCCAAGGCATGCCAACCATGCCAGCCACAGCACTGTGCCAATGGAAAACCATGCCAGCCACGTCTTTGCGCCAAGGCATGCCAACCATGCCAGCCGCACCACTGTGCCAATGGAAAACCATGCCAGCCACGTCTCCGAGCCAAGGCATGCCGACCATGCCAGCCGCATCTCTGCACCACATGCGCCAATGGATTTCTGATAGGGTATATAATACATCCTATTTATTATCTATTGTTTATGCTTTCTCTGCTATTTTTCTTGTAAATTATGTATTTTACGCATGTTTTTGAGTTATTAGGTATTTTGGAGTCGCACGGAGGAAAAGAAGAAGAAATCACCCAGTTTATGAGAAATGAGCAATATTGTCATTTCATAGGCGACTCATTTAATGAAGAATTTTCTAGACTCATCTAGACTCATGGGTTTGAATAATTGGGCTTGGATTTGGAAAGAGAATATGGAAGATTTGAGAAATACATGGATTTGGAAGTTGAGCTACAAAGGGAAAGTGGTGTTATTATGGAATGAGGATTCTATTTCTAAGAGGATTGCTAGGAAATTGAAGCCTATAAATAGAGAAGTTCTCTAAACACTTTTTACACACCTTTTACACACACAACACTTCTCTTTTCTTTATTCTTTGTGTGAACTCCTTAGCATGAGTAGCTAATTTTATTGATTAAGGATGAATTCCTAGTTCTTGACATGTTTTGAGTTTTGTTTTAAATCTACTTTGAAGTTTTCACATGATTATCGTTTGGTTTTACTAATAGGAATGTTTATACATTCATGGTTGATTGATAGGTCGTTTAGGATGCATACTAAATTGATTTATTAATTAATCTAAAGCTAGTGAAAGTTAGGGGATAAGTAATCGTTTCTTGACTCTTTACACAAGTAGCAAACACGAGACCTTGTGGAGGGATTCCATGGAGCAATTGTGTGTGGAAACAACGTTAGCAAGTAGACCTTGAGCTAAGAGTCTAACTACTAATATAAACCTAATAAATTCATAAATATTAATGTGTTTAACTAAATTACATCTTGAGTGAGCTACTACTAGGTGGTTTGGTGAATAGAATCCGGTAGTCGAGAAATTTCGTATCCGGTGATACCAGGGATTTGGGGGTTTAGCACTGAGCTAGATGCTTTACCTACGGTTGGTGATAATATGTGACTAATAAAAAAATGGAAAAGAACATAACTTGAATCATTGTTTTGCAACGAAGAAGGATTCCTTAGTCTTGTCTCTCTTATTGATTTTCTTTTATATTTTAATTGCTTTGTTTATTTATTTTTCTTTATAAAATCTAAAACCAAAACCCCCCTTTGTGACATCATAAGACAACTAAAACTTCTTGCTCCTCGTGAGAACGATCCTTACTATCGCTATATTACTTGTTAATTAGTGAGAAAAATATTAATTAATTTGTTGTGGTTACGACATGCATCAAATTTTGGCGCCGCTGCCGGGGAGCAGCGGACGATTTTTAGTTGTTTGTATTTTATTTTATTGCTTTATTCTGGCTTTGTTAGATTTTATATCGTATCTAACTTAGTTTTTGAGAATTTTATTTCAGGTACCAGTTTTCCATGTATGGTGGACAAGAGCACGCATATTACAACAATCAATACGGTTTTCAACCTCAACATTGTGGCAACTTCCTACCATCTTTAGGATGCAATCAAAACCAATCTTTTGTCTATGATCAATTTCCTACAAAATCTTATGGATATTCTCATACATACCAACAACCTTGTAGTAGGTATGTAAGTCAAGCACCAAGGTGGGATAAGTCTACTTCTAATTGGCTTCATTCGAGTTGTATGAAGATTATGAAAGAATTGCAAGATATGCGACAAATACTAGACCAACTTGACCGTGATAAAAAGAACGTCACACAAACCAATTTCTGCAACACTTTTTCTTATCCGACTCTGGATCGTAGTTATGATCATTCACCCATTCAAAGGGAAGAGTCCTGGGAAAGAGAACCTATTGTAGCCAACGGTGGTAAGCGTGTGAACGTCAAGAAACTTGCACAGAAATTATACAAGTTGGAAGATGATGGAACCTCGGAAGAGCTTGTCGCAGAAATTAGTAGGACCATTCATATGGAACTTAAACGACGTCTGGATAAAGGTTATGAAACCGATGAAGATTCTTATTATGGTGATTCTGAAAGTGAAGATGGTTGTGTTGAAAAGGACCAACCTTTGGAGACTTTTGATGACGCTAGTGTAGCTTACTCGAGCCTTGATCTTAATAATGATCAATTACCTATTCAAAAGGTAGAGCTTGAGGAAGATGCAATTAGTGCTTTTAAAAAATTCCTTAGGGAAATAAATGAGTCCGCGGTAGTGTATGAGCGTTGCAACAAGGATAAAGTTATTCCAACTCCGGATCATAATAACGATCCTTCACCTACTCAAAAGGAGGAGATTGGGTGTGACTTACCTATTGTTATAAACGGTGTAACACCCTCACAAGATCTTACAATTTACACCGATGAAAATCATTTTAGTGAATGGACCGATTCCAATGATGAGAATGTTGAAGAGATGATTCTAGAGGATGAAACCAAATTCATTGATTTTGTGGAAGACCCAATTGAACTTGCAAATGATTTTAATGATGCCGAGACTTTGGTTAAGGTAAAAAACGACGAAGAATGGTTGCAAGGTTTGATAGAGAACCACGATATACAAGAGGTAAGTAATTCACTTGAATTTTTTAAGGATGAAGGGGATTCCGTAATACAAGAAATTGTGCGAGGTTTGTCTAACCCTTTGCATATTGATTCTTCTCCTCTACCTCTTATTGATTTCAATGTATGTGCTTCAAAAGTATTTTTGGATGATTTTGTTTCTAGATATCCACCATTGGAAACACTTGATGCTAACACTATGCAGGTTTTCCAGGAGAAATACATGGAAGTTCCCAAATTCTATGTTCTTTATACACTTCCGAGTGTGGATAAGAATAAGTGTGGGGGAAGTTTCTATCGAGCGATAATTTCACTATTGTTTTCTTGTGCTAACATTTGTATGGAGTTATTGTTTGCAAAACAGGTAATGTGGGTGGATCCCAAAATTTTCAGATTGTTAGTATATGGGGAGTGAATCTTACAAGAAACCAAGTCAGGCCGTCGACTTTAAAACAAGCGCTAAATGGGAGGCAACCCATAGGTTTTGTATTTCTTATCCTATTACTTTTACTTTTTATTTTATTTTTGTTTTGTTTATTTATTTTTTCTTGTTCCATATCATACTAGGATTTCCCACCTTGACTTTACTTGGACGATTCAATTACATTGAGGACAATGTAAGGTTTAAGTGTGGGGGAGTGGTTAAGCATATTTTAAAAAAAAATTGCATACAACCTCCAACTTTTAGAGATTTTAGAGTCACTAGCATACTTCTAGGTATGTTTACATAGAGAATTCTGACCGACATAACCGAACTTGGAAGTGTTAGGGAACTACTTTCGGATTTCTTGCTTGTTAGAGTGTTAAATAATGGATTTAATCATGCCGGTGATGCAGATTAGGAGCAGGGAGAAATGCATTATTAGAGTTGCTGATCAATCATTAGTGGAGACTACCCTATTTATGTCATGCGAGGCACCGACCAGATTTATTTATAAATAACTAAAGAGCTTTCTTTTGAGTGTGTGTCACTGTACGTTAATTCCGGGTAAAATGGTGAGCTACCCAACCTCCCACCAATAGAAGCACTACTCTTTGATCTCTTAAGTGCTAATTTTGTCAATCATGAGGGTGACGTCCATAGATGAAATCCTCCTGCTTGTAGTTCGATTTGCAGTTAGCACCATTCTCTCTCTCGACAACAAAGGATCCATAGAAACACCATCATCATCAACAAGGGAGCGACATCAAAATCTACAAGGAAAGTTGAAAAAGTTCAAGGTTTACAAGCAACGGAACAAGAAAAGAGCAAATTTCATATCCAAGTAAAGCAACTAGACAATGAGCGTAATTTTATATCCAAGTTGAAGACTTATTTACAAGAGAAAAGAAAAGCAAAAGGTGAGAATTATTGAAGTTTATGATTTCGAGACGATACAAGTTGTGAAAGAATCAAGCGTTAAAGTACTTTTCCCACGGCCATGGTTTGTTTTTATTTTCACTTTGCTTTGTATTTTATTTCTCTTGTCTCTAAGAAAAAAGTAAATTGAAAAAAAAAAAAAATGAGACAAGAGAAAAATTTATCATTGATTTTATTTATTTAATAAGCCGTGGGGAAGGAAAATTTATAAGGAAGTTTCAAGCGACAAGGATTTTGAGGAAGAAAGTTACAAATTGTCAAGGAATTACGAAGTTCGAGCATTTATCATCAATAGTTGAAGCCGAAGACGACGACCAAGAAGATGAAAACGAGGAGCGAAGACGTTTCTATTGGATGCCGTGAGAGTGGTGTTATCATAATTTGCAATCGGATGTGAAGGTAAGTAAGTAATCTCATCCTCGATAATAGTGGTTGATTTCCTTTCTTAGAGATCGTCAGAAAAATGGTTTTTCAAAACGTTAAAAGATGTGGGTTTTTAAATATTTAGGAAGTTTTCCTTCCCACCATTCAACGTGTTGCAGGAATTCTCTCTTCATTCCTACCTGCACACATGTGAGAACCATAAAAGTACGTCCTTTGAGTTCAATTTCATAAAACCCTTTTTGGTGAGGCAGAAGTCGAGGCGAAATTCTTATTGATCGCTCTCAAACATGCGTTCTCTCATTATGGTGTGGTTATTTCTCACTCAACATTTAAGAATGAGAATATGTTCTTTAGTATTTCTAACTTCTTATTACTAGCATGCAGAAACTCTATGTCCTCATAACTTTTTGGATGCTTGGGACGCTGGAATGCTTTGAAGTTGTAAGTTTTAGTTTGATTTGCTCGAGGACTAGCAAAGTCTAAGTGTGGGGGAATTTGATAGGGTGTAGAATACATCCTATTTATTATCTATTGTTTATACTTTCTCTGCTATTTTTCTTGTAAATTATGTATTTTACGCATGTTTTTGAGTTATTAGGTATTTTGGAGTCGCACGGAGGAAAAGAAGAAGAAATCACCCAATTTGTGCGAAATGGGCAATATTGTTATTTCATAGGCGAATCATTTAATGAATAATTTTCTAGACTCATCTAGACTCATGGGTTTGAATAATTGGGCTTGGATTTGGAAAGAGAAGATGGAAGATTTGAGAAAGACTTGGATTTGGAAGTTGAGCTACAAAGGGAAAGTGGTGTTATTATGGAATGAGGATTCTATTTCTTAGAGGATTTCTAGGAAATTGAAGCCTGTAAATAGAGAAGTTCTCTACACACTTTTTACACACCTTTTACACACACAACACTTCTCTTTTCTTTATTCTTTGTGTGAACTCCTTAGCATGAGTAGCTAATTTTATTGATTAAGGATGAATTCCTAGTTCTTGACATGTTTTGAGTTTTGTTTTAAATCTACTTTGAAGTTTTCACATGATTATCTTTTGGTTTTACTAATAGGAATGTTTATACATTCATGGTTGATTGATAGGTCGTTTAGGATGCATACTAAATTGATTTGTTAATTAATCTAAAGCTAGTGAAAGTTAGGGGATAAGTAATCGTTTCTTGACTCTTTACACAAGTAGCAAACACGAGACCTTGTGGAGGGATTCCGTGGAGCAATTGTGTGTGGAAACAACGTTAGCAAGTAGACCTTGAGCTAAGAGTCTAACTACTAATATCAACCTAATAAATTCATAAATCTTAATGCGTTTAACTAAATTACATCTTGAGTGAGCTACTACTAAGTGGTTTGGTGAATAGAATCCGGTAGTCGAGAACTTCCGTATCCGGTGATACTAGGGATTTGGGGGTTTAGCACTGAGCTAGATGCTTTACCTACGGTTGGTGATAATCTGTGACTAATAAAAAATGGAAAAGAACATAACTTGAATCATCGTTTTGAAACGAAGAAGGATTCCTTAGTCTTGTCTCTCTTATTGATTTTCCTTTATCTTTTAATTGCTTTGTTTATTTATTTTTCTTTATAAAATCTAAAACCAAAACCCCCCTTTGTGACATTATAAGACAACTAAAATCTCTTGATCCTCGTGGGAACAATCCTTACTATCGCTATATTACTTGTTAATTAGTGATAAAAATATTAATTAATTTGTTGTGGTTACGACACGCATCAATTTCCGTGCCAGCCGCATCTCCGCGCCAAGGCATGCCAACCATGCCAACCGCGACACCGTGCCAATGGCAAACCATGCCATCCACGTTCCCATGCCAAAGCCATGTCGGCCCCGCTACATGCCGCTGGATGCCAAAACGAAAGGTTGCAACAATCAACGACCACCCTTACATCTGAGATACAGATCTTAGCCGACCAAGGTCACCAACCAACGCATGGTAACCTTTGGCCCAACGCCAAGACCCTAGTTTTGGTCGCGCCTAAACCACGCCAAGGCATGCCAACCATGCCACATGTGCCAATGGCATGCCGCGCCAGCCGCACTGCTATGCCAAAATCCTGGCTTGGCCACGCCTAATCATATCAAAGCCATGTCGGCCATGCTTTCATACCGCTGGCTACCAAGCGCAAGGTTGCAATAATCAACGACTACCCTTCCTCTCAAGATGTAAAATCTCGACCGTCGTAGGTCACCACCGAGCCGGAAACTCTCACAAGCTCAACTTGCCAAACCGCAGCAACATGCTACATGTTTTCCACAGAAACACTCGAGACATCAACACATATCACAAACTGGGGGATGCTCATTGGGTATTGGTTTGGCGGCTTACAACACGCGGCGTACACTATGCCCGTTACAATACAGTGTCATAAGGATGAGGCGGTTAGTAAATACAGGGAGTAATGGTGAAACGCTTTCCTTTATTATGGAACATCAATTCCAGGCGTTACCTGTTACCACCTCCTCCCATTTACTCATCCGTTTTCCATTTCTTACGAGACCAGGGTACGTTTCACTTCGACTTGTATAAATAGGTCTTACCTATTTCCACCAAAAGACAAGTTTTGGTCAGGAACATACAACACACAGAAAACATTTGTTAGCTTTCCCATCGGTTAGCTTTCCACCTTCTGATACAAGTCGTTGAACAACTACTCTTCTAGAATCAGCTATTCTGGTCTCAACACTCTCTTCGCTTCCCTCCCCAAAACCAACCCTTCTCCTTCACTTTGTGACCGAAGCAAGTCTGGAACGGCCATTTCTTGGTTTAGGACGGATTTGTACAGATTCATCTCTCGAATATAAAGTACTCCCTTGTAGTACATTGTTTAGGGTTTAGACTCGTTTCTCACCCACAACACACAAAATTACTGAAACCAGCAGAAACTATTTTAACCCTCAAACAATTGGAGACTACAGTGGGATATTGATCTTTCGGTTAGAATGTGAACTTTCAATCCTCGATCTCATATTTCGACCCAGACGTCAGGACGGTAGCATCAAACGATCCGCTTAGGGATCGATGACTCAGCTACCATAAGGCCCGGTTACTAGTCATGACACGACAAGGGATGACTGGGGACTTTCCACAGTCATGGCGGTGCTTCCCACAAAACTCGGTCTTACACCCGGGAGATTCCTTTTCATCAGGAGATCCAAAAAACCGAGTAAGTCTTGCTAGACAAAATACATGGTCTACTACTTCAAATCTTCACAGGGGAGATAAAAAACCGATAGCCATATTTTTCCCGTGTTTCATGCTTTCTTCTATCGTACAACATTCACAATTCCATGACTTCCCTGGGGTACTTATGCGACTTATGTTCATAACCAAAAATATTATTATTCTAAAACAGTTCATTCCAAATAATAATCCAAAACCCTCAGGCGTAATACTTGTCTATCAACCCAAAAATTCAGAAAATCAAAACCATAAACTAGGCGTTTCATTTGCCTTTCAAATAAAAAACCTAAAATAAGAAGTTCAGAAGACAGAAATGCATTCAAGGAAAGTTTTTCAACAACGTATTGCTCTTCTTAGGGAAAGCCTCCTTCGTGCTTTGGAGAGTCTCCCATTTCAACTTCAGCTTCCTAGACAACTTTTCGACTTCCTCTTCCTGTTGTTTGACCGTATCCTCAGAAGGACCTTCGACTGTTTCGGCCAGCAACTTTTCAACCTTAGAGAAACCTTCAACGAACCAAGGAGCATTGAACTCGAAATTTATGCACATGTCACGATGGAACCTCCATCTTGAGATTACATCCTCAGAAACGGTACAACCAGTCACGTTGTACATGTCTTCAATTGAAGACAAGGCTTCCTCCACACGCTTAACCAACGCAAATCGACTAGTAATTCTCTTGGTCGTGGCGATATGTCCGTAGCTTTCCCATATCATAGTGTATAGTGCCGCATGCTTGGCTGGCACGCTAAATCCCCGATCAACACATGATCTGGATGAGAAACCAGATATGGAGGATTGAAGGTGGCGTCCGCAACTGCATCAGCGACCGACAAGGGATTCTTAACGACAATTGCGCCAGCATTCACGGGAGTGATCTTCATTGTATGAGTCGCAACAAACACTTTCATCTTGATCAACCTCTGTTTCAAGGTCACCAGGTGCGGCTGCCACGGTTGGAGACAAAGTTGTACCTCCACCAGTCGTCGTCTCAGGTTCATCTTCAGAAACGGCTTCCCCCTATGATATCACGGATTAAATACTTTCCCAAAAAGAAGAGAGAAATAAGGAAGAAGGAAAAACATGTAGAAGACTCACTGATTCGCTTTCAGACCGACCAGAAGAAGATTCAGCACTACTATTGGAAGAACTATTCTCGTCGTCACTAGACTCCGAACTTTCTTCCTTCTTGGGTTCCTTTCACCACGGACAGGTTCAACATCACCACTTCCCGTCTCAAGAAACGTTGTTTTCTGACTACTTTCAAGTTTGTAAAGGCGTTCACGCTGCTGAGACCCTGGGCAAGGCAGAAAGATAGACACTTAGAAAAGAGACGAGGATATACGCAATCTAACTAAAATCAAGAAAAAAAATCACACATACCCGCATATTAGACGAAATAAAAGTCGGAAGAGCCGTCGAATCTGACTGGGAACCTTCTGCACGACTTTTAGACCTTCGCTCCTTCACTTGGGGACTGTCCGTATCCGGGCTAACGGATTTTCGCTTGGTCGAAGAAGGATCCCTCAGCAGTGGGTGCTCCGCTAAAACCGCAGGAGAAGGCTTACCGCGACGGTTTTCTACCACATCATTCACGAACCGTGGATAGCGAGAAACTCATCCTTCCAGAATATGTTATATTTGGAGGTCGTTGATGGATTTCGTTCCGTGAGAAGAAAATAGAGACTTTTACCCGACACAAGAGCACTAGCATCGAGAACAGTTGGCAACGAGTCTTCTGGAACAACCGGCTGACGAACGAGTGGGACCCCTTGGTCGAAACCCATATGCCGAGCCGCCCTATCAATATTATAAGGGACTGCCCTGCAAGATCCTCGAAAGAAGGAGGACACATGAACAGGCGTGCAGCTTCGTATGAACACCATCTCTCCAACACATATATCCTCTTTATCGGAAGACAAAGACATGTTCGGAGCAGGAGCAAAGGTATTGATATGATCTATGGACGCATGCACCGGAACCCATGGACGAAAATTGACCGCGTACGAGTTGTCAAGGAATCCAACCAGGTTTGAACCAGTCCTTGGGCGCCTACTCGCCCATCGGAGTATTCTAGAGCCACCCCAAGACTCGGGAAGTAAGGCCAACGGTTTTGGAGCATCCCTCTCGAAGTGCTCCAACAGCCACGCTTGGAGAAAGGCGGCATGAATATACGAGTCCACTTTCATGTATCCATTTGAAGCGTACATGTCCGCAACCAGATGATCCAAATGTGTGTACAGGGAACCAAGAAACAAGCCTCTAATGGGGAGAATGACACCTTTTGATAATTTTATATGGCAAACTTGATAAGTTACTGTCTTATCTCCTTCTTACCAGAGCCGTCGTCGAAAATATCTCTGGATAACCAAAGAGCCAAGAACGCCGCAAGATGAAGCGTACTATTCTTCTGATTTGGCTCCAACTCATCAGGAAACCATTGAGACACCCACCATCCATAGAAGCACCTCGTCTCGTTTTATTTCCGTACGAACCCTTTTGATTTTGCAATCAGAGCGGTGCACATTTCTTATTCATCTGCAGACAACTTAACATCGAGGTTTCCTACTACCGGAAGGTTGAGCAAGACGGACATGCTCTTTAAGGAGATAGTCATTTCACCCCACCTGCATATGTCCGTGTGAGTGTCTGGACACCATATGGAAATGAAAGCAACCCATCCTGGAATATCTTTTCTAATTTGAAGCACTGCAGAAGTCGCGACAGCATCAATAATTTGCGCCTTGGTCAAACTGGATTTTATACAGTCCTGGCTCATCATAAATCACATCCATTTCTCAAAAGGACGCAACAGACTCACACATATTTTAAATTCAATAGGAGAAGCAGAATACTCTTTCCTCTGAAGACAAAACCTTGTTACACATCCTGGACGGACCGACCGGGCCTCTCCTTCACTTTCCGAACCAGTCAGAAGAATCGACACATACTTGGGATGATTTCTCCTAGCTGTGGCGGATGTTGTAAAGAACTCATCATCTACGTTTGGCTTGGAATTGCCAACGTCTTTCGGTATGGCATGACTTTTCTCAAGTGACATCCTAACGAAAAAAATTTCACGCTGCTTTCACCTTCGAAATAACTACAATGGAACAATACGAAGAAAAATTACTACGGAAAGTGCATGGAAATTATTTTATCAGACACAGGGATCCATTCTGGACACAAGCCAATTTGTTGCAAAGTCATAACACGCATAGGCAAAGAAATGGGGACTGACAGACCCTGCGTCACCACCTCATGACAAGGCCTTACCCTGCAAGGGGAAGTTCGCGCCGGGCCGAGAAGGTGCGCCCACCAAGGAAACCATACACACGGCTACACCAAGTAAAGGTAGGAAACCCTAGAAGCTAGGTTTTCACGGGGAAGGAATGGGCGACAGTTACCTGCCGATGCATGCCTACTTTGCGTAATAATTGACGCGGCCAACATTACTATGGTATTCATGCCGAAATGTTGCTACAAATTCATGGAAATTATATCTACGGCTAGGATTCATACCAACATAGAAGAACAATATTTCTACAAGTTCATGAAAAGGTACGCCTATGGCTGGGGTTTGTACCAACACAAGAAAACAAGAAAAACAAGTTAAAGAGGAAATGCTGGAAGACATACCTGGGATACGCTTGCTCACTTTATTACTACCGCGCGTCCAAAACGAAAGAACAAAGGTGTGAAATAAATGGAGAGGTCGGCCCATTTTATTGGCTTGACACTTTGGAGTTTGAATAAGGAAAGGACTTCCTATTTGAGTCAAGTAAGTAAAAGAGGCAATCGGGCCCCAAAGACAAGCCACCACCTTGCCAAGCCGTCCACACCATGCCTTGCCTCGCCAAAAACGCGCCATGCCTTGCCCCACCATGCCAAGCCGTCCGCGCCATGCCTTTCCTCGCCAATCCGCGTCATGCCTTGCCCCACCATGCCTTGCCACATCAAGCCGCCGCCCAAGCCCATTCCAACAACTCGCCAAGAAAGCACCTCAGTTTTCCGTAGCCCAGCCAAGATGACGCGTAACCAGGCCAAGCCGACGGTATACATCTCACCACTTCACGGTCTACACCACAAGTAGAATCTATGCAAGGCCACCAAACACTAGAATCAAACACTCTTCTTACCTATCGAAAAAGGTTAGCCGGGTCCTCTTGACCATCTTCCCACGCCTTGTCATTTCGATTTTTTTCCTCGCCTATCACCATCCTATGCTTACCTCGCAACACTGCTCTTGTTCCGAACTAAGCAGGGGACTTAAAGTTGATGGTGGTTTTTAGCTTTGGGTTAAAATCGTAAAACCGCACGTATGACATGACGTCACTGTGACCACTAACGCATTTATTGGACCAATCAGCATGCCTACGTAAGAATTACCAGGGTACCTTTTTTTATATACATGTGTCATGTTCCATGGCAGAACCCTTAACATTGACCAACATCATCAATGCCAAACCCTAATTATCATGCTACCGCGCCAATGGAAAACCATGCCAGCCACGTCTCCGCGCCAAGGCATGCCAACCATGCCATCCGCACCACCATGCCAATGGAAAACCATGCCAGCCACATCTCCGCGCCAAGGCATGCCAACCATGCCATCCGCACAGCCGTGCCAATGGAAAACTATGCCAGCCACGTCTCCGTGCCAAGGTATGCCAACCGCACCACCGTGCTAATGGAAAACCATTCCATCCACGTCTCCGCGCCAAGGCATGGCAACCATGCCAGCCGCACCACCGTGCCAATGGCAAACCATGCCGGTCACGTCTCCGCGCCAAGGCATGCCAACCATGCCAGACGCACCACCATGCCAATGGAAAACCGTGCCAGCCACGTCTCCACGCCAAGAAATGCCAACCATGCCAAACGCACCACCATGCCACCCACGTCTCCGCGCCAAGGCATGCCAACCATGCCAGTCGCACCACAGGCGTCAATGGCATGCCGTGCCAGCCGCATCTCCGCTCCAAGGCATGCCAACCATGCCAGCCGCGACACCGTGCCAATGGAAAACCATGCCATCCACGTTCCCATGCCAAAGCCATGCCGGCCCCGCTACATGCCGCTGGATGCCAAAACGAAGGGTTGCAACAATCAACGACCACCCTTCCATCTGAGACGCAAATCTTAGCCATCCGAGGTCACCAACCAACGCATGGTAACCTTTGGCCGCGCCTAAATCGCGCCAAGGCATGCCGACCATGCCACATGTGTCAATGGCATGCCTTTCCAGCCACCTTGCCGCGCCTAAACCATGCCATGCCGGCCTTTCCTTTACGGCTGCCAAAACGAAGGGTTGCAACAATCAACGACCACCCTTCCATCTGAGACGCAGATCTTAGCCGTCCAAGGTCACCAACCAATGCATAGTAACCTTTGGCCCAACGCCAGAACCCTAGTTTTGGCCGTGCCTAAACCGCGCCAAGGCATGCCGACCATGCCACATGTGCCAATGGCATGGCATGCCATGCCAGCCACCTTGTCGTGCCTAAACCATGCCATGCCGGCCTTTCCTTTACGGCTGCCAAAACGAAGGGTTGCAACAATCAACTGCTACCCTTCCATCTGAGACGCAGATCTTAGCCGTCCAAGGTCACCAACCAACGCATGGTAACCATTGGCCCAACGCAAAAACCCTAGTTTTGGCCGCGCCTAAACCGCGCCAAGGAATGCTGACCATGCCACATGTGCCAATGGCATGCCGTGCCAGCTACCTTGCCGCTCCTAAACCATGCCATGCCGGCCTTTCCTTTACGGCTTCCAAAATGAAGGGTTGCAACAATCAACGACCACCCTTCCATCTGAGACGCAGATCTTAGCCGTCCAAGGTCACCAACCAACGCATGGTAACCTTTGGCCCAACGCCAAAACTGCACCAAGGCATGCCGACCATGCCACATGTGCCAATGGCATGCCATGCCAGCCACCTTGCCGCTCCTAAACCATGCCATGCTGACCTTTCATTTACGGCTGCCAAAACAAAGAGTTGCAACAATCAACGACCACCCTTCCATCTGAGACGCAGATCTTAGCCGTCCAAGGTCACCAACCAACGCATGGTAACCTTTGGCCCAACTCCAAAACCCTAGTTTTGGACGCGCCTAAACCGCGCCAAGGCATGCCGACCATGCCACATGTTCCAATGGCATGCCGTGCCATCCACCTTGCCGCGCCTAAACCATGCCATGCCGGCCTTTCCTTTACGGCTGCCAAAATGAAGGGTTGCAATAATCAACGACCACATTTGCATCTGAGACGCAGATATTAGCCGTCCAAGGTCACCAACCAACGCATGGTAACCTTTGGCCCAACGCCCAAACCCTAGTTTTGGCCGAGCCTAAATCGCGCCAAGGCATGCCGACCATGCCACATGTGCCAATGGCATGCTATGCCAGCCACCTTGTTGCGCCTAAACCATGCCATGCCGGCCTTTCCTTTACGGCTTCCAAAATGAAGGATTGCAACAATCAACGACCACCATTCCATCTGAGATACAGATCTTAGTCGTCCAAGGTCACTAACCAACGCATGGTAACCTTTGGCCCAACGCCAAAACCCTAGTTTTTGCCGCGCCTAAACTACGCCAAGGAATGCTAACCATGCCACATGTTCCAATGGCATGCCGCGCCAGCCACACATCCGCGCCAAGGCATGCCAACCATGCCAGCGGCACTGCTATGCCAAAACCCTGTCTTGGCCACGCCTAATCATATCAAAGCCATGTCGGCCATGCTTTCATAACGCTGGCTAGCAAGCGAAGGGTTGCAATAATCAATGACTACCCTTCCTCTCAAGATGCAAAATCTCGACCGTCGAAGGTCACCACCGAATCGGCAACTCTCCCAAGATCAACTTGCCAAACAGCAGCAACATGCTACATATTTTCCACAGAAACACTCGAGACATCAACACAAATCACAAACCGGGGGATGCTCATTGGGTATTGGTTTGGCGGCTTACAACGTGCGGCATACACCACGCCCGTTACAAGACAGTGTCATAAGGATGAGGTGGTTAGTAAATATAGGGAGTAATGGTGCAACGCTTTCCTTCATTATGGAACATCAATTCCAGGCGTTACTGGTTACCACCTCCTCCCATTTACTCATCCGTTTTCCATTTCTTACTAGACCAGAGTACGTTTCACTTCAACTTGTATAAATAGGTCTTACCTATTTCCACCAAAGGACAAGTTTTGGTCAGGAACATACAACACTCAGAAAATATTTGTTAGCTTTCCCATCTGTTAGCTTTCCACCTTCTGATACAAGTCGTTGAACAACTACTCTTCCAGAATCAGCTATTCTGGTCTCAACACTCTCTTCGCTTCCCTCCCCAAAACCAACCCTTCTCATTCACTTTGTGACCGAAGCAAGTCTGGAACGGCCATTTCTTGGTTTAGGCCGGATTTGTACAGTTTGATCTCTCGAATCTAAAGTACTCCCTTGTAGTACATTGTTTAGGGTTTAGACTCATTTCTCACCCACAACACACAAAATTACCGAAACCAGCAGATAATGTTTTCACTATCAAACAACTAGGATGTTCTTCGGGAATATAAGTCCGGGTTATCAATTGGTTCCTGTTCACCTTGATTTATGAAAAGACGGAACAAAACTCGTAGGTATATCTGTGGGAGACGGATTTATCTATTACTGTAGACTTTTCTGTGTAATACAGATTTATTTATTAAAGTCTTCGACTTTGGGTCGTAGCAACTCTTAGTTGTGGTTGAGATCAGCTAATGGAATCAAGTGTGTAGTATCCTGCTGGGATCAGAGATGTAGGGAGCGCAATTGTACCTTGGATCAGTGTGCGATTGATTGGGGTTCAACTACAGTCCAGACCGAAGTTAGTTTGTAATAGGCTAGTGTCTGTAGCGGCTTAATACAGTGCGTGTTCAATCTGGACTAGGTCCCGGGGGTTTTCTGCATTTGCGGTTTCCTCGTTAACAAAATTCTGGTGTCTGTGTTATTTCAGTTTCCGCATTATATTGTTTTATCTTTATAATTTAAATAATACAGGTTGTGCGTTAGATCATCAATTAGAGTAATCCAACCTTTGGTGGTTGATTGTCATTGATTGATCCTTGGATATTGGTCTTTGGTACCATCCAAGTTATTCCCTGTATTTGATTAGTACTCGCAGTTTCTGTTTGAGGAAATCAAATCAAAAGAGAGATATAAACTCGTTAATGTACTTTTAATTGATTGAGTCTTGTTGATTCTCTTAAAATTATATTCGAGTTTGTCCATACAGATTTCTAAGCAAAATACTGGGTGGTGCTGTTAGACCCCCGCTTTTTCATAATGAGTTATATATCTATCATAGAGACCATCATATAAGTGAAGAAAATTATTAGTCATTTAAGAATTTTTATTGATTTGAAAGATTTATCTTCCGAGACGTACTTTGTGTCCTAAATCGTCTCGAGATTTTTGGGAGAAGTTTTAGAAAATTATTTAACATTCTAGTATGCATAATAGCGGTGGAATCTCGAAATCCTAGATTTTCACCCTATTTGAATACAAAATCACCATATCAATCTTTTGGTCTATTTTAGCAATTTGTGTTTAGTATTTTTCGTTTTCTTAGTATTTTCTTAAACCAAATTTTTAAAAATTCCGAGAATTGAATCCCATACTTACCACTGAAAAACTACATCAGTTTACAAAAATATGATGAGGAAATTGTGGGTTACACTCGAGTGATAAGAGTAGATAAGAGGCCCTAAATCGAGGACAAAGATACAACTCTCGAATACCTGGTTCGTATTGTTTGTTAATTATGTTTTTTTTAACGGTTTTAACATGATTTGTTGAAAGTTTGTTATTTAAAATGGAAACAGAGAAGATGACCGAAGCAATGCTAGATATCAGGGAAGGAGAAAATGTTGAGGCCAATGAAAAATTGATTAATAAATTTAAAAATCTAGAAGATGTAGATGCAGGTGCAAAGTTTGGGAACCGGTGGTGGATAATACAAAGTAAAAGAGGAAGAAAAACCATTCCAAAAAGGAAGTGTCAAGGTGAATCGAGCAGCGCCCAACCTGCTAAATGAGTACGAGGTGGTACGGATGTTGATGAATGAACGGTTTCTTTGTTTTCCGAACTTATGTCCTTAACTATGGATAATTATGAAGTCAAAAATTATGTCTAAACTTATTATCAAATTATGCTTGGTTATATTCTCTAGTTCATGAATAATTGAATCTGGTATGTTTTGAAAATTGTTTGTGTTTGCCTAAGATGCGTCAAAAGAACCAACTGCAATGCGTGTGTAAAAAATGTATGATTCTGGCAGTTTTTTCAGTCAGAAATGGTTTACATTTGCATACATACGACTCTTCCATTACTCCAAGGGCACAATTTCATAATCGGGTTTTAGGGGTGCACCACATAGACTTTTTTTGAGAATTTCATCACTGGTTTTGTAAGTGTGCAGAATCGACTTATATGGATATTTTTAAAGATCGATTCTGGAAAAAAAATAATAATAATTTGACAACCTTCAGAATCGGTCTATGTGGGTGAAAATGCGGGGGTCTAACAAACACACCCAACAATTCGTTTGGAAATCTGAGAGGACTTAGTCCAATACACTTTCTAGAGAATCAACTAGATAGTCAGACTCAATCTAGAATAAAGTATATCAAAGAGTTTAATATCTCTAACTCTTAATGCAATCCGTAATTAGCAAATATAAATATGCGACCCCGATTGAATAAGAGGAGTAACTTGAATGGTACCAAAGACCAATGTTCAAATGTCAATCAATGTAAATCAACAACCCAAGGTTGGATATTATAATTTATTGATCTTAACGCACAACCTGTGATATTTCAATTATACAACAAAATATAATGCAGAAAAGAAATAGAACAGACACCGGAATTTTGTTAACGGGGAAACCGCAAATGAAGAAAAACCCGAGACCTAGTGATAGACACATTTTTGTGTCTGGTATAATCTCAATTGTATATATTGTTAGTGCTCGATTTTGTATTTATTTTTGCTTTTTATGTCTTTGTAGGTGTTTTCGGAAAAATAAGATTTTGCGGCGATATTGGCTCGAAAAGTGTTTTTTGCGTTCATGGGAGGACATTTGCTATTCGGACCCTCACTTTGGATAAGGGGTAACCTAATTACTAAGGGGAATCCCATTTCCAGGCATATGCTAATCGCACCCCTACTATGGATAAGGGGCAACCATCTTCAACATTCAAAAATCAGGTTTTGGCGGGAAAAAAGTGTAGTTAAAGAGAAGTTTTGGCAATCGTGATTTGGAGGAGTTTGAGGTCGATTAAACCTCTGATTTTCATAGGATATACTCCTTATGGGTCTAGGGATCTGATATGGGTGTTTAAATCGATTAGATTGGGCTCAAACGACGGATTTTTCTCACAACAAGAAAATATGGAAAGTCACATGTGTGACCTGTTTTAGGGAATTTTAGAGTGATTAAAACGCTGTAAACCTTCCCAAAGATTTGTATCTATCTAAGGAAGAGTTTAGAATAAAAAGGAAAGCTCAGAAACGCGTAGAAATCCTAAAACAAGAAATTGTCGCAACTTGGCCGTGAAGAGAAGGAAAGATATTTTGGAAGATTTGGGAGAGATTTAATCGGTATTTTTGATATAAATAGATGTCTTGGGTCATATAGAAGAGCTGTCGAGAGTTTGGGAACCTAAGGAGACCCAGAAAAAAGAAGAAATCCGAGCTTTACCAAACTCTGTTTCTGCTGCTGCTGCTGCTGTTGAAGAAGAAAAACAGCTGAAGAACATTGACCCTCGGTAGACAGTCGCAGAAAAGTGTCACTGTTTAACAGCTGAAGAACATTAAGTTGTTCAGGGCAGTCTTATTCTAGGGTTTTAAAATCAGCGACAAAGCAACAGTTTTTCTGTAACAGTTCCATTGTAACAGCTGTTTTGCAACACCAATACACTGTTGCAAACAGTCTGTGTTATTACTTTTCACTATTTTAATCATCTTTTGAGCAACAAACACATATTTTGAGATCATGATTAATATGAGGAGCTAAACCCCAACACTAGGATGACGGAGGAAGCCATATTTCATACGTGTGGTAATTATATTTAATTCTTTATATGACTTTTTGCATTAATTTAATCGTTTTATGATTTTTCTTAATTAGTTGTGAAGTCGTATGATGATGTATGCTTGGTCCAAGTGCTTTTGATGCATCATGCTAGTGATTTACAGTTAATCTTTTTAAAATCTACCCTGGCAAAGAATTAGATTCAATAAACAAGAGCTATAATTGTCTAAGAATTGATTTTTGAACCACATGGTATGGGGTTTGGTGGAATCATGAGTCTCAGTAATCTCTCGACATTGTGACAAACCTTGTGTATATATTTTCTTTATTTTTAATGTTTTCTATTATTAAGTCTGAAATGAGTCTACACAAGTCCGAGTTGAACGAGCTTTATTTACCACTTAACCCTTCCTTAGGGTTTAAAAATAAAAATGTCCAAGTCCAAAAATAAAAATGTCCAAAAGGGAAAAGAAAAATTACAAAAATAAAACCCTATTTACAGTTTCTAAAAATAAAACAAAATAACTATATACAAAATCTTCTTCTTCACTCCTTTCAGATTCCTCTTTTCTTTCCTTCTTTGGCGATGCTTTCCTTTTATAGTACTTTTCTTTTCCTTTGATGTAGGGTTTAGACTCGTTTCTCACCCACAACACATAAAATTACCGAAACCAGCAGAAACTGTTTTCACCCTCAAACAACTAGGATGTTCTTCGGGAATATAAGTCCGGGTTATCAATTGGTTCCTGCTCACCTTGATTTATCAAAAGACGGAACAAAACTCGTAGATATATTTGTGGGAGACGGATTTATCTATTGCTGTAGACTTTTCTGTGTGATACAGATTTGTTTATTAAAGTCTTCGACTTTGGGTCGTAGCAACTCTTAGTTGTGGGTGAGATCATCTAAGGGAATCAAGTGTGTAGTATCATGCTTGGATCAGAGACGTAAGGAGCGTAATTGTACCTTGGATCAGTGTGAGATTGATTAGGGTTCAACTACAGTCCAGACCGAAGTTAGTTTGTAATAGGCTAGTGTATGTAGCGGCTTAATACAATGTGTGTTCAATCTGGACTAGGTCCTGGGGTTTTTCTGCATTTGCGGTTTCCTCGTTAACAAAATTCTGGTGTCTGTGTTATTTCTGTTTCCGCATTATATTGTTTTATCTTTATAATTGAAATATCACAGGTTGTGTGTTAGGTTCAATCAATTAGAATATCCAACCTTTGGTTGTTGATTTGAATTGATTGACACTTGGATATTGGTCTTTGGTACCATCCAAGTTATCTCTCTAGTATTTGATAAAGACTCGCAGATTTCTATTTGCTTGAGTATAGATCAAATCGAGAGATTGAGATATTAACTCTTTGACATACTTTTATCTAGATTGAGTCTGACTGTCTAGTTGATTCTCTAGAAAGTATATTGGAGTTTGTCCATACAGATTGCTAAGCGAAATATTGGGTGTGGTTGTTGTACCCCGCTTTTTCACCATGTTTTCAGCTAATTTGCCGTCTCTGAAAACATAAAATACTGGGATTCCAGATCTCTCTCAATACTTGCAAGTGATTTAACACTAAGGAAATCATCATTCATTTTTTTATGTTTCAGTACTGAACAAGAAGGACCGTAGTATAGTTTCAGTTGTTAATGGAGTCTCCAGTTCACACACAGTAGCAATGGATTTTAGCAAGTAGTAATGAAGAAAATCAGTTGATTATTTATAGTTGTAGATTTGGTTGTAACTTGGATCTCAAGATTTAGCTGTTTTCAATTCTTATCTCTGATAGCAGATAACACCGGACAGAGGTGGTATTTTAAGGAAACAGGGACGCGGTAAAATCGAAAAGGCATTTTATGGCTTTGTTATGCTCACCCCATCTAATTAGTTAAGGGTACTTAGTGTCAAAATTGTTATTTTAAAAAATAATCCCAAAACTAGAAGGCAGGTGAAATGAAACAAAAATCAAAATGGACTCCTCTTGACACCAACATCAAATGTGTTTCCATTTTCGTTTAATGAAACTATACGCTTGGTATAGATGGCGTGAGTTAAAAAAAACTTGTCAAACTATATATATCATCTACCATTTTTCTATAAACTCTCCATGAACCTTACAGTCATTTCCACAAACTATATATAATTATATATCATCTACCACATTTTTATAATAACCTTCGTACATGTATAACACTAACATTATGTTTAGGATAGGATGTCTAACGGATGGGAGATATTTCACCCACATCAAACCCGTGTATGCGACCAGTTTCAAAAATTCACCGGTATCCAATCCGCCAAGAAACAGATTGGGTAGCCACCCACCAAAATGAGGATAGGTTTGGATAAAATCCACGGATTTGGATATTTTTGCTCACCTCTAAGATTCTGATTTAACTCTTAGTTACAGGGCTCTCTTTTGGCTTGTATGGAGGTCTTAGGCTGTCCCCCTCCAGGCTTTGTTTTTGTTTTCTTTGATCAATAAATTATCTTCGTGTGCTCATTAGATTTCAGTCGATTTTCTTAAGATGCAGAAGAAGATTCATACCAGCCAGAGCCAGCCACCACATACAAAAGGAATTGTTTCCGTCACCACATAAATATGGGCCTTTAAAATCCAAGTCCTATAAATAATGAGTACAGGCCCAGATTACTTGTAACCACTGAAAGAAACACACATGATAAGTGCAAACAAGCAAAAATGAATTTCACCTCGAAAGAGCTTACTTGAACCCTTAAGAAAAACTTGAGCCAAATGCTGAAAAACAAACTATACATTCACCAATAGTTTACATAATCACACTTTCTGTCAGTCTATGGAAATTAGCCCTGCTGCATCACTCATCGTCGTCGTCTTCTTCTTCCTCCTCGTCAATTATATCTTCGTCATTCTCTTCTTCTTCTTCTTCCTCGTCCAGTCCTTCATCATCTACTATAAAACCTCCTAGAGTTTCATCATCTTCATCTTCGTCTAGTGTTTCATCTACTATAAAACCTCCTAGAGTTTCATCATCTTCATCTTCGTCTAGTGTTTCATCATCTTCGTCTTCTTCATTAGCATGTATTGTGTTCTTCTGGGATGAGCTTTTACTACTGCCGACATCTAGAGTTTTACCATTCTTATCCTTGGATCTTGTTTTGGTATATTTGGGTCTTTTATCCATTCTCAATTTTGATATCGAAACCTTCTCATCCTCACTCTCACCTGTCCAGTCGTCATCTTCCATGGCATTATGTTTCTTCTTTCTCCCTAGCCCTTTCCTCTTTCTAGACCTGTTTCCTTCATCATCTTCACTATCTTGTTTTTGCTCTTCAAGGAACCAGTCCAAATCCTTAATCCCTCGTATTCTATGTTTTGGATACTTGTCAAACTCATGACCCACTTTCAAGAACCCAAACTCTGCAATTCAGAAATATATAAAGTTGTTGCAATCAGTGCGACAGGCAACATGACCAAAAACAGCACAACACTTGGGTTTAGCTAAACAAGACCAGCAAACGCGAAATTGTTAAAATGCAACACCCTACAAAATGGCAATGGAGATGTTCGAAGGTAGAGCTCCTTTAGGTATAAATTACATAAAACATGCTACTTATACTTGGTTGAACAAATGCAATTAGATACATATATATATATATATATATATGTTTCTGACACAGAAGAATTCAATGCATAACAAGAAACTAAAAACTAAAACTTCTTCCCGGCCGTAAACTGAAGAGGCAAGCACTGATACAGATTAGTTCTTTACTTCGGCAAGTAAGCAAGTCATATTAGAAGCTCGTGACAAACATAAACCAACATTCAACTTTCCAAATATCAATTTGAAACAACTCATTCAAGCCTAAAATATGACAGCATTAGTCCATACAATCAATAAAACGTAAACAAGCCTCAGTTTTGATACGCAACCTCTTATCTATACTTTGCGACATAAATTTAACCACGCAACGCAAGATACTGAACATGCTTAACCAAAAAATCTTTCTAGTTGTAAAGCGAAGAGCAAACCATCGATTGACAGTAGTGATCAAATTAGAATCTGGCAAACATCCAAAATTTTCAAACACTAGCACCTCTAAACTCGTTCCGGTTCGACCCTATCTAGCATCAACCATTGACAGCATTAGTTCTTACCGGCAACGAATTCCATCTAAGCTCATAAAAATTCCTAAGTTAATCAATACCGTAATGAAGCCTATGTGCATTGAAATTAGTCAACTACTTCTACTTGTCTACTTTACGATATAAATGAATCCATTGCAATGCAAGACACTTAAAAGTCTTAATTAAAACATCTTTCAAGTTGTAAATCGAAGAGCAAACAATTGATAAACAGTAGTGTTGTAATTGAATCATATTAGAATCTTTCAAACATCATTCAAATTTCCAAACACTGGCACCTCTAAACTTCCAAATTTTGGTTCGACCCTATCTAGCATCAAACATTGACAGCATTAGTTCCTATCATCGAATTTCATTCTAAGCTGATAAAATTTCCTAAGTTAATACCATAATGAAGCCTATGTGGATTGAAATTAGATAACTGAATCCCAAATTTCATTAAAAAAAAGAAAAGAAAAAAAAGTCATACATACCTTTAACAGGGTTAATCTCTGAAGCATCAAACCCTACTTCTCCCTCACTTGGAGTACTTTCTGCCATTTCTGTATCCACTGGAATCCTTTCAGTTCTATCTATTTCCTTGAAATCTCTGTTTCCTTCCTTTTCTTCTGGTTTTCCGTCAAAACCCCCGATTTTTCTCAAAGTAAAAAAAATGGGGTTTTTACAAGAAACGCAAAAACCATCACCAACCTTCAACTCTCCTTTTTCCGAATTCCTGAAAACCCTCATCTCTTTGGTATCATTACTCAAGACCCATATTGGATTTTTCCCCAAAACTTGAAAAGAAACCCTAGATTCTCCATCTTGTTTATCGTTTTTCTGGTCAAAATTGGAGATTTCAAGTGAGATGTGTCTACGAGAAACCGTTCTATCATCAAATTGAAATCCTAATCCTCTTCCGAACTCTGTGATTGATCTCTTCTTAAGTTGAATTTTGGTGCCATCTTCACCTTCGATCTCCATTTGATTTCTTCTCTTTCCACTGTGTCTTTGAGAAAGGCGGTCAAATATTTGAATATTGCGTTTTGTACTAGAAAACCTTCGAGTTTCCACTACTTCTCTTGAAAGTTGAAACCAGAATACTGTATTTGACAGCGCCGTCACACCGCTACGTTTTGACAAAAAAGGCAATCATGAACATGACTGCACAAAACCGATCCAACCCACGCCCGCCTGAAATTATCCGTACTCGACCCAATCCATCTAGGAGCGGGTCGATTATGGATCAGAGCATCAAAATTCATCGTATGGTGGGTCGACTGTGGGTGACAGCTTCCCTCATCCGACCTAACTCACCCACCCACTTAAATATCTCTAAGTTAATCTAACCCTTAGATTACCAATCATAGATGAATCACAACCGTTGAAGTAATGATATATAATGCTTAAATCTAATCATCGCTAACTTCTTTTCACTGAAGACTGAAGAGTCTTCAATCAGTTGAACTAATTTTTTGTTGTTGTTAGTTTTATCACTTTGCATGCAGTTTGCAACTTTGCACCCACTTCTTACTTCTTTGGATTTTAATTGTCATTTGTTTACACTTGACTTGGGATCAGCTTTTTGATAAAAGCTATTACATCCAATCTGTAAGAGTCATAATTATTTGTATACAGGTAATTCTATAACTGTAATGTAATTTGCATTGTATTTTATGGTGGGTAACCCACCACCCACCCGATTCAAACCTACCGTAATGTGGGTCGGGTGAAAATCGACCCATTTTTATGTTGGGTTGGTTGCGGGTGACAACTTTTGTTATCCACCATCAGTGGGTTGGATGATGGGTGAGGCAAAAACCGACCCATGTGCAACCCATGAACTATGAGGCCACATTGAATGGGCATGTTTCTATAAAGTCGGTATCCCTTATGGCTGACCCACCTATAAAAATGACAAAAATGCTTGATGAACCGAGTAAAAGACCATGCCAAAACCACGTCTTTCACAGATTTTCAATTGATGGTGGCCTCCTGCTAACTCCATCAAGTGTGGGACCCGTCCCCATGTGAGGGGGCGGTTTTTACATGGTTCATTTACTCGGTTCGTGTAGAATCATTGTAAAAATGAATATGATCAGTATAAAATTGATAATTTCTTGCTAAGGATCAAGGCTGCCAATGAGGGGACCGAATTCTGGGAGTGTACCAAGTTTCAAATAAAACAAAACAATTTTTCATATAAAACAAAATAGCTTTAGCCTTGGACTTGATACACCCCCAGAATTCGGTCACCCCCATTAACAATCTTGCTAAGTCTAATTTAATTTCCTATTTTGATTAGGATTTATAAGTAGGAAACTAGACATTGGGAAACCATTTAGTCCTACAAAAAATATATTAGGTTAGTTTGGTCCTGTTGACCAAGTCAATACGTACCTATAAAAATGAATATGATCAGGATAAACTTGATAATTTCTTGCTATGTCGTCTAATTCAAGGCTGCTAATGGGGGTACCACTTTGTTTGGGGGTGTACTAATATACATATAGGACAAAAAAAAAACAAATTGCCTTTGGGTATGTACATCCCCAAGCAAAATGGTATCCCCATTAGCATCCTTGGTCTAGTTTAGTTTCCGATTTTGATTAGGATTTGATAAATAGGAAACTAGACATCTCACCACATCTTGTTTGGATTTGGTCACATAGATAATTTTTGCGATGTATGAGAAGTATCTATATAAGTACGTATTATAATAATTCATATTTGTGATATTATTTGATTTTACGAATTTAATCAAGTATTTGAGTATTGCAGTTTTCTATTTTCCTCGGCAAGCCGGACAATTAAATACTTTTTTTGTGCTTTTGGATGGCATAGAAAATAATTTCCTTCGTTTACGTCGTAGAAAATAGTTTCTTTTGAGTTTTGCATTTATTTAAATGATAATCAAAGTTAATATCAAGCATTTTCAGCGCCTAATCTATTATCGAAAATCACAAATTTGGTGAGTTAAATTTGCATCAATACCTATGAAAACAAGTTTATTTTTGACAAATTAACAGACTAGGAAAATGGGGAAGATGTGGCGGGCATATTTGAATGTGGGAACCACAATGTTTTCGGGCTTGGGAACCTGATGAATGTCGTACCGCTAAAAGTGGAGAATTACGAGATGATCGCATAACGGTTAGTTAAACAAACCATCCTTGAGCCTAGTATAGTTCTACTATCGTTGTGGTATAAAAGACACGTTACATTCACCTGAAGTGTCGTTCATTATTGTTAATCTCTGTCGGTCGTCTTGGAAGGACTGGGACTGATATCAAGATAGTATTTATGTCAACAAAAATTAGTTTACAGTTTATTGTGAGTTTTACATGACAATATAAATTCTTACATTTATTTAAGTTAGATAGTAAGCGAGAGAGAAAATCTGATCAGTTATCTCTCATGTACTACGTGTTACTATTGTTTTTGACACCCAGTTGCTACCTTGATAAGATAGAGTAATACGGAATTGAAACCTTTATTAATAAGACATTCCCACCGGAGGTCCATGGGGACAATCGTCGACGGTATTGGTTAACTCCAATTGTGTCTCATTTAAATTCTCCCACCAATAAATTCCTAAGGTGTTGGATATTACTCTGTTTAGTCCAAAAAGAGCATGATATCTAGATTCAACATAAATTAAGGTCCTTCCAAGGATTGCACTGGAATTGCAAAAATTATTTCGTTGCAGTCGCCATTATCATTATAGTAGGAGTTCACTCCAGTAAAGTCACATTCCCTGAAAAGTAGTCTTGGATCATAATCATCTCCCTCCTCTTCATCCTCTTCTTCTTCTTCCCTTGATTTAATATACTTGAGACAGTTGAGAGAATTGCTATGGCTGTTCATATCCCTTAGGAATTCTCCTGGATTACTCTCTATCCAGCTTAAAGATTATGCTACAAAGTCCTCTTCAGTTATATCACAAGGAGGTTTTATGGGAGGAGTAGTATTTTTTCCTCATTTGTTATTCTGTTGGAAGCTAAATACTAAAAAAATACACAAGTAAACTCTACGAACACATGTATCAAAAATTGAACGTGCAATAGTCGTCATGTTGTATCGTTTGTGATGACAAAGAGAGTTATGGTATGTGTGTATGCAATTTGAAGATAATGAACTAGTCTATGCTTGCAAAATGGTGTTTGAGGTTTGGTCAGGAGAAGAATAGGTTGTGGTGCAAAAGTATTTTTCATAATCGTGGTGATGGATTTTCTTGTTGGGTTCCAAAATAGATTATCTTCACATGGTGTGTCGTGATGGAAGATAATTGTTGCTACTGCAAATTTGGTATATTAAAATTCAGTTCTAATAATACACTTGGGAAGGGAGATTTTTTTCTAAAACAATATTTGGAGTGAAAATACATTTCTTGTTACTACTTTTCCATCGTTATACAAGTTATCTTGTTATAAGAACACAATCCTAGCTGATATGATTTCTGCAGATAGAAACTGGAAATCAACTTCAAAAGGAATTTCACTGAATTGGAAACAAACTTCTTTGCTCAACTTATGCTCAGGATTGGCAACTTCCCAGCGGTGTTAGACAGCCTGCCTGACACGACAAGATGGTCCCTAAACAGCTCTGGTACTTTCAACGTCAAATCTCTTTATTCTAAGTTGGTCGAAGACTATGGTATTCAAGACTTCCCTCATTATTTTGTTTGAAATAAGTCAATCCCTCCGAATATCAACTTTCTGATTTTGTGCATTATTCATGAGAAGCTAAATACAACACATCATGCAGATTAAAGGTATTGATATCTACAACTCATGTGTTCTTTGTGGTGATGACACGAAATCGTATGATCAAGTTTTCCTGCACTGAAAAATAACGCATATGATTTGGTCTTTGGTTTTGCTTAGTAATTGCTAGTCTTGGGTTGTACCGGGAAGTATGAGGATGTTAGCCTATAGTTGGTATCATAAGCTCTTTTAAAACTCAATAAATTTTATTTGGGATCTCATCCTAGCTGCAGTGGTCTACACAATATGGATGGAAAATACAAACGTACTTTTGAGCAAAATTATATGTTCAATACTGAAACAGATTTGGGAATGGTAGTAAAACGCTTGGTTTTAACTTGGGCTAGTGCAGCAGCAAGAAGGATTCATCTAAACTTTTCCAGCACAGTTCATAATAACTGGGATGTTATTTTTATTTGAAATTAGTGTTTCTTCTGTAATTTTTGCTTTTGTTTTAATCTACCTCTGGTAGAACTCTTGTACATTCATCTTTTTTCAATATATCTTCTCTTCTTATTAAAAAAAAGTAGGCGTCATGTTGTAGTCTAACCGACTGTGTCAACCAGTGTAACTACATAGTCGTCAGCTTTATTTTCAAAACAATGACGACCTACACCCAAAAATTTACACAGGAAAAACAAAGTTCATGTGGCACTAAGTCGTTATGTCTTTATTTTCATCAGTCGCCATTAACATTATCAAAAGTCTTCATAATCTTCATCCGAAGACCTAGACAATTAACTCTAAACAACATAGGTCTTCATGATGCTAATACATATACCTTGACAATATAAGCCCTGAAAATCACCATTTTCGATAATCTAACCTAATATAACAATTGGTTTGAGTTTAGATATCACTTGCAGCCTTCTTATCATCGTCGATGTGTTTTTTCAATATCTTCAAGGATTTTAAGATTGGGTTCACTGATCTCAATGATTTTAACTTTTTTCATACCTTTTTCCGTTGATTTGGAGATTTTGGGATCAATAGTTGTATCTGGGTAGTTATTGTTGTTGTTGACTCAAAAAGGGCAAAACATATTGAGAAAATATTTATTTCTTACCAAGAAGGTAAATAATATATGTACAAAAGAATCTCAATTTAGTAGAGCTACTAAGAAAGAAAATAAAACCAAACTAAAATTAATGCATAATTGCTTCCCATGTGTACAAAATTGTGTTCAAGATGTACCCTGAAAAATATCTATACTCACGCACTAGTTGTATATAAAAAAAATTGACACTGTTAATCATATCATCTAGTGTTTTACACGTTGCATCTCTCTCGATCCAAACATCCCACCATGCTAATATCCCACTAATTTTTTCTGATATTAGAGATTGTAGCCTTTCTACATTTCCATTCCCAAATGGTATGTATAAATGACTCTTTAGAAACCCACTGTAATCTATAATTGTTCAGAATAAAAATCCAGACACCTCTCAGTGTTTCACACTGCAAGAACAAATGATGATTAGACTCAGGCGCTTTCTTACAAAGTAAACAACCATTAAAGGTAAAGAAGTTTCTGTAAATATCCACGGTGGGAGTTGTATTGTAACACAATGACCAAATAAAAAATATTACCTTTTGAGGGATCTTAGAGTTCCATAAGCATTTGTGTGGAAAAAGTAATAACCCATCAATCTCCAACATCTTGTAACATTCTACGACTGAAAAGTTTTTACCTTGTTGCCAAATTCTCCGATCTCTCCCATAATTTTCTGATTGATAGTAGAGATCAAATTTATAAGATGTGAAACATCACTAATTTCCTCTTCTTTTATAAGTCTACAGAATGAAAAATTCCAATTCCTGTCACTAGTGCTGCTGTCCAGAAGGTCACTAATAGTAGCATCTTGTAGCCTACTAATCTTGTAAAGATTTACGAATAAAGACTGTAAACTCTACATGTTCAACCATGGATCCTTCCAAAAAAGAATATTATCTCCATAGTTAACCTATAAAGCTGAATTCTGGCGCACGTCGTCACTGCATGCACTTAAGACAATTCTTTCTTCGTCTTTACGACGATTGTTTATTCGCTCTATTAGCTATTATTTCAAATATATATGTTGTTTCTTGGCTTGTTATTTTCGATTCTTCAAGAATACCAACGATTTTTCTCAACATCGTTTTGGTTCATTTCAACAAGAGGGATTTTTATATGGCATCCAGATTCGTTTGGATTTATAAGATTTTGGGTAGAATACTCCATCTTATTTGGAGCATCTCTTAGTGAAGAACACAATATTTTTAAATGGCGAGAGTTGATTCCAGTTACCATCATTCATCACTACTATATCTACAAAAATTGGATGTCATTACAGTTCATGGATCCTTCTCTTTGCGATGTACTTGCAATTGGTGTCGTCATTTGTAGTTGAGTTTTGATTATATTGTATTTTGATACTTTTTATAATCTTGTAAGCAATAATGTAATCACTATTTTGGTTTGAATGAATTGAAATGTCATCTCCATAAAATTAATAAAAAAAAAAAGTAAGTATCATCATACTATGCGATTTTTGTTAATTTTTTTTTATTGTTTTGATGATATTATTTTTTTCATTCTTATTAAACTTTTGTTAAGAATCAATAAAATGAAGAGTATTTGAAAAAGCGGGGGTAAATTTGTTCGGCAATCTGTATGGACTAACTTCAATATTATTCCGAGAGCACCAGCTTATAAAGCAAGCTCAACCAAGAAAGATATCAAAGAGTTATATCTGTTTTTCTCAAATCAATCAGCAAATCAAACATATAGAAATCTATGAGCCTGATTGATGTGAGAACTACTTGGAAGGTGACCAATGCCGAAGTGTCAATCAATCTATTCCCAACAAACAAAGGTCAGATTTACCAATTGATTGAACTACGCACAACCTGTGATATTTCAATAATATGATCAAATATAATGCAAAAAAGAAATAACACAGACACCAGAAATTTTGTTATCGAGGAAATCGCAAATGCAGAAAAACCCCGGGACCTAGTCCAGATTTGAACACCACATTGTATTAAGCCGCTACAGATACTGGTGTTAGAGCACTGCTCGGTCGAACTTGCAAGCGTTGCTATCTCAAGCTTGTTTGTCAAGTTTAGTGATCAAAACTATAAGTCTTGATTCTAGTCTACTTATAGCTATGTCTCAGACTAGGATAAATTGTGTAGTTGAGGTTTAGAATTCACGGCGTTCATCAAATGAAGACGAAGAACTACTAAGGAGAGCTTGTGGAACTTCATCAACAAAAGATGTCTAGAGACTGAAACTCTTCTATCACTCGGAAAGTCTATTTTACTCTATCTCATATATTGAGGCAAAAGTCGTATAACTATACAGTATTCCATTATACACATTTGATATTTCGAGCTGAGTTTAACTCGCTTACGTTGGTAAGATTTCGCTTTAACCAAGTTTATCTTATATGCTTGAAGGAAGTCAAAAGATGATCATGTGAAAATCGCCTAGTAACATCTTACATGATTTGTGTGAGACAATCATTTGATGTAGACCTGGAATGTTTCGCATTGATTATTTCAATAACTTGAAAATAGCTTTGATCTAATAGTTTGTGAAAACAACTATTGTCATCTGCTAAGAATGTTTCAAGGATTGAAATAGAATTTAGAACATTTAACCATAATTGGATTATAGACATGGTATACGTACTTGCATATATGTTGATCCAAGAACGGTTTAGTATGCATACCCGTACGCGTACTGGCGAACTCAGTTGAAGTCCTGGAACTATTGTCTGCGTGCGCGTACTAATTCAACTGTTTTTTTTGGATGTGTGATAGTATGCGTACTTGTTCGCATACTGTCAGGCACAGTCCAAGTCCGGCTACTTAAGTGTGCGTACCCGTTTGCATACTTGAGTGGGTTATGTTCTATAACCGGTTGTGCGATGAACAAATAAATTTATATAATAAGGAATGAAATCTTTGCAAACCGTGGCTATAATGCTCATGCACTTATTCGAGTGAATCAAATCGATTTTGTTTCTATTGTGTTCTTGTATACTTCTATGAGAATATAACAATTGAAAAACTCTATAAATAGTTTCATTTGAGTCATTTGAAATAGTTGTGATTAAGATGAATAAGGTTGATAGGAAAGTGTTCATATGAATAACTTCAATTAACTATTGTTGAGCCATCCTAGTGTACACGTTTAGGTACGGTTACCTATATTTAAATGAAGGTACATTTCATCTGTGTGTAACAAGATAAGTCCATATAACGGTGTAGAGATATTTCTCTGATTTCAAGAAACCTTAGCTTGGCTCTTAGATCAGGTTTCATCTAATGATGAATATTGATTGCTTTGTTCCAAAGCTATCAAACCCTGATTTGAAGACTATATAAGGGAGAACTCTAACAACTAGGAAACCTAATCCCCACACCTCCTGTGTGATACTAGTTGCGACTGGAGTCGATTCTCCTTTAAACTTAGGTTTCTTCCAAAACCCTGTAGGTTAACGACTTGAATACTTCATCGGGATTATGAAGGCAGACCCAACTATTTTCTCTATAGTTTCGTGTTCTGGTCTTACTTCTACTATCGTGATTGAGTATTATCTTTTCTAAAGATTTGCTTGTGATTTATCTCCGATAGGTAAGATTAAAAAAAGTCACAAACATCTTCGTCTCATCGTTTGTGATTCCACAATATCTTGTTTCGCTTCCATACGATAAAGATTATTGTGAGGTGATTGATAGTACTTGGTTGTTCTTCGAGAATATAAGTCTGGTTTATCAATTGGTTCCTGTGCAGCTTGATTTATCATAGTATGGAACAAAACTCATAAGTATTTCTGTGAGAGACGGATTTATCTATATCAATAGAAGACATATTTGTTTATCAAGTCTTCGACTTTGGATCATAGCAACTCTTAGTTGTGGGTGAGATCATCTAAGGAAATCAAGTGCGTAGAATCTTGCTGGGGTTCAGAGACGTAAGGAGCGCAACTATACCTTGATCAGTGTGAGATTGGTTAGGGCTCAACTACATTCCAGTCCGAAGTTCATTGGTAGTAGGCTAGTGTTTGTAACGGCTTAATACAGTGTGGTGTTCAAAGCTGGACTAGGTCCCGGGGTTTTTCTGAAAATTTCCGGTGTCTGTGTTATTTGTTTTCCGCATTATATTTGTTTATATAATTGAAATATTACAGATTGTGCGTTAAGTTCAATCAATTCTTGAATCCGGCCTTTGGGTTGTTGATTGACACTTGGATATTGGTTTGTAATACCGTCCAAGTTATTTCTCTTATTCAACCGGGCTCGCAAATTCCTATTTGTTTATTGTAGATTGAATTAATAAATTGAGATATAACTCTTTGATATACTTTTCTAAAGATTTTAGTAATCTGATTCTATGGATAGTTGTATTATCTCTGATAAACGCGTCACTAGATACAAAAAGTTATGTTTCTGTGAAATCTATTAAAGAGAAAGATTTGTCAATCTCGAATATAGACGAACCTTGTGTTCCAACGAAACAGCTTTGCATTGAAAAGTGTTATCCTGATTACCTTACCGACGAGTCTGACTCTGAAGTAGAAAGGGAAGCATCCAAATAGAGTGCACTGATTATAAAATTTGTTAGAATCCAGGCGTATGAAATCAATCGGTTGAAACACAAATTCAATGTTCTTGTTGGTATGGTAAATGAGCGTGACTCTCAATTAAAGGTTCTTCGATAAGAAAACTCCTCAGTCTGTTCTTCACGAACTCTGCTTGAGGAAAAGCTCAAAGAGGATGCTTTGGAAATAAAACGCCTTTTGAGTAAACTCTCTATTCAAGGTTTTTATAAAGAGTCCACTATACAAACTTCTTCTTATTTTTCTGTAAAAATTCAGTCCCAGAAGCTAAATCGAAATCCCTTCCTATTGGAAAAAATGTAGGTGTATTTTCAAGTGATCAAATGATCAATACGAAACATTCTAAGTCTACACAAAATGGATGTCTCACACAATTCATATTAGTTGTTACCAGGAGATTTTCACATGATCATCTTTTGACTTTCGTCAAGAATATAAGATGAACTTGGTTAAAGCGAAAGCTTACCAACACATATTTCGAGAAATATGTAAGCGAGTTAAACACAACTCGAAATATCAAATGTGTATAATCGAAGTCTATATAGATATGAGACTTTTGTCTCAAATAGGAGACAAAGTAGATAGATTTTTGAGTGATAGATGAGTTCAATTCCCCACATACCTTTTATTGATGAAGTTCCACAAGCTCCCCTTAGTAGTTCTTCGTCTTCAATCGATGAACGCCGTGAATTCTAAAGCTCAACTACATATTCTATCCTAATCCGAGACTTAGCTATAAGTAGACTAAAAATCAAGACTTATAGTTTTGGCAAATAAAATTGACAAACAAGCTTGAGATAGCAACGCTTGCGAGTTCGACCGAGCAGTGCTCTAAAAATCTTCCCCTTTGTCAATTTTAGTGACAAAACTATCAATATATATGGATTACAAAATAAATAAACTTTGTAGATTCTCATCCAAATGTTTGATTTCCTTGGTTCTTCAACATTACTCGAAATCTTCGTCACTTCCAAGTACTCCAGTGATTCTGAACGTGTTTAAATGAGCATCATAGTTATTGAAGATCCGTAGCTATAAAAATGAGAAAACAATAGCTCTCAATCATTATTATGCTCATAATATTATTACACAACATCAAAGTTCAATTGTATCATAACTTTGACAACAATACTATGGTGATATGTATCACTCTCCCTTATATAGTCTTCAAATCAGGGTTTGCAATCAATGTTACTTTGGTAACAAAGCATTCGATATTCACCGTTAGATGAAAACCTGATTAGGCTCAAGCTAATATCTTTCAACCATTAGATCGAACTTAGCTTGTTACATACAAATGAAAAGTGACTTCATTTAGATATGGGTAACCGTACCTAAACGTATACACCTTTTTAGATCAACAATAGCTAACCGAAGTTAGCCATATAAACACTTTCATATCAACCTTGTTCATCTTAACACAACTATTTCAAACGACTCAAGTGAAACTAGTTATAGAGTTGTTCAATTGTTTATATTCTCATAGAAGTATACAAGACACAATTGAAGCAAAATCGATTTTGATTCACTTGAATCAATTCATAAACATTATACCCACAGTTTGCAAAAGGTTGCATTCGTTATATTATAAACGTATTAGTTCATGAACAAACCGATTTTAGAACATAAAGTATGCAAACGGGTACGCATCCCTAAGTAGCCGTACTTGGTCTGGGTTCGCCATATGCGAGCGGGTACAATACTTTCGTACACCACCAAACTCAGTTGAATTCCCGGACTTGAACTTACGTCGGTACGCATACGGGTATGCATACTATGGTTCCCGGACTTGGAATAACTTGCAACAGTTAGCATACACGTACACATACTGTTCTATGTACAATTAATGGTTAATTGTTCTAAACTCTCATTTCAATCATTGAAACATTCTTAGAAGACGGGAATACATGTCTCACACAAACTATTAGCTTCAAAGCAATTTTCAATGATCAAATGATCATTACGAAACATTTCGAGTCTACACCAAATGACTGTCTCACACAAACCATATAAGATGTTACCAGGCGCTTTTCACATGATCATCTTTTGACTTTCGTCAAGAATACAAGATGAACTTGGTTAAAGCGAAAGCTTAGCGACACATATTTCGAGAAATATGTAAGCGATTTAAACTCAGCTCGAAATATCAAATGTGTATAATTGAAGTCTATATAGCTATACGAATTTTGTCTCAAATAGGAGATAGAGTAGATAAACTTTTGAGTGATAGGTTCAAGTCTCCACATACCTTATGTTGATGAAGTTCCACAAGCTCCCCTTAGTAGTTTTTTATCTTCAATTGATGAACACCGTGAAGTCTAAAGCTCAACTACACATTCTATCCTAATCCGAGACTTAGTTATAGGTAAACTAGAAATCAAAACTTATAGTTTTGGCAACTAAACTTGACAAACAAGCTTGAGATAGCAACGCTTTCGAGTTCGACCGAGCAGTGCTCTAACAACTACCCAGTTTGCTGCTTCTAGCAGTGTGAATGCTTCTGTATCTTCAGAGCTAGAGGCATAGATGGCCCCAAATCTAATTTGGATAGCCGTACCTTAGACCGCATGCTTCTTTCATTAGTAATCTTCATAAGTGCTTCAATTTTCTCATCAAAAAGGATCGTCACAATTGAGATAGAAAAGATTCAATCACAAAAGAACCATACTGGTTAAAATTTTCATTGACTAAAATCTCCGGAAGAAGAAGAAGGAAGTGTAAGAAAATTTTCAATAGATCTAGAAAAAGTTTATGATTTCGAAGAAACAACAAATTCTTCAGAAGAAGAAGAAAAACAAATAACGAAAGCAGGCTTTCAAGGGGTATGAAAAGATTCGTCAGAAATTGAAATACAAATTAGATTTATTGTTAAAGCAGATGCAATGTTCAACCCCACCTGAGAAATATGTTGAGTTACTGTATCCTCCAAAAGACCACCATCAAGAGTCTAAAAATCCCAATTAGATATCTTTTTGTATTAAAGTAAAGAAGATGATATGTAGTTGATTCATGATGAAACCCAACTTTTGCTCTTACCTAGTGTTTTAGTTCGTTGTCTCTCAATATTTATTTATACTTTTACATTTACGGGGGATTGCATTTTAAGAGGTAACTTTCGGATATTCTTCCTAGCCTAGATCTTATTTGTGCAATGATGCATGAAAACTCTGGAGATTCAAAAGTTGAAACCAAACTGAGTGTTTTTTTTTTTTGGGTTAACATTCAACTTGTGCCGGCACTAACCACCGCCTAGAATAGAAGTACACGGCCCACACAGATGAGACTTTCAAGAAACTCGTATAAATACTCGCTCTCCAGTCTCCTCTCGTCTATCTCTACCTACGTCTACTCGTTTTCAAATTTCAAAATCTCAAGAATTCGAAAATAAAACTCCCGCCAGAAAACACGATGAAAACTCCGATCCGCAAACAACTACAACAACGAAGTCCTCCTAGTAATTCATCAAATCCACTTAAACGAACTGAAAATCTTCTTCACCACGAATCCAAAGATGTAAGTTGAAAACCAAAATCTCTATCTTAATCGCTTTCTTCTTCACTTCATTTGCTGATTTCGTATTTCGTTTTTGTTTTTGGTTTATGAAGATTGAATCTTTGTCTCAGATGATGACTTCACCTGTTAATGAAGAAGTTAAAGTAATTTCTTCATCAATCGAATCATCATCAACCGAATCTTTTGAGATTCTTGATTCTGATCTTCTTGTTTCTCCTACAACAGATGAAGTAACCAAAATCCCTATCTTAAATTCTTAATCGCTTTCTTCTTCACTTCATTTACTGATTTTGTATTTCATTTTTGTTTTTTGTTTTTGAAGATTGTTTCTGAATCACCGTCTCCGATGATGAATTCACCTGTTGAAGAAATCAAAGTAACTTCTCCGGATACCGGATCTTCAATCGAATCTTCTGAGATTTTAGATTCTGATCTTCTTGTTTCTCCAACAACAGATGAAGTAACTTCAACTTACTTTATATATTCCCATAATTTGATTGATAAATTCTGAATAGAATCAATTTTAATTGTTTCTTGTTCTTTTTGCAATTGCAGAATCTTGTTTTCAATACAGAATCATCTGGCTCAACTTCATCTACCAGTTACTCTGTGAATTCAACTCCAGCTAAATCTGACGAATCTCAAACCTCAACCGCAACTGAAATTTCCAAAGTAATTATTAACATAAATTTGAATTTTCCTCACTCAGCTTCACCTGAAGTCATGAACAGCACTGCGAACGTTTCACCAGATGAATCTTCAGAATCAGAAGTGGAGATGATGATGATGGTAGATCTTCTCAAACGATCTGGGACTGATTTGAATCGGTTGAAATCGTTACTAAAAATCGATGACACGAATCTCAAGGATGACCTTTCTGAGCTTATGAGTGGGAAGGTGCGGATAGGAATTATCTGTTTCGTCGTATGGATCGGTGTGCTTTTGGTCATCCTGCTGCGTAAATCAAGCTGTGGACTATCGGATTCCCTCACTCCCCCAACTTGATATCCTGGTTTGGTTATGTTGATCACATTTTCTACGGCTAGGTTTGATCATCTTTAGATATTTTTTTACTTGGTTGCTGATTGTATTACTGATGAAAAATAAATAAGCTGATGATGATAATGATGTGACTAGATTTTATTGAGAAACTCGTAAATGAAATAGATTCAGATTTTCACTGAGAAAGTTGTGTGTGATTTTTATTTTCTGCTATGATAATTTAGGGCTTGATTAGCCATTTTATGAGATGCTTGGATGTTGTAGAAAATTTGATTGAACTGGTCATTATGTATCTATGAATTGAATTTGCTGAATTACTGGATTATAATGGTGTAAGTTACTCTATTGAAGATGCAAGGGGGAAAGTCCCCCCTTCAATTGTATGTCTAGATTGAAGATATAAGAGGGTATAAATGTCTATATAAAAGTGTACCACAGCTTTCCCCACCACAAACAGGTAATTTAGTTGGATGTGGAGGTGTTACGATTGTGGATGCCATCGTTTAGCAAGAGAACTTCGATTCCTGTTTGTTATCCTTGTTTCTCGAAGTTAAATTTGTTATTGTTCTTTGGTTCTGAATCGAGTTTGATTCATCAATTCGGACGCGCCAATGTAGAAAGGATATTAGGAAGAATACCAGTACATCATGTCTGAAACTAGAGGAACAAAATGTTAGTGAAATTGGCATTAGCGGGGGGTGGGGGGATGGGGGTTGGCTGCGTTGTTCAATATGGATGGTGTTCTTTGTGATGATGAACCATCTCGAATGGCTGGGATTGATTTGTTTCCTGAGATTGGCGCGGAAGTTACAGCTGAACATTTGCACCTTTTACTGGAACTGGTAAATTTCTGCATACACAATAATGTCATTAAGACATTCCTCTTCTTTATCTCATTAGCTTTAATGATAATTTTCTATGTTGTGTTTTCTTGAATGGACTATCTGGGGAGACAAATATTCTAGGAGGTGTTGCTCCTCTAAAGGGAGTTGAGGGATTTGATACGGAGGTGGCAAAGAAACGGTTGAAATACATCAGTAAGGTAATTGACGTGTCATCTATCCGTAACTCATTTAAATTGGGAAAGGAAATGAGATTTGAGTGTTGTAACTTGTGTCAGATCATTTTGTTTTTGCAAAACTTCCCGCAGTTTACCAAACCAGACTCTGGAATATGATTTCCTGGTGCCCTTGAATTTATTGCTTCAGTGTAAAAAAATGGTCTGAAAGTAGCTGTTGCTTCCAGTGCTGATCGGATCAAGGTTGATGCAAATTTAGCTGTTGCGGCTTTACCTTTGTCGATGTGAGCCAATATAATTTTTCAGCTAATGTTTGTACATCTGTAGCAAACCCAAAGTCGCATTGCCAGATTACCTTCTAGTGGTCATCAATTTGGTGGTGGCCTATAGATTACTTACCTCCTAGTGGTCCATTTGTACAGTGATCTGTTGTTTATAGATGAATGATTATCTCAGATCCTAGTGATTTTTAAACTTACAAACATAAAACGTCACAATCTCCCTTATGTTGCTTGGTTCCCATTCTTGTTATCCAAGTCTACGACTGTCTTTTCTTAAGTAGCATAAAATTAAATAGAAAAAATGGGCCTCACATGTATTATTTTTTATGTACGACTAAGCTGCTCAGTGATATCAAGGATGCTTATGGTGGTTTTGCTTGAATCCTTTTCCAATGATTTGAGTGATACGCTGCTTTTTAACTTTTCCTTATCAACATTTCCTTGATCTGACTGTGTTGGGCATCTCATTTGACGCAATTGTATCAGCAGATGTGTTTGAAAATTTGAAAACCTGCGCCAGATCTTTTCTTAGCTGCATCAAAATACCTTAATGTGCCCCCTTCTGAGGTATACCAACTAACAGATTCTCCAGAGGGGTTTTATCCATTTTTCAATGTAAAAAAGGTCACCAATGTTTGTTGGGTTTATCATCCTTTCGTATGTGATGTGATATTCTACCACATCCTCATGATCTTGCGTCTGACCCAAGATTGAGTGTTTCCACTCTTTCATTTTCCAACATTGGCTGTCTTACTTCCTCCCTTCTTTCCAGCGTATTGTCATTGAGGATTCACTCGCTGGAGTTCAAGCTGCAAAAGCTGCACAAATGAGGTGAGTCTCTTCGGATACCTTTACCAGCATGCATTGTGAAAGTTTACCACACATGGTTCTGTTTTAAGACTTCTTAAAGCATATTCTTGAAGACTGGACACTTACTTTGTACTAGTCCTGGTTCTTTTGCAAAAAAAATAATAATTCTGCAACATGTTTTTCATTTTCATGTACTAAAGGCTTAGTTTTGGTATAGCTGTGATAACATCATAACCAGAAGAAACAAGCTGGGCGTGCTCTTATCAAGAAGGAGATACCAAATATCTCAATTCAAGACATTCTTGGTGGTGGTGGTGTTTCTAGTTGTGATAGTATGTAATGGTCATATTTGTAGTTTATTTACATCGATTACCCTGTTGCATCCATCAATAGTGGCATGCTGGAAGATAGATATTGCAGTAATTCTAAAGAAAGATTAATGATTGATGGTTTACTGTGTTGTGGTAAAATACTTTCTTTTCCAAGAAACTGGTTACTGGTTTACATTTTGATTCTTTTGTGTCCTACTCTTTAGCTGGTTTACTGGTATATGAGAAACATTGTTGTAACGTTGATTGACTGGAAGTAGCTCCGGCCAATTTATTTTATTTTTATATAGGTTTTTGTTTTTAACATTTGTTGCTTAAGTTTTCAGTCTGTGGTGTGTGTAATTTTGCTTTCTAAAATTTCTGTAGTTTAATGGAAAACCCTAGAGCACTTCTAATGCAGGTGGATTTGCATGTAGATTGCTAGAGGTTCAGATGATGTCAGAACCGGATGCTGAGAATGCAGACGCCACTTTTCAGATTTTATCCCAACGATTGAAAGTAATTATTTAGTCTTTTTAACACTCTTGATTTTATTTATTTTTCGCTTATATTGGTATGCACTATCTCCAGGGAAGTTGAGTAGAAATCATGATTTGTTCGCAGCAAATATGGGATGAGGTTGGTGCGAGCTACGCTGAACTCGACCAAACGTCGTCTGAGATTGACAAGGGTTGCTGGGACTCTTACAAGAAAATAGTTGATCAAGCTCAAAGTCGACAGCACGCCCTTTCAGGGTTGTGAGGGAAGAAACCACTTACCAGAAATTATTGCAGAAATTAAGAGTAAGTATTTTAGCCAAATATAACACTCATAATTTGATTTTTCTTCTTATAACTGCTATGTGCTTTTCTATTGGAAAGCTGAGAGTAAAAGTCATGATTGTTTGCAGCAAATACGGTTCGAGGATGGTAAGCATGTTGAGGAACGCAAAAATATGTTGCGTCAAATAGAGAAGGAATGCCTGGGCGTTTACGAGAGAAAAGTAGATGAGGTTGCAGCGTGGAAAGAAGAACTTCTCTTTGGTGGCTCTTATAGAACTGAAGATTCATAAGGAGCTCCGTGCTCTCGGAGAGGGAAATGTTTATGTAGTGAGTAAACACAGGTTTTACACCTACATTCCAAACTATTCTCTGATGATTTCTTCAGATGCATGTGGCGGGATTAAGTTAATTACAAACTTGCAGTTCGTACAAGTTTAATTGAATAATATAAAAATTTGATATGTTACTAATTGTTCTACAGCCGCAGTCGACAGAGACAATCCAGGAAGGATTAGACTATGCAACAATACAACTATGTCAGATCGAAGATGAGACCAGGCAGGAATTTGTTATTGAATTTGAATCTCAAGAAAAGGTACCATGCTTCACCCAATCTATCATCTAACTTTTAAAGTTTTGGTTGGTTTATTGTTTGTTACTTGTGAAAAAGTATGCAGGAGTTTGCTGATGCTCCCACAGTTTACTGTTAAGATGATCTGAGGAATTTAATCCTAAGCTTCAGGTGATCTAACATGTATAAATTTTGTTTGGTTTATTGTTTCGGTTCGAACAATTTGATAGTGGACTTCTCTAGGCCCAATGACTGTTAAAGCTTGGTCCTTCTGGAAGGAGAGATGCACAATGGTGCTTAACAACAAATTTTCCGAACCCTAAGAAAACAATTCAAGCTATCACTGCTTTTCTAAGGACCTCAGCTAGAGTTCATGAAGAGAAACTTAGTGCTGTTATAATGATATGCCATAGTCCATAAACAAGTAACAGTTCACCTGGATCAAGGTGTGCCATGTCAATGGAGATTTAAGAGCCGACCATTTGGAGTGCTTGGCGGTCTTGGAGGCTGTTGCATGGTTTATTTCTCTGGTCTGAAAAAGATAATCCTAGAAACAGCCGTTCCAAAGTCTGACAAGCAGAATTCAATGTAAAAGCTCTGACGTTCCCTGGGAATGACAGGAAACATTGAAGATTTTTTTATTTTTATTTTAAATATCTTTAAACAGTTGGTCGTGTAAGATTTTTCTTTTGGTGTACTGTAGGATTTCTTGCAGTTCCAAAAACACAGACCCATTTTCCGGCCCAATGACTTTAAATGGATGCCAATCTGGTTTCTTAACATACTCTTGCCATATGATGCTTAATTGAGCAGCTCTGAGAGATGCTTCTACAGTTGAAAATCTTTCCTTGCACGCATTTAAAAATGGCTACTCAACATGTCCACCTAATAAAACTTTACATGCGACTCAAATCAATTGATGTAATGAAACTCGGTCTAGTCTCAAATTTCTGACTAACCCCTCTCTCCAATCCTCCACCTAATGCATCCGCTATAAAGTTTATTTTATTTCCCACACACAACAAATGAAATTCACCTTCATTATAAGACTTTTAACCTTGCCTGAACAAAAAGTTCGGGAATTATACTCGTATAATTCGCGAATCCGTCCGTATCGACCGAATCCGTACATATCAGCCGTATAACTGGAACCCCGATTTAGATTCGCGAATTTCCAGCTCGGAACGATTTTAAGCGTATTTACGAATTACCGAATCATACGGCCCGTATAATACTTTACCACATCATCACTCAATTATCACTCTTTATTATATTTTTGACTTTTAAAATTTTACATACACCAATCTGATTCCAATGCCACCAACATGTATGTTATTTGCTGATTGTAATTCATATATATCATATATATAGTCCATGTCAACTATTAAATTATTGTATATAAGGAGGGATTATATTAAAAATGACTTTTTAACAGGATAATATATGCCGAATTTTGTACGCCGAATTCATATCTGTAAAACGAATTATACACGTACGTATGCCGTTCCGTATTACCGTCGTATCACGAATCGTTGACCGGATTTTTTACCGAATTTGAATTTTATAAATCCGTATAATACTCGTACGTATCCCGTTCCGAATATTTTACTGTATCCCGAATTGCTAACCAGGGAACAAACCATGGTAGTTTGTCTGACAGAAAAGCTTTTATTGCAACTGTAGAATCAGAGTTTATAAGCAAGACTACCACCCTATTTTTTACTGTAAAACCATAGGATTAGATTTGTATTTACTGTAATACTTGATTTTTTTTACCTGATAACAATAATTGAGTTTTAGTCATCAAAATGGAACCAGAAATACGATATAATAAATTTTTACCTGATAACAATCATTTCATACACTGTTTATACATGTATACCTATCTATGTGCATGTATGAGTATGACCAACACAAATGCTATACTCCCTATCTGAGTCGAGGATTTGTAATTCCTCAGTTCACTACAAAAAGACTCTTTTACATAGAGACTTACAGAATTTTGGAGAGCAGCTAACTAACGCCACATCTCTTACACCGATCATTGCGTGTGAACATAAAATGAGACCTGATTCCTGTGTGAGGATGAGGATGCAGCAGGCAAATATCTCCACTCTGGGGTCTTCCTATCCAGTAATTTTGTCCAGAAGAAGACATAAGGCAGATCATCGTCAACCGACTGCATCTCCAGCTCACCAGGTAAAGATATATCTCTAGAATATGTCTCTCCTGTTTGATTAACTTTCACTGTAGTTGCAAGTTTCCTCACAACCACATTCCACCATGACTATTATCAATATTAGGTAATCATCATTAAACTCTTCATTGATTATCAAGACTTAAATCGGTTTACAAGATGGATACAAGTATTACAATAATCTTACTTGCTCCTAGATTTACTTTCTTTCTCCTGATTTCTTATCTAACAATCACTCTAAGAACCCCCTCACAAGTAATAACCTCTCCTCTTTATATAAGACCTTACATAGTGGATGACAGCTAAGAGATCCTTTATTTTCGGAATCTCTATGCGATACACTCGCTCATGTACAATCACTCGTTCTCGCACAGACCATACTTCGCACAGATCTTCACACTTTACTCGTGACTTTGCTGACATCATCCATTACGTCATATCAACCTTGCTGTGTGCGATCTCCCTCGTTTAAGTTATATAGTCTTCACTTCGCATACTTACTAACATGTGCGATATCTCACTCCTACATTCTGCCTCTTCTCATTTCGCTTATTCTACAGGGTGAGCGGTATGAGAAACTCCCACCCTATATTATCGCATATGCTTGTCTTTTCACATTTTGCTTTGCCGACAATTTTCCGAAATTCCGTCTTCCCTTGTTTACACGTGTCTTTTTAACCATTCATTTTTTGACACGTCTTTTTAACCGCTTGTTTCTACCCATTCATTTTCTCGCATTAATGAGAAGAAATTTTGAAAAACGGGACACACTTTTCCTATATATCTTCCTTTATCTTCTTCTTCATTCTTTTTATTTCTTTTACTCTTCTTCATCTTCTCTGCTACTGTTCTTTATCAAATAACCTCCATTCCCATTCTTTAATGGCTCCTGCTGGTAAAAAGATGGAGACAGAATTTATCAAATTAAAAGACGAACTTCATTCGAAAGGTTATACACTTTCTCTTCCTCCATCAACTGATTATTCCTCCAAACTTAATTTTGATTTGATCAACTCTGAACAGTGGAGTAATCAGAAAGTCATTGTTTCATTAGGGCAACTTCAAATTCTTCCAATTCCCCTGTATAACCCTGAAATTCCTCTTTTCTATAAAATTCTTGCTGATGAGAGATTTGCACGGGGAATATTTCAACTGAGTGGTGATGCGATTAGAATATTCTCGTCGCGCAGCTGGATTAGAGTCCTCTTACCCTTATGAGATCCGAAACAAATTGTATCGCGATAAAATTATTGATCCCACTGAATATACTCTTGATAATTTCTCCAATCATTATTATGTTGGGCTTATGAAAAGTAATTCAACCAAATGGGTCGTTTGCTTAAGAAGAAAAGACGCCATTGCTGAAGATAACAGAATCATGCGAGACGTTGACTGGAATGATAAATCCAATAACAGTGCTCGCCGATCTAATGATTCAAGTTGGCTTAATTGTCCCACTATTTTAGAAGGTCCCTACATTTCTGGTAAAGCTGAGGATGGTTCTGATCTTCCGCTTCCTGATAATCTTTCTTCTTATCAACCTTGGAAGTTCGCATTGTCCGAGAGTGAGACAAAGAAAGTGGTATGTCATTTTCGCATAAGTATTCTCAATCTCGCATAATCTTTCCTCTAATTTCTTATTTTCTAGTAATGATTCAAGTTGGCTTAATTGTCTCACTATTTTAGAAGGTCCCTATATTTCTGGTAAAGCTGAGGATGGTTCTGATCTTCCGCTTCCTGATAATATTTCTTCTTATCAACCTTGGAAGTTCGCTTTGTCCGAGAGTGAGGCAAAGAAAGTGGTATGTAATTTTCGCATAAGTATTCATAATCTCGCATAAATGATGACTACACGAAGAAATGGTGGAAGGAGACAATTAAAAGAAGCAGTAGAAGAAGCTGGAAAAACTCCTTTTACTAGACAAATCCAAAGGGAAGCAATACCGTCCAAGTGCATCTTACCAGTTTTTACTAGTATATTGTATGGCAGTGCTTTTGCAATACAACATTTGAAAGCCTACACCCGATCTCTATTGCAATGGAAAAATAATGATGCAGTCATGTGTAAATATTTTGCTGCGAGCTTGGTGGGAGAAGCTTTGAAATGGTTTGAAGGGCTACCAGTAGAATCCATTGGGTCATTTCACCATTTACAGAACGTCTTTTTAGGACAATACATCAGCAATAATATGTCAAGACCAGGGATTGAGACAACATTCGGACTTCGCAGAAGAACAAATGAGACTTTGCGTCATCTAACAACACGCTGGAAAACCATGTGTAGCGAAATGGGAAGACGAGTAGATGAGCGACACCTTATTCTTGCATTTATCAATGATCTCTTTGCTACAGATTTATTGTACATACAAATCTTTCGGATAAAGGATACGATAATAATGTCAGAATTGCGCGAATTTCAAGAAGAGTACATAACACTTGAAGAGAAACAAAGAGATATAGAGTCGTACCCAGTTGCAATACCAGATGCGAAGGGTGTAAATGCAAGTTTACTTCCAAGATTGACAAATACTGTTGCGAGTACATCGCAAGGGAATCAAGGAAGGAATGTTACATAAATGGAACAAAAACTGGTAGTCATGGGTAGTGCAGATCAAGCAGAGTTTGAAAAGCAACATCAAAATCGCGGAGGTACTGATACAATTCAACCAGGAAGTTCTGGAGGTCCACAAACACATTATAATAAAAAAAATGGAAGAATAGTGTGGGAGCAGATAAATTTTCCAAAGTTGAATACCACAGTGGATAAGATATGGGAAGTTGCCATCCTAATGGAAGATATTCCAGAACCACATAATGCAGGAGACGAACCACCACTAGGGAGGAGGAGTAAAGAATTTTGTGTATATCATAGATTTCACGGTCACACAACAAGTAACTGCATAAATTTAAGGAAAATCATATTAAGGATGATTGAACAGGGAAATTTGAACCATTTCTTAGCACAACCAAATAATTTGCCACCACCACCACCAAGGGGAAATGAGTATAAAGCGGATAATGGAAAGAATGTACATATAATTGAAGTGGGTGCGAAAGCGAAGAACTTGTATTGTAATTCGATTATACATTCATTCAAGAATATAGAAGATTTCCATGATAATATCTTAAGTAGGGTGTATGCGAGAGATGTTGAAGGCAAAGAGATCCCAAATCTTGTGAAAGTATCACCATTAAAAGAGTGGAAAAAACAAGTTATCTCATTCAGCACGGAAGAAACACCAGGCGTAGGAGAATCACATGAATGTCCATTGGTTGTAAGGTTAGGAATTAATCCAAATCCGAAAGTAGAGGATGATGAAGAGGATGAAGCAAACGCATGGGCTATGAATAGAATACTAATAGATACTGGGAGTTCTGTTGATATCCTTTTCTATCACATATACAAAACTATGGGCGGAAGAGATGATGAGTTAATTCCTTCAACATACAAAATTTATGGATTTAATGGAGCTGCGAACAAGCCAAAAGGAGAAGTGACAATGCGAATTCGCCTTACAGAACCTATCAACGGACATTGTTTATGTGTAGTGGATGTCGAATCACCTTATAATGCTTTAATTGGTAGACCATGGTTGCACAATATACTGGGGGTGGCATCGACATTTCATCAATGCATAATGTTCCCTATGCCTACTGGCATTGGAATAATCAGAGGAGATACAATTGAAAGTAGGAACTGTCAAGAAATCGACATTGATAAGTGCGAAGAAAGAGAAAGTAAGCGAAGGAATTGGAAACATCGCATTGCAGAGAGTCAAAGAGTTGAGAAGTTAATGTTAGATGCAGCATATAAAGTTGAGGAATGCACAAACTTTTGCAGAAATTAAAGCTGAGAAGTTAATTGTAAACAAATAAGCAGAATACTGAAGCAGAATCTTCTGCGAATAACAGTGCTAAGCGAAACAAACATATTGCTTCTATAGAAGAAGGAGGCACACAGAGGCAGAAGTTTAATTTTCAAGACAAAAACAAAGGATACTAAGAATCTCGCATAGAGAACTAATATTCTGCAAAACATTTGCAAGCTGAAGGAGAGAAAAAGAGTAGTATGAGGAATGCACATGCTTTTCTTTATGCGAAACAAAAACAATAAAAAATCTTTGTACTAGAGTTGTAAAAACTCAAGTATTGGAAATATGGAATGAGAAATTCAAATTTCATATAGTGATATTACGTCAAAGAACAAAGAAAGAGTTAAATCTTTAAATAAGAACTTAAAATAAGGCAACAGAAATGATATTTATTATCAGATAGACTAGGAATCTGAATATGGCGTGCAACCTAGTTCGCATACATGCAAGAGGAAAAAGAATATATAAAAATAAGACCTATCGCACGTCATAGTCGGAGAAACCTAAAAAGCATGACTCAAGGGAAAGCAACACCGACCCTAGAACTTGAGTTGTGGAGATTTGAGGTGAGAATAAACGAAAATTCCCATTCGGGAGAGATACCTTAAATTTTCAGTCTAAGATAATAATCTTAGATTGAGATCCTAAGGTAAGAAAGTCTCTCTCAAGGAGTGCAGAAACTCGATCAGGGAGCCGAGGTACTCGGTTGAGTCAAGAGTGCCCGGGGCATCTGGAGCGTACCTTGCCACTCTTGACAAGTCCTGACTATGATGCACTCGGTCCGAAGATACCCCGCCTAGGGTGCAGTCTCGCAACCATAAACCTCATCGGTAGTGTATGCGAGACTGCGAAATCAACTGGTTGTTTAATTACCGGATGGGAAGAGCCATAACCTTAACCCAGTAGAGGTAAGCTTCCTTGAAGGGGCAATCAGAGGGGAAGATAAGGACGAAACCCTCCATTAGGGAGCTTAATTGTGTCAAAAGACGTAAATGTCATGAGACTTTTTACTCACGGGAGTATTAATACTTGTCATATTTATGCGATAAAACTTGAAGAGGTAATAATACAAGCAAAAGGTAAGACGAGATCAATGGGTCGATACACTACAATGTAAAGACTAACTGCGATCTCGCCGCACAGAAATAAGACAACATAAGACCTTTACATAGGAAGGCAAAATAAGACCTCAGAAGAAAGATCACATATACTAATGATTATCTTAAATGAGAAAAAGAGAAAAAATTATTGAAGCTAATGCGATAATGTTCGCACAAGAAGAATTTTATGATAAATGATATAAATCATACTTGGCCTATCAAGATGTTTTGCTTCATTGTAGTTACTCGAAAGTGAACTAAGGAACTCTTGTTAAGAAGTCACCTAGAAATATTGCTGCCGCTAAGTTGGGAAGTATTAACAACTCCAAAGATATGCCAAACATTGATGGCGAGCTCTTTGTCGTGCCCTATCCGAACGTTAGAACTCATCCCTGCCATAAGATAACCCTCCTTATAGGTTCATAGAATGAAGAGGGTGATCCGTCAGTTTCTCCAGTGCGTGTGATGAGGTTTTTCCTCCAGAAGAAAGAGTATCCAGCTTCTCATATTGATTTCAAAATTTGCCATAATCCGATGTGCTCTTATGAATGATGAATGAGGCATATGTTAAGCAATGAGCGCATCAAAAATGACCTAACTAAAGGACAAATTGTTGAAGCTGTAATGGCGTCTGCAACACTTCTAATTAGGAAAGATGTTGCGGGTTTGATCACTTTCATTTCTCGATGGTGTCCTTCCTGTTAGAGCACTGCTCGGTCGAACTCGCATGCGTTGCTATCTCAAGCATGTTTTTCAATGTTAGTGATCAAAACTATAAGTCTTGATTTCTAGTCTACTATTAGCTAAGTCTCGGACTAGGATAAAAAGTGTAGTTGAGCTCAAGCCTCCATGGCGATCATCATACAAAGACGAATAACTACTCAAGGAACTGGTGGAACTTCATCGACTAAAAGGTATGTGGAGACTTGAACTTATCTATCACTCAAAAGTCTATCTAATCTATCTCCTATCTTGATACAAAGGTCGTATTGATATATATACTTTGATTATACACATTTGCTATTTCGAGCCGAGTTTATCTCGCTTATCTATTTCTCGAAATATGTGTTGGTAATCTTTTACTTTGGCCAAGTTCATCTTTACTAGTGACGAAAGTCATATTAGTTTCAATGATTGAAGTGAGAGTTTAGAATATATAACCTTGGAAGGATATAAACAATGTGTGGTAACACATACATGTGTAAATCCTTATTCCTTGAACCAAAGTATGCGTACTTTGCTGCTCAGGAAAAACGAAACTAAAGTCCGCGTACCAGTACGCGCACTGTCGAAAGTTCACATCCGGTGAATTTATGCTGGAGTTTGTGAACTGAAAACAAATTTATTCCGGGTACCTAAGTCCGCGTACCAGTATGCGTACTTAAGTTGGTTATTTTCTAAAACCAATTATTGGTGAACTTAAACTTATATAAACTAAGGAATGCATATTTGCAAACTGTGGCTATAAAGTTCATGAATTTATTCGAGTGAATCAAATTGTTTTTGCTTCGATTGTGTCTTGTATACTTCTATAAGATCTAATCAATTGAGCAACTCTCTAACTAGTTCATTTGAGTCCATTTGAACTAGTTATGGTAAAGAAGAATATGGTTGATATGGAAGTTCTCATATGGCTAACCATTTGGTTAACTACTGTTGAACCAACTAAGTGTACATGTTTGGGTACGTTTACACAAACCTAAATAAACTTGCATTTCATTTATGTGTAACAAGCTAAGTTCGATCTAAAGCTTGAAAGATATTAGCTTGAATCTAATCAGGTTTTCATCTCATGGTGAATATTGAATGCTTTGTTACTAAGCTAACTTTGATTGCAAACCCTGATTTGAAAGACTATATAAAGGAGAACTCTAGCAACTGGGAAACCTAATCCCCACACCTCCTGTGTGATACTAGTTGTATTATCTAGATTCGATTCTCCTTTAATATTAGGTTTCTTCTCGAGACCCTGTAGGTTAACGACTTGAAGACTTCATTGGGATTGTGAAGCTAGACCCAATTATTTTCTTTGTAGTTGCGTGATCTGATCTTGCTGTTTCTATCGTATTTGAGTACAATCGTAAGATTGGCTTGAGATTGATTTCTCCGATAGAAAAGATATAAAAGAAGTCACAAACACCTTCGTCTCATCGTTTGTGATTCCGCAATATATTCTTTCGCTAGTCGATTAAGATTATTGTGAGGTGATTGATAGTTCTAGGCTGTTCTTCGAGAATATAAGTCCGGGTTATCAATTGGTTCTTGTTCACCTTGATTTATCAAAACACGTAACAAAAACTCATAGGTATTTCTGTGGGAGACAGATTTATCTATTACCGTATACTTTTCTGCGTGATACGGATTTGTTTATTAAAGTCTTCGACTTTGGGTCGTAGAAACTCTTAGTTGTGGGTGAGATCAGCTAAGGGAATCAAGTGCGTAGTATCCTGCTGGGATCAGAGACGTAAGGAGCGCAACTGTACCTTGGATCAGTGTGAGATTGATTGGGGTTCAACTACAGTCCATACCGAAGTTAGTTTGTAGTAGGCTAGTGTGTGTAGCGGCTTAATACAGTGTGTGTTCAATATGGACTAGGTCCCGGGGTTTTCCTGTATTTTCGGTTTCCTCGTTAACAGAACTTCTGGTGTGTGTGTTATTTCTTTTCCGCATTATATTTTGTTATATAATTGAAATATCATAGGTTGTGCGTTGAATCGATCAATTGGGAAATCCAACCTTTGGTTGTTGATTGAAATTGATTGATCCTTGAACATTGGTCTTTGGTACCATTCAAGTAGTTTCTCTTGTATTCAATTAGACTCGCAGATTTCTATTTGCTTGCATAACTATTGGATCGAGAAAGTGAGATATAGCTCTTTCATATACTTTTATTAAGATTGAGTCTGATTGTCTAGTTGATTCTCTTAAAAGTGTATTGGAGTTTGTCCATACAGATTTCTAAGCGAAATATTGGGTGTGGTTGTTAGACCCCACTTTTTCAATTGGTATCAGAGCAGGCAAACACGTTTAAAGACCTTATAAGTCTGTGTTTGTAGCGATCTGACTATATGGACAGTAAAGTCTCTAGAAATGCTTCACCAGGATTAAAAACCAATCGTAAAGAAAGTTATGATAAACTGGCTATTCTACAGAAAAAGTTGGATGAACAAATCCGGATCAACTCTAATCTTGTTGCAAAAATTGCAATGATCAAGGATTTGAAATCTGTTAAAATTACTTTGATGGATTTGAATAACTCTAGTTTTTCTTCTATGAAGAACATTCGCAAGTCAGATGATAAACAATGTCCATACGTTGTGAAACCTGATATGGCAGAACCGCTCAGACGAGCTTAAAGATGTTGGTCCATGTTTGTTTTGTGATTCCTCTAATCACTTTCAGCATACTTGTATGTCCTTCCAAAAGAGTCTAAAAGTTCCAAGTAATCTTCATAAGAAAACTGAACAACTGTTTATTTCTCTAAAAGGATGTACAAAACTAACAAGAAACCCTAAACAAGAAAATAGTGTTAGCATGGGAACTTTTGCTTTAAAATCATTGTCACCCTTTCAATGTTTCTTGACAGCGGATGTAGCTGACATATGACTGGTGATCTCTCATGGTTTGTTACTACAAGCGATTATGAAGGAGGTCCTGTAACATTTGGAGATGGGAGTTTTTGCTACATAGGCAAGAAGGGGACGATCAAACTACCCGACGCATCTGAGATTCATGACGTAGTATACGTAAAAGGTATGATTGCAAATATTCTTTCTATTAGTCAAATCTGTGATAAAGTCCATAGAGTTGTCTTCAATGCAAATGGATCTGGCATTATGGATAAAACTCATGGTAAAAACAATTGTTATCTTCTGGATACTCAGTTCAGTAACTGTTCCAATTTTACTAAGGTGGAATCTACATATCTTTGGCATGAGTGTTTTGGTCTTATCAATTATCGTCTTCTAACTAAGATCATTAACAAAGAACTTGTTAGAGGTGTTCCCAAAATCAATGCAAAGATCGATGGTGTATGTGGTGCCTGTCAAAATGGTAAACAAACGAAAGTTCACCATAAATCATCTCGAGATATTCTCACTAAAGCTCCACTTGATTTAATTCATGTGGACCTCTTCGGACCTATTTAACAACCCACGGTTGCTGGTAAGAAGTATGCTTTACTTATGGTAGATGATTACACCAGATTCACTTAGGTTGCATTTTTATCTCATAAGAATGAAACCCTTGATGAATTCAAGATTATTGTTAAAAGAATCCAGAACGAACAAGGTTACAAACTAAAGAAAATGAGAAGCAACCGTGGAACTGAATTCAAGGACACTAAGATGTTTGAATTTTGTGACGAACTGGGAATTATTCAACAATATTCACCACCCATTACTTCCCAAGCCAATGAAGTTGCAGAAACAAAAAATAGGAACATTCAGGAAAAGGCCAGGGTAATGCTCCATAACAAAAACTTACCGTTAAGGTTTTGGGGAGAAGCTGTCTTTACAACATGTTATTTGATCAACCGTGTCTACCTGTGGTCTAAAACTCTGAATACTCTTTATGAGTTGTGGTACGGTAGAAAACCCAACTTGCACTATCTCAGAGTGTTCGGAAGTAAGTGCTACATTCTAAAAGATCGAGAACATATAGGGAAATTTGATACTAAAAGTGATGAAGGTATCTTCCTTGGCTATGCATCTGATAGTCGTGGTTTTCGAGTGTTTAATCTCAGAACCCAAGTTATGATGGAATCCTCTAATGTTATTGTCGATGATATTAGTAATTTTCATCATGATAATCCTTCCTGCTGAATTTCCACCAACTGAGACAATTGAGAAAGTCAAAGAAATTCCAGAATCAGTTGAAAGTCATTCCAACTGTTACTGATCCTGACATTTCTAGTAACGAGGATAAGAGCACTGATCAGGCTACTCCTGTTGAACAAGAGCGTGTCCCTCCTCGACACCTATGGGTTCAAAGGAATCATGATCCCAACAGTATTATTGGAGGTAGAGATTCTACTGCTAAGACAAGATGACAACTTCAAAATATTTGCAATTTTGGTTGTTATCTTTCACAAGTAGAACCGAGGAATATTGATGAAGATCTTAGCGATCCCTTTTGGGTGAATGCAATGCATGAAGAGTTAAATCAATTCCAAAGACAATACATATGGGAACTAGTTCCTTGTCCCTCCAATATCAATATTATTGGTACTAAATGGATATTCAAGAATAAGTCTGATGAATTTGGCACAATTGTTAGAAATAAAGCCATACTTGTCGCTCAAAGATATTCACAGATTGAAGATATCGACTTTGACGAAACCTTTGCTCCTATGACACGCCTTGAGTCCATTCAGTTATTGTTAGATCATTCTTGTTTTCTTAAGGTTAAGTTGTTTCAAATGGACATAAAATCCGCGTTCCTAAACGAAAATTTAAAGGAAGAAGTCTATGTCGCTCAACCTGAGGGTTTCGAAAATCCTGATTTCCCAGATCATGTTCTTAAGCTTAAAAAGGCATTATATGGGTTAAAAAAGCACCTAGAGCCTGGTTCGAAAAACTTACTACTTCTCTTCTTAGGAAAGGTTTTTCGAGAGGCGGAGCTGATAAAACCTTGTTTACCAAATGGAGTGGAAAAGATGTTGTCACTGCTCAAGTCTATGTAGATGATATCATCTATGGTTTAACTTCTGAGAAACTTGCAAAATATTTCCAAGTCTCTCTTGGGAAAGAATTTGAAATGAGCAATGTTGTCATTGCCAGAGCCACTTTCGATCCTCCTTTTTACGCTCCCTTCATAGACCATGTGTTGGTTGGAGAATTCAGCGTGCCTTCTAAGTACGCGGAGTTGTTGTTTGAGGGTGAAAATGGTTTCTACTGATTTCAGTAATTTCGTGTGTGTGGGTGAGAAACGAGTTTAAACCCTAAACAATGTACTGCAAGGGAGTACTTTGATTCGAAAGATAAATCTGTACAAATCCGGCCTAAACCAAGAAATGGCCGTTCTAGACTTGCTTCGGTCACAAAGTGAAAGAGAAGGGTTGGTCTTAGGGAGGGAAGTGAAGAGAATGTTGAGACCAGAATAGTTGATTCTGGAAGAGTAGTTGTTTGACGAATTGTATCAGAAAGTGAAACACTAGCAGATTGGGAAGATAACAAGTGATTTCTGAGTGTTATATTCTCCTGACCAAAACTTGTTCTTTGGTGGAAATAGGTGAGACCTATTTATACAAGTCGCAACGAAACGTACCCTGGACTCGTAAGAAGTGGAAACGGTGGAGTAATGGTAACGGGTAACTGATGTGATTTTTAGATAGTGGTAAAAGTGGTTCGATTCTCAGACTTGTGAAGGATATTAATTAGACTTAAAATCTAATATTAAAATAGCAAACTCACTAAAAATTATAGCAAACTCAATCAAAGTTGATATCAATATTAAAAGAACACTAAGGCTAAGATTCCACTATTTTCCAAATTCAAAGTGATTTAATCCAATATTTATATTCATGCAATTTTTTTCTTTCAATTTGATTCTAAACTATTGCAACAAGTAGATTCTCAAAATAACAAGTGTAAATCCGAAGCATAGAACATCAAAAACCTAGGTCCAAGCATGCTCTATCAAAAGAAATAACAATTGCTTAACAAGAATCATTCAAACAATTTTCACTCAAGGCAAAACAATCATAAAAATAATTGCGATAAATAAATAAATAAGAATATACCACTTTTTGTTGGAAAAATAGCTTCCTCTATCGCCTCAACAATGGGTTTTAGCTCCTCACATTAATCACTTGCTCAAAATACATGTTTGTTGCTCAAAAGTTGATTAAAAGAGTGAAAGGTGTAAAGCAGCTGAATTGCAACAGCGTAAAAGTGTTACAGATCTCTGGTACAAAGAGGAACAATGATTACTGTTGTATATAAACGTTACTTATCTTCTGTTGTTGAATAACGACAGTTTTCTGCGACAATTGCTTGTGCGTCAATGTTCTTCCTGTTCTTCCTCTTCAGCAGCAGCAGAAACAGAGTTTGATAAAACTCTGATTTCTTCTTCTCTGGCTCTCCTCAGGTCCCCAAACTTTCAACACCCCTTATATATGACCCAAGCAATTTATTTATATCAAAAATACCGATTAAATCTCTCCCAAATCTTCCAAAATCTCTTTCCTTCTCTTCACGGCAAAGTTGCGGCAATTTTTTGTTTTAGAATTTCTACGCGTTTCTGAGCTTTCCTTTTTATTCTAAACTCTTCCTTAGATAGATACAAATCTTTGGGAAGGTTTACAGCTCTTTAATCTCTCTAAAATTCCCTAAAACATGTCACACACGTGACTTTCCATATTTTCTGTTGTGATAAAAATCCGTCGATTGAGCCCAGTCTAATCGATTTCAACACCCATATCAGATTCCTAGACCCATAAGGAGTCTATCCTATGAAAATCAAGGTTTAATCGACCTCAAACTCCTCCAAATCACGATTGCCAAAACTGCCAATATTTCCCGCCAATTTTCTGGATTTGAAACCGTTAAGAAGAAAGGGCGCCCCCTATCCAGAGTAGGGGTGCATTTAGCAGTTTCCTTAAGGGGTGTCCTGGGGGTGCCCCTTATCCAATCCGGGGGTCCGAATAACAAGTGTCCTCCGGGTGCTTTCCGTCAACTTTTCGAGCCAATTTTTTCCAAAAATGTTTATTGGCCAAAAATACCTACAAATAAATAAAACACCATAATAAGTACAAAAATGAGCCCTAACAATATATAGAATCGAGATAAATCGGACATAAAAATGTGTCTATCAAATACCCCCAAACCTATTATTTGCTAGTCCTTGAGCAAAAATAAAATAAAAATAAAATCCTAACTCATTGTTGCAGGCATCGTCGATTGCATTTAGCGTATGTAATAAGCCTTTAAACCCCTAGGTGTCCCTAGTGGCGGAGTGTTGTCTCCGGAGGGCTTACCATAGGTATACCCATAAAACCTTTATACTCCAGACCCTAGCTATCTACACAGAACCTTGGAAGGCACTAAAGAATCTCCTTGGTTGGCATACTTATTGACTACAGGAGGAAGTACCCTGATGAGAAATTCCAATTGCTGTACACGAGTTCGCACTCAAGCATACTAAAATTCATATAAAGTGACAGAGCTCTACTCAGATAGTTGCATTATGGACATCAATATCCGGAGTCAAAACTAATCACATGGATAGATCAAGAAGATGGATACAGAAAAACATAGATGGTTTTGATGTTTACTAGGTGAACGGTATTTCTCATATCTGTCTGAAGGCCTCCGCTAAAATGAACCTATCCTAATGGACTGAGATACTAGTCTGACTAATATCAACACACTGGCATATACAAGGGAACCAGTGATTGATAATCCTAACTCTAGGTCAACACACTGGCATATACAAGGGTTTCAATGGTCGACTTTATTGAATTTATTCCAGTTGGTCTGATGGCCTGGTCTCAATTTCTCTTATCTTCTTTTCATTTTTTTTTGTATCTCAATCACTCTAATTCACCCTAGCATTGGTAAAAACTTGAATCGTGAGCCCCACCTAATCACTTAGAGAAACATAGTTTAAAAACGAAACAAAATAAAAATAGAAGTGAAAAGGACTCAACGAGATATGGTGAAACTATCATGTTATTTATAACACCTGAACTCTGTGCTTTTATGAATAGACTCTTTAGATGTTGCCATCTAGTCATATTGGTTCCTCAACTCCTACAACAAAATGCTTCCATCCACTTAGATTGGTTAGTGCCATCCTAAATAGGGATAAATTTCTAGGCTCTGGAGTTTATTTATTGCAACGAAAAGGTAACAAAAAGTTCTACCCCACCCCAAAACTTAAATCTAACATTGTCCTCAATGTTTCTAATTAAAGAACAGTACCAAAAATATAAGTATCATGAGGAAATAGTAAAGAGAGAAGTCGGAAAGATAATACCTGGGTGAAGTGTAACCAAAAACCTACAAAAATATTATACAACATACAAAATCGCCTCAATGGTCAATCAAGGTAAACAGGGTCCTCCAGAGGGACCTCCTCAACATCACATGTAGGAAAAGGCTCTAAAAAGGGCTTCGATCGTTGACCGTTAACCTTCGAATAACTACTACCATCTGGTGTCTCAATCTCAACAGCGCCATGAGGAAAAACAGTACGGACCACAAAAGGACCGATCCACCGAGAGCGCAACTTCCCGGGGAATAGATGCAAACGAGTGTCATACAGAATAACTTTTTTACCTGGAGAAAATGACTTTCGTAAAATATTCCTATCATGCACAAGTTTCATTTTGTTCTTATACTCCTTAGCACTATCGTATGCATCTCTACGAATCTCGTCCAACTCATTGAGCTGGAGCTTTCTTTGAGCTCCTGCCTTGTAAAATGAAAAGTTTAAGTTCTTAATAGCCCAATAGGCTCGATGTTCTAACTCAACGGGCAGGTGACATGCCTTTCCAAACACTAAATGATAAGGTGACATTCCAATGGGTGTCTTAAAAGCAGTACGGTAAGCCCATAAGGCATCAGTAAGCCTCGACGACCAGTCTTTCCTGTTTGGATTAACTGTTTTCTCTAGAATACGTTTAATTTCCCTATTGGAAACCTCTACCTGACCACTAGTCTGAGGATGATATGGGGTAGCTAATTTGTGGGTAATACCGTATTGTTTCATTAAAAGAGCAAACAGCCTATTACAAAAGTGTGAACCTCCATCACTAATTATAGCTCGCGGCGTACCAAAACGTGTAAGTATATTCTCTTTCAAAAACTGGACTACGACCCTGTGGTCATTCGTTTTACATGGAACCGCCTCAACCCACTTAGACACATAGTCTACAACGAGAAGTATGTAAATATAACCAAACGAAATAGGAAATGGACCCATAAAATCAATGCCCCACACATCAAAGACCTCAATCACTAAAATCGGGTTCAAAAGCATCATATTTCTACGGGAAATGGTTCTTAACTTCTGGCAACGCTCACAAGAAACACAATGAGTATGAAAATATTTAAACAACGAAGGCCAGTAAAATCCACACTGCAAAATCTTAGCAGAAGTCTTCTTAGCACTAAAATGACCCCCACATGCATGTTCATGACAAAAGGAGAGAATACTGGACTGGTCACTCTCAGGTACACATCGCCTATTGATCTGGTCTGGACAATACTTAAACAAATAAGGATCATCCCAAGAGAAATGCTTAACCTCAGCTAAAAACCTAGAACGATCTTGCTTACCCCAGTGTTGAGGCATTCGACTAGTAACAAGATAATTCACTATATTTGCATACAAAGGTGATTTGGAAACAAAGAACAATTGTTCATCAGGAAAACTGTCCCTTATAGGAAGGGAATTATTAGGGGAACTAACAACTAGCCTAGACAAGTGGTCTGCTACTACATTCTCTGCACCCCTTTTGTCTCTAATGTCTGGACAGAATTCTTGTAACAAAAGGATCCATCTAATCAATCTAGGTTTGGTATCCTTCTTAGACAAAAGGTATTTCAAAACAGCATGATCAGTATATATTACGATCTTAGAACCTAATAAATAGGATCTAAACTTATCCAAGGCAAACACGATGGCTAGAAATTCCTTCTCGGTAGTTGTATCGTTTATTTGGGCATCATTCAGAGTTTTGCTAGCATAGTAAATAACATGGAGTAATTTGTTTTCTCGCTGACCTAGCACAACGCCTATAGCATAATCTGAAGCGTGGTGAGCCCGGGAAGGTGTGTAAAAATGAAGCGCAATGAAACGCGGGCCTACAGTAATACCGCAAGTGCACGGTCGTCGGTTGTAGCTCGTGCAAGTACGGGTCGATCCACAGAGATTGGGAGTGTTTTGTAGTGTTTAGCTATTTGGGCTCTAAATTGCTATTGGGCCTTGATTAAGCTTTGGGCTCAACTTTACCCTAACAGTGAAGTGGGATTGGTACTTGAAATGAACTGAGCTGAGCCTGAAATGAACTGAGCCTTGGGCTCAGTTGGCTAGGTGCTGAAATGATCTAGGCTTGTGGTTTAATTGGCTGGGCCTCTGCTCCAAGAGTGAATTGGGCCTTTGGCCAAGCAGTTAACTGGGCTTATGGTCCTTGAACAATCAATGGGCTCTTGGCCTTTTAACCTGGACTGGGCTTATGCTGTGAGCCAAGCTCAGTTGCAGCAGCAGCAGCAGTGGAAGGAAAGCAGCAGCAGCAGGGTTGCAAGGCAAGGAGAAAACAGCAGCAGGGGGAGACAAGGCAGCAGAACAAGGCAAGGGGAAGAAAACAGTGGGGCAATAATACAGAGGCAGTTAGCCTAAGTCAAAGACAATGGAGAAAATTTACAATGGAAGCAACACAGGGCAAAAGCAACAGCACAAAAGCATTATGAGAAGGTGACAGAACACTGCAACTACAAGCAGAGAACAAAGGAAGTAAACCAAGGCCTAAGCCAAGGGCAGGGGAGATGAGAAGCTAACAGTGGTGACAAAACAAGAGAGCCTAGGCATACTACTAGAGTGGGAAGAGAACTAGTTTGCTCACAGTCACTATTGAGCACTAGTTTCTCCCCACTGCTCAATCAACACAATGCTCTAAAGGCTTTAGCCTAACATTCACACAAAACAGTAAACATGAGTGATGAAAGAACACTAGGATGTTGAATCCACCATTAACCTAGGGGATATTCTACTCACAGCTAAAATAGTTACCAAAGTACTAATTGTCTGATTAAAGTACAACTAGTCTAAGGGCTTAACAACATTGGACAAGAGCTGCACATGATGAAGACTATCTTATTGATTCATGGTTTCATCTAGTCCTAGCATTTGAGGTTTAGAACATACATAACAAGAACATTACAGAACATGATACAAACATTACATAAACATAACATAACAGAAATATGGGAGTGACAGCAAAGAACAAACATAACACAACAGTGGAGTTCATAACAGGAACAACACATAACAACATCACAGTGACATAAAATGGAGAAAATCAAAACATTAAAATGGATAAACAGTGAACAACAAAATGAACATTTAACAGAACTAAGTTCTGGACGCCGGCTATTCCAGGCATGGCTTTACAACAACACCCACAATTCCCTTTTATACCCAATACCCAATTTAGGGTTTATAGAAAAATACCCAAATTCAAACAGTGAAATTAGGTATATGATTTACCTAATATTTGACAGTACAAATTGAACCCATAACTAATTCATTGCTTCTCCTAACAGAAATTAGGGTTTTCTATAAAAATCCCAAAAATTGAGAAATTAGGGTTTCGTAAAATCTTACTTTGATGGCGCAATTTCTTCAATCAATCGCTGACCCATCCTTCCTCTGACTTCACTGCTCCTTCCCATGCCTTTTCTAGCTTCGATTGATAACATGCAATCATTCTCATCAATTCCACACGTCACTGAAATCGTGTGATGTTGATGAAGTTGATTGAAAGTTACCATGTGCGGTAGGTGGTGGTGATGATAAAGAAGGTGGTGTGGTTGTGGCAGAGTTGGTGGTGGCGGACATGGTGGTACGGTGGAGCGGCAGTGGAGTTGGTGGTGGAGTGGTACGGCAACAGGGAGGAGGAAGAAGAACGGAAGAGAAGAAGGGAATGAGAGAAAAAACTCTCGATGGTTTTTAGGGTATAGGAATTTTCACTGTGGAGCATGTACATCGGATATGATGATCAGAAACGTTGAGCGTTGGATGCAAATATGTTTGGTAGATCTAACGGTAATATAAGAGATGAATCACTTCGACCGTCGGATTGTGAAATACAACGAAGTCAACGGTGTTAGATGATGTTAGGTACTGTAGTGTAAATCGGGAGTATCTAATTTTGATGCACAGGCATAGGAGCGACCATTGGATTCAACTACAATCTAATCTGAAGGCTTGGAATTTAAGCGCTGTGGTGTTTGGCAGAGACTTCAGATTTTGATGCTCTATGAATGAGCGACCGTAGGATGATGAGTTGGATCCAATCTGACGGCTGAGAATGGAGGCGGTTTTGGTTATAGAAAATGGGTTTGGGTAAGGGTTTTGGGCCTTGGGTATGCCAATCCCATATCTTCTTCAAGAACAATTCTTCCTTCTTGAGCCCATTCTTAGCTTTTTGGACGTGCGCTCCATTCTTTGCGGCTTCCTTGCGTAATTTCTTCCGGCTTTTCACTACTTTTCTGCTCTTTTCGTTCCGCAATTCATCCAAACTTCATTTATTACCTAAAAATGCAAGATTAAGTAAGAAAAATATTTATTCTTGAAAACAATGAAAATACAGAATATGGGATAAAATGTAGAATTAATGCACAAAAGATGAGTTAAATGCCAACAAAAAGGGATAAATATATACAATATTTGGCACTCATCAAAGCGTCACACATAATTTCAAAGGGTAGGTTCCAGTTAGGTGCCTGGACTATCGGGGCAGTAGTGAGTAAACTCTTAAGCTTCTCAAAAGCCTCTAAACAAGCATCACCAAAGAGAAACTTAACATCTTTAGCAAGCAAATTGCAAAGAAGTCTAGAAATCAAGCTAAAATCCTTAATGAATCGACGGTAAAAACCTGCATGCCCTAGGAATGACCTAATATCTTTTACGTTTTTTGGGACCTGTAAAGTCTTAATAAGGTCAACTTTGGATTTGTTTACCTCTATACCCTTTGAAGAGACGATGTGCCCTAACACAATTCCTGATTTAACCATGAAATGGCATTTTTCCTAATTAAGCACTAAATTTGTTTCCTTACACCTAGTCAACACTAATGTCAAATGATGCAAGCACTCATCGAAAGATGAACCAAACACTGAAAAATCATCCATAAAGACCTCTAAGAACCGTTCTACCATATCAGAAAATATGCTCATCATACAACGCTGAAAAGTCGCAGGGGCATTACAAAGCCCGAAAGGCATGCGTCTATACGCAAAGGTACCAAAGGTACAGGTAAAAGTGGTTTTCTCTTGGTCTTTTGGGGAAATAACGATCTAATTATAACGGAGTAGCCATCTAAGAAGCAATAGTAACTATGTCCAGCTAATCGCTCTAGCATTTGGTCGATAAAAGGAAGGGGAAAGTGATCCTTCCTTGTGACCTTGTTCAATTTCCTATAGTCAATACACACACGCCATCCCGTGGTCACTCGGGTTGGGATTAATTCATTATTATCATTCTGGACTACAGTGATACCTGATTTCTTGGGGACAACCTGAACAGGGCTGACCCACTTACTGCCTGAAATTGGGTAAATAATACCCGCATCTAACAACTTAAGCACCTCTTTTCGAACTACCTCTTTCATGTTAGGGTTCAGTCGACGTTGCATCTCCCTAGAAGGTTTGGAGTCTTCCTCTAAATGAATCTGATGCATACACACAGTAGGACTTATACCCTTAATGTCTGCTATAGTCCACCCTAAAGCTTCCTTATTGTCTTGAAGTACATTTACTAGCCTACTTTCCTGATCACTATCCAAATCGGAAGCTACAATCACAGGTAAAGTCTCAGATGGGCCTAAAACACATACTTTAGAGTATCGGGTAGTGGTTTAAGGTCCAACTTTGGGGGCTCTTCTAAAGAAGGAATTAGGGTAGTCTCAGAAAACTGGTAACGGTTCGAACCTAGCTTTCCATCTATCAGTGTCTAACACAGGGTAGAATCTAATAGAGCATTCACCTGTTCAATAGTGCTATCGTCGTCAAAATCTAAACCAAAATGGGATAGACAACTTTCTAATGGGTCTTCAGACAAATGTTTGGTAATGACTCCTGAACTAAGGCTTCTATCATGTTCACCTCTCAACACATGTGTCATCTAGCTCATGAGGTTGCTTACTGACATTAAAAATGTTCATCTCCATAGTCATATTACCAAAAGATAAACTCATCACACCATTTCGACAGTTAATGATCGCATTAGACGTAGCTAAAAATGGGCGACCTAAAATCACAGGTATCTGGTTCTCTGGGTCAGGGACAGGTTGGGTATCTAGGACCACGAAATCCACTGGATAAATAAACTTGTCGACCTCAATAAGAACATCCTCGATAACACCTCGAGGGATTTTAACAGACCTATCAGCTAACTGCAGTGTCATCTGAGTAGGTTTCATTTCACCAAGTCCTAGCTGTAAGTATACATGGAATGGCAGTAAGTTCACACTGGCTCCTAAGTCAAGTAAAGCTTTTTCTACCCGGAAGTTACCTATTGTGCAAGCAATGGTAGGAGAACCTGGGTCTTTGTACTTTGGAGTTGTGGTGTTCTGAATGATTGAACTTACGTGACTAGCTAAAAAGGCTTTCTTATGGACGCTAAGTTTTCGCTTTCGCGTACACATATCCTTAAGGAACTTGGCATAATCAGGAATTTGCCTAATTGTATCTAATAAAGGAAGGTTTATGGTAACTTACTTAAAAACCTCCACTATGTCATTAAAGTTCGATTCCTTCTTTGTTGGTACTAATAACTGAGGAAATGGGGCTCTAGGCATAAAATCAGACCTTTCAGGAACCGAGTTCACATCATCAGAAACTTTATCAGTCTCTTCAGCTACTGGTTCTGAGAGTTGAGATCCTGAGGGGTGAACTAAAGTATGTTCACTATCGGGCATGGTTACCTTATTGTCTACAACTCTACCACTTCTAAGGGTTCTAACAACATTCAATTGATTCGATGGTTTTGCACCCAATTCATGAACTCCTCTAGGGTTGGGTTGTGTTTGACTAGGAAACTTACCTTTTTCTCTCAAAGAATCACTTATCAGACCAACCTGGGTTTTTAACTCGGAAATAACCTTACTATTTTCTTGTCCTATCCTGTTACTAGCTTGTAGACTCTGTTCTACGGATAACTGAAATTTTGCAGTTTGCTGAGTTAACAAGGCGAGAGATTCCTCTAAACTTAGGATTTTCTTACCTGACTGATTATGAAACTGAGCTAGTCCTGAAGGATTCTTATTATAGCCAAAACCTGGTGGAGCATTAGAATTACTAAACTGACCTTGACCACGAAAGGTTCGGATGGTTTCTCCAACCAGGATTATAGGTTTCTGAATATGGGTCAATCTTTTGACGGTTATCAAATCTAGTGTTATTATAAAGAGCATTGGCTTGCTCTTCAATATTTTGTCCTTCCCAAAAAGGCTCCACTATACCACTAGTCTGGCCCACTTCTAAGGCTTCTAACCTTTTTTCTATAGCATCAATTTTGGCATCTGATTCATAGCCTCCTTCTACCCTATTAACGTTTCCTCTACTTAAAAGAATTTTATTCTGCGGTGCCCTATTATTTTCCCATGGCTGGGTTTTTTCGGCGATTTCATTAAAAAATTCCATCGCCACATCAACAGTTTGGTTTTCAAATCCACCAGTGCATAGAGACTCAACCATGGTCGTTGTGGAATAATCTAAACCCTCATAAAGGATCTGAACTAGCTTAACCTTTTCTAAACTATGATGAGGACACTGGGTTAATAAATCATTGAACCTTTCCAAATACCTATATAAAGATTCTCCCTCTTGTTGTGAAAATGTGCATATTTGCGTCCTAATAGACGATGTTTTGTGCCTAGGGAAAAACTTATTGAAAAAGGCAGATGTAAGTTGTTCATATGTCTCAATTGACTCGGAGTCAAAACTATATAGCCACGACTTGGCCTTATCTTTCAGGGGAAATGGGAATGACCTAAGTTTCAAAGCATCATCATCTAAGCCTCTAATTCTTAGAGTACTACAAATTTCCTCAAAATCCCTAACATGGTAATAATGGTTTTCATTTTCTTTCCATAAAAAGATTGGGAGCATCTGCAAGGTCCCAGGTTTCGGTTCATAGGGTGCCTCCGTTTCAGCTAACTTAATACACGAAGGACGAGTAGTCCTAGTTGGATTCAACAAAGCTTTCAAAGTTGCCATTTCTGGCGCTATCGGAGCAACATGGATTCTCTCCTCAGTCAAGGGACGTTCAAAAACAGACTCTTCAAAAGTCGGACTTTATAGATTAAAGTAATCGAGACGCTTCGAACTACTAGGTTTCTCTTTAACAAATCTACCTAGTGCGTCTCTTTTACGTTCAGGCATACAATAGAATTTTCTAATTTGGAAGGGTAAGCAAACACAGATCAAGACCGACTCAACCAAATCAAACCTATTGATTTCTAGCAAACAAAAATCATGATGGCTCCACTTAGATTGTTTCTAGACCAACTTCTAATCCTTCGAACGGGAATTCGTTACAATTTAAGCAAACCCCTCTGGAATCAATATGAGTTAACGTAAGTTGAATAGAGGCGAGGGAAGCTCGGTGGAGCTTCGATACCCAAGGCCTCACCGGTATTACAAGGCGGCGCAGTCACGCATTCAACTTACAGAAACCTTCAAGAACTTCGAAGTATGCTTAAAAGAATAACCAATATTTTTCGAATGACTTTCCTGTTAAGATCGTTACCCTAGCGGTCTCGTTCTAGTCAAAATTTTAGGCTTAGGTTCGCATAGGTTACGTGTTCCTAAAGCGGGCAAGAAGAGAACGGTGATGAAATCCGAACCCTTATCTTGTATGGCCAGGCCTTGCCCTTTACTAGAAAAATTAATGTCTGTATTCAGTCCTCAACATATATGCATAAGAAGGAGTCCAGTAACTCGCTGACAGGGGATTCGCGAGTGTTTAGAATCTTACCTCCCGTTCCAGACGGGGGATGAATCGGTTGTAGTCGACTCGGGCCACTGACTCTGATGTCTAGTGTACGAACCCAAGGTGCAAAGACAATATCGTAATTGTCCTCCTGCTCTGCAAACAATTTATATTTTTATACCCTTCCGTAGGGTAATAAAAAAAATAATGTCCCAAAGTCCAAAAGTCCAAAAAAAATAAAGAAAAATTAAAAAAATAATAAACCCTAATACAGTTTTTTTTTAAAATAAAATAAACAAGCCCTAAACTAAAATTGTCTAACATAAAATTATCTTCTTTTCTGTTCTTTTTACTTTAATCTTTAGCTCCAAGTATTTATGAAATCACCAAACTCCTTGGATCAATTTTCTTTATGATCCAGAACCTGTAGACACAAGATAAATACCCAAAAACATAAAAAAAGACAAAAATAAAAAATAAAAATAAAAATAAAATAAATCTAAAACCCTAAAAACAAGTCCGCGTCGGCGGCGCCAAAAATTGATGTGATTTGTAGATAGTGGTAAAAGTGGTTCGATTCTCAGACTTGTGAAGGATATTAATTAGACTTAAATTCTAATATTAAAATAGAAAACTCACTAAAAATTATAACAAACTCAATCAAAGTTGATATCAATATTAAAAGAACACTAAGGCTAAGATTCCACTATTTTCCAAATTCAAAGTGATTTAATCCAATATTTATATTCATGCAATTTTTTTCGTTCAATTTGATTCTAAACTATTGCAACAAGTAGATTCTCAAAATAACAAGTGTAAATCCGAAGCATAGAACATCAAAATCCTAGGTCCAAGCATGCTCTATCAAAAGAAATAAAAATTGCTTAACAAGAATGATTTAAACAATTTTCACTCAAGGCAAAACAATCATAAAAATAATGGTGATAAATAAATAAATAAGAATATACCACTTTTTGTTGGAAAAAATAGCTTCCTCTATAGCCTCAGCAATGGGGTTTAGCTCCTCATATTAATCACTTGCTCAAAATACATGTTTGTTGCTCAAAAGTTGATTAAAAGTGTGAAAGGTGTAAAGCAGCTGATTTGCAACAGCGTAAAAGTGTTACAGATCTCTGGTACAAAGAGGAACAATGATTACTGTTGTATATAAACGTTACTTATCTTCTGTTGTTGAACAACGACAGTTTTCTGCGACAATTTCTTGTGCGTAAATGTTCTTCGTGTTCTTCCTCTTCGGCAGCAGCAGCAGCAGAAACAGAGTTTGATAAAACTCTGATTTCTTCTTCTCTGGCTCTCCTCAGGTCCCCAAACTTTCAACACCCCTTATATATGACCCAAGCAATTTATTTATATCAAAAATACCGATTAAATCTCTCCCAAATCTTCCAAAATCTCTTTCCTTCTCTTCACGGCAAAGTTGCGGCAATTTTTTGTTTTAGAATTTCTACGCGTTTCTGAGCTTTCCTTTTTATTCTAAACTCTTCCTTAGATAGATACAAATCTTTGGGAAGGTTTACAGCTCTTTAATCTCTCTAAAATTCCCAAAAACAGGTCACACACGTGACTTTCCATATTTTCTGTTGTGATAAAAATCCGTCGATTGAGCCCAGTCTAATCGATTTCAACACCCATATCAGATTCCTAGACCCATAAGGAGTCTATCCTATGAAAATATGAGGTTTAGTCGACCTCAAATTCCTCCAAATCACGATTACCAAAACTGCCAATATTTCCCGCCAATTTTCTGGATTTGAAACCGTGAAGAAGAAAGAGCGCCCCTATCCAGAGTAGGGGTGCCTTTAGCAGCTGCCTTAAGGGGTGTCCTGGGGGTGCCCCTTATCCAAGCCAGGTTTCCGAATAACAAGTGTCCTCCGGGTGCTTTCCGTCAACCTTTCGAGCCAATTTTTTCCAAAAATGTTTATTGGCCAAAAATACCTACAAATATATAAAACACCATAATAAGTACAAAAATGAGCCCTAACAATATATAGAATCGAGATAAATCAGACACAAAAATGTGTCTATCAGTAACGCGTGGAATTGATGTTTCCATAATGAAGTAAACGTTTCACCATTACTTCTTGTATTTACTAACCGCCTCACTCTTATGACACTTTCTTGTAATGGGCGTAGTGTACGCCGCATGCTGTAAATCGCCAGACCAATATCCTGATGAGCATCCCCCAGTTTGTGACATGTTTTGATGTCTCGAGTGCTTTCGTGAAAAACGTGTAGCATGTTGTTATTGTTTGGCAAGTTAAGATGGACAGGCTTTCCGGTTCAGTGGTGACCTTCGACGGCCGAGATTTTGCATCTTGAGAGGAAAGTTAGTAGTTGATTGTGGTTACCTTCCGCTGGTAGCAAGTGGCGTGGACATGGTGTTGCCATGGCTTGCGCATGCTCTTGGAATGGCTGATTAGGGTTTGGTGCCGTGAGAAAAGAATTGGCATAGCTAAGTGTGTGTCGTGGTCAAAGAGTTGGCAGCGTAGCCAAAGGTTGCCACAAGTCGTTTGGTGGCAAGTTTGTACGGCTGAGATCTGCATCTCAGGAGGAAGGATAACCATTGATTTTTTCAACCTTCCGTTTGGAAGCCAGCGGCATGGATGGCATGGCTGTGGCCAAATTAGGGCTTTGGCACCGTGGCCTAATTATGGTTTTGGTATCATGTCCAAGAGTTGGCACCGTAGCCAAGATATTGCCACAAGTCGTTTACTGGAAAGCTTGTACGGCTGAGATCTGCATCTCAGGAGGAAGGGTGGACGTTGATTGTTGCAACCCTCCGCTTGGCGGCCAGCGGCATGGAGCCATGGCCAGCACGACTCGTGCATGCTCTTGGCGCGGCCTAAATAAGGGTTTGGCACAAACCGTGGAAATTTGTCATCGCAGTCAAGAGGTTGCCACAAATCGTTTGGTTTGGTGGCAAGCTTGTACGGCTGAGATTTGCATCTCATAAGGAGGGGTAGTCGTTGATTGTTGCAACCCTCCGTTTGGCAGCCAGCGGCATAGAGGCATGGCTTTGGCATGTTGTAGGCGCGGCCAAATTAGGGTTTGGCGTAAACCATGGAGTTTGGCATTGGGACAGAAGTTGCCATGCGTTTGGTGGTGAACTTGGACGACTGAGATTTGCATCTCATAAAGAAGGGTGGTCGTTGATTGTTGCAACCCTTCGTTCGGTAGCCAGCGACATGGAGGCATGGCCAGCATGGCTTTGGCATGGTTTAGGCGCGGCCGAGCTAGGATTTTGGCATAGTTTTAGGCGCAGCCAAAGTTAGGGTTTTGGCATAGTTTAGGCGCGGCCAAAATTAGGGCTTGGCGTTGGGCCAAAAGTTGCCACGTGTTTGGTGGCGAACTTGGACAGCTGAGATCTGCATCTCAGAAGGAAGGGAGGCCGTTGATTTTTGCAACCCTTCGTTTGGAAGACAGCGGCATGGAGGCATGGCCGGCATGGCTTTGGTGCAGTGGTGTGGCTGGCATGGAATGCCATTGGCACTATGGTGAGGCCGTCCTGGTTGGTGTGCCTTTGGCTCGGAGATGTGGATGGCATGGCATGCCATTGGCACGATGATGCGGATGGCATGGTTGGCATGCCTTTGGTGCGGAGATGTGGATGGCATGGCATGCCATTGGCACGGTGGTGCGGCTGGCATGCTTTTGACGCGTATATGTGGCTGGCACGGTGGTGCGGATAGCATGGTTGGCATGCCTTTGGTGCGGAGATGTGGCTGGCATGGCATGCCATTGGCACGATGGTACGGATGGCATGGTTGGCATGCCTTTGGCGCGGAGATGTGGCTGGCATGGCATGCCATTGGCACGGTGGTGCGGCTGGCATGGTTGGCATGCCTTTGGAGCGGAGATATGGATGACATGGCATGCCATTGGCACGGTGGTGCGGCTGGCATGGTTGGCATGCCTTTGGCACGGAGATGTGGCTGGCATGGCAAGCCATTGGCACGGTGGTGCGGCTGGCATGGTTGGAATGCCTTTGGCGCGGAGATATGGATATTAGGGTTTAGCGTATTGAACCCTAGTTTAAAATATGTGGCACGCGCGATTGGCACGTTTGGATAGCATGCGCGGCTGGCATGTGCAGAGATAACACCATCCAGTACCGAGGGCTCTGCCGTGGAGCATGGCATATACATAAAAAAGGTACCCCAGCAATTTTACGCAGACATGTTGAATGGTTCAATAAATGTTCTAGTAGCGACATTATTACTCAAGTGTGATGATACTATTTGACTAAGGTTTTACGATTTTAACCCTAACCTAAAAACCACCATCAACATTAAGTCCCTTTCTTAGCTCGGAACAGGGGCATTGTTGCGAGGTAAGCATAAGATGGTGACAGACAAGGACAAAATCGAAATAGCAAGTCATGAAAAGATGGCCAGGAAGATCTGTCCAACCTTTTCGATATAGGTAAGGAGAATTCATGATTCTTGTCTTGGCGGCTTTGCACGAACTTGGATCGGTAGGGGGCCGCTTACATTGCTTGGCGCGAAGTGAGCCGCTGGCGTTGCTCGGTTTGGAATGGAGCCGTTAGCGTTGTAATGGCTTGGAATGAGCCGCTAGCATTGACTTGGTGGGACGTTAGTATAGACTTGGCGTGCGTGAGCGTTGTCATGGGCTTGGGCGCTGGCTTGGTGTAGCGTGGGTACTGGCACGGCATGGTGTGGGAGCTGGCATGACGCGGTGTTGGCTTGGCTGCTGGCTTGGCGTGGCGCTGATTGTTGGAACCGTGAAGCTGGTTCTTGCGAGCCCAATTGTCTTTTTCCATACATAGCTCAAATAGGAAATCCTTTCCTTATTCAAATTCCAAAAATGTCACGCCTATAAAAGGGTTTGCTCTCCTTTTTATCTCGCATCTTTCTTCCCACGTCCTTGTGTTAGCGGTAGAGCGATATCAATAAAGTGGGAGAGCATATTCCAGGAATGTACTCCAACGTTTCTCTTTTAGCTTGTTCTTCTTGTGTTGATGCAAACCCTAGCCGTAGGTACACTTTCCAAAAATTTATGTATGACCGTGAGCGTAGTTCCCGCGGTGGGAGGCGCATCTTCTCGGCCGAGAGCGTGCTTCCCGCTGCAACGCACTTTTTTAGCAAAGAGTGTGTCTCTTGGCAGCGTAGGACTTTGTCTTGCGCGAGTATCAGTCCCCACTTCTTTGTCTATGCCTGTTATGAATTGTGGTTGAAATTAGAGTGGCTTGCAACCGAAATGAATTCTTCATTGCTGATAAAGTAATCTTCGTGCACCCTCCTTCCGGTAGTAGTTTTTTTCATACCCCTTTCCTTTGTTGTAGTTACTTTGAAAGTGAAAGCGGCTAAAGAAGGTTTCGTTAGGATGTCACTTGAGAAAAACCTTACCGCGGCTTTGAAAAACGTTGGCAGTTCCAAGCCAAACACGGATGATGAATTCTTTACAAAGTCCTCCACAGCTAGGAGAAATCATCCCAGGTTTATGCCCGTCCTTCTGACCGGTTAGGAGGGTGAAGGAGACGTACGGTCGGTTCGACAAGGTTGTGTAATACGGTTTTGCCTTCAGAGGAAAGAGTATTCTGCTTATTCCATTGACTTCAGAATCCGCCAGAGTCCGTTGCGCTCTTTTAACAAATGGATGCAATTCATGATAAGTCAGGACTGCGTAAGAGCCAATTTGACCAAGGCGCACATCATTGGCGCTGTCACAGCTTCTGAAGCACTTCAAATAAGGAAATTCATCCCGAGCTTAGTTGCTTTTATCTCTCGATGGTTTCCAGATACTCACACGACTATATGCAGGTGGGGTGAAATGACTATCTCTTTAGAGAGTGTGGCCGTCTTGTTGAACCTTCCCATAACAGGGAATCTTGATATTACCTTGTCTGAAGATGAAGAACAGATGCGCTCCGCTCTTGTTGCGAAGTCGAAAGGCTTTGTCTGGAAGGAAAACGAGACGAGGTGTTTCTACAGCTGGTGGGTGTCTCAATGGTTTCCAGATGAGTCGGAGCCGGATCAAAAGAATAGTACGCTTCATGTCGCGACATTCTTGGTTCTTTGGTTATCCATGGATATTTTTGACAACGGCTCGGGTAAGAAAGAGATAAGGCAAGGGCTCATTAAGTTTGCCATCAGATTAGCGCAAGGTGTTGTTCTACCTATCGACGGCTTGTTTCTCGGTTCTCTGTACACTGATTAAATATTTAATGTGGGTTGTAGTAATAGTGGTTATAAAATAGGGTTCTTTTCGGTTCGAACTCTAAGACTTGTGAAGGTGAAGGATTTTTAGATTTATAAAAATTATATACACAAAAATATAACAATGGTGCAAGAGGTACTGGGGTTTAGGATTCCACCGAATTCATTTCTTCAGGTTCAAATAATGATTCTTTTAACAATTATAGCTCAGTAAATATATAAAATATATTGACTCTTATTTTTGCCAAGATAAATTCTCACAATATTAGATGTAAATGTTAAGCATGAGGCATCAAATCATCTAAGCTAAGCATGCCGCATCAAATCAAATGACAACTAATTTTTTCAAATCATAATTTCAATTAAAATTAGTGCAAAAGTCATGAGAAGAATTAAATATAATTACCCAAGTGTGAAATAAGGCTTCCTCCATCACCCCAGTGTTGGGGTTTAACTCATCATAGTAAAAATGCTCTCAAAATATTTCATTGATGCTCAAAAGTGTTTTACAATGAAGAGAAATACAAGAAATTGATGTAAAACAGAACTCTGCGACCCACAGAAGGCGTCCCGAATCAACGACAGAGCTGAGGTGCTGTTGTCGTTGAAGAACTACGACCCACAACTGACAGTCGATGTTGCTGTTGATAAACGACTGCTGCTGCGAGTCCGTTCTTCGTGTTCTTCAGGCGTGTTAATGGAAGCAGCAGGTAACTTCTCTGCAACTCCTCCTGCGCCTCTCTGCTCGCCTCCAAACCTCCCCAAAACTCTCCACAACCATTCTATTCAACCCCATAGACATATTTATACTCAAAAGCACCGAGATAATCCGAGTTAAATGCAAATAATTCTCCCTTAATGATTTTTATTTTCACGGGAATATTTTCTTTCCCTGTTCATCTTTCACGCGTTTGTTCTGAGCTGTATTTCCTTGTTTATCCTGGCTTGATTGGTCGAATCTTGTTGAATAAAGAAGAAAATATTCTCCCATGCAGTTACGTATCATCCAATATCCGTGATAATTTCTCTTCCCTGTTTAACCAAGACTCGATGTTCTAGCCCAACTGGATCGAATCCATTAACCATACAATCCCTGTTCAGCCCAAACAGGTCAATCAAAACAAAATCCAGTGATTGAATCTCGCTCAAAGCCCACACAAGATCGAACCCAAATTTCTTCCGTGAACTGCATGAACTTTCCCGCCATTTTGAATCTTCAAAGCGTGAAGAAGGGTGTCCCCCTAACCAGTATTGGGGTGCGAATAGCAGATGCCTTGGGGTGACCTGGGGGTGCCCCTTAGTAATTAGGTTACCCCTTATCCAAAAGCGAGAGTCCGAATAACACTTGTCCTCCGGATGCCAAAATCAACTTTTCGAGTTCCAAAAATATTTATTTCCAAAAAAATACCTACAAATACATAAAATAACAAAATTAGTACAAATATATAGTACTAATTATTTGTATTGAGATCAAATAATATTGAGATCAAATTATTTGGATTGAGATCAAATTAGACACAAAAATGTGTCTATCATACACACATTTGGATCATCTGGTTGCGGACATGCGTGCTTCAAATGGTTACATGAAAGTGGACCTGTACGTCTATATCTCTTTCCTCCAAGCGTGGTTGTGGGAGCATTTCGAGAAGTACGCTCCCAAACCGCTGGCTTCACTTCCCGAGTCTTGGGGTGGTTCTAGGATATTTCGCTGGGTGAACATGCGTCCAAAATCTGGCTCGAACCTGGTTGAATTCCTCGACAACTCCTACACAATCAACTTTCGTCCATGGGCCTCGATGCATGCCTCCATAGTTCAAATGGACACATTTTCCTCTGTTCCGAACACATATTTGCTTTCTAGAGGTTGTGTTCATGCGAAGTTGCACGCCAGGTTGTGTACCGTATTTCTTTCGAGGATCTTTCCAGGAAGTTTCTTACAACATTGACAGGGCGGCTCGGCATATGGGATTTGACCAAGGGGTCCCTTTCTCTCGTCAGTCGGCTGTTCCAGAAAACTTGTTGCCAGCTTCTCTTGATGTTAGTGCTCTTGCACCGGGTACAAGTCTTCCCTTCTTGCTCTCAGGACGAAATCCAACAACAACTTCCAAGTATAACATATTCTGGCGGGACAAGTTCCTTGCCATTCATGGATTCGTGAATGACGTAGTGAAGAATACTTTTTGTAAGCCTTATGCTGCAACTTTAGCAAAACATCCATTGTAAAGGGATCCCAAACAGAAATCTCCTAACGCGGATACGGACAGTACCCAAGAGAAGGAGCGAAGGTCGAAAAGTCGCGCAGGTAGCTTTCAGTCGGATCCGACGGATCTCGTGACCTTCAGCTCTTCCAACATTCGGGTATGTATTCTTTTCTTGCCCACTCAGTCGGATTGCGCAATTCTTTCGTTATTGAAAATCTTTCCTTATTCCTTAATCAGTGTGTGAACGCCTTTGCCCATCTTGCACGTAGTCAGAAAACGGCGGATCTCGCAGCAGAGGGTGGCAATACCGAGCCTCAGAGAACGATGGCTCTCGCGGCAGAGGGTGGCAATGCCGAGCCTGAGACAACGACGTATCTCGCGGTAGAGGGTGGCAATGCTGAGCGTTCTTGTGGTGAAGAGGAGCTCGAAAATGAGGAAAGCTCGGAATCTAGTGATGATGAAAATTGCTCTTCCAACAACAGCGCTGAGTCTTCTTATAGTCGGTCTGAAAGTGGATCAGTGAGTCTTCCACGCATTCTTCTTCTTCCTTTCTCTCTCTTTTTTTTTTTTTTTTTGAAAATGTCTAAACCGTGATATCGCAGGGTGAACCCGCTCCTCAAGATAACCCCGAGGCGTAAAACCGTGGGGATACATCTTTGCCTCCAACCGTGGAAGCTGCGCCTGGCGACCCGTAAATGAAGGTCGATCAAGATGAAGATGTTGTTGCGGCTCAAGTAGCGGAGAGTGATCCAGCGACCGCTGGCGCAATTGTAGTTAGGAATCCCTTGCTAGTTGTCGGTTCAGTTGCGGGTGCCACTTTCGCTCCTCCATACTTAGTTCTTTATCTAGATCATGTACTGATCGGCGGCTTCAGCGTGCCATCCAAATACGAGATGTTATATACCAAGATATGGGAAAGGTACGGACACATCCCCATAACCAAAAAGGTTACTAGTTGGTTTGCGCTGGTCAAGCGTGTGGAGGAAGCCTTATCTTAGATTGGCGATATGTGCAAAGTGACTGGCCATACCGTTTATGAGGACGTGGTCTCAAGATGGAAGTTCCATCATGATGTGTGCGTAGACCACGGGTTCAACGTTCCCTGTTTTGTTGAAGGTTTCTCTGAGATCGAAAAGTTGCAGACCACGGCCGTTGAAGGCCCTTCCGCGGAAGAGGTCGCACAACAGGAGGCAGAGATCAAAAGGTTTTCCAAGGAGCTGAAGCTGAAATGGGCGGCTCCCGAAAGAACGAATGAGGCTTTCTCCAAGAAGAGCAGTCCATTATTAGATGGTTTTCCTTGAATGTATTCCTGTCTTCTGAACTTCTTTATTTAGGCTTTTTTTTTTGAAAGGCAAGCAGAGCACCTGGTTCATGGTTTGATTTGAATCGATAGATAATCGTCTCTTATGAGGGTTTTGGATTATTCTTTTGGAATGAATTTTTTTCCAGAATAATGTCATTTTTGGTCATGACTATAAGTGTCATAAATACCCCAGGAGAGTCATGGAGTTGTGAATGTTGTGTTGTCAGTAGAAAGTATGTGATGAAACATGGGGATAGCATGGCTGTCGGTTTCTACTATCTATGTGAAAATTCTAGGTAATAGAACATGCAACTCGTCTGACGAGACTTACTTGATTTTTAGAGTCTCCCAATAAAATAGATCTCCCAGATGTAAATCTGAGTTTTTGTGGGCGACGACGCCGTGACTGTGAAAAGTCCCCAATCATTCCTAAGTCCCCATTCGCTCCAGAGCCGTCTGATAACTGAGCCGACAGCTAGTCTGTTTCTATCATCTCGATATCTGGGTTGAAAAGATGAAATCGGAAATCAGGAATTGATATTGTGACCGATAGATTAACCTCCCACTGCGGTCTCCAATTGTTTGAGGGTGAAAGCGGTTTCTGCTGATTTCGGTAATTTCGTGTGTGTGGGTGAGAAATGAGTGTAAACCCTAAACAATGTACTGCAACAGAGTACTTTGATTTGAGAGATCAATCTGTACAAATCCTGCCTAAACCAAGAAATGGTCGTTACATACTTGCTTCGGTCACAAAGTGAAGGAGAATGGTTGGTCTTATGGAGGGAAGCGAAGAGAGTGTTGAGACCAGAATAGTTGATTCTGGAAGAGTAGTTGTTTGACGACTTATATCAAGAAATGAAACGCTAGCAGATTGGGAAGCTAACAAGTGATTTCTGAGTGTTGTATTCTCTTTACCAAAACTTGTCCTTTGGTGGACAGAGGTGAGACCTATTTATACAAGTCGCAACGAAACGTACCCTGGTCTCGTAAGAAGTGGAAACGGTTGAGTAAATGGAAGAAAACGGTAACGCCTGGAATTGATGTTTCCATAATGAAGGAAACGTTTCACCATTACTTCTTGTATTTTCTAACCGCTTCACTCCTATGACACTTTCTTGTAACAGGCGTAGTGTATGCCGCACACTGTAAACCGCCAGACCAATACCCTGATGAGTATCCCCCAGTTTGTGACATGTGTTGATGTCTCGAGTGCTTTCATGGAAAACGTGTAGCATGTTGTTATTGTTTGCAAAGTTAAGATTGAGAGGCTTGCCGGTTCAGTGGTGACCTTCGACGGACGAGATTTTGCATCTTGAGAGGAAGGTTAGTCGTTGATTGTGGTTACCTTCCGATGGTAGCCAGTGGCATGGCCATGGTGTTGGCAGCGCTTGCGCATGCTCTTGGCGTGGCTGATTAGGATTTGGTGTCGTGACCAAAGAATTGGCATAGCTAAGTGTGTGCCGTGGCCAAAGAGTTGGCAGCATAGTCAAAGGTTGCCACAAGTCGTTTGGTGGCAAGTTTGTACGATCTACATCTCAGGAGGAAGGATAGATGTTGATTGTTGTAACCTTCCATTTTGCATCCATTGGCGTGGCTGTGGCCAAATTAGGGCCTGGGCACCGTGTCCAAATTAGGATTTTAGCATCGTGGCCAAGAGTTGGCACCGTAGCCAAGATATTGCCAAGAGTTGTTTGGTGGCAAGCTTGTACGGCTGAGATCTGCATCTCAGGAGGAAGGGTTTCCGTTGATTGTTTCAACCCTCCGTTTTGCGGCCAACGACATGGAGGCAAGGACAGCACGACTCGTGCATGCTCTTGGCGTGACCCAAATTAGGGTTTGGCATCGCAATCAAGAGGTTGCCACAAATAGTTTGGTTTGGTGGCAAGCTTGTACGGCTGATATTTGCATCTCAGAAGGAGGGGTAGCCGTTGATTGTTGCAACCCTCCGTTTGGCAGCCAGCGGCATGGAGGCATGGCTTTGGCATGTTTTAGGCGCGTCCAAATTAGGGTTTGGCATAAACCGCGGAATTTGGAATTGGGCCAAGAGTTGCAATGCGTTTGGTGGCGAACTTGGACGGCTGAGATTTGCATCTCAGAAGGAAGGGTGGCCGTTGATTGTTGCAACCCTTCATTTGGTAGCCAACGACATGGAGGCATGGCCCGCATGGCTTTGGCATGGTTTAGGCGCGTCCGAGCTAGGATTTTGGCATAGTTTTAGGCGCTGCCAAAGTTAGGGTTTTGGCATAGTTTAGGCGCGGCCAAAATTAGGGCTTGGCGTTGGGCCAAAATTTGCCACGCGTTTGGTGGCGAACTTGGACGCCTGAGATTTGAATCTCAGAAGGAAGGGCGACCGTTGATTGTTGCAACCCTTCGTTTGGAAGCCAGCGGCATGCCGGCATGGCTTTGGCGCGGAGGTGTGGCTGGCATGGCATGCCATTGTCACTATGGTGCGGCCGACCTGGTTGGTGTGCCTTTGGCGCGGAGATGTTGCTGGCATGGCATGCCGTTGGCAAGATGGTGTGGTTGGCATGGTTGGCATGCCTTTGGCACGGAGATGTGGCTGGCATGGCATGCCATTGGCACGGTGGTGCGGCTGGTATGGTTGGCATGCCTTTGGCGCGGAGATGTGGCTTGCACGGCATGCCATTGGCACAGTGGTGCGGCTGGCATGGTTGGAATTTCTTTGGCACGGAGATATGGATGGCATGGCATGCCATTGGCACGATGGTGCGACTGGCATGGTTGGCATGCCTTTGCCGTGGAGATGTGGATGGCATGGCATGCCATTGGCAGGGTGGTGGGGTTGGCATGGTTGGGATTCCTTTGGCGCGGAGATGTGGCTGGCATGGCATGTCATTCGCACGGTGGTGCGGCTGGCATGGTTGGCATGCCTTTGGCACGTAAATGTGGCTGGCGTGGCATGTCATTGGCACGATGGTGCGGCTGGCATGGCATGCCATTGGCACGGTGGTGCGGCTGGCATGGTTGGCATGCCTTTGGTGTGGAAATATGGCTATTAGGGTTTAGTGTATCGAAATCCTAGTTTAAAATATATGGCACGCGCGATTGGCACGTTTGGCTAGCATGCACGACTGGCATGTGCAGAGATGACGCCAGTCAGTACCGAGGGCTCTGCCGTGGATCATGGCATATACATAAAAAAAGGTTCCCCGGTAACTTACGCAGACATGTTGAATGGTTCAATAAATGTGCTAGTGGCGACATTATTACTCAAGTGTGGCGTCACTGTTTGACTAAGGTTTTACGATTTTAACCCTAAGATAAAAACCACCATCAACAGTTGTATACCAAGATCTGGAAGAAACATGGTCACGTTGCCACTTTCAAGAAGATTAAGAGTCGTTTTTCGTTGGTTAAGCGCGTTGAAGAAGCTCTATCTTCCATTTATGATATGTGTCGCATGACTGGACGCACCGTTTCTGAGGAGGTAGTTCAAAACTGGGAATTCCATCGAGACATGTTTGTTTTTGAGTTTAAAGCCTCCTGAATATGCGAAGGGTTTTCTAAAATCCAAGAGCTGCAAGACCAAACAAATGAAGTTCCCTCCATGGACTTTATTACTCAGCAGGAGGTAGAAGTACATAAATTGTCCCAGGAGCTGAAACTGAAGCAGGAAGCTCTCCATAATATGAAAGACGCCTTTTCCAAAAAGGACGATTTGTTGTTGGACGATTTCCCTTGAATACTTTATGCTTTATCTTTTATTTTTCCTTTTAGGTATCTTTTGAGTGACGTGAGGAATTCCTTTGATGGTTTGATTTCATGGTTTTGAACTAGCAAGTGCTTGGTTTTTATGAAAATATTTGAATTTGTTTTTTGGGATAATTCATGAGTAGTTTTCTTAAAGGAATTATGCTTGGGTCGACTAACAAGCTGAAATTCTAATTTTTGAATGCAAGTAATGCAACCTAGAGAAATTATGCATGTTACATGAAAATTTCAAATGTTGCGAAAAGAGAAACATGTAGAAGAAAATATAACATGAAGATTGAAAACGATATCGACTTCATTCTCAAAATGGGACGCGTGCATCGAGTCCCCAGCAAACTTCCAAAAGATCTTTCGAACAAATATTTGTTTAGCGAAACTTACTTGTTGACGAGGTTCCAACAAACGAAACTGGGCTCTCCCGGATAATTGCTTAAAATCCAAGTTACGATCCAAGTTGTTGTGACATGCCTCTAACAATGAAAAGTCCCCAGATGATTTGACCGCTTCTGTGAAACTATACATGTTAACTTGTAGAGAAAGGGAAGATTTCTAGTTTATAGACGTAACTCCCCCGAGTTAATTTTCTCTTGGGCAATGCGATTCAGGCCGTTGCATTCACTGGTAGGGTGATGGATGAATCTGTGGTAATGGAAATATCTCGGATCTATCATCTCCCGATCAGTTGGCGTACGCCACACAGGAGGTAGTTGAACTACTTCGTCTGGCACCCAAACTTCTAGCAACTCCAGAACCTTCCTCATTGGAAACGGGAAGCGCGGGTACCCTGAGTCTGGCTTCTCTCGTGTATAGTCAGGGAACAGTGTGGCATTCTGAAGACGTTAGCGCTCTACACTAGCGCGCAATATGTCTAGGAGCCGTCCAATCGAGATATTATATACATATTCGCTCTACATAGTCAGGGTACAGTGTGGAAACCTGAAGATGTTAACGCTCTATACTAGTATTCAATATGTCTAGGAGCTGTCCAATCATTTCGATTCTATATAGAGGTGTTGATGAAATATGCAAAGTGTCGAAAAGCTCAGACGGGGAGGCTTTTTCGAATAACATATTCATATAGAGCTCTGAGAGGGTGTACGCTCACTCATAGATTGTGAAATGAGCTTTCAAGAACCCTGAAATATGAGTTTCACACACATTTATGAAGTCATGTCAGAAACATGCAAGATCATGATTTTACGATTTTAGCCTTTGTCCCATCAACGGTTTGAATAGAGACTTGAGCCTTGATTTCTCATTCTTCAGCAACTCATTTTATCACCATTAAAACTCTCCAACATTCTCTGCAAATCCTCAATCTTCTATTTTATTTCTTTGATATGTTGTTGGGGTGCTGCCGTTGTCATTCCTTCTTTCGCTGTAGCTGTGATCATCACCTTATCGTGATGCATCTTCAGTTTTGTTGCATTTATCACTACTGTCTTTACTCTGTGATCATCAATGGCATCCTCTCCTTCTATGACAGAAAAAGGTACGTAATTTATACGTTTTTTTGATGAAGATAGTTTTCCCGTTGATTCTCTGTTTTCCACTGTTGATCCATCACTTCATGATCATCATCCGTTTGATTCTGTTTTTTTCTGGTGATTGTTCCTTATTTGATTGTAGTGCTGAGAAGAGGGTCTTCAAATACTCAAACCTTTTTGATTCTGAATTCATCAACCAGCTGAAGGATGAGTTCGATCTTCACGATTATGAGATTGAACTTCTCTCCGGACAAATGGGTGTTCTTGATAATGATAAGTTTGTTGATTTGGATCATTCATCCGAAGTGATTATCATCACCAAGGGTCAACTCGAGGTCGGGTTGCGTTTTTCTTTGTACCACCCATCTCGTTCTTTCTTTTATGAGGTCCTGTATCAGATTCAGCCTCCTCAGGCCTTGGGTCAAGTGAATGGGAATTCCTTTCGGAGCATGACTGAATGGGAGAGGCGAGGGAGAGGTGTCTATACCATATCCGAAAATTCAACCTATGACCGTTCGGTAAGCACAAGTGCAATTCTGCCAGTTTTCTGGCTAACTATAAGAGTGGTACATCTTCTCGTGGTAACTTGGCCAATTTTACTACTAGTCCTCATCGCAAGCGAGTTTCCGGTGGTTTTGAGAAGTTGATGTTGGACTAGGATCCCGAGGGAGGGAGAAACACGAACAATCACGCTCGCCACACCAGCGATTCGAATTGGAACATGGTTCCATTAATTCGTGGCCCTATACTGAGTGGCACGCTCCCTCATCCTTATTTTTCTGTTGAACCCTACCTATTCTGGGTTGCAAATGTTGATAAGGTAAAATCTCTTCTCCCGGTAACTTCACCTAATTTCACTTATTCTTTTCCCTCGGAATGTAATCTTTTGTTGACTTTGACTTTGTATTTAAAATCGGTATGGTCGGAAGAGAACCGGTAATGGTGAGATGACCGAGGAGGAGATAACAAAGGTAACAAATATAATTGCTTCCTCTCGGTACATGTACTTGCCCTTATTTGTTTCTTTTGCTGAATCCGATAAAATTTGGTACAGAGATTTAAAGCTAAAGAAGATGATCAGGATGGTGGAAGTGTAGGTATAAAAGGTTGTGTTGATCCGGATGACAATCTCCGTTTGTCTCATTTGTTGAAGGGGTCTGTAAGTACTGACGTTGTTAAGGGTGATAAATGTGATAAAGCTGGAAAAGGCGGTAAGGATGTGCCCGAGACTCAGTCGTCGGGGGAAATAGTTGTTCTTCCCAAGTTGAAAGTTCACATCGAGCTCTCGGATGATGATGCTGACATGGATGAGTTTTGTGATTTTGACAATCATGAGGGTGGTGAAGAGGAACGAATTGATGGTGGTGAGGGCAGCCAACCCCCCACAGAGAATCGAGACGAGGAGCTTCCCAGAGAACAATATTGGGTGGAGGATATCGAGATGGATCTCGAACCTCAGAACAAGGGTGTGATCGGGAGCTCAACGATTTATTTCTTGGGTACAACTTGTGATTCTCGCCTCAACCAGCTTCGGCTCGTTGTCTCCAACCAAGCAGTTCCTACATACGGTCCTTATTTTGAGAATACTCTCGATCTTGAGTTGATCCCGCTATTTGTTTTTGCAGTTCTTTAGCTAACCATTCTCTTAATATTTTTGTTAGAAGGACAACCATCGTCGCCTTCGTGCAGTTGGTCGGGAGGAGATGACTCTTCTGGGCTCCCAACTCTTGGAAAAACAAGCCCGATCTCGGGAAATTCAGAAGTAGTTAAATGAATAAAATACTAGTATTTTCTATCCTCCATGTTCTGATTGATACTTTGTGTTCCAATATCCCGAGTCCTAGTATTTCCCTATAGACGGTGTGGCTAGATTCTTCCACCAAGTATCGTCGCATGTCAATCAAATTAAAAAAGAAGGAAGGTATGTTGCCAACTGCAAGTAGAAGAAATTTAAAAATCATAAATCAATTTAAAATAGTGCAAAGTCATAAAAAAATTAAATAAAATTACCACATGCGTAAAGAATGACTTCCTCCATTGTCCCAGTGTTGGAAAACTGGTGAACCAATTCTAAACTTGTTTGGAAGTGTGGTATAACCGATTCCAAGAATGCAAATCCATGTAAATATGAAATAAGGATTTGTAGTGAAAATATGCCAACATACTTTGAACACGAACAATAACTCTTATCATTTATTACTCAAAGATATTCCTTAGTACTCAAGGTAATCATGTGCAGAAATAAATTAAGAATCTTTTAATTAAGGTTTTTGATTTTATATGCTTTAATTACCAGCAATTAATGCATATATCTATCTAGAGAATAAAAATGAGTAACGTGCATTTACTAATTGGAGATTTTCTATTGAGAGATTTCGGAAAATATTGGACAAGCATTTATTGGAATTAGGAAAACTGAATATGCCATTCATTGCATATCTTGATAATATCTTCGGTTTTGGAAATTCCTTGGTGTCCAAACATCCTTGGTCTATAAATACCTAAGTTTGCATTTCTAGCAAACTATCCTAAGAGCCGGACAAACTTCATTTCTTATTGTTTCTAGTGGAGCCGTCTATTCAGAGAGGAATGTATCCTAATTAGGTGAAATCTCTTACGACCGCTCGTTTAAAGAATTCTGTGGGATCAGGAAGCCATACGAGTACCGTTGGTGGGAAACTAGATAATTGCAGTGTTGTTAGTTTTCGATTGATTTGATTGACTAACGGTTGTTGAAACTTTGATTTTACCTAGTTATTTATTCTTGAGAATCTTCTCTTCTGATATAAGATTCACTCAAACTAGATCGAAATATAGACGGGATCTTTAGAACTGTTGTTAGATCTAAAGACACTTTGTGATAATCCATTGTTAATAGACTCCGTTCTGTGCGTGATTGATCATAAGATATTCAAGTGGTGTTGTGCAGGTTATTGAAGATAAAAGAAGACGAAGAAGATTTTTTATTGATTTTCGTATCTTGTGAATTGTGTGCACAAACCTTGATAGGCTGGGATCCAACTAGAATTAGATTTATTCGATTGATTAGTTGTGTGAGATCGGCATTCTCAATATATCTCTTTGAGATTTATTTTGATTGAGTATGAATCTATACTTGACTATTTCGGTAGTTAAAGTTAGACTGATCTAACCAGACAAAGGAGTTTATTAGATAAAACAGAAGAGTCTTTGTCAACAACTCATATATATCTTATAACAAAGATTGATTAGAGTGGTTACCAAACAGATTCTTCCTTTGTTGTTTGAAATACGATCCAAAGGATTTGCTATTCACGTGCGCGACTCTAGAAGTCGAAGGCCCATGGACACTGAGGGATCTAAGTAGCTAGGGGTAGTCTGCTTGGTTTCAACTATACGAAGTTGGTTTAGATTTTGTATAGCGGCTTAATTATAAGAGTATTCAAAACTGGACTAGGTCCCGGGATTTTTCTGCATTTGCGGTTTCCTCGTTAACTACTTCTCTTTCGTTTACTTTGATTTCCGCATTATAATTGTTTATTATAATAAAGTAAAATACACATATACGTTAACTCCGCATTACTTGATAGTGATCCTGTGGAGTTTGGTTATTACCGAACCTATCATCAAGTAACATACTTCGTTGTTGTATTGTATCGATCTTGTATCCATAGTCAATCACACAAGTTATCTTGTTGTCGTATTGTCTCGATCTCGTATCCATAGACGATCACACGAAGTGTGAACCGAATTGTCATATTGTCTCGACTCTGTCCATAGACGATCACATTCGGTAGAGGCCTTATAGGTTGAAACAAAAAGATTATGGTGTATTTGGGTACCCTCGTATTTTCATTACATTTTTCTACAGAAATTTTCAGCACGTCACTCGGAACTCCGATTATCAAGAAATCGGTTCATCGAGATCTCTGGTGCTTTCCGAAGTAGATACTAAGCTTTGCGGTTTAGCTTAACAAGACCTTCATCATAAAAAGTGTCAGACTTGTAATCTCGGTGTGTACTAAGAGATCTTTTATAGCTTCAACTGACATCATATATGTCTAGGAGCTTTAAGGCTCTTTTCTATAATTTGAAAACCCTTTGAGGAACAAGAAACACGTTTAAGAAACATTAAAATCCTTCTAAGATACGATTACTTATAAATAATTTCCTCTAGCATCTATTAATCATCATGGGTGTTTAGGAGCTTTGAAATTCTTTCCAACGACTCAATAGCTCTCTTCAAGCACCATTTGTTTATGAAATACCAAATTTCACGAGAAAACACAATCATTTTAAGAACTTTGAAATCTCTTTATCAAAAACTTCGAATGAATTTAAAGACATACCGATGTTTATTCAAATGACTAAAGTTAATCCCAAAGAAAAATAATAACTTTCGAAGAAAAACATGAGTACTTTCATTAGAATGTAAACATCATCAAAATAAGTCATGAGAGATCTTTTCTAGTATCAAATAATATCATAGATGATTATATGAGCTTTAAGATTCTGCTCTTAACTAACAAACACTTCAAGGTATCCAAAGATGTTACTCGTCCCCTTAGTCGGCGCCAAAATATAGTTGTACAAAATCTAACATCTTACATCTAACATTCAAGTGAAATTCATGCAAGATAAGTAAACAAATAGCAACACAAGAACACAAAGATATGCGTGGTTCGACATGATCATCTACGTCCACGGGGGTGAATGATGAATCTTATTACTTTCTCATAATGCTACAGTGGTGGAAATTCTTCGTAAATACACAGGGATTGCTACACTTAATCTCTCTCCTTTTTCACTCACTTACAGAAACTACATTTACCTCACTACCACGTTGGGTATCTATAGGAAAAGTATTACGTACAACGAGATTACGGTGTTGGACTATCCTATCCCATTTGTTATTCTTGTCGGGTTGTCATAGTCGAGCTCTTTTGATGTTATCCTCTTGGTATTATTTCTTCCCGAGACATAAGTGTCCCAATGTCTCTTCGATTGTTGATGTCAGGCCTCCCGATTTTATTCATATGTCCCGTTAGTCTTCTGTCATCGGGCCACCTTGATCTGATCCTTCTGTCTTCGCGCGTGGCTCGTCAGTAGCATTTAATGCCTTATCGCCTTATTCAAAATGAACCGTTGATTCTTCTCGATATTTCCACGTGTCTTCCTTCCGATCAGATGTGGTAGATACTTCGGTTACTGCACCCAGGCCCTTGAGCTTGATTTGATGCTTCGTCGCTGCTCATCTTTCGGTACTTCACCGCCTAGAATGTTGCCACGCGCATCTGTCATATATTTACTCCTACATTTGTTTTATTTCCATTGGTTGACAGTCACTTTAATTTACTAAAGTACACGTGTTTTGATAGGTTGATCATAATAGTAGCGTGTCTGATATGTTTTTCCACCCACTCCTCTGTTAGTTAACAAGGATCTAATTACTGAATGAATTACTTAAATGCAACTTCCTTGCCAGATGCTCGAACTATTATTGATTCGCATTCATCGACAACATTACTTCTTCTCAGTCGGTGAGAGTCCGGACACTTGGGTAGGTTCAATAGCATGTGGATTGTGCCACTATTTCTAAAAATGCAACACTAGTACGAATATTATTCTCCATTGATACTTCATTGTTATTGTTGCATTACAATTAAAAGTCTATTTGAAGCACCAAGGTCCCAACGGAATGGGACTCGTGAGTCATAATTTAGCACTAGTCATATTGGTCCGTAACTAGTCATACAGGTCCGTAACAAGCCTCTTTTTCTTCTTCATTTTACCCTCTGAACCTATAATATAAATGTTGAGACCTGAAACCGATACAATAAAAATTGTTTGATTGAGGATTAACCACCAATAGATTGACAAGCATATAAACCTGATTACATTTCTTTCATTATTAATTGGATAAAATAAAGGGAGAATTTATAAAGTACCCCGTTTTATTGACCTCGTTTTTTTGTTTGAAATTTTCTAAAGTGCCCCAACTGTTTAGTTTTTGGTGGGCCCGGGAAAGCGTATAAAATTGAAGCGAAATGAAACGGGCCTACAGTAATACCGCAAGTGCACGGTCGTCAGTTGTAACTCGTGCAAGTACGGGTTGATCCACAGAAATTGGGAGTGTTTGGAGTTTCTAGCTATTTGGGCTCTAAATTGCTATTGGGCTTCTAATTAACTGTGAAGCAGTTAGGATGTTTGATGGACTGAACTGGGCTTGGTAACAGTGAACTGGGCCTTAGCTTTTCACCTGGGCTTTGATTAAGTCCACAGTGGACTGGACCTTTGATTTTTGGAATGAACTGAGCCTTGGGATCAGTTGGCTGGGCCTTTAGATTAGCTAGGCTTCTGAGCTATGAACTAGGCCTTAGACCTTAACCTGGACTTTGAACCTGGGCTTTTAGCCTTTGGTTCTAAGCTAACTGTTTGGAGCAGCAGCAGACAAGGCTGGGCTGGAGAAGAAGCAGCAGCAGCAGTGGTGGCTTCAGCAGCAGCAGAAGCAGTGCACAGGCAGTGGTGGCTTCAGCAGCAGCAGCAGAAGCAGTGCACAGCAGCAGCACAGCAACAGCAAGTAGTAGCAGCTGGGGGAGAACAAGGCAGTGAATGAAGTAACAAGAACATGAGAAACAAAAGAGAAGAAAGAGCAAATAGTGGCAGTGAAACTGTGATATTTACAAAGCAATGAAGATGGTAGTGAAATAATGAGACAATGGATGATAAAACAATAAACACAAGAAAACAGATACAAATACAAAAACAAAAAAGGTGACAGTAGCAGTGGAGAGTGATAGTGAAGAAAGCAAGAAAGGAAATGGTGAAAATGGCAGTGAGGAGGATGGAAATGGCAAGAAAGCAAAGGAAAGACCAAGGCAGTGAAGTAAATGTGACAGTGAAACAAAGGTAACAGTGGCAGTTAACAGGAAACAAAGCCAAATAAACCAAGGCTGTTAGCCAAGGGCAGGGAGGAGTTTGCAGCTGTGGCTAAGCTAAGGCTTAGAATCCACCTTGTGTCCTAGCTAAACAATGCAATTCTAGATTTAAAAACTTAAGCATCCAACTAGAATGGGAAGAAAATCAGCTTGCTCACTGATTTGCCCCTAGCATTGACTGTCTTTTGAAAGCACAGTCAATCACAGGCATATCAGAGCACCAACTTCTTCCCATTACTCAAGCAAAACAGGCCTTCCTAGCAATTCATCATTCATTAGTGCACTAAGGTTTCCTCTGAGCCTCAGCAGTGAACTCAGAACATAATTAACACTACAATGGAACTAAACATGATCATTTAAACTACTAAACAGTTAATGAAAATTGCAAATGAAGAACCCTAAAAATTAACAGTGAAATTAAATTAACATTGAGAATTAAATTAACCCAATTAGGGGGTTTCTCGGCTAACCAAGAACAACCTTTAACATCCTACATCACTTCCCTTTTATAGATTACAACAAAATACCTAATTTCACCAAAACCCTAAATTTGCAAACCCTAACTTTTGCGGAAAATCAAATTCGACATACCCATGTGTAAATTGGCTTCGACCCATGCTTCTTGATGTCCCTCTGATGCTCTTCTTGCTCCAATTGATGTACTGCAACCCTAGATCGAGTTGTTTCATCAACTCCACACCTAGGTCAGAGAGATGTGGGTTTGAAAAAGCAACTAGGCTAGAGGGTTGGAGAAAGTGATGGTGATTGAGGTGGTGTCGGGGTATGGAGATGGTTGTGAGGCAGAGGGTGGAAGTGGACATGGAAGAGAGGCATGAGCAGAGCTCGACTGCACTGTCGGGGGAAGAAGAAAGTTTTTGGGGAAAAAGGATTTGGGGAAGAAGAACTTGTTTGGGTGAAGTCGATGGTTTTGGATGCTAGGGTGTGAAGCGGGGATAGCGCGGTTTGATGATCTGCGACAAGGAGCGATGGATGGGAAGATGGTAGGTGGATCCAACGACGATACGGAGGTAAGCGTGGAGCGACCGTCGGATGAAGGGATGTAGCAAAACGGACGACCCAAGATGGAGATGGGCATTGCGATGTAAAGCGGGGGCTTCGGAGTTTGATGTGCGATGATGGAGCGACCGTAGGATGTTGAAATGCTTCGATATGACGGCTGAAATCCGAGACGGGCTTGGATAGTGGAAATGTGTTTGAGTAAGGGTTTTGGGCCTTGGGTATGCCAAGCCCATATATTCTTTAAGGACAATTCTTCTTCTTCAAGCCCACTTCTAGCCTTTTGGTTTTGTGCACAACATTCTTCGCGGCTTCCTTGTGTAATTCCTCCCGGCTTTTCACTACTTTTCTGCTCTTTTCCGCTCTGCTATTCATCCAAACTTTATTTATTACCTAAAAATGCAAAATTAAGTAAGAAAAATATTTATTCTTGAAAACAATGAAAATACAGAATATGGGATAAAACGTAGAATTACTGCACAAAAGATGAGTTAAATGCCAACAAAAAGGGATAAATATATACATTATTTGGCACTCATCAAATACCCCCAAACCTGAATTTTACTTGTCCTCAAGTAAAACAAAACTAAGGAAATCCTACCTATACCACTGTCGCTGGTCTCTCGAATGCATTTAGCGTATGCACTAAGCCTTTTAAACCACTAAGTATCCCTAGTGGACGAGTTGAAGTCTCGTGAAGGTTTGCTTAGAACGTACCTACAAAGTTCTAGGTCAAAATATAAGCTCAGATTCCATCAAATGTGACTTGTGCAAGTCAGTTTAAGCTCACAGCAAAATGGAGATGTCAATCTAGCTATCAAAGGCACAATCCTAGCACTGATAACAAAAAAAGACATGTGATAAGAGTGTAAAGTGTATCTACACATGTGTAAAGAAAGATCTGAAGTTATGACTACTAATCACCAAGAGATAGTTTCTCAGGCTAAGAACCAAGGTCGAAATCTAGCTAGCTGTCCGGACTTTACGAGAATTGTGAATGATTAGGAGGTGTTTCACAATTACTCGCGTTGTACATCAATGGCATACACCCTTCCTTGCTTATTACAATAAAACAACAAAATGACTATTTACATGACTCTTATTTACATTGACTACTCTCTTTTTATTTTTGGAACAAGAGATGATGGAATTGATAAATACTTGATTTTTTGTATTTTTCTGAATATATACATCCTTTTTTTTTTTTTTTTTTTTTTTTGACAAGAACTTGAAATTGATTTTTACATATGGTAGCTCTTTTGATACATAACAAAAAGAAACAAAAAATTACATGACACTTTGCAAGAGGTAGCCCTTTTTGATGCACCCAGTTAAATTCGATGGTTGTCTTTCTTAATGTAACCTCCACCTTCTATCCCAACCAACCAAAGAACAAGCTAGTCAAGTTTCGTTCAGTATTCTAAAGTGATTGGCAATCGTGACTTCCTATCAAACACCTTGAAGATCGAGGCCATACATGTATTGGTAGATCGTGCGCGTGCAAATTTCTTATCACTATGTGAATTGTGCTAGAATCAGGGTGCCTAAATATCTAGACTAAGACTCCTAATAATTACATATTTGCACAAGAGTCAACATTTCAAGGTAAATGAGCTCCATTTTTTATGTTTTTTTTTTTTTTCAATTTTCAATTTTTTATTTTGATTTTTTCATTTTTTTTTTCAAAAAGAAGGAGTTCTTGTTTTCAATTATGGCATATTATCCAAGTATCTACTTTTCACCCCCAAACCTAAACTAAACATTGTCCTCAATGTTTCAAAATATGAACAAAATGATAATACAACATATGAAGAGGATCATGTTGAGTAGAGAAAAAGGAAAGAGAATACCCGATTTCGGCGAAAGCAGAATTAAAACTCCGTTATTCAAGGCAAGAATCCAACATATGTCAGCCGAGATCATATTGGATTAGAAAAATATATACAAAAGGAACAAAAGGGTTTTTAAGAAATTTTATCTACTGGATTATATACAAAAAATTCACCATACACTAACAATCTAAAGAGTTGAGGATCAACCCAAAAAACAAAGTGTAGAGGTTTCAACAGCTTCACACAATAATAATATGATAGGCATGCAAGTGAAGTTGTGAAACAAAATGAGCTACCCCCAAACCTGGATTTTTCAACGGATAAAATTTTGGAAACAAAATCTCGCAGTTTTGGGGGTTCATCATGCACAAGGCCTAGCTCGAAGTGAACTGTGCTAGGGACGTGCAAACATGCTAATTCCAACTGTGTTTCCTCAAATGTATTATACTTAGAAGCAAAATAGTCCAAGAGGACTTGGAAGCACAAAGTTCCAAACCTAGATTAGGGACTCTCAGAAAAGTCGGTTTGACAATATGGGTACAAACCAAATCTAGGTTGGGTGGAAGGCCATCAGATTGTGACTTATGTAGGACGATAAGCACAACATTATTAATCACATCAACATCTCCTAAGTCTTCTACACGTGTCACAACATGCTCACAATCATCAAACAAATTGGCAAGATCACAATCAGAGTCATCAACATCATCAACAAATTTATTCTCATGCATCGGCAAATCAGGAGAAATATCACAATGTGACCTAGGTAGAGAATCAGACACATCAAATATATTTTCATGCATATTAGTGTCTACAGAAGATTCAACTATTCCTATGTCATGCTCATCTTCACAGAATAATTGTACGAATCCCATGTCAATATCAAAATCATATGAATTACAATGAGTATTAGAAAGAACAACATGCATGAAGGTCGAGGGCGAGAAGCCATATGTTTTTGAACCAACAGGTTCCACAATATTTTCATGTTCTTCTAACATATCATCATAATCATCATAATCATCATCATGGTAGCATGCATATTGGTCCTCATTAACAGTGGTGGTGTCATTAGTCGATTCATGTTCCTCTAAATTAGGTTCATATTCAACATTATTTACATGAATGGGACTAGACACTTCATTAGGGACAACATACACTTCCTCATGAATTTCCTCCTTTTGTAGGTGAAGCAAAATCTGATCTAAATATGCATGAATTCGTGATGTAGATCTATCATAGTCTTGCTTGCAGAGTCTTAAAGCTTCTGTGGTGGAGTCTAAATTCATGGGAGTACCAAATTCTTCATGTTCAAATTGTGGTGAATGGTACATGTGCATGGTCATTAGGGTTTACAAAATATTGATCGCAACCCTCAAAGGATTGATTATGGTCCCAATGACTACCATTCTCACAATTTATGGGCATTTCGTACCTTAGACTTTCTCTAGATTGCCTAAAATTATGCAAAATATGACAATTCTCAACAGGGTGGTCTAGACTACCACATGCGGGACATGCATAGATTTCAGGTTGCCTAAGAAAATTAGATGTGACAGATTCCTCATGTGATTGCATTTCTAAAGCTGTGATTCGAGCTTCTATTTGATCCATAAATGATGATTGTGTGAGTGAGGCTCTAGCAGAATGTTCATTTTCACGTTGCGATGAATGATGCATGTATGAATAGTCATTAGGATTCATGTATTGCGGCTCGGGACTTTGAAAATGTCCATTATAATTCCTATAACTATTGACATCATGGAATGGGGGAGGATCACAATGTGAATTTGGCCCGTAAGCAAGTTCTCTAAGTGTTTTGTTTCCACTCCCCGAAGCAGGCCAAAATCTAGACATGATTGACTCAAAAGCTAAGTAACTATGTACAAAGCTCAGAATTTGGTTTTTAAAGGGTTTGGATTTTTGGGGAAAATTTGGTTTTGGTGGGAGACATTTTTTTGGTTTTTTTTTAAAATTTGGGAGCAAGTTTGGTTTTAATGGGATAATGAAGAAAAAATTTGGTTGTAAAAATGGGAGCAAGTAAAATTTGGTTTTTGAATGGGAGAAAAGTAATTTTTTTTTTTTTTTTTTTTTAAAAAGAAAATAAAATTTGGTTTTTGAATGGGAGCAAGCCCACTGTTGGTTTTGTGTTTGCTTTGACTCAGCTGGTTTGAAAACGTTTGGTGAAACTGAGTCCAAAATCTCGGCCTAGAATTTGGGTACCCGGCCCACTAACGAGTTAACCTAGCGTGATCGGTTACAAGCTCAGCTGGGTTTAAAAACCCAGAATACAAAATACCAGTCCAAATTAAACAAGCTCACAAAAATTAAATACAGGCCCACAAATTAAACAAACAAGCCCACAAAAATTAATTACAAACCCAACAGAAAATAAAAAGCCCAAAAATTGGCTTTAATATTACAAGCCCACAATTAAAAATTGGAAGCCCACAATTCGGGTTCTCTGAATGGGTTTACCTTTTTAGCACAGCCCAGCTGCTCTGATATTGCTGCAAAAACCCAGTTGGCTTTGGTTCTTTTCCTTGGTGGCGTCTGATGAGTGCCAAATATTGTATATATTTATCCCTTTTTGTTGGCATTTTAAAAAGAAAAACATTTGTGCATTAATTCTACATTTTATCCCATGTTCTGTATTTTCATTGTTTTCAAGAATAAATATTTTTATTAATTAATTTTGCATTTTTAGGTAATAAATAAAGTTCGGATGAGTCGCGGAGCAAAAAGAGCAGAAAAGCAGTGAAAAGCCGGGAGAAATCACGCAAGGAAGCCGCGAAGAATGGTGCGCACAACCTCATTTTCTACACACAAAAACGCCTCCGTTCTCAGCCATCAGATCAGTTCTCAGAAGCATCCGATGGTCGCTCCTTCATAGAGCATCAAAATCTGAAGTCTCTGCCAAGCACCACAGCGCTGAAATTCCAAGCCTTCAGATTAGATAGTAGTTGAATCCAACGGTCGCTCCCTTGTTGTTCATCAACGTTTGATATCTCCGCCTTACACTACAACACCTAACCCCATCTAGAGCCGTTAACTTCGTTGTATCAAAAAATCTGACGGTCGCTACCAACCTCTTCAGGAGGAACCATCCGATCCACCTACCAGCTTCACATCCCACGGCCCATCTCACGAAACATCACCTCTTGATGGACCCGCCTCACACCCTAGCGACCGAGCACCTACACCCCAAACAAACAGACCCTTCTCCCATTCTATCGAACCCATCTCCTCCATCACCCCCCCCCTCTGCAGAACCACCATACCCTGCTGCACCACCATCACCACCACCTTCTCCCCTGTCATCTCCACCAAACGCCGCCAACAACTCTCTCCACCAAACCGTATCTACCCACATCACCCCATACCCTACATACATCTCTAGCCACCTATTTTACCCATTTCCCCTCTAATTTTCCCTTCAAACCCTAGGTGGGAAATTAGTAAAATAGGTGAGGCTATAAGACTGAATTGGAACAGGAGAAGGACTGAGAGAAGGCAAAGAAGGATGGGTCGACGTCAATTTGAAGATTAGGTGAGTTAATTTCACTGTTGGAATTTGGGGATTTTTCTATAAACCCTAATTGTATAATTTAGGGATTTGGGTATAAATAGACTGTGGTGTTGTTGTAAAAGTTACCTCTGGGCTAGCCAGTGAACACATGTTTAAGTTTCCATTTTACTTCATATATCAGTTACATTTTCAGTTCATGTGGAATGTTTGTTATGCATAAAAAGTGACTGTGAATTGTATGTTGTAATGTGGAGCATGTTCATAGATGTTATCATGATTACAAGCATGTTCATGTTCTAATTCATTTGCTAGGGCTTAGAGGAAGCTCTTGATCATATGCTAGGATAGTAAATGTGTGTGTATTGTCTTGGATTGATTTAACTGCCTTAGGATTAATGAAATGCCACTTGAGTTACTTCACTTGTGATCAGCTGTGCTGTTAGAAGACAGCTGATGCTAGGAGTGCAGCTAGGTCATTGTGTAAGAATTTAACCCATTAGAGAGACTGCATTTAAGATCAGTTAACTAGTTGAGCTAAATATTTGTGATCAGTTGTGCTGTTGAAAGACAGCTGATGCTAGGGGTCATTTAGCTAGGTTGGTTACTCTATTCTTCATTGTAGTCTTTCATGAAAGAACAAGACATACATTGCATCACAATTTCCTTAGCCTAGGGTCAAGTAGTGGAATCAAAAGCCTTAGTACCCTCCCTTGAACTCAGATAACCTTAGAAACTCCCCAAAGAGAACTTTAGCAAATCCTCCAAGTCCCTGTGGACAAACCCTTTCTTACTCCACCTATCTACAACAACTCTGTATACTTGCAGGCTAGTTTAGGTAGCTCTTTTCCCCTTACACCAAGTTTTTGGCGCCGCTGCCGGGGACTCGGTAGCGGTTTGCTTGTTTTCTGTTTGTTTCCTGTTTTCTGTCTTGTTTTTGCTTCACTAAGTGCATTGCCTTGCACTACCTTGCACTGTTGCAAGTGCTGCTGCAAGTGCAAGTGCTGCTGCTGTTGGTGTGCAAGTGTTGGTTTCTGCTGCTTGTTTGCTGCTGCAAGTGTTGCTGAAGCTGCTGCTGTGCTGCTGCAAGTGTTGCTGAAGCTGCTGCTGTGCTGCTGTGAAGCTGCTGCTGTGAAGCTGCAGTTGCTGCTGGTGCTGCTGCTGTTGCTGGTGCTGCTGCTGCCAAGCCAACTGGGCTGCCAACTGAAGCTGCCAACTGGGCTTGTGCCAACTCTCTGCTGCTGGGCTCTGAACCAACTGAGCTGGGCTTGAACCAACTGAGCTGGGCTTAGTAACTTCTGCTCCTGGGCTTCGCTACAGATTCTGCTGGGCTCTGCTCCACCTGTTGCTGCTGGGGTTGGACGTGAGCTGTTTAGGACGATCCTAAAGCCCAACTGGGCTGTGCAACTAAAAAGGGATAAAAAGCCCAAATTTGGGCTCCCTCCAAAATCAAGTAAGCCTAACCCATGAGCTAACCCAACTGGGCCTCATTAAATTTATCTGGGCTTGTATTTAAGTGTTTATATTTGGGCCTGTAATAATTTTATTTTTCTTTTTCTTTATTTTCTATTTGGGCTTGTAATAATTTTTATTTTTCTTTTTCTTTTTCTTTTATATGCTTGTAATTATTTGTTTGTTATTTTTCTTTTCTTTTGTGGGCTTGCACTTTATTTTGGACTATAGGTTTATATCCCAACCATTGGGCTCCTAACCTTACAAAGAAGGGAGAAATTTTGTTGGTCCGTGAGTTAAGACTTTTCTCACCAAAATTCTCCAAAGAACCCAAGAACCAAAAGCCAATCTAGTTGTTTGGGATTTTTGTCCCAATTAATCCAAAATTTCTCTAAACCCATTGTGAAACCAAAACCCAACAAAACCAAACTTTAGGTCGTGTTTTTCATTGACTGTGGGCTTGTTAGATGTTAGTTCATCGATCAATGATCTTGTTAGGATATGGTTGTGACCTTTAGAGACCAATCAAACCGACTAATTAGAGTCAATCCAATAGACCCAATTGACATACCCACATCCTCTAAGGAAAACACACCGGACCAACCTGAGATAATGGAAGAACCCCGTAGCCTCAAGGATTACATGTACCCCACAAGGACAAGCCAACCCTCGTGCATTGTTTTACCAGAAGCTACTGGTCATTATGAGCTAAAATCGAGCACAATACAAATGCTTCCCGTGTTTAGAGGAATTGAAAATGAAAACCCTTACCATCACGTGAGAGAATTTGAGGAGATTTGTGGAACTATACGTTTCACTCAGATGTCTGACGAAACCCTAAAATTGAGACTATTCCCTTTTTCTTTGAAGGAAAAGGCCAAGTCATGGCTGTATGCCTTACATCCACAGTCAATTAGGACATGGGACAACCTCACAAAAGAGTTTTTCAAAAAGTTCTTCCCTAACCACAAGACTGCGACAATTCGTCAAAATCTGAACAGCTTTGTACAATTAGAAGGTGAAACCTTAGCTAGATATCTTGAGAGATTCAATGAATTGTTGCTTAAGTGTCCCCATCATGGTTTTGAGAAATGGAGACTTGTGCAAATTTTGTATGAAGGTTTAGATGTCTCCACCCGAACAATTGTAGAGTCTATGTGCAATGGACTCTTCACAGATAAAAGTGCTGATGACTCTTGGGCTTTCCTAATTGAAGTTGCTCAAAAAACTCAACAATGGGAGTCCATTCGTGAACCTAGAAAGACTACACCTGTAGATAAGGTCCATAGAATTGAGTCTAAATTTGAGGAAAATGCAAAAATGGCAGCACTAGCAAGAAGAATAGAAGCATTAGAACTTCAGAAAAACGTAAAACCTTCTACCACTGCTTTCTGTGAACATGTCGAAATGGCTATCTGTGATATATGTAACGGTTCTGACCATCAGGTCAGTGATTGTCCGGAAATGCATGCATTCCAAGAATCTAGGCTAGAACAGGCACATGCTATGTTTCAAAAACAAGAGCATAACCCTTATTCTCAGACCAACAACCCGGGATGGAGGAACCACCCCAATTTTTCATGGTCTAAAGGACCCATCCAAGGAGGACCATCTCAACCCACTCAAAGCTATCAAAACAATCAAGGCTATCAATACCCTAAAAATCCTCAACAGCAGTCGTACCCTCAATACACTACTGACAAGAAATTGTCTAGCATTGAAGAGAGTATCAATCAATTGACCCAACATCTGATGAAGAATGAGAAAGCAACTGATCAACGAGTCTCCGCCTAGAACTACAGATGGGTCAAATTTGCGATGCACTGAATACAAGAGAAAATGGTAAACTTCCTAGCCAGCCCCAATAAAATCCAAAGAGGATATTTCAAGCAGGAACATCATCTTGCAATGAAACCTCACCCGATCAAGCCCATTCCATCACCACTCTCCGAAGTGGTAAGATTGTTGAGAACAATGTAGGCATACCACAATCAAATGAGTCTGAGCCAAGCATATCATTGCCTACACCACCAAAGAACACCTCCAACTTAGAAAAGGAACCTGAGTACATTAGCAAAGCCAACAATCCCACTGTTGTGAATACCCCTCTAACTCCTAATGTTGATGTTGCTCCATATCCTCAGAGGTTAGTTCGCCAACAGATAAGCACCCACTACAATGAGATGTTAGAACTGTTCAAAAGAGTCAACATCAACATTCCTTTTCTTGAGGCAATTAAGCAAATCCCTGCATATGCCAAATTCCTCAAAGACTTGTGCACTCAAAAGCGCAAGATTAATGTGCACAAACGTGCTTTCTTAGCTGAACAGGTGAGTTCCATCATTCTGAACAAAACTCCACCTAAGTTTAGGGACCCAGGTTGTCCAACAATTTCTTGCACTATAGGAAACCACATGGTCAGTAAAGCTTTATTAGATCTAGGTGCAAGTGTGAACCTCCTGCCATATTCTATTTATGCGCAGTTAGGTCTTGGAGAATTGAAGCCAACACCCATAACTCTCCAATTAGCGGACCGATCCGTCAAAGTCCCTCGCGGTGTAGTTGAGGATGTCTTAATTAAGGTTGATAAGTTCTACTTTCCTGTAGACTTTATTGTCTTAGATACTCAACCTGTACAAAACCCGGATAGTCACATTCCTGTCATTTTAGGACGTCCTTTCTTGGCGACATCTAATGCGATCATCAATTGTCGTAATGGAGTGTTGAAGCTGTCTTTTGGGAACATGACTGTCGAGCTGAATGTGTTTAATGTTAGTCAACAGCATGTGAATCTTGATGATGAGGATGTACATGAGGTCAATATGATTGAGAGTTTGATACAAGATTCATTGACTGGCATTATGTCAAAAGATCCCTGGCAAGCATGTTTGGAAGATGTTAACTTGGAGTTGTATGATGATGAATACATTGGTGAAGTCCAATCTTTGCTCGAATCTGTACCTCAAATGGACATCACTAAGTGGCAGACTACAGTTGAACAACTCCCACTTTCTGATAAGTCTGTTATATCTTCGGATGAGTCTCCTAAGGCCAAACAGGAATTGAAACCATTACCTGATACTTTGAAGTATGCATTTCTAGGTCCTTCTGATACTTCACCTGTTATCATTTCTTCACGATTAAACATAGAACAGGAAAACAAGCTTTTAGGAGTACTTGAGGAGCAGAAAGAAGCCTTAGGATGGACCATCTCAGATCTCAAAGGGATAAGCCCCACCATTTGCATGCATCACATTAATCTGGAAGAGAATGCCAAACCATCTAGGGAAATGCAAAGGAGACTTAATCCTAACATGAGAGACGTTGTTAAGAGTGAGATCTTGAAGCTACTTGATGCGGGTATCATATATCCGATTTCAGATAGTAAATGGGTTAGTCCCATTCAAGTTGTGCCTAAGAAGTCAGGCATTACTGTAGTTCGGAACGAAAAGAATGAGTTAGTCCCTTCACGTACAACCACAGGATGGCGAGTATGTATCGACTACAGGAAGTTGAACACAGTAACAAGAAAAGATCACTTCCCCCTTCCCTTCATAGACCAAATGCTAGAACGTGTGTCTGGACACAGTCACTATTGTTTTCTAGATGGCTTTTCCGGTTATAACCAAATTCACATTGCACCGGAAGATCAGGAAAAAACTACATTCACGTGTCCATTTGGGACATTTGCTTTTAGACGTATGCCCTTCGGGCTGTGTAATGCACCTGCTACTTTCCAGCGTTGCATGATGAGCATTTTTTCAGACATGATAGATAGTTTTCTCGAGATCTTTATGGATGATTTCTCTGTGTTTGGCTCTTCTTTTGACGAATGTTTGGACCATCTAGTCCTTGTGCTATCAAGATGTAAGCAAAAGAATCTGGTTTTAAACTGGGAGAAATGCCACTTCATGGTGAAATCCGGCATAGTTCTAGGACACATCGTATCGGAAAAAGGAATTGAAGTAGATAAAGCTAAAGTCGATCTCATTCAACATTTACCCCAACCCCACTGTGAAGGGGATTCGATCATTTTTAGGTCACGCCGGATTCTACCGGAGATTCATCAAAAACTTTAGCCAAATCTCTCGCCCTTTGTGTAATCTACTTGCCAAAGATGTTGTCTTTAACTTTGATGATGCGTGTGTGAAGGCGTGGGAAGAACTCAAGACTCTCCTCACCTCAGCTCCTATTGTCCAACCACCCGACTGGGAATTACCGTTCGAACTCATGTGTGATGCCTCTGATTACGCCGTTGGCGCTGTTTTAGGACAGCGTGTTGATAGACTACCATATGTGATATACTATGCTAGTAAAACTCTTAATGATGCTCAACTCAACTATTCGACTACCGAGAAGGAGTTACTTGCCGTGGTATTTGCATTAGACAAGTTTAGATCTTATTTGATAGGATCTAAGATCATCATATACACTGACCATGCGGCTTTGAAGTATCTTCTTTCTAAGAAGGATGCTAAAGCTCGCCTTATTCGATGGATACTCTTATTACAGGAATTCGACATCGAAATCCGTGATAAGAAAGGTTGTGAGAATGTGGTTGCTGATCACTTGTCCCGATTAACTAGTGAGTCTATTAATGAATCTGAGCTGATTAGAGAATCATTCCCTGATGAACAATTGATGTCTGTGACAAACCTTCCTTGGTTTGCCGACATTGTTAACTACCTTGCTACAGGTAGAATGCCCTCACATTGGTCAAGACAAGACCGCTCCAAGTTCTTGGCTGAAGTTAAACATTTCCTTTGGGACGACCCATATTTGTTTAAGTACTGCTGAGACCAAATCATTAGGAGATGTGTACCCAACATGGAACAGAAAGATGTGATATCTTTCTGTCATGACCAAGCATGTGGAGGCCATTTCAGTGCCAAGAAAACCGCTGCAAAGATCTTGCAGTGTGGATTCTATTGGCCATCATTATTCAAGGATTGCCATGATTATTGTGTTGCTTGTGAACGCTGTCAAAAGCTAGGAAGCATTTCAAGGAGAAACATGATGCCATTGAACCCCATTTTGATTGTAGAGATTTTTGATGTTTGGGGGATAGACTTCATGGGTCCATTTCCCATGTCTGACAGCAAGTTGTACATCCTAGTCGCAGTTGATTATGTTTCTAAGTGGGTAGAAGCCATAGCAACCAGAACAAATGACCACAAGGTGGTACTTTCATTTCTAAAGGAAAACATATTTGCACGTTTTGGTACCCCTAGAGCTATCATCAGTGACGGCGGTTCACATTTTCGTAACAAGTACTTTGAGTCTTTAGTACGCAAGTATGACATAACTCACAAGGTTGCTACTCCGTACCACCCTCAGACTAGTGGACAAGTGGAAGTGTCTAATAGGGAAATTAAGCACATTCTGGAGAAGACGGTCAACCCGTCCAGGAAAGATTGGTCATTGAGATTGAATGATGCTTTGTGGGCCTATAGAACAGCTTATAAGACACCAATTGGCATGTCCCCCTATCGTCTAGTGTATGGAAAGCCGTGCCATCTACCTGTGGAATTGGAACATCGTGCCTACTGGGCAATCAAAGAGCTGAACTTTTCTCTGGACGAAGCTGGAATTCAACGGAAACTTCAACTCAACGAGTTGGAAGAATTGAGAAATGAGGCTTATGACAGTGCCAAGCTGTACAAGCAGAAGATGAAGATGTTTCATGACAAGCGTATTCTACGCAAATCCTTCACTCCTTGTCAGAAAGTCTTGCTGTATGACTCCCGATTACATCTTTTTCCAGGAAAACTGCGTTCCAGATGGAAGGGTCCGTACCTAGTACGCACAGTTTTTCCTCATGGAGCTGTAGAGCTAGAGGATGTCTCCAACAAGAACGTTTTCAAAGTCAACGGGCAGAGATTAAAGCCATTCCTTGAGCCATTTCCACCCGACATTGAAACAACCAACCTGGAGGACCCAGTCTATGTGGACTAAACTGGTCCACTCTTTCCCTAAATAACCAAAAAGTTTTCCAAATGTTTCCCTAAAAACCAAAATTTTTCCCATCAAAACCAAATGTATCCCAACAAAACCAAATTTTTTTCAAAAAGTCCAATCCCATTAAAAACCAAAATTTTCTTGTAGATAATGTGTTAGTTAAATTTCCTTTTGTATATATTTTGTGCTCATCCATTGTGACTGCTAATATGATGGATTTTTGCCTTGAAATAACGGAGTTTTAATCGAGCTACCACCGTACAATCGGGTATTCTCTCTCCTTTTACTCCACTCAGCATGTTCCTCTTCATATATTGTTTTATAATTCTTTCCATGTTTTGAAACATTGAGGACAATGTTTAGTTTAGGTTTGGGGGTATAGAGTAGATACCATGATAATTTGCTATAATTAAAAACGAACTCCTTCTTCTTTTTGAAAAATTCCAAAAAAAAATTAAAAAAATCAAAATTCAAAAAAATTAAAAAAAATGAAAAATCATAAAAATGGAGCTCATTTACCTTGAAATGTTGACTCTTGTGCAAATATGTATTTTTATTAGGAGTCTTAGTCTAGATATTTAGGCACCCTGATTCTAGCACAATTCACATAGTGATAAGAAATTTGCACGCGCACGATCTACCAATACATGTATGGCCTCGATCTTCAAGGTGTTGGATAGGAAGTTACAATTTCCAATCACTTTAGAATACTGAACGAAACTGGACTAGCTTGTTCTTTGGTTGGTTGGGATAGAAGGTGGAGGTTCCATTAAGAAAGACAACCATCGAATTTAACTGGGTGCATCAAAAAGGGCTACCTCTTGCAAAGTGTCATGTAATCTTTTGTTTCTTTTTGTTATGTATCAAAAGTGTTTCCTTAAAAAAAAAAAAAAAAAAAAATACCAAAAAAAAAAAATCAAGTATTTATCAATTCCATCATCTCTTGTTCCAAAAATAAAAAGAGAATAGTCAATGTAAATAAGAGTCATGTAAATAGTCATATTTTGTTGTTTCGTTGTAATAAGCAAGGAGGGTGTATGCCATTGATGTACAACGCGAGAAATTGTGAAATACCTCCAACTCATTCACAATTCTCGTAAAGTCCGGACAGCTAGCTAGATTTCGACCTCAGTTCTTAGCCTGAGAAACTATCTCTTGGTGATTAGTAGTCATAACTTCAGATTTTTCTTTACACATGTGTAGATACACTTTACACTCTTATCACATGTCCTTATTTGTTATCAGTGCTAGGATTGTGCCTTCGATAGCTAGATTGACATCTCCATTTTGCTGTGAGCTTAAACTGTTTTGCACATGTCACGTTTGATGGAATCTGAGCTCATATTTTAACCTAGAACTTTGTAGGTACGTTCTAAGCAAACCTTCACGAGACTTCAACTCGTCCACTAGGGACACTTAGTGGTTTAAAAGGCTTAGTGCATACGCTAAATGCATTCGAGAGACCAGCGACAGTGGTATAGTTAGGATTTCCTTAGTTTTGTTTTACTTGAGGACAAGTAAAATTCAGGTTTGGGGGTATTTGATGAGTGCCAAATATTGTATATATTTATCCCTTTTTGTTGGCATTTTAACTCATCTTTTGTGCATTAATTCTACATTTTATCCCATATTCTGTATTTTCATTGTTTTCAAGAATAAATATTTTTATTAATTAATTTTGCATTTTTAGGTAATAAATAAAGTTCGGATGAGTCGCGGAGCAAAAAGAGCAGAAAAGCAGTGAAAAGCCGGGAGAAATCACGCAAGGAAGCCGCGAAGAATGGTGCGCACAACCTCATTTTCTACACACAAAAACGCCTCCGTTCTCAGCCATCAGATCAGTTCTCAGAAGCATCCGATGGTCGCTCCTTCATAGAGCATCAAAATCTGAAGTCTCTGCCAAGCACCACAGCGCTGAAATTCCAAGCCTTCAGATTAGATAGTAGTTGAATCCAACGGTCGCTCCCTTGCTGTTCATCAACGTTTGATATCTCCGCCTTACACTACAACACCTAACCCCATCTAGAGCCGTTAACTTCGTTGTATCAAAAAATCTGACGGTCGCTACCAACCTCTTCAGGAGGAACCATCCGATCCACCTACCAGCTTCACATCCCACGGCCCATCTCACGAAACATCACCTCTTGATGGACCCGCCTCACACCCTAGCGACCGAGCACCTACACCCCAAACAAACAGACCCTTCTCCCATTCTATCGAACCCATCTCCTCCATCACCCCCCCTCTGCAGAACCACCATACCCTGCTGCACCACCATCACCACCACCTTCTCCCCTGTCATCTCCACCAAATGCCGCCAACAACTCTCTCCACCAAACCGTATCTACCCACATCACCCCCATACCCTACATACATCTCTAGCCACCTATTTTACCCATTTCCCCTCTAATTTTCCCTTCAAACCCTAGGTGGGAAATTAGTAAAATAGGTGAGGCTATAAGACTGAATTGGAGCAGGAGAAGGACTGAGAGAAGGCAAAGAAGGATGGGTCGACGTCAATTTGAAGATTAGGTGAGTTAATTTCACTGTTGGAATTTGGGGATTTTTCTATAAACCCTAATTGTATAATTTAGGGATTTGGGTATAAATAGACTGTGGTGTTGTTGTAAAAGTTACCTCTGGGCTAGCCAGTGAACACATGTTTAAGTTTCCATTTTACTTCATATATCAGTTACATTTTCAGTTCATGTGGAATGTTTGTTATGCATAAAAAGTGACTGTGAATTGTATGTTGTAATGTGGAGCATGTTCATAGCTGTTGACATCATGATTACAAGCATGTTCATGTTCTAATTCATTTGCTAGGGCTTAGAGGAAGCTCTTGATCATATGCTAGGATAGTAAATGTGTGTGTATTGTCTTGGATTGATTTAACTGCCTTAGGATTAATGAAATGCCACTTGAGTTACTTCACTTGTGATCAGCTGTGCTGTTAGAAGACAGCTGATGCTAGGAGTGCAGCTAGGTCAGTGTGTAAGAATTTAACCCATTAGAGAGACTGCATTTAAGCTCAGTTAACTAGTTGAGCTAAATACTTGTGATCAGTTGTGCTGTTGAAAGACAGCTGATGCTAGGGGTCATTTAGCTAGGTTGGTTACTCTATTCTTCATTGTAGTCTTTCATGAAAGAACAAGACATACATTGCATCACAATTTCCTTAGCCTAGAGTCAAGTAGTGGAATCAAAAGCCTTAGTACCCTCCCTTGAACTCAGATAACCTTAGAAACTCCCCAAAGAGAACTTTAGCAAATCCTCCAAGTCCCTGTGGACAAACCCTTTCTTACTCCACCTATCTACAACAACTCTGTATACTTGCAGGCTAGTTTAGGTAGCTCTTTTCCCCTTACACCAGCGTCCCAGCAGAGGAAAACAGGTTCAGAACAGCAGTTCCAACAGCAAATGAAGTGAAGCAGATGCAGATGCAAGTGCGATGAAGTGAAATGCAAAATAGCCAAGAAAACTACAAGAAAAACACAGCACCAATCCCCGGCAGAGGCGCCAAAAACTTGGTGGGCCCGGGAAAGCGTATAAAATTGAAGCGAAATGAAACGGGCCTATAGTAATACCGCAAGTGCACGGTCGTCAGTTGTAGCTCGTGCAAGTACGGGTCGATCCACAGAGATTGGGAGTGTTTGGAGTTTCTAGCTATTTGGGCTCTAAATTGCTATTGGGCTTCTAATTAACTGTGAAGCAGTTAGGGTCTTTGATGGACTGAACTGGGCTTGGTAACAGTGAACTGGGCCTTAGCTTTTCACCTGGGCTTTGATTAAGTCCACAGTGGACTGGACCTTTGATTCTTGGAATGAACTGAGCCTTGGGCTCAGTTGGCTGGGCCTTTAGATTAGCTAGGCTTCTGATCTATGAACTAGGCCTTAGGCCTTAACCTGGACTTTGAACATGGGATTTTAGCCTTTGGTTCTAAGCTAACTGTTTGGAGCAGCAGCAGACAAGGCTGGGCTGGAGAAGAAGCAGCAGCAGCAGTGGTGGCTTCAGCAGCAGCAGAAGCAGTGCACAGGCAGTGGTGGCTTCAGCAGCAGCAGAAGCAGTGCACAGCACATCAACAGCAAGTAGTAGCAGCTGGGGAAGAACAAGACAGTGAATGCAGTAACAAGAACAGGAGAAACAAAAGAGAAGAAAGAGCAAATAGTGGCAGTGAAACTGTGATATTTACAAAGCAATGAAGATGGTAGTGAAATAATGAGACAACGGATGATAAAACAATAAACACAAGAAAACAGATACAAATACAAAACACAAAACAGGTGACAGTGGCAGTGGAGAGTGATAGTGAAGAAAAGCAAAGGAAATGGTGAAAATGGCAGTGAGGATGGCAATGGAAATGAAGCAAAGAGAAAGACCAAGGCAGTGAAGTAAATGTGACAGTGAAACAAAGGTAACAGTGGCAGTTAACAGGAAACAAAGCCAAATAAACCAAGGCTGTTAGCCAAGGGCAGGGAGGAGTTTGCAGCTGTGGCTAAGCTAAGGCTTAGAATCCACCTTGTGTCCTAGCTAAACAATGCAATTCTAGATTTAAAAACTTAAGCATCCAACTAGAATGGGAAGAAAATCAGCTTGCCAGCACGACTCGTGCATGCTCTTGGCGCGACCCAAATTAGGGTTTGGCATCGCAATCAAGAGGTTGCCACAAATAGTTTGGTTTGGTGGCAACCTTGTACGGCTGATATTTGCATCTCAGAAGGAGGGGTAGCCGTTGATTGTTGCAACCCTCCGTTTGGCAGCCAACGGCATGGAGGCATGGCTTTGGCATGTTTTAGGTGCGGCCAAATTAGGGTTTGGCGTAAACCGCGGAATTTGGAATTGGGCCAAGAGTTGCAATGCGTTTGGTGGCGAACTTGGACGGCTGAGATTTGCATCTCAGAAGGAAGGGTGTCCGTTGATTGTTGCAACCCTTCGTTTGGTAGCCAGCGACATGGAGGCATGGCCGGCATGGCTTTGTCATGGTTTAGGCGCGTCCGAGCTAGGATTTTGGCATAGTTTTAGGCGCGGCCAAAGTTAGGGTTTTGGCATAGTTTAGGCGCGGCCAAAATTAGGGCTTGGCGTTGGTCCAAAAGTTGCCACGCGTTTGGTGGCGAACTTGGACGCCTGAGATTTGCATCTCAGAAGGAAGGGCGACCGTTGATTGTTGCAACCCTTCGTTTGGCAGCCAGCGGCATGCCGACATGGCTTTGGCGCGGAGGTGTGGCTGGCATGGCATGCCATTGTCACTATGGTGCGGCCGACCTGGTTGGTGTGCCTTTGGCGCAGAGATGTGGCTGGCATGGCATGCCGTTGGCAAGATGGTGTGGCTGGCATGGCATGCCATTGGCACGGTGGTGCGGCTGGTATGGTTGGCATGCCTTTGGCGCGGATATGTGGCTTGCACGGCATGCCATTGGCACAATGGTGCGGCTGGCATGGTTGGAATGCCTTTGGCACGGAGATATGGCTGGCATGGCATGTCATTGGCACGATGGTGTGACTGGCATGGTTGGCATGCCTTTGCCGCGGAGATGTGGCTGGCATGGCATGCCATTGGCAGGGTGGTGGGGCTGGCATGGTTGGGATTCCTTTGGCGCGGAGATGTGGCTGGCATGGCATGTCATTCGCACGGTGGTGCGGCTGGCATGGTTGGCATGCCTTTGGCACGGAAATGTGGCTGGCGTGGCATGTCATTGGCACGATGGTGCGGCTGGCATGGCATGCCATTGGCACGGTGGTGCGGCTGGCATGATTGGCATGCCTTTGGTGTGGAAATATGGCTATTAGGGTTTAGTGTATCGAAACCCTAGTTTAAAATATGTGGCACGCGCGATTGGCACGTTTGGCTAGCATGCACGGCTGGCATGTGCAGAGATGACGCCAGTCAGTACCGAGGGCTCTGCCGTGGAGTATGACATATACATAAAAAAAGGTTCCCCGGTAACTTACGCAGACATGTTGAATGGTTCAATAAATGTGCTAGTGGCGACATTATTACTCAAGTGTGACGTCACTGTTTGACTAAGGTTTTACGATTTTAACCCTAAGATAAAAACCACCATCAACAGTTGTATACCAAGATCTGGAAGAAACATGGTCACGTTGCCACTTTCAAGAAGATTAAGAGTCGTTTTTCGTTGGTTAAGAGCGTTGAAGAAGCTCTATCTTCCATTTATGATATGTGTCGCATGACTGGACGCACCGTTTCTGAGGAGGTAGTTCAAAACTGGGAATTCCATCGAGACATGTTTGTTAGATTTGAGTTTAACGCCTCCTGAATATGCGAAGGGTTTTCTAAAATCCAAGAGCTGCAAGACCAAACAAATGAAGTTCCCTCCATGGACTTTATTACTCAGCAGGAGGTAGAGGTCCATAAATTGTCCCAGGAGATGAAGCTGAAGCAGGAAGCTCTCCATAATATGAAAGACGCCTTTTCCAAAAAGGATGATTTGTTGTTGGACGATTTCCCTTGAATACTTTATGCTTTATCTTTTATTTTTACTTTTAGGTATCTTTTGAGTGACGTGAGGAATTCCTTTGATGGTTTGATTTTATGGTTTTGAACTAGCAAGTGCTTGGTTTTTATGAAAATATTTGAATTTGTTTTTTGGGATAATTCATGAGTAGTTTTCTTAAAGGAATTATGTTTGGGTCGACTAACAAGCTGAAATTCTAATTTTTGAATGCAAGTAATGCAACCTAGAGAAATTATGCATGTTGCATGAAAATTGCAAATGTTGCGAAAAGAGAAACATGTAGAAGAAAATATAACATGAAGATTGAAAACGATATCGACTTCATTCTCAAAATGGGACGCGTGCATCGAGTCCCCAGCAAACTTCCAAAAGATCTTTCGCGCAAATATTTGTTTAACGAAACTTACTTGTTGACGAGGTTCCAACAAACGAAACTGGGCTCTCCCGGATAATTGCTTAAAATCCAAGTTATGATCCAAATTGTTGTGATATGCCTCTAACAATGAAAAGTCCCCAGATGATTTGACCGCTTCTTTGAAACTAGACATGTTAACTTGTAGAGAAAGGGAAGATTTCTAGTTTATAGACGTAACTCCCCCGAGTTAATTTTCTCTTGGGCAATGCGATTCAGGCCGTTGCATTCACTGGTAGGGTGATGGATGAATCTGTGGTAATGGCAATATCTCGGATCTATCATCTCCCGATCAGTTGGCGTACGCCACACAAGAGGTTGTTGAACTACTTCGTCTGGCACCCAAACTTCTAGCAACTCCAGAACCTTCCTCATTGGAAACGGGAAGCGCGGGTACCCTGAGTCTGGCTTCTCTCGTGTATAGTCAGGGAACAGTGTGGCATTCTGAAGACGTTAGCGCTCTACACTAGCGCGAAATATGTCTAGGAGCCGTCCAATCGAGAGATATACATATTCGCTCTACATAGTCAGGGTACAGTGTGGCAACCTGAAGATGTTAACGCTCTATACTAGTATGCAATATGTCTAGGAGCTGTCCAATCATTTCGATCCTATATAGAGGTGTTGATGAAATATGCAAAGTGTCGAAAAGCTCAGCCGGGGAGGATTTTTCGAATAACATATTCATATAGAGCTCTGAGAGAGTGTACGCTCAGTCATGGATTGTGAAATGAGCTTTCAAGAACCCTGAAATATGAGTTTCACACACATTTATGAAGTCGTGTCAGAAACATGCAAGATCATGATTTTGCGATTTTAGCCTTTGTCCCATCAACACCTGGTTTGAATAGAGACTTGAGCCTTGATTTCTCATTCTTCAACAACTCATTTTATCACCATTAAAACTCTCCAACATTCTCTGCAAATCCTCAATCTTCTATTTTATTTCTTTGATATGTTGTTGGGGTGCTGCCGTTGTCATTCCTTCTTTCGCTGTAGATGTGATCATCACCTTATCGTGATGTATCTTCAGTTTTGTTGCATTTATCACTACTGTCTTTATTACGTTCCGTCTTTACTATGTGATCATCAATGCCATCCTCTCCTTCTATGACAGAAAAAGGTACGTAATTTATACGTTTTTTTGATGAAGATAGTTTTCCCGTTGATTCTCTGTTTTCCACTGTTGATCCATCACTTCATGATCATCATCCGTTTGATTCTGTTTTTTTCTGGTGATTGTTCCTTATTTGATTGTAGTGCTGAGAATAGGGTCTTCAAATACTCAAACCTTTTTGTTTCTGAATTCATCAACCAGCTGAAGGATGAGTTCGATCTTCACGATTATGAGATTGAACTTCTCTCCGGACAAATGGGTGTTCTTGATAATGATAAGTTTGTTGATTTGGATCATTCATCCGAAGTGATTATCATCACCAAGGGTCAACTCGAGGTTGGGTTGCGTTTGTCTTTGTACCACCCATCTCGTTCTTTCTTTTATGAGGTCCTGTATCAGATTCAGCCTCCTCAGGCCTTGGGTCAAGTGAATGGGAATTCCTTTCGGAGCATGACTGAATGAGAGAGGCAAGGGAGAGGTGTCTATACCATATCCGAACATTCAACCTATGACCGTTCGGTAAGCACAAATGCAATTCTGCCAGTTTTCTGGCTAACTATAAGAGTGGTACATCTTCTGGTGGTAACTTGGCCAATTTTGCTACTAGTCCTCATCGCAAGCGAGTTTCCGGTGGTTTTGAGAAGTTGATGTTGGACTAGGATCCCGAGGGAGGGAGAAACACGAACAATCACGCTCGCCACACCAGCGATTCGAATTGGAACATGGTTCCATTAATTCGTGGCCCTATACTGAGTGGCACGCTCCCTCATCCTTATTTTTCTGTTGAACCCTACCTATTCTGGGTTGCAAATGTTGATAAGGTAAAATCTCTTCTCCCGGTAACTTCACCTAATTTCACTTATTCTTTTCCCTCGGAATGTAATCTTTTGTTGACTTTGACTTTGTATTTGAAACTCGGTATAGTCGGAAGAGAACCGGTAATGGTGAGATGACCGAGGAGGAGATAACAAAGGTAACAAATATAATTGCTTCCTCTCGGTACATGTACTTGCCCTTATTTGTTTCTTTTGCTGAATCCGACAAAACTTGGTACAGAGATTTAAAGCTAAAGAAGATGATCAGGGTGGTGGAAGTGTAGGTATAAAAGGTTGTGTTGATCCGGATGACAATCTACGTTTGTCTCATTTGTTGAAGGGGTCTGTAAGTACTGACGTTGTTAAGGGTGATAAATGTGATAAAGATGGAAAAGGTGGTAAGGATGTGCCCGAGACTCAGTCGTCGGGGGAAATAGTTGTTCTTCCCAAGTTGAAAGTTCACATCGAGCTCTCGGATGATGATGCTGACATGGATGAGTTTTGTGATTTTGACAATCATGAGGGTGGTGAAGACGAACGAATTGATGGTGGTGAGGGCAGCCAACCCCTCACAGAGAATCGAGACGAGGAGCTTCCCAGAGAACAATATTGGGTGGAGGATATCGAGATGGATCTCGAACCTCAGAACAAGGGTGTGATCGGGAGCTCAACGATTTATTTCTTGGGTACAACTTGTGATTCTCGCCTCAACCAGCTTCGGCTCGTTGTCTCCAACCAAGCAGTTCCTACATACGGTCCTTATTTTGAGAATACTCTCGATCTTGAGTTGATCCCGCTATTTGTTTTTGCAGTTCTTTAGCTAACCATTCTCTTAATATTTTTGTTAGAAGGACAACCATCGTCGCCTTCGTGCAGTTGGTCGGGAGGAGATGACTCTTCTGGGCTCCCAACTCTTGGAAAAACAAGCCCGATCTCGGGAAATTCAGAAGTAGTTAAATGAATAAAATACTAGTATTTTCTATCCTCCATGTTCTGATTGATACTTTGTGTTCCAATATCCCGAGTCCTAGTATTTCCCTATAGACGGTGTGGCTAGATTCTTCCACCAAGTATCGTCGCATGTCAATCAAATTAAAAAAGAAGGAAGGTATGTTGCCAACTGCAAGTAGAAGAAATTTAAAAATCATAAATCAATTTAAAATAGTGCAAAGTCATAAAAAAATTAAATAAAATTACCACATGCGTAAAGAATGACTTCCTCCATTGTCCCAGTGTTGGAAAACTGGTGAACCAATTCTAAACTTGTTTGGAAGTGTGGTATAACCGATTCCAAGAATGCAAATCCATGTAAATATGAAATAAGGATTGTAGTGAAAATATGCCAACATACTTTGAACACGAACAATAACTCTTATCATTTATTACTCAAAGATATTCCTTAGTACTCAAGGTAATCATGTGCAGAAATAAATTAAGAATCTTTTAATTAAGGTTTTTGATTTTATATGCTTTAATTACCAGCAATTAATGCATATATCTATCTAGAGAATAAAAATGAGTAACGTGCATTTACTAATTGGAGATTTTCTATTGAGAGATTTCGGAAAATATTGGACAAGCATTTATTGGAATTAGGAAAACTGAATATGCCATTCATTGCATATCTTGATAATATCTTCGGTTTTGGAAATTCCTTGGTGTCCAAACATCCTTGGTCTATAAATACCTAAGTTTGCATTTCTAGCAAACTATCCTAAGAGCCGGACAAACTTCATTTCTTATTGTTTCTAGTGGAGCCGTCTATTCAGAGAGGAATGTATCCTAATTAGGTGAAATCTCTTACGACCGCTCGTTTAAAGAATTCTGTGGGATCAGGAAGCCATACGAGTACCGTTGGTGGGAAACTAGATAATTGCAGTGTTGTTAGTTTTCGATTGATTTGATTGACTAACGGTTGTTGAAACTTTGATTTTACCTAGTTATTTATTCTTGAGAATCTTCTCTTCTGATATAAGATTCACTCAAACTAGATCGAAATATAGACGGGATCTTTAGAACTGTTGTTAGATCTAAAGACACTTTGTGATAATCCATTGTTAATAGACTCCGTTCTGTGCGTGATTGATCATAAGATATTCAAGTGGTGTTGTGCAGGTTATTGAAGATAAAAGAAGACGAAGAAGATTTTTTATTGATTTTCGTATCTTGTGAATTGTGTGCACAAACCTTGATAGGCTGGGATCCAACTAGAATTAGATTTATTATTGATTGATTAGTTGTGTGAGATCGGCATTCTCAATATATCTCTTTGAGATTTATTTTGATTGAGTATGAATCTATACTTGACTATTTCGGTAGTTAAAGTTAGACTGATCTAACCAGACAAAGGAGTTTATTAGATAAAACAGAAGAGTCTTTGTCAACAACTCATATATATCTTATAACAAAGATTGATTAGAGTGGTTACCAAACAGATTCTTCCTTTGTTGTTTGAAATACGATCCAAAGGATTTGCTATTCACGTGCGCGACTCTAGAAGTCGAAGGCCCATGGACACTGAGGGATCTAAGTAGCTAGGGGTAGTCTGCTTGGTTTCAACTATACGAAGTTGGTTTAGATTTTGTATAGCGGCTTAATTATAAGAGTATTCAAAACTGGACTAGGTCCCGGGATTTTTCTGCATTTGCGGTTTCCTCGTTAACTACTTCTCTTTCGTTTACTTTGATTTCCGCATTATAATTGTTTATTATAATAAAGTAAAATACACATATACGTTAACTCCGCATTACTTGATAGTGATCCTGTGGAGTTTGGTTATTACCGAACCTATCATCAAGTAACATACTTCGTTGTTGTATTGTATCGATCTTGTATCATAGTCAATCACACAAGTTATCTTGTTGTCGTATTGTCTCGATCTCGTATCCATAGACGATCACACGAAGTGTGAACCGAATTGTCATATTGTCTCGACTCTGTCCATAGACGATCACATTCGGTAGAGGCCTTATAGGTTGAAACAAAAAGATTATGGTGTATTTGGGTACCCTCGTATTTTCATTACATTTTTCTACAGAAATTTTCAGCACGTCACTCGGAACTCCGATTATCAAGAAATCGGTTCATCGAGATCTCTGGTGCTTTCCGAAGTAGATACTAAGCTTTGCGGTTTAGCTTAACAAGACCTTCATCATAAAAAGTGTCAGACTTGTAATCTCGGTGTGTACTAAGAGATCTTTTATAGCTTCAACTGACATCATATATGTCTAGGAGCTTTAAGGCTCTTTTCTATAATTTGAAAACCCTTTGAGGAACAAGAAACACGTTTAAGAAACATTAAAATCCTTCTAAGATACGATTACTTATAAATAATTTCCTCTAGCATCTATTAATCATCATGGGTGTTTAGGAGCTTTGAAATTCTTTCCAACGACTCAATAGCTCTCTTCAAGCACCATTTGTTTATGAAATACCAAATTTCACGAGAAAACACAATCATTTTAAGAACTTTGAAATCTCTTTATCAAAAACTTCGAATGAATTTAAAGACATACCGATGTTTATTCAAATGACTAAAGTTAATCCCAAAGAAAAATAATAACTTTCGAAGAAAAACATGAGTACTTTCATTAGAATGTAAACATCATCAAAATAAGTCATGAGAGATCTTTTCTAGTATCAAATAATATCATAGATGATTATATGAGCTTTAAGATTCTGCTCTTAACTAACAAACACTTCAAGGTATCCAAAGATGTTACTCGTCCCCTTAGTCGGCGCCAAAATATAGTTGTACAAAATCTAACATCTTACATCTAACATTCAAGTGAAATTCATGCAAGATAAGTAAACAAATAGCAACACAAGAACACAAAGATATGCGTGGTTCGACATGATCATCTACGTCCACGGGGGTGAATGATGAATCTTATTACTTTCTCATAATGCTACAGTGGTGGAAATTCTTCGTAAATACACAGGGATTGCTACACTTAATCTCTCTCCTTTTTCACTCACTTACAGAAACTACATTTACCTCACTACCACGTTGGGTATCTATAGGAAAAGTATTACGTACAACGAGATTACGGTGTTGGACTATCCTATCCCATTTGTTATTCTTGTCGGGTTGTCATAGTCGAGCTCTTTTGATGTTATCCTCTTGGTATTATTTCTTCCCGAGACATAAGTGTCCCAATGTCTCTTCGATTGTTGATGTCAGGCCTCCCGATTTTATTCATATGTCCCGTTAGTCTTCTGTCATCGGGCCACCTTGATCTGATCCTTCTGTCTTCGCGCGTGGCTCGTCAGTAGCATTTAATGCCTTATCGCCTTATTCAAAATGAACCGTTGATTCTTCTCGATATTTCCACGTGTCTTCCTTCCGATCAGATGTGGTAGATACTTCGGTTACTGCACCCAGGCCCTTGAGCTTGATTTGATGCTTCGTCGCTGCTCATCTTTCGGTACTTCACCGCCTAGAATGTTGCCACGCGCATCTGTCATATATTTACTCCTACATTTGTTTTATTTCCATTGGTTGACAGTCACTTTAATTTACTAAAGTACACGTGTTTTGATAGGTTGATCATAATAGTAGCGTGTCTGATATGTTTTTCCACCCACTCCTCTGTTAGTTAACAAGGATCTAATTACTGAATGAATTACTTAAATGCAACTTCCTTGCCAGATGCTCGAACTATTATTGATTCGCATTCATCGACAACATTACTTCTTCTCAGTCGGTGAGAGTCCGGACACTTGGGTAGGTTCAATAGCATGTGGATTGTGCCACTATTTCTAAAAATGCAACACTAGTACGAATATTATTCTCCATTGATACTTCATTGTTATTGTTGCATTACAATTAAAAGTCTATTTGAAGCACCAAGGTCCCAACGGAATGGGACTCGTGAGTCATAATTTAGCACTAGTCATATTGGTCCGTAACTAGTCATACAGGTCCGTAACAAGCCTCTTTTTCTTCTTCATTTTACCCTCTGAACCTATAATATAAATGTTGAGACCTGAAACCGATACAATAAAAATTGTTTGATTGAGGATTAACCACCAATAGATTGACAAGCATATAAACCTGATTACATTTCTTTCATTATTAATTGGATAAAATAAAGGGAGAATTTATAAAGTACCCCGTTTTATTGACCTTTTTTTTGTTTGAAATTTTCTAAAGTGCCCCAACTGTTTAGTTTTTGGTGGGCCCGGGAAAGCGTATAAAATTGAAGCGAAATGAAACGGGCCTACAGTAATACCGCAAGTGCACGGTCGTCAGTTGTAACTCGTGCAAGTACGGGTTGATCCACAGAAATTGGGAGTGTTTGGAGTTTCTAGCTATTTGGGCTCTAAATTGCTATTGGGCTTCTAATTAACTGTGAAGCAGTTAGGATGTTTGATGGACTGAACTGGGCTTGGTAACAGTGAACTGGGCCTTAGCTTTTCACCTGGGCTTTGATTAAGTCCACAGTGGACTGGACCTTTGATTTTTGGAATGAACTGAGCCTTGGGATCAGTTGGCTGGGCCTTTAGATTAGCTAGGCTTCTGAGCTATGAACTAGGCCTTAGACCTTAACCTGGACTTTGAACCTGGGCTTTTAGCCTTTGGTTCTAAGCTAACTGTTTGGAGCAGCAGCAGACAAGGCTGGGCTGGAGAAGAAGCAGCAGCAGCAGTGGTGGCTTCAGCAGCAGCAGAAGCAGTGCACAGGCAGTGGTGGCTTCAGCAGCAGCAGCAGAAGCAGTGCACAGCAGCAGCACAGCAACAGCAAGTAGTAGCAGCTGGGGGAGAACAAGGCAGTGAATGAAGTAACAAGAACATGAGAAACAAAAGAGAAGAAAGAGCAAATAGTGGCAGTGAAACTGTGATATTTACAAAGCAATGAAGATGGTAGTGAAATAATGAGACAATGGATGATAAAACAATAAACACAAGAAAACAGATACAAATACAAAACACAAAAAAGGTGACAGTAGCAGTGGAGAGTGATAGTGAAGAAAAGCAAAGGAAATGGTGAAAATGGCAGTGAGGATGGCAATGGAAATGAAGCAAAGAGAAAGACCAAGGCAGTGAAGTAAATGTGACAGTGAAACAAAGGTAACAGTGGCAGTTAACAGGAAACAAAGCCAAATAAACCAAGGCTGTTAGCCAAGGGCAGGGAGGAGTTTGCAGCTGTGGCTAAGCTAAGGCTTAGAATCCACCTTGTGTCCTAGCTAAACAATGCAATTCTAGATTTAAAAACTTAAGCATCCAACTAGAATGGGAAGAAAATCAGCTTGCTCACTGATTTGCCCCTAGCATTGACTGTCTTTTGAAAGCACAGTCAATCACAGGCATATCAGAGCACCAACTTCTTCCCATTACTCAAGCAAAACAGGCCTTCCTAGCAATTCATCATTCATTAGTGCACTAAGGTTTCCTCTGAGCCTCAGCAGTGAACTCAGAACATAATTAACACTACAATGGAACTAAACATGATCATTTAAACTACTAAACAGTTAATGAAAATTGCAAATGAAGAACCCTAAAAATTAACAGTGAAATTAAATTAACATTGAGAATTAAATTAACCCAATTAGGGGGTTTCTCGGCTAACCAAGAACAACCTTTAACATCCTACATCACTTCCCTTTTATAGATTACAACAAAATACCTAATTTCACCAAAACCCTAAATTTGCAAACCCTAACTTTTGCGGAAAATCAAATTCGACATACCCATGTGTAAATTGGCTTCGACCCATGCTTCTTGATGTCCCTCTGATGCTCTTCTTGCTCCAATTGATGTACTGCAACCCTAGATCGAGTTGTTTCATCAACTCCACACCTAGGTCAGAGAGATGTGGGTTTGAAAAAGCAACTAGGCTAGAGGGTTGGAGAAAGTGATGGTGATTGAGGTGGTGTCGGGGTATGGAGATGGTTGTGAGGCAGAGGGTGGAAGTGGACATGGAAGAGAGGCAGGAGCAGAGCTCGACTGCACTGTCGGGGGAAGAAGAAAGTTTTTGGGGAAAAAGGATTTGGGGAAGAAGAACTTGTTTGGGTGAAGTCGATGGTTTTGGATGCTAGGGTGTGAAGCGGGGATAGCGCGGTTTGATGATCTGCGACAAGGAGCGATGGATGGGAAGATGGTAGGTGGATCCAACGACGATACGGAGGTAAGCGTGGAGCGACCGTCGGATGAAGGGATGTAGCAAAACGGACGACCCAAGATGGATATGGGCGTCGCGATGTAAAGCGGGGGCTTCAGAGTTTGATGTGCGATGATGAAGCGACCGTAGGATGCTGAAATGCTTCGATCTGACGGCTGAAATCCGAGACGGGCTTGGATAGTGGAAATGTGTTTGAGTAAGGGTTTTGGGCCTTGGGTATGCCAAGCCCATATCTTCTTTAAGGACAATTCTTCTTCTTCAAGCCCACTTCTAGCCTTTTGGTCTTGTGCACAACATTCTTCGCGGCTTCCTTGTGTAATTCCTCCCGGCTTTTCACTACTTTTCTGCTCTTTTCCGCTCTGCTATTCATCCAAACTTTATTTATTACCTAAAAATGCAAAATTAAGTAAGAAAAATATTTATTCTTGAAAACAATGAAAATACAGAATATGGGATAAAATGTAGAATTACTGCACAAAAGATGAGTTAAATGCCAACAAAAAGGGATAAATATATACATTATTTGGCACTCATCAGTTTTCCATCCTAGTTAGTCAACACTAGTTTACTTTCTTTAAAGTTTACTTCTTTACCCTTTACTTGTTAGTACGTTTACCTTCTACATCATTTTTTCAATTTGTCGAGCTCGGTTCAGGATCGTGTCATCATTTTCTGGTTCGTTTCATCATTCCCTGAAAGGGTTTATCATTCCCAAGTGTCTTTGGGTTTTTGGTTGGTGAGAATCAATATGCTACAATATTTTTCCGGTTAGTCGAGCCCGGTTCAGGGTCGTTACACCACTTTCAGGTTCGTCGAGCCTAGTTCAGGATCGTTACACCCTCTTTCAGGATCGTCGAATCATTATCCTCTCTACCAAGGAGATGTAGTTCAGGGGTAAATAGGACTTTTAATAGGAAAGATAACTGCCACCTAGCACTTAACTGGATGAAATTTTCCTTTTAAATAAAACGAATACTTTAGAAAATTTGTAAAAAACGGGATATTTTTGAAGTGTACATTTCAAAACAGGGATGCTTTATAAAATATCCCTAAAATAAATCCTTAAAACAAACTAACATATTACATTGAAATATTTTGGAAAGCAAGTAAATAACCCTAAACTAATTACTATAAGCACCTATACTTTAGATTGGTGTTGGTATCCCAACAATAAAGTCCATAATCCAAGATTTTTCTGCATAATTTTTCTTCATCTCTCAAACCCTAACCCCTGCCTCTAATCTGCGATTCAAACGATTCTTCTTTCAAACCCAAACCCTAATTCACCTTCAAATCCAACAAACAATAATTTTGGATTCTTCAAATTTTACCCATTTGAAACTAAACGTGCAGTGTCTGGAATTGATCAAGAAGAACAAAAGAAGAATGAAATGGGGAAACAAGTCATTTCTGAGAGTTTTCATGTTCATTCTCTCATCACTTCTAATGATGAATCTTCTTCTGTATTAATGGTGGAAATGAACAACAAAGAAGATTTTCAAGAACCCATTTCTCAGTTACAAAATGTTGTCAATCAAGAACCAGTCGGCAAAGGTAGTAGTCAGTTGGATGATTCATTCATTCATTCAGGAAGAGATTTCTTCTTACGATTCAGCAAAAGAGGAGGTATGTCAGGTTCATTCTTTAACCCCATCCATGTCTCAATTTGAAAATTCCCTAGTTAAGATGATGGATTCAGAAATAGTAACAAAATTTGTATAGAAAGTAAGCAAGATGAGGTCTTTCATGTTCAAGATGTAATCACTGGTGATCAACACCTCATTCTTGTAGTAGAGAGACAACACAAGATGATTTTATCAAGTCTAATTCAATTTCTCCATATCAAGAGATGATTAGTTCTGATGTGATTAATTGGCGGAAATGGGGAGAACTGAACCCTCACCCTTAGGTGGTAGTAGTAATATAGGAATGTCTGCGGAAATTGGATATAAGTGTGCAAGGAAAGAAGTGATTAGTTCCATTGCTTTGGGTAAGAAAAGGGCTGGAATTTGCTCTGACAACATAAGGCAACAAGTCGAGAAATGTTCCAGGAGAAAAATTTCTGAAACAAACTTGAAGAAAGATGTGTTGAGTATGTTTGCTGAAGCTAGAAATGTTCCAACAACATCTCCATTACCCACAGCAATTCCAGCAACATCACCAATACCCACCACAGCAGCAGCAGCAACACCAACACCCAAAGAAACCTCCTCAGTATCACCATCATCATCACCAACTAGCTGGGTGCACAGAGAGAATACCTCAATTCTAGGTATGTCTTTTGTTCTACTCTTAGATTTTCATATATGGTGTCAGGGGTGCTAGTAGTGTGAGTATAATCTACAATGCATGCTTATTGGATAGTTTTTTGATTTGTTAACGTTGCATGTTTCCTGGTAGCAAGCAGATGAGCTTCTTGCTCTATTGAGTTAAGGCAGTTTAGATATCGGTCGAAATAGGTTAGATTAAGGGCATTTGCTGATACTCAGACACGAACCACTATTTAAAGGACTTTGAAAGCCTAAAACGACGTATGATCTTAGCTGTGGATTGTGGGTCTCACTCACGGCACACAACTGTGTACTTAGGATCTCAGCTACTAGTTTGAATGTAGGCTCATCTTGCGGTAGTTATTTGACGTTTATATGTCAAGGTTCAAGTTAAAATAGTGTTATATTTGAGGTTTTATTGTCTAGTCTATCTGTGGAGGGTCCTTGATAGTTTATATGTGCTTTAATGTTTATACAAACGAATTGTGGGATCTAAGCAGCTCGATAAAACAAAACCACGAAAATGGAAACTCATAAATTAGAACTTCTTTACTTTAGCTTTGTCTTAATTAGGAAATGATGTTTGTATTTTCCTTTCAAGTGAGAACAAAAAGGTTATTTAGCTGGAGTATGTATTCAAGTCATGTCATTGTTACAACATCTCATAATCCTGTTATCCTAAACGCCTGAGCTCTCACCTTCTTTCGACCAAGTAATGCGATAAATATATTGCCTTCTAGGGAAGTTAGTTTTAGTGCTTGAGAGTCATTTATGATTCTGCATGTTCTTAAAAGGAAGAATGAGTTTAAATATTCAGTCCTCTTGCCTAATAAGAATTTATGATGATATCTGAGAATACGAAAATGATTATGTATGAGACACAGACCTTTTTATTTTTTGTATTGCTCTTTAGTAGCATCTTAATTTTTCCTTCTGGGTAGTTGTGTATCTGCTGCTCCTCTGCTTAGCCTATACCGGATTATGTCAACTTGATGGGTCTTGTTTCTACTCACAGGTGCTGGCACTTGCGAATCAACATGAAGAATGCCCGAACAAACTGCTATGTTCATTATATACCAGTATACTACTCCATGAGTCATTAGACTCAACTGACTAGCCAGATACAACCTCATCTGGTACATGATATGCATTTGTGAAAATAATATACATTTCAAATTTAGAGCAGTATGAAAAACTATCTTTGCCAGTTTGCTGTATTATTATCGAAATTGTTTGATAATGCAAATCAAGGAGTTTTAAAGAAGCCAGCACCAGAAGAATAAGGCTTTGTTTTTCGTTGCAGTTTCGTGAAAGACAGAAAAATATTCGAACACACCATTTGCTGCGATTAGGGATTTTTGTGTCTCTTACTTGAATTCGTTTCGGAATATTTCCTATGATATCTTACCATTTGTTTGTTTTTTGTTTTTCCCTTTTGCTTGATATTGTTGGGCCTTAGTCAGTTTTGTCCTAACTCTTCTGTAAATCTTTCAGTTGTTAATAAATATTCTTTGATTAAGCTAAAAAAATATTGATGATGCCTTGAGTAAGTTCTGCAGTTCAGCAAAAGCATTTGAAAGTCCAGTACCTTAGGTTGTTGCTTGTTTAGAGTCTTCTTGTTTTAATCATTGGTTTCTGTCAGAAGGGAAGTCGATTCTTAGTAATGATTTTTGAACAAAAATCAAGGTGTGAAAGCACTGCTATTTCTGTTTTGGCTCGGTGCAACGGCAGCAACAGCATTTTTCTTTTCAAGGAGTTCTTTGGTAACAAACATTCATCTTAAGGTTAAGAAAGTGACTTTAACTGAACTCTTAAAATACAAAGAACTTAATCATTGCATTGCTCTCCTCTCCGACCTCAAAATGCATTGCAAAAAGCAAAAGAATAGAAAAGTTAAAAAAAAAATGAAAAAATCGCCGTTGCCGGGGATCGAACCCGGGCCACCCGCGTGACAGGCGGGAATACTTACCACTATACTACAACGACCTTGTTTGGGATTTCTGTAAACATTTTAAACATTAGCTAAATCTTGTTTGCTATTCTTGCAGCAAAAGCATTTGAAAGTCCAAAGTCCATTACTGCTTGTGTGGTTGTAACAGACACACCATCCATGGCTTCCTTTGAAGTTGTTTCTTAACAATAAGGTTTTGCAGACATTGACATCATAACTCTTCTTCTCAAACATTTTTTGTCCATGATCTCACAACTTCTTGAGCCCTTGCAACAACTCATGATTGTAGTGACAATCACTCCTTTGATGTCCACCAGGAATCTCTATTCATCCCTTTGTGCGAAGATATCTAATGGTGGTCAATGCCGGGAATAGCGATCGTTCTGCGAACTCAAGCTTCAATACCCCGGGGTTATAGCATAGGGGCCTGGGCCCGAAAAATAAAATCGTGACAGTGTGGACCTTTGTCAACAAACCTCATTTGGGGCATACAGATTTATTATGCCATCCAATGCAAGATGATAAGGGGTGTTCTAGTGATGCTTAAGTTACTATAATATCCTTATATAGTTTAAATTATATTATTACCCTTCCATTAAATTAAATTCTAATCCTAAAATCCTTCCACTAATTAACTACTCTCCCACTAATTAACCATTACCCATTAACTAACCGTTAGTTAATTAAAAAAATTAATTAAACTTTTAAAAACCAAAACCCTTTCTCTCTCCCTCTTCTTATCCTCTTCTTCTCCAAAAACAGCAACCAGATTCTCAAAATTTGATTTTTCGATTATCTCTCGATTAAACTCATATATGGTACCTCGTTATAAGCGATGTGGTAGAGGTAAGACGTTGAATCCTAGTGTTGCTTCTGTAGCATCTCAATCTAGGGTTTTTGGAAAAGATGGAGACGAAGAGGATAGTGGAGTAATTGGTGATGGAGAGCGAGAAATAGACCCCGATTCCGTAAAATTGCACATACAAAAGGTATCTCCCACAAACCCATTACTTGTTTGTTTTTTTTCGTATTTCATTGATTTCATGACATGTAATCGATGATTCCTTGCGATTTGGATAGTTACAGAGTAGTGTTCGGCTGACATTCATCAACCAAACTTTTTTTTTTCTACAGACGAAGAACAGTTTGGCTGAAAAACATGTTGTATTTTGAATATCGAATCAGCCGAACCTACATGTTCAGACTATAAATATTTTTTATGATAATCAGCCGAACTTGAATAATCCATCTTAAATTGTTCGGCTCATTTTGATAAATATCGAATGTGCATGACTTTAATCTGCGTATGGCTAATAGCTTCTTATAAATTTATCCATTTATAGGTGACTTATCACATTGTTTAGTAGAGTCATATTTATTTATTTTGAAAAATTAATTAAGGTGTATCATTTGTTTTAGCACTAATCCAGGAAAATTCAAAGATAAGCTTAAAAGAAGAACAATGGAAGTGACTCATTCTAATTCAAAACCTCGAGGTGGTGGCACCAAAAACTTACATGCGGGGAAAAGGGGAAATGACATGGGTGGATGTTTGTCCGTAGAACAAGAGGCTGATAATGATGAAAATAAGGGTGTAGTATGAGGTGATGATGAAGATGGCGCTGGAGGGGGAGGAGGGGATGATGAATATGGTGGTGATAGCGAACCTCTAACTTGATTTTTCTTCTCAAAATTGATGCATGTCGTTTTAGACCTTTGGATGTATTTTTTATGATGTCGAAGATAATATGAATGATAAAATGTGGTGTAAAGAGATGATAAAGATTGAAAGATCTCTTCTTGAGGATTTTTTTATATAGAGCTCTCAAAGTTAGGCTTTAGAATCCTTTCGAAACCGTTTCTCCTTGAGTTAAAGTCAATTTTGCGTCCAAACATGTCCCGTAACAGTGTCAGGTTCGGCTAATACCTTTCCAACCTTTCCCGGCCGAACCTGAAAAATGAAATTTACCTCAGGTGGTTGTCAGGTTCGTCTGACTCGATTAGATTACTTTTAAGCCGAACTTATCTCTGTAAACACTTTGAAAATATTGATTTGTAGGATTCAGGTTCGGCTAACTCGTGATGATGAGTTATCAGCCGACCTTATCTATACACTCAAGTTTTTAGATTTTATTTTGTCCATAACTTCTTCGTCCGATGTCGGAATGGCTTCATTCTTTTTGCGTTGTTTTCGTATTTTCATTCTCTTGAAGATGACGATAATATCTCATTGATTTGAATGAGTTTAATTTGGACATCGATGTTCTCCATTAGTAGACTTCACTATCGTTTGGGGTTAGGTTCGGCTCATTCGCAATACTATTTGAAAGACGATCTCTGAAGTTCGGCTCATTCGTGTTTGACTTGAAAAACTGAACTACTTATCATATATGCGTTCGGCTTATTGGGGACTAATATTATAAGACGAACCATTATATTTGTGTTTTATCAAAACAATAATAATATGTTCGGCTGGAACACGTGTGAGCCGAACATTACACCGTAAATCATAAATATTTTTGTATATGGTTCGGCTTATATTAACACATCCTCTTTAAGCCGAACCATGGAATTTATTTGGCGCAGAAATAATTCTATGATAGTTCGGCTTATAAAGAATTCAATCGTACAAACCGAACTGTTATTATTTATCAAGGTTCGGCATATAAATTATCTGCCGAACCTAAGTCTATTGCGCCGAACTACATACAAAAATCAAAACTTTTGGTGAATTCAAGCTACAAAACGGACATTAAACAACGTCTACAACCATAAGTATGTATTATTAGCATTGGGTTCCTCATCCATGTACTCATCTTTGGGATTTGGCTCCAAAAAGTCATCATCTTGAGCTTGAGAAAAAAGTTGAGTTTGAGATTGAGTTTGGGTAAAATCATTTTCATAATCCAACATATAAACCATCTCCGGATATCCATCGTAATTGATATGTATTTTCTTAGCTTTACGTGATAAAGATTCACTTTCCTCACTCGAATTTGAATCACACATCTATCAACAATCACAAAGATCTCAAAGAAAAAATAGGTTTTTTTTTTCTACTTCCTCCTCCTCCTCCTCTTCTTCTTCTTCTTCTTGTTTTTTCTACTCACTCAATCTATTTAAAAAGAAAATTATTATCCTAAATTAAACTCTAATCCTAACTACAATCATTAACACCTAATCAATTAAATTAACACTAATTAAACAGTAATCATTGAGGGGTATTTTAGCATTTATGAAAATAGGTTGGATAAGGGATACCCTAAAAACACTATTTCCAACCCTGTTTTTATCTTACTCAATATGTCCCAAAATTTTCTTGTATGCCCCAAATGATGGTTCTTTGCCAAGAACAATTGGTATGTCGTGTAACTTGAAGCTTGAAATGACGCCAGTTATACATAAACCATTCTTCTTGGCAGTTGTTACTTGGTAGCATGTGGCTGTTGCCGCTGCTTCTTGTTTTATTTTTTAAAAAGAAATTCATGTGTGAAGCTTAGGATGGATTAGATTTTGTATATTTCTATTATTTAATCAATAAAATTATTTTTCATTGTCGGACAAAAAAAAAGAAGAAAAAAAAGAACTTCAGAATGACACTCTAATAAAGTCCGACTAAATTTGGATGAATTTTGACTAAATGTCCTTATTGTGTGAAGCTAAACGAACAAAAATCTGTTTTATGGAGACAACAGTTTAACAATACAGAGATGATAAATTTGGTGTAAACACCTTCTGAATCAAAGATTCAGGCCAAATCTGGCTCTTAAGAAGCGCAACCAACAAATGAGTTTCATTAACTTTTCAATAATTGAGAAGATGATCTTCTCTTACAAGGTTATAGCAAATGATAATTCCTAATGACTACTCAATGGATAAGGAGACAAGACTAAATTACTAAGGAACTCGACTTACTGGACTAGAGGCATCCTGATGGTAGCCAAAAGAATACATTCTTTGCAGGATCATATCATGAACAATTTCCCTCTCTTACCTGAGGAAACTGACACTACATTGCAACATAATATTACTCCTTATACTCGGGATGCAGAAGCAGAGTTTGGGAATAACATCAGAATATGCACCCTACAAGACACTAAGAATTCATTATACTACACTCCTCTAACTATGACAGATTTTGCAAGAAACATTATTGGAACCAGAGGACATCCAGGACACTCTGGAAAAGCGGGAGCAACAGGAGGGACAAACCTAGCTTTCCAGTGGGCCAAAGAACTGCAGCACACAAACATCGTAATCTCTGCTGAATCAATGGACATCGTAGTTCGCTTTAAGCTTCTCTACCATGAAGCCGTTCAAGGAAGATTTCATCTTAGTTATTATGAAAGTAGAAACAATCAAGAAGAAAGTAGTAGAAATATGATCATAAACCCAATATCTTTTGTTTTATTAAAACTTAGCATCATCCATGCGTAGTCAAAACATGGATGCTTTCAATTTAGCTCTCTTTTGTAAAGACAATGATGGCAGGCTGAGTGGTTCAACCACAACCAATGCCAACACAACTTCGTTGCACAGGTCTTAGTGCCTTTCTAGACCTAAGCTTTTCCTATAAAAAAAAACACCGTATAAGCATGTGATCATTTAGGCAAGTGTAAAATAAGCGCAAGTAACATAGCAGGGCTCAATTGGGGGCCCTGGAAAAATAATTAGGGGCCCTAGATTCCTATCCCCACTCATGGGAAGAGGATAAGGGGTGTCTAAATACCATGAAAAGACTAGATTACTCCAACCCTTGGGATTGTGACACATGTCAACCTATTAATTTTTTTTATTTTTTTTTTAATTTTTAGTTTTAATTCTTTTTTTAGTTTTAATTTTTTTAATTTTTTATTTATTTTTAATTTTTTTTTGCCGAGATTTGTATGAAAAATCGTCGTGGTAGTGAAGTGTTTCACTGACGACTCTCAAGAGTCGTTACTATTTTAAAAAGGACCCTCAAGGGTCGTCATTATTTCATTGACGACCCTCAACAGTCGTTAATGATTGAAAAACGACCCTCAAGAGTCGTCATTGTTTGAATGACGACTCTAAACAGTCGTTATTGCATATAAAAGGGTCGTTATCTTCTCCGGAAAAATACATCAAAAAGTCGTCATGGTCTTATTCAATACTATTACGACCCTTTAATGTATTTTCGTCATTAATAACTTTCCGAAGATAATAACGACTCTTTTATATGGGTTAACGACCGTTTAGAGTCGTCATTGAAACAATGACGATTCTTGAGGGTCGTCAATGAAACAATGACGACTCTTGGGGGTCGTTTTTGAAATAGTAACGACTCTTGCGAGTGGTCAATGAAACACTTCACCTCCATGACGATTTTTCATACAAATCTCGCAAAAAAAACTTTAAAAAAATTAAAAAAAAAAATTGCAACCAAAAAATTTGAAAAAATAAAGGTTAAAATCAAATTAAGTAAGATTAACAACTAATCAACTGAATTAACACTAATGATTGGGGGTAGTTTAACCATTTTAAGAAAAATGAGATAAGGGATAACCCCCAATTACTATTTCATGACCTTTTTTATCATGTAGCTAGGGGTCCCCAATTATTTTTCCAAGTCCCGATTCAGCCCTGTAACATAGGTATTTACTATTTACACACTCCACCGATAGCTCACAAAACCGAGACATGAAAAAAATGAAATCAAATTCCAATTGCCGCTACTTCAACTTCATACTTTCGTGAATAACAAAACTGGGGTTTCACTGAACAAACAGTAACTCGTTTCCTCTGCCGATTCATTCCAAAGACTTCAACCAATAACCTAACAGGGGGTTAGTCCTCGAGTGATTTCGGGGGAGTTGAGTGTATTTTAAATCTCAGGGATTTTGAGAGAGTTTGAGAAAGTGTAGGGAGTTTGAGAGAGTTTTGTGTTTTTGAGTTCAGGGAGTTTGGGGGAGTGTAGGGAGTTTGAGAGAGTTTATTAGAGGGAGTTTGGGGGAGTTTGAGAGAGTTCACTCCTAACTCATTCTCTTTTAAGAAACAATAAACCCTTATTTGCAAATAACATTGATCTTTAATCAAAAGAAAAAAATAAATGAAAATGATCATATCTCTGTATCAATAGTATATTATTTTGTGCAACGAGATATTTTTTTTCCCTTCAATTTAACGGTCTCCATACAATTCTAACTCCCTTTATTCATGAACATTTTCCCACATATCATCCGCTATACTCTTTCTCCATGCATTAGCTTCTTGACGTTGTTGTTCTTGAGTTTGTTGTGTCAAAATTTCATCGTCATTTACAAGCGTTGATGGATGGCTATCTTCCTCTTCCTCGACCGGGATTTAAACTCAGCAGACCATAGTCATATGTTGTGCAAGCTTTGCAGTAGAAAACATAACCTGATCCGCGTGAAAATTTTATTGTACTTCTATAACAAGGTAAACTACGACATACTCAAATTTCATCATATTCCAACGGTTGAATTTAAAGATATCATTATAATCAAATCATGCAATTTCTTACCAAGATCTTTTGAACCACAAATTAGGGTTTTGACAGAGAGAGAGTACCCACAAAAAAAAAACTATACACACAATCAAAATAAACAATCATGGAGATCAAAGATATGAAAAACAATCAAAATAGTACACAAATCAAACTATTATAAACAATCATGGAGATCAAAGAAGAAAAAAAACATACCTGAAAAAAAAACGTTTCCTCTTCTTTCTCCTATAGTTTTCTACGCACCAAACTCCTTCCCAATCCCTACTCTTTTGAGAGATTTGTTGTGAGACCAAAATACACTAAAAACTCCTTCGAACTCCCCAAAGCAACCAACTCCATAGTATTGTAGGGTTTTATGACTAACAGGGAGTTCAAGAGCTTTTTTTTAAACTCCCCATCGACTAACAGGTGTTTTCTAGAGAATTTAGGAGACTCCTCTAAACTCCCCCACGACTAACGGAGATTTGGAGAGACTCCCTCGAACTCACTTAGGACTAACAGGAAAAAACCTAAATACATTAAAATCTCTCGAACTCTCCCACGACTAACCCCCTGTAAAACTTATACTTCTGCTGACGATTTCACTCATTCTCGTTTCACTCTCCAGCATCAACTTCATCAGGTTTAGTTACAAATTGAATTTTTTTAATTTGGGGTTCTATTCATCTTTTAATTGATGTTCTGTATTGGATTTTCAAAGAAGAATTAGAGAAGAAGAGATTTGGTTGTGCAATCTTACAAACACTTCGATCGTAAATTTACTTTCTCCCATTTAATTTCCACAGGTTTGGGAGATCTGGTGAATCTATACTCTTCATTTATATTCTTTGGTTTATCATTTGATTAGGGGGTAAGTATATTGAATCCTGATAAACAAGTTCTTTCTCTATGCTTGCGTAATAATTTGGTTTATTCTAAGTAGGAGCATACACTAGGTTTTTCACTGTTATTAAGACGCTATTTTGTGTGTTCATTGTGTCTTTCTGAAGTATAAACTAGATTACTGGTGCAACACTGAGTGCCGACCAAAAAAGACATGATTCATGTTTAAAGACCGAAGTCACCAAACCATGTTTTGGCATTTTACATTGTGCTTAACGAATGAAGAAAAGACAGATATAAAAAAAACACAAAAAAGGGTGCATGTTACATAATCTTTTTGTTTACTGTTCACTAAATCGGACGAATGAAGCTATATCTAATGACTCTACCTTTTGGTTTCCTGAAAAACCAGTGATGAAATAATTTACTTTGCGTCCACTCAAGGGAGTGATTGATCTTGTGTATTCATCTGGAGTAGTAAAGCAAATCACGTCCATTACAGAGGTTGAGGTGACCTATGCAGGACCATAAACATTGATGTTACGGTCATAACTGGTTGGACATGGACCAAGATTACTAAATTTTGGTTATGAATCTTATGATGTCTTTGGTTAATCATATTATTGTTTTTTCATATTCATGGTTAGGTTTTAAGAAACTACTGGATACATTATTTTATTTTATTTTTAAATTTCAGTTCAGTATCTCTTAGGCATATTGTTTCGTTCTCTCTACGCCAATGAACTTAATCTTCGATGCCAGCAATCATCCCACTGGCATCTTGCAGACATGCTGGTATGACTTCCTCCCGTGGATATTGACACATTAGCCTTGGTGCTGGGTTAGGGCAACAGCTATTGATGAACTGGTCGCCTTTGATTTGGTTTGGTATTGGTACAGGACTCTTCACTGTAGATATGAAGAAATGTGTGTGTAGTTGCATTCACTCATGCAATAATATACTATAGTGAATCTATGTTACCATGTTGTTTGGTCAGTTTGGGTTTCAATGACTTCCTATTCATCCTCTCTCTCTCTAATCTAGAAGTCATGAATCATTCTAGCTCTAGTCAACTGATCACTAAAGATATAAGAGCCAAGTCAGTTGTTAGCAGGGTGAAGTGCTGATTGTGAATGACTTGAGCTAGTCTCATCATGTTCTTGCTTATTCTTGGGTACACATTTATGTTCTTTGATGTCTGGATATACAGTTAGTGTTTTACTTTTGCTGATATAAATTGTCTGGTTAGCTTTATTGAGCTCAATTTGTATTTGACTTTTGTGGATGTACTTTTGAATTGTTTTAAGCATTGATAAGCTTTCAAATGGTCTTATCCTGTTATTCTGAAACTTATTGGTGTTTTGATGCAGACTTTGTAAGGAGTATAGCTCAGAATCTTTGTGCTTCCATAAACTGAAGTGAAATATATCTGTAAGTTCTTCCCAGTTACCTTAGTACACAAATTTTAAAATTAGAAATCTAATGTTCTGATTTCACTGGCTTTGTCTTCTTCTTTGAACAGGATTACGTAATCCCTCGGTTAGTTCGGAATTCTCATTGCGTCACTCATATTTCACGGCTAAGCGCTTTGTCACAGTTCTCAAGCAAACCAATGATGGCAAGTTCAGATAAAACTAGAAACAACTTTTCATCAATTAATTATCCAGTATGTACAAGAACAAATCAAATCCTTGCCTTGATTCTAATTACAACTACATATTTTCTTACAAGAACCTTTAATCTATATTTCCCTAACAATTACTCTGCTTCTTTCTTCAACAAATCATCATCAAAAGATCTTTATTTCATCAACGATGGTTGGCCTAAACAACTTTCTTTAAAGATCTATGTTTATGAAGAAAATGGAAATTGATGGTCTTAAAGAGTTGATGTATGGCAGAGATGGTCAAATTACAGTTGATTCTTGCTTGAAAGGCCAATGGGGAACTCAGGTAATGTATGGCAGAGATGGTAAAAAATAATTGGTGTTTCATTTTTTTTTATTTGCATCTGATCTCTTGACCCCACCAAAGAGTCCTCATAGTCTTGAGAGTCTTGCTACCACAGTGTTTATGATTAAAAAGGAAAGGAGGAATGAGGGCTAGCACACTCTGAATTAATAATTAAAATTCTTCCTGCATGAGATAAGAAATGTCTCTTCCATCCTGCTAGTTTACTCTCCCTCTTATCTTCAAGAAATTTGAAGGTGGCACAAGATTTATCTGATTTTCATATGTATATCCCCGGCCCAAGTACTTCTCATAGAATCCAACTCTCTCCTCCCTGAAACTGCAGCTGAGCTAATTCCTTTGGAGAGACTAAACCTATTTTCCACGAGAAACTAGATTATTTGGAGTTATAATTGAATTATGATTATCAAGCCACACAAGAAAGGCAACCTTTGCAGAAACTAATTGGACCCAGATCTCGTTATTAGGGTCTGTGCAGTTAGACTTGTCAGATATTAAAGATCTATAGCAGAAATTAACTGTGGACACCCTCATGTTGCTCCCATGTTCATCTCCGGAGTCTTGTTCTTCATTGAGTGCTATTAAGAACAGGGCTGTTATAGTGCAGCACCTTCATTAACTTCATGGTCTGTGTCGTCGTCTAAGATTGATGTCCCATGCCTGTAATAAATTGCTACCCATTAATCTTTGATCCTGGATACCTCATAAAACCCTGAAAATTTAATCTTCAATGAGGTGTCCCCCAATCAAACCAGAATTTACCCGTGCTATGAGGCCATATGCATATGTTGCGAAGTAATCTTATGCTGTTCAATAGATTTGTTTCACTTTATTATCTTATAGGTTAAAAATTTTAAATCCATCAAATGCTCCTTAAGTCGAGGTTTCGGACATTGAAGAAAGAGGAAGCAGATTTGTTCTTCGTTCCGACTTATGTGAAAATGTGTTCGGATGATGGGTGGTCTGACTGATAAAGAAATAAACAATAATTGGCTATCACTATCTTCGGTTAATAATTCTCTTATGTGTTTGAAGTCTGAACCACTCTGTTGAGATGTTAAATTTAGTCTACAATTTAGGAACTTCTGTTAAAAAAATCTTGAAAGATGAGATTGGTTTTCACACTTCTTTCGCACTGCAGGTGTGATATAATCTTGAGCTCGGTTCAGAAATAGGATAGTATTAGAAGTGCCATTTTGGTACATATACATGATTCTCTTGTACCTAAATTAGAACTTGTTCATGTTGAACCATTCCTATTTAGAATGGACTGATTGTTTGGTGTTATCCTAGCTTGTAGAATATGCTAATACTAGGATCAAGAATTGTTTCAGCGTAAAGGTATTTATGATCATGTTTAATTCTAATAAATGATGATTGAGATGCTGAAATTCCAACACTTCCAACTAAAAATAGAACCTAGTTTAAGGTATCTACCATCAAGTTGTTGTCTACTGTTTTAAAGCATCATAAGGTGGTATGCACTATAACTTAAACGATGTTAATGTTTTCTAGATGTAGAATATGTGATCCTAAGCATGAAGTGAGTTAGATGTCAGCATAAACGGTAACCATGATTATATAAAGCATGACCTATAGCTAATAAAGAGAATAGTAAGCAGGCTGATATGCTAGCAGTTAATGCTAGATGGTTTTACAAGGGCAGTAGAACATCACTCTCCCATGGCAGTTAGTTTAGTAATATGTTATCTTGATTATATAGATGGTGTTGAGCATTAGAAGCATGTTAGAAAGACATCATCAAATTCAAGAGGATAATCATAATCTTTCCATATTCATGTGGGCAATACAATTTCTTGGCAGGATAAATAGAACCAATAATTCTGAGTGGTTGGATTATGTGCTGGCAATTAGGAAACCTGTTTTTAATTGGTAAGGCCTTTTTGTTTTCCTTACCTCTGCATCTCTTTCTTTTTGCAGTTTTTACCTGAGCAGAAGAAAGATCACCAGAAGTCAGAAGAGGTAGATTGTCCACTTGTCTTATTCATGTTATTGTATGTTTCAGTGCATTTTGTAGGATTGTCTGATGTCGTGATTATGCTTTCTGTATTGAGAGGCCAGAAAAGTTCTTTTCTCGCCAATCTTTATGATTTTGATCGGGGCTTCCTATTTTCATGATGCAGAAAACAGCTTGAGAAGTTGAGGAAACTGTGCAAACATCTATAAAAGTGCATTTATGATGAGCGTGTTAAAACAGGAATTACCCGAAACCATAGTTTGAGGACTCAAAAGGCCAGGTTCAAAAAGTTGGTAGAATGAAGACTCCGAGACATGGCAGAGAATCATTCGACTTGATGCTGTGAGGACCAACAGAGAATTTGTGTTCGAGGGAATGCAACCGCTTGTGTGTTTGGGAACTACTAGATGATGCTCAAGGAGAAACAAAAGTTTCTCATTCCTAGGTTGTTAATTAGGTTGATTTATTTAGGTCAGGTGTTAAGTTTTTGTATCTCATCTACTTGGTACTAGTTTTGTTAAAAGACTGTCAGTGAGGCAACTGACAAATAATATTGTTACTGAACACAGCTTGATGATGTTCGGCAGGCTACACAGTTACTTGTGTTCTTCTCTCTTATATCAATCAAAACCTTATTGCTTTCTAGTATATATCATCACACCCAGTTTTTGTCAGTGAGGCAACTGACAAATACTTATTGCTTTCTAGTATATATCATCACACCAAGTTTTTGGTATCAATTTCTCTCTAGGAAGCAACTAGCAGCTATCTGCATCAATAATTATTTAAGTTATGGTGATGATGAGCATCATACAACCCAACCGAATTGGTTGTGGTGACGATATAACCACCATGTCCGCGGATACTACTACAGTGATAGAGACGACGAAAAGAGCTTATGAAAGACAAGATTATGCTGATACAAATACTCCAGCTGTGATGCAGAAGATGAAACGAGCATGTAAAAGAATAGATTGTGGTGATACAAATACTCCAGCTGTGATGGAGAAGAAGAAGAAAAGATTGTGGTGATACGAATACTCCAGCTTTGTTGGAGAAGAAGAAAAGAGCATGTCGAAGAAAGACATACCTTCCTCATGATATAATTATGGAAGAAATATTAACCAGGGTTCCAGTCCCGACACTGCTAATCTCTGTTCTGGTCTCGAAACTGTGGTATAACTCGATTCATAATGATCATAAACGCTTGACTTATTCTCATTTCCTTCAATCACAAAAACAGCCCCAAGTTATCCTCAGGCTTTCAAATGTTAGGGCTGCGGTTGATACAAAGACTGGTGATGCTAATTATGGGTGTCACTTCTTCAAAATTACTACTGGACTTTACTCTCATGACAATGTTCTAAGGTTTGAAAAGTTTCGGACTACTCTTACTCAACCTTATATATGGGAACTGGTTGGTTACTGTAATGGTCTACCTTGTATGGCACAAGTGGGTAATTACACAACTGGTTATGCAATTTTGGACCCAAACAGGGACGATTTCTCTATATATTTTATCCAGCCAGCATCGGGAAACTCAGCTCCAATGCCCACATCGTCTGTCACGGATTTGGGTTCGATTCCTTAGCAAATGAGTACAAGTTGGTAAGTGTTTTTCGTACTGCTCGAAAGGAGCTTAACTTCTTGGTATTCACATTGGGAACTAAATCATGGAGAAACGTCACTGCTACAAGCATGCCCATATCAGGTCACAGCAGTCGTCCTATTATAAAGATAAGAGCACCCACGAGGAGCGACAAATCAGGCATCTTCTGCACTACTAGCAATGGGTGTTTGGTTTGGAAGATAATAACAACTCTGGGGGGAGCAGGATCTAACAGTATCCAACATGATAATAGTAATGCTGTTAATAATGAGATGGAGATGTTAATGTCTTTCAATCTCCATGATGAGGAGTTTCAGTTCATTCATCTCCCAACTAAAAGTGCTACTGACGAGCAGCAGAAGCACTTACTTGTTTATTATCCCCATCTTCTGGAGTTCAAGGGATCTCCATGTGTTGCACGTATAGAAAAAAGTTTAGGGAATGGAAGTGATTATCCTCATCGTTGTCGTGATGATGATCATGGTAGTAGTAGTTGCTGCTGTTGTTGTAAAGTTCATCTGTACATACTGAAGGATAAAGTCAAGCAAATGTGGGTTAAGGAGGAGGGTTTTGATGTTCGTACAAGTTCTACCAGCACATGGCTGGGTCATCTGGGTCACCTGGCACCAGATCCCTGTTGTTTTTGCTTTGGCAGTACCACTACACCTCCTACTCGTATCTTCAGTTTCTCGGATCAGATCTTACTTTACTGGTTCAGTGGAAATTATCTTCAAGTCTACAATATGCGTTCTGAAAAACAACAGCTTGTGCTGCCTGGTTTTCATAGAGAGGATCGTTTCTTTCAATCTAAGATGAAAGAACCGCGACACATCTTTATTTCTGGTGATGATGATACTTATTGCTCCAAGATGGATTATCAGCTGCACCGTCATGAGGAGAACTTCCTTTCTCTGCAAACTTTCATACCAGAAGGAGTGACAGGAGTTGATGCTGATGCTTTCCGTGAGATGGATTTGAAGAGACAAGACCGTCCATGTTTGGCATATGTGTCTATCTACAGAGGTTCGAGAGTGTTTTATGCTTTTTTTAGTTAGTGCACATGCACTAACTTATATTGGTAACTGTCATCAGTTTACTAGATTAATTTAGTTGTCAAGTCTTAGAGTTACAAGCATGCTTATTTATTAGGAGAACCTACAATTGGCCCTTATATATTGAAGTGAAATTATCATAAACTGCAATGAACTTTCATGTGATGGCTTTATGTTGGTTTATGGATGTATATCTTGAAAGCTGGCAGAAGTGGGAGACGATAGGCACACAAACTGAATTTACTCGTCTTCTCTCTAGTTTTCATCTCAGTTTTATCTATATTTGTTGAAGCAAGAGCAGCTTATTAAGAGAGATGAGCTCCTGGTGGTTGCAGATATTTTTTTTATTTTTTTTTTCCTTTCCGATTGACACCATCATAATGCATGTTCTTTTGAATTTCTTTCTTACATCTCTTAGTTGAGCACACTACATCTTCTACTTTAGAATTGATAGAGTTCGCATCCTTCTCTAAATCTTCCAGTAAGAAGAACATTTGCTCCTTGCTTGACAGACTTGCATATATATTTATTAATGGAGCTTTTTATCCCTTCAGCAATTCCCCACTCCAATGCCTCCAGCGCAGCTATCTGCAACTGTAAAGGATTTAACGCCCCACTTAAGGGAATCAAGATCATTTATTTTACCCTTCTTCGTAAGTAAAGTTAACATCGCTGGTTCCTTGCCTTCCGATCTCTACACATGCCTCTAGACTTGGAGGCGTATCATTATTTGATCATGTAAACGGTCTGCCAAAGCAAATGATTAAAAAGTGGTCATTTAAAGGTCCTCCCTGGCTTCGCTTAGTCTACCCAATGATATTTGATACACCAATTCTATTTAAAGCTATGGAAATGGATGTACTCCTGTACTGAACACCCCGTGCAAAGCGCTGTCAAGCCTAACTTAGGAAAAACAATCTAGGGAGTCCTTATCCATGGGTCAAACCATGATACATGCACTAAAAGGTTGAAAACCACCATCGTTTTTCCTACACCAAGAGTCCTTATACAAACTAGTATCTACCAGATGAGGTGGATAAATGTTTGACAGAAGGCATGGTCAATGTTTAAGATCAATGGCCATAAGAAAACATCTTCAGCAGTATAAGTTTCAAAACAATGGGCATTTAACTGTTGGGCATTAACAAATGATGCTGGTTCCTCAGTTTCATGTCAGAATGGCCTCAATGTTAGGAACATGTCAAATTAATAACAGCCATGTTCCTAATATAAATAGGGAGACCATCTCGAGCAAAAGACTTGGGTACCGAGTAGTCGGAAGTTTCCTCAATAACAAGGAATGGTTGATGTTAGGTTCATCAAGGAAAAAAAAAAGACATAAATTCATTTCCTAAAAACTTCTCCACACAAGTATCATAAAAGAAGAAATTTATATCCAACTACACAAAAGATACGATATAAACTATCCTGCCATAAAATTCGCCAACAAGAGTTGATACTAATTATCCAAAATTGAAAGACAGATGTAGTTCTTTCTAAACCAACTTAAACACAGCCTACTTAGGAATAAGCTCCATCATACCTTGCAACAAGACCACATTGCTCTTCAATCTATCCACAGACCTTGCCCCATCCGAAAATTCCTTCTGCATCTTAATAAGCTCCTTCCCCATGCTTTCATGACGGTCTCCCAACACTTTGACTTCATCAGTTACATTCTTCAAAGCATTCACGAGCAGGATCCGGACTGTAGAGGAGATCAGTTGGTTACCAGTGGCAGTGTTGTTATCACTGGTGTTGACAGCACCCTTATCCTGATTCTTGTCCTGTTCAGTTTTTCTGATTGCGAACAGGTTTCTCTGCACCTGGTTCAGTTTGTTTGAAATTGTTTCTGGTAGTTGCAATCCTTCTCAGATTTGGACGCTCGAGAAGAAAATCAAATCAGCATTCGCATAGACAAGAGATTGGTCTCCTTCTGTTGTATGAAGTTCTGCAAAACATGATACAAGAATGAGTAAATTACAGCGGAAAAGTGTTGAGAAATAATGCTAAAAGGCTGATAATGCTTAAGCAAATACCGCAAGGGTAAACTACGGATGGGTAAAACAAAAATACCAATCACTAAAGACCGATACAATACTGTAAGGTGTACAAGCTTTACCAATCACTAAAAATAAAGACAACACCGTACGGTTTGGTTAGGCAAAAGCTGCAACCTGGGTTACGGAAACAAATACACCTCAAGGAATAAAGAGGAATACTTCAAGGGTTCTGTGTCTGTGACCTAAAAATCAAATAGTTCTGATTGTTTAACAAAAATCATACTCGGGGTCAATCAAAATTTCTCCTAAAAGCCATTAGGGGGATTTCTTGAGCAATTGTTGCACAGAATACTTATCATAATTATCAGATATCTTTAGTGTTACTTAGCCACCAAAATGCTACCAGAGACATAGTTAATTCAGGAATTTAAACAGACAGTTATCAATATGAAACTTAATGAAAACGGCCCTAATAATAACAGACAGTTATGCACCACAATGTTCACAGTGTACAGTTAATACCTCAACATATCCTCTAAAACAAAAATACGGCAAAAAAATTTTTTTTTAAAAAAATCATATCATCAGTCGGATTATCACTCAGATTTTCCTCCATAAACCATATAGAATTAAGTATTTCAAACAACTTAATTGAAAATCTAGCATAAGATTATATCATAAAAAATAATCAAAAACACTTAAAATGGAGACGCTTCAGCTGAGTCATGAAAGCATTACACATATTGGGAACCTTAGGAGCCAAAGCTTTATCAATATTCTTTACGCCTTCACTCTGGAATTGGTCGAACAGGGGTTGCGAAAGAAACTCAATTCCACCCAGATGGTGGATCTTGAAAAATCCATTAGGGCTTTGAGCTAGTATTGGAACGGCTCAACATCAGCTGCCTTCAGCCCAGCACCAGAATCTACCACATCCCCTTCACCAGCTAGCGCATGATTTTCAGAACCTAGCTCTTTCGATTGTTGATCTCCAGTTACACGATCTAGTTGTTGTGACCGCTGCTAATCATTTTCAGAAAGTAAATATGACTGTTTCAATCTCTAATCCATCACCAAGCAGTGGATCCCTGTGATTTCCTCTTTCGCCTTCGCTATCAGAATGAGAATCCTCAACAACGACATGATCGAAAACAGGAAAAGAACCAGCAGCAGATAACTGAGAGTGAGGGACTCCTTGAGAATCAATAGGAATGGAGACGGCGGAGAAATAAAGTCAGGTTTTCCTGAGTGAGGGACCCACGTCAGCCTTTCATAACACTCCCCTCTCAGCCGCTCGATCACTCCACGAGATCATACCCGAGATCACACAATGTTTCATCCTCTTTCCACATACAGCCAGGTAAATAGCCGGTTGGAGGCCTACTCACATTTTGTGACCGACTAGACAAAGCTGTTTTTATTATTTATTTTTCTTTTAAGTGCATGAATATTATAATGAAATTTAAATTGTTCCATAATTTGATACTCATATAGCCATTTAGTGGTGTGTTTGTGTGCAGAATTTACGATTCGGAGGATTTATAGTTTCATGAGATTTTTTTTCTTCTTTTAAGTGCATGAATATTATAGTGAAAGTTAAATTGTTCGAGAATTTGATACTTGATGGTGTGTTTGTTGGTAGAATTCACGATTTCGAGGATTTATTGTTCCATGGATTACAAATTCTGGGATTCATTCAAATTCCTCCTGTATTTGGTAATTTATTTAAAGTTCGTAGAATTCATAAAATTATTTTGTTTTAAAGTCCATATAATGTTGGTATTATCCTTAGAATTTTAATATTATATATATATATATATATATATATATATATATGAGATTTGAAGTTAAACATAATTCCCTAAATAAGTTTCCCACCAGACCTTACGGGGGGAGGGGTCGGACTCCATACATAAGATTTGCTGGAAAACTGATTCTCATGGGAAATGTGATTCCAGGGATTTGGGCAACCAAACATTCTGTAGGAAATGTAATTCCAGCAAATCTCATGGACACGTAAATATCACATTTAAAATTCTACATCCAAACCCATCATAAGAGGATTTGATTGATAGAGGGTGGGATTGTCTGGTCCCACATTGGGTTGAATAGTTTGTTGATTGGTTTTCTTCCGCCCCATAATTAGGATCGTTGAAATTCATGTAATCATCCAATAAATATGCAAGATTAGTTTATGAGAAATACCTTATCCGGAGTACTTGACCGATCATCTTTCTGTGACCGTAATATGTATCCAAAATAACATTGTTTTTTGTTGCCCACCCACAATTTCATCACAACTCACATAAATATAGGCAATACTAAGATCAACCTCTTCCTGGTGTAAAAAATTATTTACCATTTCGAATCTAACCAAAAAATATAAGAACTGTTGGAGAAAATGAATCATTTTTAATGTATTTTAATTTTTGTTCTTGGTTAGAATTGATCTAATGACCTAAAGTCTAAGGATGCTTACTCATTTTTTATGGGTGAATGAAATGCAAATGTGGGTGGGCATGATACACTTGCCATGCCTAGTGCATTTATACACATGCATGTATTAACAAAGATTAAAGTTAAAACAAGTTTTAATTCCTTAACGGATAAAACAAGCTTTTAATTTCTCAAGGGATTATTTAAAGAAGTTTTTAATTCCTTAACCGAATAACTCAAAACAAGATTTTAAGTTCTACTATCTTTGTTAAAATTAAAACAAGGTTTTAATTCCTTTAATGTTTTTATATTCAATGAGGGAAATTACCAAACACAATTTATGTCAAATTCATTTTCACTGCCTATAAAAGCAAATGGATTTCTACATTCCAACAGGTGTTCAGAAGAAGCTATTATCTTTCATCTTTTCTTCTTTCTCCCTCTGTGTGGTTTTTTTTACACTCCTGAGCTTTGTTGTTGAGTTCGTAAGTGGGAAAGTGTTGTAGTGCTTACAGTACTTGCAACGGGCAGTTTTATCCTGGATACGACTTCACCATAGGGTATAAGCATCACTCATTTTGAGTGTTTATTTAAGCTTTTCAGAAATTTATTTTTAATATCACTAATTCAATATTTTATTGTTGCAGTTCCAACAATCTGAACACGATAGTTCACCGGTACGCCTCAAAATGGTTTTACAGATGAGCGAAAACTGATTTGCAAATTCAGGTAGAATCTCGAAATACTCCATGGTTGATAAAAATCATTTTCGATGCTTTAAAGTGTTCGATGAAAAGTTCTTAGGACCGTGGAAAATTGAAAAGGGTAAAGTTGGAAAATGAAGAGAGGCCATACGAATCCAATTTGAGGAACAAACAATCAAGGCAAGAAGAAGATTTGAACTGCAGACCTCTAAATTAAAGGAAAGCTTTAGCTCTTGAAATTTTATTTTAGGCTAAATAATAATCCCACATGGAGAAGAAAGCAAATTGTATCGGGTTTTTATACCTCGACTAACTGTTGTCGACCAGTAAGATCCAGGCATACAGGAGTTATGGCCTGGAATTATTATTAATCATAGTGGTGGCAATGTAGCATGCTTGCCACCCCTACATGGGATGGGTTGTAGTAGCCTAATGTCAAATTTTTTAATCAAAACAAAATTATATAGTGGTGGCCATGTAGCATGCTTGCCACTCCTACATGGGATGGGTTATAGTGGTGTAATGTCAATTTTTTTAATCAAAACAAAGTTATAGGATGGTAGTCTTGACAAGAAGCAAGTGTGGTGGTCTAATGTCAATTTTTTCTAATCAAAACAAAGTTATACGATGGTGGTCTTGACTAGACGCAAGATTTACTTGAAAAGTGCATGATTTATAAAGACCGATATCAGGATTAACGGACTGATACCATTTAGCCGATCCAACGGTCAGAATCGTTTAAGATCTTGAGATGGTATCAGCCCTTAATATCAGCCTTTATAAATCGTGGAAAAGCGAAGTCCCTGGCTGGCTATCAATTTTTCTTTTCTTTTTTTTTTTTTTTTTGCTGGGAAAGGAAGATATGTTGATATAGTAACAGATTACATCGGAGTTAGGTAGGAAGGAAGGTTATTATCCAACTGTGTACACATATATCTCACTATCAGACACGTGTATATAAAGAGGTACGTGGAAAGCATGCAGGCCAAAAACATCAAAACATGATGGGTCACGAAACACCAAATAAACCCCGAGGAGTTACTTTATCTCATCCCCAAAAGAGAAGCCAAGATCAACGGTGGAGAGAAAGTTAGCTGACACGGACTGACAGGGGCAGAAGACACTTGTCTGACACGAGCAGACCCCTCAACTACCCACATTAAACACTCCGAGCAGTGTACGTGTCGACCAACCTGTGGAACGAGCGAGGATGCCTCTGCGGGATCAAGGGGGAAACGCAGACCTCCGCGCGATGGACGCAAGGACACAAGAAGATAAGGTTCCAACGGTCTTCAGAGATGGGTCCCACGTTCTAACCTTATAAATACCCAATCTCCACCAAGAGGAAAGGGGATCGAAAACATCAGGAAGGGAAGGAGAGAGAGAGAAATAGCAAAGGTAAGTTAATCCCTGAGAGGAGAGAAACGTGTAAACCCCAAAAATCATTCAACTATTCGTGTAACCGTGAAGAACATAGTAGAACAACAAATCCCGTGGATGTAGGCCTTAGTGCTGAACCACGTAAACCTTGGTCTTATTTACATTTCAGCACTTTACATTCATTTAGCTCCGCACGTGTTTGCTTATATGTTTTGTTTTCCTTAATACTTATATCCCATGCACAAACGCCACGCCTGGAGTGGTTGGAGGAGGCCATGATAAACCCGAAGGTTTTGAGCCAATGAATCAACATCAGGGTACCATCATCATAACCTCCTTAGATGTTAAAGATTGATTGTGAGCGTTCGGACACGCACGTGGTTCGTGTGCCCACAATTTGGCGCTAGAAACAGGGAAGAGACGATTTTTGATAGTAGCCACGGACTACTTCAGTAAATGGGTGGAGGCTAAGGCCTTGGCCAGGATCAGAGACGCGGATGTGTTCACTTTCATATTCCAGAACATCATTTGCAGATTTGGTATACCTGCGGAAATTGTATCTGATAACGGTAAGCAATTACAGGGAAAAAATATAGACATGCTCTTCGACACCTTCAAAATAAGAAAGAACAAGTCCACCCCCTTATACCCTCAAAGCAACGGACAAGCGGAAGCTACCAACAAGACCCTCGCCCTTATACTCAAAAAACAATTAGACGAGCATAAGGGAAGATGGTGCGAACAACTGCACAATGTCTTATGGGCATACAGGACAACACGAAGATCCGCTACCGGGGAATCCCCGTTTCTTCTAACTTATGGAGCTGAAGCAGTCATACCTACGGAAATCCTCATGCCAACCACGAAGACCGAAGCTTGGGAGAAAAACCTCACAACAGATATGATGTTAAAAGGTTGGACGACTTGGAAGGAAGAAGGGAAGTAGCATTGCAAAAGATGGAAAATTATCAACGAAGACTAGCAAGGGAGTACAACAAAAAGGTAAAGCTACGGAATTTTGTAGAGGGACAGTATGTGTTGAGAACAATCCCACGGTATCAGCAAGAAAAGAAATGGGGAAAGTTAGCACCTACATGGGGAGGACCTTTTATGATCCACGACATTGCGGGTAACGGTTCCTACTACCTTCGTAATCTAAAAGGCGAGGTCCTCCGGCATCCTTGGAATGCTAAATGGCTCAAACCATACTTCCCATAGAAGCAACGCAGATTTGAATCTGCTTGGAGTGTACCAGAAGAAGAAGGGAGCCTGACCGCTCCACATGTTTCTATCTCTGGAAGAGGAATTGCAGACCTCAACTTATCAATCAAACAAGCTTTCAAATTATCAAGTCAGTGGAATCTACCTACAATATTGGGGAAAGTAGTTAATCTACAATCTCTCAGGGCTCCCCCATCAGTGTCCATAAGTGTAGGACCAGGGGGAAGGCACCCAGCAGAAAGAGATACCCAACCAATCTTAAGGCAACGGGTCGACGGAATGGGTGCGTAAATATTTTAATCCCATATCCTAGAACGTTTCCCCGGCCCCCACCGTCTGGGAATCCTCTGGCCCAGGATTCGCCAGCGGGGTGACAGGTCTCAAGACGATCACGAAGGTACCTTCCTTCAGTATCGCACTCAAAAACACTTAAAAACTTTTGTTTTGATTTTTCACAAATACTTAAAATAAAAACAAAACAACATTGTAGGTATATCAAGAAGAGGATTCATTTCATAAAGGGTGATTACAAGAAGTGAAAGGCCAAAGTCAAGGATACACAATCAAAAAATATTCCTTTTACAGGATCATCAGCAAAAAATATCCTTGTTACATGATTACAAAAAGTATAATGATGCCGCGGATCCTACAAAACGCTGCGATCTCTACCTAGTGGCGGCCCCATCGGCAGGATTATTCCGAAGACTTGATGGGACGCTCCCACCAGAAGAAGGGCCCGAGGAGCTGGGCAAGGCAGAAGGAACGGGACGACGAGGATAGTTCTTCACGAGACCATGTTCATTCCTTAGGCCAAGTTCTATCCTCTCCAGCATCTTGTTCGTCTCCTCAGCCAATTGACAACGAGCCCTTGTGTTTAATAACTGTTGTCCGCTGTTGGGCTTGGGATAATAACGAAGATAGCCGATTCACTTCTCAGAAGCAGCACCAACGGCCTCCTCGCGGGTTGCTGCTAAATTCTTGAAGTGATTGGTCTGTTCTTCCTGCTGCGCTAAGGAGATTGAGCCTTTTCAAGTTTTTCATTTGTGACGCGAAGGCGTCCCTCGAGCTCTGAAAAAGACAACACCACGGAGTTAGCGTAGAAAAAAGACAAGGTCACACTCGATGAAATGGGATTATACCTTCGACACAAGCCGAAGCCTCTTCATACTCATTAACAACCGCATCTCGCGCTTCATCAAGATGATCATATTCCGCGGATAATTTCTTATAGTCTAGTTGAAGGTTGGTGAGAGTAAATTGACAGGCATCTAATTCTACCTGCTTCATCGAGTCCATATGACGAAGGTGGTCGACCTCTTTATTTATCTCTGAGACCCCTTTGCTGAGTCTGTACATGCACACTTCGAGATTCCTCTCAGACTCAGCATGACGAGCTACGTCGGCACGAGACGCGGAAAGAGCATTGCTGAGAGCGTAGACTTCAGCACGAGCATCATCTCTTTCTCTGGCAAGACAGAGCATATTATCCTGGACCCCTGAAAGAGGAATGGATCGAGCCGTCTGTAATTCTTCTTCCAACGCTGAATCCTAGATTCCAACAAGGAAGTGCGCTCACGGGCTTCCCGCAGATTATCACGGGTCCACAGCAGTGTGCCATTAAATAAAGCACGATCATGGTTGTACAGATTTTGCATGTCGACCATCTGAACATGCCGCGCGCGCCATACCTCAGCCCGAGCATCCCATTTCTTAGCTTCACTCTTAATTTTCTCAACCAAATCTCTAATACGAGATTTTTGCCTTTCGTTTCGAAGCCATATCAGCTCGGGGACGCCACCCACTGGAGATAGGGTGGGGAGACTCAGACAGAACAACTAAGAGATAAAAGAATGACGACATACGGCGAGGGAAAAGAACCAAACCTGTGAAAGTGGAAACTTGGCTACGAGTTTGCTCTAACTCAGCGCGCACTGCAACAAGTTCTGAACGAAGATCAGCCTCTGCTTCACCCAGCTTTTCTTTCTCCTTAAGGCTTTTCTTCAGCTCTTCTATTTCCACCTCAGCCGCAGATAATTCCTTTTCTCGTGACGAAGCTTAGCCTCGAGCTTCAGAGATTTCGCTTTGAAGAACTGATACAGCACGTGGTTACAATGCTCGCTCCTCATCATCTACACATCAAGATGACAAAACATTATTTCACCGAAGCGTCTGATCGTCACGTAGAAGTGTGTACGAAAATTTACCTCCAGCACACGCTGCTGCGGAAAGCCATATTGATACCCGTCGGCGATAGCCATCATATCGGCAACGGAAGTAGGAGGCTCCGGCACGAGGGTAGCTTCGGGAACAGTCAACCTTTTTCCCCAGGCTTCAGACACCTGCGCCTTGAAGACATCTCCATCATGCGACGGGTATACGCGGTTGATTCCTTTTCCCCAGCAACACAGGAGCGGGATGAGAGACAAACAGAAGATTCTTTTCCTTAACCAATCCATGATGGCGTCCTCACCCTCAGACGTCGGCGACTGGGGAAGACTATCGGCGGCGCGTCAACGACAGATTTTCCTTTCTCTGACTCGACCCCCTCAGCATGCATCCTCCGCGCCTACATGCACAGCAGGCTCCTCCGCACCAACATCTTCTACAGTAGCATCCCCATTACCATCACCACCAAGAACATCCCAATCATCATTGGGGGAAAGTAAAGAGAAGTCCTCGGGAAAATCGAGGGCTTCGTCAAAGAACTCCCCCGTGGAATACATCCGATCAAAAGAAAATTCTTGAGAAGTGGGAAGGGTATCCGCGACATCACCAGCAGGGACGGAAACATCCCCGATGACAACGCATCATCCACACACTTTGTTCCTTCCTTCATCACCAGCGTGACCAGCGAAGACCTCTTCTTCGACATTGATAGGGGAGGTACCAGTACGTTCCTCCCCATCTGTAATCTCGTCCTCAGCAAACTCTTCGTTCACTGGACTAGTAACTTCTTCTTGGGCCTCAACCTCGCCCATCACCGTAGTAGAAGACTGCTTCGGCCTAATCTTTTTCTTCTTCAATACCTGAAACCAACACCACAAAAAGAATTATTTTTCCCGTCTGATGGAAGTTCTAAAAAAGAAGCGCAGCTAGAATCTGCGTACCTGAGCAGCTGAGATATTCTTCGGTGGGAGTATAGCACCGGAACCATCCTCCTCGTCTCCCTCTACGACGTCCAGGGCATAAGGAAAATTCATGCCCGCAAAGTTCAGACGCCAGGGGCAGAAATCTCCATAGCGAACAGGAGGAGATTCGCGCGGCTTACTATTCTCGGTAGGCCGCCAACCGCGGGGACCAGGAATCCAACCGTAAGCCCACGGACCAACTATCTCGATAACGGTGGCGTGCCACTCGTAGTCATGATCGCGCTTGATCCTCTCTCGCGCGGGGAAGAGTTTCCGACGACTGGACGCCTCCGTGCCAGGAACATACTTCAGCTTGGCATCGCTGACCTCATTTAACAGACGAATCTCGCCTCGAGGAGCAGGGAGATTCCGAAGGCTGACACTCCACGGCTTGCGATTCCTACTATTGACGTAATCACCGAAGGAGTTATTGAAATTCTCAGGAGTATACCATTCCTTCTCCATGGGATTGGGGACGTAACAAGTCATCGACGTTTCCCCCTTACTCCGCAGATAGCATTCCTTCAGGGCGCGGAGATAATTCCCCGATAGTTGGGATACGGAACGGCTATGAGTATTGGTGGAAGAACCCTCACGACTAGCGAGCACGTCGTAGTAGAAGGAATCACCGATTTGTACAACGGCAGCATCAGACCAGCCTCGAATGCCCCAACCGTCGTTAACAAATGAAATTCATCGAATCGTACTTGGAGATAAGCTCATACGTAATATCATCCTCAGGGGCATAGAAACGAACCCCGAAGGCTTGAAGCTCATGCTTTTCCTTGAATATTTCAAGATCGATATGCTTGAAGGTTACTTTTTTCCTGCTAACAGAGACACTGCGTATCAAGGGAGCAGCCTCATCCTCCTCGGCGGGGCCGGATGAACTAACGAACGCTTCCGAAGCTTTTCTCTTCACGGGGGGATTCTTTGAAGATTCAACCCTAGGAGCTACGCCTTCGTATTCTTCCCTTTAAAAGTTGGAGAAGACCGTAGATGATGCTCGGGCACTAACGAACGTAGAGGAGGAATGTCAAAAGCAACAGCGCGGGGCGGAGCCTGCGTACTCCTAGTATCATCACGAGGACGAGCCACTGAGCGATCAAAGACTCTTCGAGAACCAGACGGAATTATCGGGGAATCTCTTCCCTAGAGGACGAGGCTTTCGCTCCAGAAGAAACTCGACTCCGACGAACATCATCTTGAGACTCTCGACGCGGAGGAGATCTCGATAACCCAGAATCAGGAGTCTGATAAGTAGGCCGCGGACGGTCAGACATGGCTGCGGAAAGAATAAAATCAAGAACAAGTTACACACAAAAAACACCAAAATCAAAAAACACATCCATAGCAATACAACCACGATAACGTAGCAACCCTAAAATTAGTATACATGCTCAATATTTCACCCTCGAAGTAATGGCTTCCTTAATTTAAGATGAAGAACAGGGGAAACTAGTATGCAAGCATCAGAAGAAGTTCTTCATCACAAACAAGGAACAACAGTAGCAGAAAATTCACAAATCAACACAGCATAAAACGGTGGAAATAAAGAAAAGAAAACTTACCGGCAAAAACAGCAGTAGAAGAAACAAACAGGAGAAGCGGGCGTGGTTAATGCTAAGGTGGAGAGAATTTAAGATCACAGGTGCAATGAAGACTGACAGAAATTTAAGATCACAGTGCAATGAAGACTGACAGAGAATTTAAGGTCACAGGTTCAATGAAGACAGACAGAAAATTTAAAGGAAGAATGAAAACTGAGAGAGTGTTTAGGAAGAATGAAATTAAATTTTCTTTCTATCCTTAAAATACCCGAAAGAAAGAGAAGGAAATTAAGGGAGGAATGGGAAACGTGCCCGTTACATAAGCAGTTAATGCACGAATAAAAGACGTGCCCAAGTATCTAGGAGAAGTTATTAGGAGTGAGAAGAATATGCGACGATAGTTTTTCTTCAAGGCACCCATTAGTCATTCAAGCCCGAAGAAAAGGGGCAAATTGTGTACACATATATCTCACTATCAGACACGTGTATATAAAGAGGTACGTGGAAAGCATGCAGGCCAAAACATCAAAACATGATGCGTCACGAAACACCAAATAAACCCCGAGGAGTTACTTTATCTCATCCCCAAAAGAGAAGCTAAGATCAACGGTGGAGAGAAAGTTAGCTGACACGGACTGACAGGGGCAGAAGACACTTGTCTGACACGAGCAGACCCCTCAACTACCCACATTAAACACTCTGAGCAGTGTACGTGTCGACCAACCTGTGGAACGAGCGAGGATGCCTCTGCGGGATCAAGGGGAAACGCAGACCTCCGCGATGGACGCAAGGACACAAGAAGATAAGGTTCCAACGGTCTTCAGAGATGGGTCCCACGTTCTAACCTTATAAATACCCAATCTCCACCAAGAGGAAAGGGGATCGAAAACATCAGGAAGGGAAGGAGAGAGAGAGAAATAGCAAAGGTAAGTTAATCCCTGAGAGGAGAGAAACGTGTAAACCCCAAAAATCATTCAACTATTCGTGTAACCGTGAAGAACATAGTAGAACAACAAATCCCGTGGATGTAGGCCTTAGTGCTGAACCACGTAAACCTTGGTCTTATTTACATTTCAGCACTTTACATTCATTTAGCTCCGCACGTGTTTGCTTATATGTTTTGTTTTCCTTAATACTTATATCCCATGCACAAACGCCACGCCTGGAGTGGTTGGAGGAGGCCATGATAAACCCGAAGGTTTTGAGCCAATGAATCAACACCAGGGTACCATCATCATAATCTCCTTAGATGTTAAAGATTGATTGTGAGCGTTCGGACACGCACGTGGTTCGTGTGCCCACACCAACCATTCACCTGAAACATTTGATCATTTGAAACACCATGCTCTTCTCTCCTAGAGAATAAAGAACAACACCGTTCCAATCCCAACTTGCATGTTACTTATAAGCTATAACCAAACAGCCAGGAAGAGCATACAGACTTGTGAAACAGTTCAGGAAGATTTATGTTATTTTGTACGGTTCGATGAAGATGGAAAACAGGACTAGAAAAACGTACTAAAGCTATAATTTCTACTCGGTGATCTATACTGGAAATATACCTCAAGCTATTGCAAATGCTAAACCGTATTAACTAATCATCTGTCTAGTCAATAATCATTACTGTAAGAGCAGAATAAAGCAAAGTTCTACAAATGCTGCAACCTTTTCATAAAATATTTTAAATCTATTTTTGTCAAAATTTAGGCTACTCCTTGGCAGATTATAGATATAATTCTATCTGTGGATAATCAAAACACAATCTGTGGAGAAGGAAAAAGTTTTGATGCTGCATTAAGAACACGTGTGGCTTTTATACGCAATTACCATACATATCAGACATGAAGCAAATCTGCAGTATACCGATTCAAACAAACTAATTGAGCTGGGTCGGCCCAGTAATTGGCAGAGTAGTCTGCTCATAATGCAATTATAACTTATCTCCGTCGACTCTCAAACTAAATGATAATGCTTTGAAGATCTTACTCAAGAAATTCAAAGGTTGAAGGGATGACAACCCAACAGGACTAGCAAAACGTACTTGTGAGGATGTGAAGTTAGTGGTTGGCTCCAAAGTGCAGATACCTTGGAAGACAAAGCTGGTGCAGTGATTACAAGCTATGCAAGGTGGCACTTGGAAAGCTGAATAACACAGAAAACTTGTAAATGGATTACAAGTTGCCGTCAATGGATATTGGCAAGAGAATGCCCATCAAACAGTGTGTTACGGTTAGGTGGAAAATGCAACAATGGGTTTGTCATCTGGGTGTCAGTTGTCACATTAGATTAGTGCATACAACAGTACAAAGTTGTTGGACTAGGCAAAAGGAAACTACTTACTACGAAATCCCACTCTGCAGTTTTCTGCATCCTAATTACATTTTACCTTTTACTTCAAAACTTTTTCAATTGATCAAAAGGTGTCAGTGAATGGTAATGCAAGTTGTTAAGGAGTACTCACAATATTCCCAGGCAATATGTTCATGACATATCCCATGCTGATAAGGATATAATAGCAAGGTACATGTTTGGGTATGTGGTAAGTTAGCTTAAGAGTATCCCTTATCCACTAACAGCAAACAACACTACCGAATGTTGTTCACAAGTCCAAAAGCTAGATATAAAAGAAAACAGATTGAGATGAGAAACTAAGAAACCGAATGTTATAAAATATTACATTGTCTTGTAACTTAAACCAAAAATAGGAGACTTCAATTTTTGTGTAAAATCACTATGTGAACGGTTCCTGAAAGGATACACCAGTAGCGGAATATTCTTCACTGGGGGATGAAAGTTAACGGCCAAAGGATGCATTGAAAAAGTCGAAAAGAATGCTAACTATACACATCTAGTTAATACTTCCTTCTAAATAGCCAAGACTGGGAGGTGTTACACAAAATATTCTGGCAAAGTGCCAATGAAGTCACAGTGGAGAAGTTCAAGTTCCCAGCACTGAAGTTCTAGGACACTGGAAGGTGGCTTGGTCAAAGGAACATATTAAGCATGAGTCACACAGTTTTATGCCAACTATTATGAAGAAAACAAGCAAACCAAACTTCGGCAGGTTATACGACTAATAGAACCCTTTTGATGGCATATTCAAATTTATCCAGTTTGTTAGAGAATATTGGTCGAGTATTGCAGGCACACTGTTAGCATCACATCAGGGCTTCCAGGAAATTGAGTTCTCAAATCTCTATGTCCAATTTGTGTATATAGCACAATGCACAAGTAGGAAAACTACAATTACTTGACAAGATAATGTCTGCACATTCACAAGTAAGACGATTACTACCTTTGATCTAGAGAGAACAGCAGGGTCTGTACGCCGAGAAAGAAGTCGTGCAAGTGGAAGCATATCAGACGCTTCAGCTCCAGGAACTTCTAGTCTCATCCGCCACCTCCCCATTGAAGATATTATACTAACCAGATGCCCTGCCATAGCCCTTTCCCACAGGCCACTTCTCTCCTTTCCAGTAGGGTGACGACCCGGTCCGGGCAATACATATTCTCCTTGGAGCTCATATGGACTATTGGCTTGTTCCAGAACAGTGTTTTCAATGGTAATCTGAGCAGCAGACATTTTTCTTAAAAGCTACTGTACATGTTAAAAATTGTAGTAGTCTAATAGTAGTAAGCTTTTCTTTTTGACCGCATACAAGTGAAAACAAAACATGCAGTGGACTGCGTTCTCAATAAGAAATAATTCAACTATTCAATATACATTTCAAAATTGGAATCAAAAGTGGAGTTCTCAGCTGTTTACAAAATGACACTAGCCCAAGTATGTATGGCGATAGACAACTTTGTTCATCTTTTTCTAATTTATAAAACTTCCTTTCATCCACAAAAAGTAGTAGTCTAAAGATTTGAGATGGTAATTCTTTCAAACAAAAATATTTCAATTTGAAGTTGAAAATGTGTTCCTATCACCCGCTGAACATTGAAGATGGTAATTCTTTCAAACACAAGTCTATAAATTTCAACAGTCCAACCTTGCAAGAAAAACAGTAAAAAACTAAAAACTAAGGTGATGCTCGGTCTTTTTATCTGAATTATTGGAACTGCTAACAGCAAAAGAGACTTAGAACAGTTTTAGTTAGAATAAAGCTACTCACAACATCTCCACTCCACCGAGCAGCCACATCAAGGGCTTCACCAAGCAAACCACTAAACCTTGGGTGAAGTACAGATAACATTCCATGACCCTCCTTTCTGAAAATTAAGCTGGATTTCGGCCAGAAAGTGAGCAGTGTTAATATCATAACAATAATGACACATAAGCCTGCAGACACCAAAAATTTAAAGGGATAGGGATTGAACTGTTGTAGCCTTCATAATGTGTTGAACAAGCATCATCTTTGATAAGAGGGTTCTGGTAAACCAGGTATATAGGCTCTCGAATAAAAATGCAAAGACTACAAAGTGCACTCTTTATAAACAAATGTTCTTTTTTAGTATTTCTTATATGCTGAGAGTGCACATCTTTTAGATTCAAACAAACTAATTCTTTGAACTAGATCATCCTCCACCTCTATTATGCACAGTTTTTTTTTTTTTTTTCTCACACCATCTTGCAAGCATTTGAGTCCCAGGAAAAATTTATACTTCATTGGCTCCTTGGCATGAGAAAACCTACCAACCTGACGTGATCAATCACAGAGAATGGACATCGCGCCATTTTACTTTAATATGCATCAGCAATTGTTAACTAGAAGCATGCAGCATATTATTTCTGGTGCCTTAACCCTGGCGAATATGCAGCAGTACACATACGAATTGAGAGGAAGAATACTTATAAATGCAGTATAATATGTTGTGTGTATATTAAATGTGTAATCCATCCTCAAACTGAGATGTCTTTCATAAGTGGCCTTTATGACAACAATGATTGCTTAAATCATTTCAGCATCAAAGGTCATTCAGCTTTTTAGTAGAAAATAATTAGGTTTCTGATGTGAGAACAACATTGAATCTGTACGGAGGATATGGATGAAATGTTGAGATATATAAATTAAGACTTCTGATTGACCATATGACAGAACAGGTTTAAGTAATTATGACCAAGTTTAGGCTGTTAACCTGTCCAGGCCCTATGTGAGACTAATACCAGAATCTTAAGGCTAAGACAGCAAGTGCATGATTCACTGGGCTCACTCGACCTTGTACGGGCGGATAAAACAAAAATAACAAAGCAAACTCTTACGGATTCAAACTAATAAGCTACAGAGTAAACGAGAATAACAAGGGTGCCTTACCGATAAAAATATTAGTATGAACTACAGATACAACAAACTATTTCTCACCCTTTGTATTGTTCCTCTTAGTGAAGCCAGCTCCAGCTCATCAAGCGGTAAATGTTTCACCTACAACATTACGGCGGGAGAAACAAGTGAACAGCATAACCGAAACTACTCAAAGGTCATTCAGCTTTTTCTGGGCGCCTTAGTAGGCGCTAGGCGAGGCGAAGTGCTTGGCGCCTTGCCTAGCGCCTAACACAACATAGCTAGCAAGTAGAGGTTCGTTAAGAAAATCTGCAATACAGTAACATATATGCATTTTTCATGGTCATAACTCGTACCTTAATCTTTTCATGTGATATGCTCAAGTATCCAACCAATTGAGGTGCTATCATCAGCTTATTTAGCTTGATACCTCCCCAACAAGACCAGTTTCCTCTGCATCGTCCATCATTTGGGTGCTTGTATTCTCGTCACTTGCTGCGGGACAACCTTTCCTTAAAATTTGATCCTCCAGTAGCTTTCAAATTCATAGGCCTTGGAGAATCAAAATTATAAGAGGACGTCAAGCTGCAGAACTCAAAGCCACGGATACGGCAGTCCAGTTCGATTCCCTCAATAGTCAAGGGTACACACTCTTAAAATCATTAGGTTTTCTGTCTAACCGGTTTTCTTCAGGGTAAGATGTTTGAACTTTCGTATATAAGTCGAAAGCAACTGATAACGAATTGACAGTAATATGTCCAGGAAATAATAATATCCCCACGCATCAGTGAAGGATCCTTCTGCTTTTGGGGCAGCCCACTTGATATCAAATCTCCTGGTATATCAAGTCTAGATTGTTAAGCCCGTTAAACTGAAGAAATCATCCAAAATTTAAATGGAAAAAATAGAGAAAGGATGAGAAAGATAGTCAGGTTATAATCCTAAATCAATTATAAATTGTCACATAGAACGAATCTTACTGTCTCAAAAGCGCCCCAGAAAGTTTGGTATCTCCTTTTAGTTCCGGTATCTTGAGAGGTATCAGCTGAATTTCACCTGGTAGATATCGATGCATAACTTTATCGAATGACAAATTCCCAGAAAAGTTCACATCCATTGCGGTGTCATCCCCTTTACCCTGGGCAAATGAAGACATCAGGAATAAATGTTACTTATTTTGACTTTTTGTCAGCCGAAAGGGTAACTGAACTGGAGGGAAGGAGGGGCGACTGACTCGTCTTGGCTACAGATATTAGCCGCTAAGACAGTGTCATTAACATTTAGGTTCACACAAAGGTTACTACTAGTTATCCAATTTCAAAATGAATCTCAAAGTAAAATATTACCATTTCATAAGTAGGTATCCAGGGTCTCATCCTCCTACAGCTTGTTGAAAGGATGATCATGCCTTTCTGTCTCCGACTCCGTAATCTTTGCATCTTCTTCCCCTAATTCTTGCAGCGAAACTAAGGTGTGCTTGTGAGGGAATACTATACAAAAATGTCAGAACAACGCTGACTATGCGTTTTAACACCTTCACTCAAACTGAGCACTGGTACAGTGCATCAATTTGCCCTGTAACTTGTTGTAGACCTTGAATAAAGCTGCCACTTGCTGTAGAGTGGGAGTGCACTGCCACTTAGAAAAACCAGAAGCGTCAAATCAGTTTGCCCTGTTAACATATCTGGAGATAACCAAGCTAACTCAAAATATTACATATCCAAGACCAGAATACACGCACCCATATTCATGTAATGTAGGAAACCACTGTCATTATTGTCCTATTCTGTAGATAAACCCGGCTTGAAACATCTGCATATTCTTCGTACGCAATATAGTAGAGAAAGTAGCCTGGCAAGATAGACAACCACACATCTGTAAAGAACTAGTTTTTCAACATGAACCATATCAGAAGATGTAACCCAAGTAAAACAGCGGAAATCCATTCTTGCAATGCATACAGTACTAATGAATTAACCACCTATAGGTGCTAGGAATAGGAAATCAAATACCCAATATGAACGAGACTTTTCCTAGGTGACACCGATCAAAGATTGTGCAGTCCAAGTTGAAAATACGACGAGAAATGGAAACCTTCCATTGAGAATACAGCAAAGACCACTGAGCTTGGTAAGTGATAACTCACTCTGTGAAGCACCAATATCTAGCAAAATAGAGAATGAGGCAAATAACATAGCACAAACACCAGTAATCCAAAACGACACCAGTTCTCCGAGTGGAGTATCGAACGCAGTTATCCTCAAGTATATCTCGAACACCTAATTATTCATCAAGTTGATTCTAAGGAAGAAGGAACTGACAACTCGATCCCAAAAGGAAAATTATTCCAAATTACCATCACATCTCAGTAGGTTTCATAAAATACAATCACCTTTTTAAATTTTTCTAAAATACCATCATCGTTAATAATTCCATCACGACCCACCAAAAAAATCAGTATCCGATTGACTTAGATTTACCTAATTATTTTTATCGATAATTTACCTTGGCAGCATCAAGTACTAGTGAACACCGCATTCTGTGATGATCTAACAATGATAAAGCTAGGGGAGAATTAGTAATAATCAAGGGTAATGAATGGGGCTGATAATATTTCTCTTTTAACTCCTGTAAATTTCTATTGAAGTTTATTTTTCATATCTCTAGTTTTCTCCTGAAATATTTACTTGGTAAAATTTGCATTTTGCACAAAATTTTGAGTTTTTATGTACGAATTATGATTATTATTCTTTTGCACAATTGTATTCTTTTAGGTTAGATTGGTTTGTGGAAATCACCTGTCTTGTCTTCGATCTTCCACAAATGGTGGTCGTATGGCAGCATGCTCTAGTTATTATATGTAAGTCGATCTTATAAGATCTCGATGTTTCCACTGTCGGTTTAGTTACCTTTGTTTCAAAAATTAACTGTCTTTTTAATTTCTTCCCAGCTAATATATATAATTTTCGTGGAGTTTTCTTTGTAAAATACACCCTAATACATCTACTAGTAGCATATGTAGTAGATGTTCAACTTGGCTTGACAACTCCGAAAAAATCATAAAGGAAAATCTCGAACGCTTGAGAAAACAATATAAAATAAATTTTTTTCTTTGAGAGTCCCTCTAAATATAGAGCAACCCATTTCCCATAGATTTTACAAAAATAGTGAATTTGTTTATATAATCGGGCTGCGAGTTATAACCCCAAAGATGTCACTATCCATATACAAAAACTCCAACAAAACAAATTTTTTACAAAAACCCCATTTAACATAAATTGTCTATATTAGCCTTCTAGTTTAAATCACCCCAACAAAAATAAAAAACAACCCCACCTTTAATTTTAAATCACCCCAACAAAAATAAAAATCAAACCCACCATTAATTTCTATTATATTATCACCACCACAAAATAACACCACCAGCAGAACCACCACTGTGCCGCCACCACTGACCACCGCCGTCGCCAAAAACAACCACTGTCAACCGCCGCCACCGCTGTTACCGACCACCACCATCACCACCTCCACCGCCGCCAACCACCACCGCGCCACCGCCGACCACCACCACAGACCACCACTGTCGCCGCGCACCGCCGCCACCTCACCACCGCCGCCTCCCACCACCACCGCAGCCAACCACCACCGCGCCACCGCCTCCACCACCGCCACCACCGCCACCACCACCACCGCCACCCAACACAACGCCACCACCTCCATCCCCGAAAACCACCACCGCGCCACCGCCGACCACCACACAGACCACCACTGTCGCCAACCACCACCAGCAGCAACACCACCATTATCGCCGACCACCACCACCAACCAGTCGCCACCGCTACAAAAAATGAATTTCATTGATCAATATTCAACAAAATAAGAAAAAAATGATGAAACCAAACAGAAAAAATGATGAAACCAAAATTGGTTTCACCAAAACTAGATGAAACCTAATTAGGTTTCATCATTTTTTCACATATTGTCATTTCGCCAACACAGCTTCAATGATGAAACCAAACCAAAATAAACTAGGCAAAAATGACCAAAACTAGATAAAACCTAATTAGGTTTCATCATTTTTCCACATATTGTCATTTCGCCACCACAACTTCAATGATGAAACCAAACCAAAATAAACTAGGCAAAAATGATGAAACCAAAGTTGGTTTCACCAAAACTAGATGAAACCGAAATTGGTTTCATCATTTTTCCACATTGTCATTTCACCAGTAACCACCGCGACCAACACCATAACCACACTATGGTTGTACGGGTCTGAGTGGCCATAACATAGTTTTGCTACTCCATAACCACAGATCAAATTAACTAGTTAATTAATTTAGAATGGAATGCTAATACGACAGCCTCTCCTGCACCGTATCTTTATCATATAATCAGGACTGCCCATTTCAACTCCAGCTCTTAGCTGTTCACAACGTTCCTCGATGGATTTTCTTGTCAACAGCCCCGCCAAGAACTACAATATCATCCTTAGATATTGTCACTTATACTCAATACATATGTTAAATATCAACAAAAGAAAACACTGGGTGAAAATAGAAGTACTGAAACAACTCAGAAAATAACTAGATGGTTCTACAGCAGAAGTAGCATATGAAAATTAGGATAAAAATTCTAAAGAGTGATGATCGGAGAAGGAAACATACCATTTCTCCTGATTTAGGTAGGAGACCATTCCACTTAGGAATGGCGTGTGGACGCCCTACATATGCAACATTTGTTCCAGTAATGTCCTGCGGATTTCCAGAACATGGGCGTCAAAGATTGCCTGAGCTTCACTCTCCTGAATACAAACCCAAGAAGCTTAATTAGACATGATAAAATAAACTTTAAAAATTACTAAAGAGAAGAATTGATCAAAATATAACATGACATTACCTGGAAGCAAACGACAAGATCTCCAATCTCAACTGTTCCACATTTGGAAGGCTCGATAGGGATAGAACGCTTGCGAATTGCCTTACATATATGCATTCACCCATTCATTTTACTCAGCACCAAATTTAGCAAAGAGTACTCATTCTTCCTTCAGAGAAACATAATTCAAAAAGATCATGTACCTAAAAGATATAATTCTAACTTACTAACAAAAAAGAACCATAAAAGTAGCATGACTGACAACAGAAAAAAGAAAGATACTTCAGACTGGAGTATTACTAATCTAGTCGACAACGATTAAATCCTACAACAGGCACAATTAGCATACTTCAAATGCGGATGATTGCGTTCCTCACAATCGACTCCAGCCCTTGTTTGCAAGGCTTAAGCATTCATCGTCATTCGAACAAGAAATGTATTATTTTACATCCTCCAAACATTTTTGCAGGTAATTAACATAGAGCATATAAACCAATAGCAGTTAATACAACATGATCACAATTCAGACAATTGAAAATTATTCTTCACAATTTCTAAGAAAACCAAAATCAAAAGGGGGCTAAAGCTGCTTCTACTTCTACTCATCATCTTCATCTTCTTACTGCAATATCAGAAAACTAAAAATAGAAAACACGTCAATAAATTCAAATGACTTCAAACAAATAATGAAATTTTACTCTTAAAGGTTTCAAAGAACAAACCTCTCCATCACTCTTCTTCATCATCATAATCATTCACTTCCAATTTTGATTTCTCGTATTAATCTTCATATATCCTCAGCCTCTGCTTCAGATTCTACTCAACCCCCTACAGAACCACCTCCCTCAGAAGCTGTTGAAGCTCATGATGCAACTGTTGTTACTACAGAACCTCCACCAGCTGAAAATTCACCACCACCAGAGCTTTAGAAAGACCAACAACCTCCTGCAAACCCAACTCCACCATAGAATACCAAACCTTAGATGCCAACACCACCACCAGCAACACAAAAGCATAGAAAACCAAAAATAAAAATCAGATCAGTAAGTACATATATCCACAGATCTAAACCCCAAATCAGCAAAAAATAAAGTAGTTGCTTCAATCTCCAGCTACTGCTCAACCCATTCTCAGTTCAGCCTTCCCAGCACTCACTTCAGCTCTGCAACATCAACTTCTCAACATCACAACTAGTACCAGTTGAACCCTTACCAATCTCAATTCCAGACCACCTGAAATGCCATGGCGTGACTGCACTCAGTTCAACCATCAACTTCAGTTCAGTTCAGCTCAGCTCATCCCACACAGTAATTCAGTTCCATTCACTCTTCCATAACTCAATTTCCCATTCAAGAATTTCACCTGCAATTGCTTCTTTCCATACTGCACATAGCACAATCTCAATTCTCAACTGCAACCCTAGCCACTGTATTTCAGAAGCTCCATAATCCATCGCTCCATTCACTGCAGAATCCATCAGATACAACACAACACAACACAACACAATACCCATTATTCATCACTGGTTGTCTCCAAAACTGAGTTGCAGATGCAAACCATCTTCTCAATTCAAACCAGATTCTTATCCACCATCAGAATTCATCTTCTACAGCTACAGTATCATACAACCTCCTACCAGAACTCTACTTCTCATCTTCTCGGACTCATCAACACAACAATCATCAATTCTATCTCCACTTTCTGTAGCTTTTAGAGCAGCTGCAACTTCAATACTTGAACCCTACTTCGTTTCCAATGGATTCTAATTAAGAGTACAGACTTCAAATGACACTCTCACAAGAGATTAGGGTTTATATTGCAGAATACTAAAAATCTAAAATACTTCAAATCACAACAGAAAAGGGAATAACAAACCTCAGATCTGAAGCGCTTCACTTGATCAATCCGATTAAGATAAGCTTACCTGAGGGTGGAGAGAGGCTTACGCAGGTGACAGTGAAACCCTAAAATAAGATGATGAAAGAGTTCCAACTATGAACTCTCATAAACAACCTGAAATCAGATGAGGAAACCCTAAAATTTGATTAACAAACTGGACAACAAACCCTAGAATCTGATTAACAAACTGAAACCTAAAATCGGAAAAACTTAACAAGAATTGTCCTCTTTTCTCAGTTTTAGGGAAATGAATAAGAGAAAACGTCTCTCGAATTCTTCACCTCTTGAATCAGCGTTGTTCTTCTCGTGCAGTTCCATTGTTGCTGCTGGTGATGATGGTGGTGGGAGAAGGAGGCGGAAGAAAGAAGAAATCAGAGAAGAAGAAGAAAAGGTCGAAGGGTATGTTTGGCTTTTTTAAAAGTAACAAAAACTAAATTTACACATTATTATTTGGCTTGGGGTTTTTGTCCCAGTTTTATTTGAAACGGTTTTTATTTGGTAGAAATAATATGACCGGTTTTTTGTTATCACTAGTTTGTTCACCTAGGGGTTTTGTCACTAGTTCTGTTATATAATTGACAAATACAACTTAAGAAGAAAAACTTACCGATGTGGGATTAAAAAGTTTATATAATTTCTTAAAATTATTAAAAATTGGAAACTCCACAATGTGGGACTAAAAAGTTTCATTCACAAAAGAAAACAATAAATTATATTTTTTTATTAAAATTTTAAAAAATTATTTTTTTATTAATCGTTTTCCAACAACTATTTGAGAGAAGAGAGAAAGAGGTTTTCTTTCTTTGTATACTTGGAAAATCAAATTTTCTGTTAAAATGCAGAATGCAAGAGGAGCAACAAAAATAATATTGATATTTTATGAAACCAATTTTAATAATAGGTGAAAGAGAATAACATGCACCACTTAAAGGTCGTTTTAGAAAGTTCCCCTTCGGACCTCGGAATCGAGCTTCTTGTTTTGCAATTGTGCAATGCAAGGCAGCCGTCGGATTGGATGAAGTAGACTGTATATGGTGAATTAAGGTCTACTGGTTGAGGAATGATTGTATGAAATTTATACTTACTTCTCTATTAAAGATATTTCCAAAGGAACTAACTAACAAATTTGGACTTGAATACTCCGACCTATGTAAGGCTATAAATGGCAGTAAAATTGTTTCATTTTTTTTTAATATAATAAATGAAGGCAAGGGTCGTGTTGAATGAAGCCCCGAAAATTAAATGTCAGTCTCATTCTTCCCCGACAGAGAATAAATGTACCGTGCACGTTGGAACCAAATTAATAAAACACTCTTATCTGTTTAAAATAAATGATATTGTTTAATTTAAATGAAGAAATGGCTTATTTTTATTCTATTTTTATGAAAAATAAAATAAAATAAAATGAAAACGTCACTTTTATTGAAACAAAAGGTAGAATATGCCTCTGAAAAAACCCCAGCCGGTCACTGATAGCATGAATTATGTTGACTTTCTGTCAACGGACGTGAACATAATAATTATATACTGTAATTTATTTATTTTTGAACCCGATCCTTATATGTACTACTACTCTTTGCCACTACAATTCATTCATTACCAAAACCCTGAAATCTCTGATAATCATGAAGATTGAGAGAATTGCATCAAACTTTAGTGTAGAAGCCATTCTTGACCTAAATGATGAAGATATTCAAGTTCTTTCTCATGGAGCATTTTCCGATAAAAATCCAAACAAATCCATGGCATCTGCTTGGATAAATGATGATGGTACATATGAGATTTCTGCAAATTCTGAGTCAGGAGAGTTTGTTTCTGCTTATGGTTATCAATCCGGAGAGTCTATTCAAGTTTATGCTCAATCTGGCTTTGAGAAACAAGTAGAAGCATGTGCTGATGATGCTGATACTAATCTCCAACAACAAGCTGAAACTATTGCTGGTGCTGATAAAGAAGAACAAGAAGTAGAAAAAGATGATGGAAAACAATCTTTTGAACAACAAGAACCTCTTACTGGTGCTCGTAAAGAAGAAGTAGAAGAGAAAGAAAAAGTTGTTGATGATGCAGAAAAAGAAGAAGAAGCTGCCAGGGGACATGAAGTTCAAGAAAACCCTAGAGTTGAAGAGCATGTGGTAACAAAAATTGAGCCGACCAAAACACAAATCAAGTCATCCCCACCCATTTCCACATTCAACCCTTTTGATGCTATTGGAGTAAGTATTTTAGGTTACTGATTGTTGATTTTTTTTTTTTTTTGTTGTTGTTGATTGATCGATTGTTAATTTCTTTAAAATCTGTTGTTGGGTTCTTATGTTTTGTTTTATAGAAGGAGGTTAGTGATGTTGATGTTGATGACGATGATGATGAGGAGGAGGAGGACGAAAACAATTGTGATGATTAATGTGGAGGCAGTAACTAATCAACCAACTGTTTAGGTATAATAATTTCTTTTGCTCTCGATACTGTGTGGTATAATAATTGCATTGCTCTGTGTAACTAATCAACCAACCGCTTAGGTATAATAATTGCATTGCTCTGTGTTATATGTTTGAGCCTAGTCTTTTTTATACGGCTTTAACTTGTCATTCATGAAAAATTGAACTGCAGTGTTTGCAGGTTTGTTGATCCACTTGCTTGTTATAACTATTAGTGTAGATTTTGTTGCTTAGGAATGATTATTAGGTTCATAGGGTTTTCTCATTACCTGCAAAAGCGCACAAGGTGGCTTCACGAAAGATGTTCAGGAAGTAGTTTTGATTTCTTTCTAAACAAAGCTCGAATTTGACCCAGCTGACTTGTGAATCTGTGGTTCGGTTCAAAACAATATTTTCATGTTATGAAGACACTAATAATCTTATATTGCTACTGAGACTGATATGACCGAAGGCCCTAAATGATCCATGATTGCTTTACTTTCAGAATTGTGTCCTATGTTATTTTTGATGAAATTGTATCTAAACACTCTCGTTTCCTGGATCTCTAATCTTATCCTAATCAATGTTTAACAAGCTTTTCCATTTCTATTGTCTTGTTAAAGAATATCTTCTCTTTGCCTGTTTATTACCTTTTGAAGTCTTGCTATTTATCTGGCAACTTAGGAATATCCTCTGGGAGGGTCCATTCTTGTGACTACTTTTGACGGAGTTCTTACCATCTGGTTTGTGATAGGATTTGGTATTATAATTTAGGAAGGTTTTGCGCAAATACACCTTGTAAACACGATAAAAAACTAAGTAGGTTTCATGGGCTCCTGACCTAGCCCTCTACGGTAACTTTACTAACAACAAGATCCCCTAGTTGCTGACTTTATTCCAGCTCATGAGGGTTTCTTCAGCAGTTGATTGGTAATCCAACTCATTGCTTTGTTAATTTTATAAGCTTCAGACTTGAAACACCGAGACCACCTCTATGTTTTGGAGCACAAACCATTTTCCTCATTTTCTTTTCAAGTTGATTAATAACAGAAACACGAGCTTTAAACAATGAGAAGTAGTACATGGGAATACTGTGTGCATAGTTGCACTGCTATGTGATGTATCTGACAATATTCTGGACTTCATAAATAAATTAGCTAATAGCCACTGCTTTGTTATTTATGTTCTGATATATATATAATAATTCTTGCAGGTGCAATATACTGTTAGCTCTGAAACTGACGTATCTGCTGAGACTACTAATCAAGCCATGGTTGCTACAACTATATCATGCCCGTGATGAATGATGAACATGGTAGACTTTAGAATGGTTTTTAAACGATAGTTCTAATTCACATCCATTTAGCTTGCCAGTTTTTTTTGAAGCATTTTAGCTTGCCAGTTCCATGTTTTGTGATATGATTTGCTATGCTGCATCCGTCAAAATATTTGTATCCATTTAGCTTGCCAGTTTTCAATTACCATATTTATATTTAAATATCATATAAGAGTAAGAATAAAACCACCAACCTAAAGACACCAACAACTAGCTAAATTAAGCAAATACCATAACAATTATGTGCTACTGAACATGCACAAGGCTCTCCACCAGAGTTGAAACCGTGGAGATTGCGGGATAGTACTCGTCCTTACTGATGAAAATCTTCTTGCAAGACTTGGTTTTCCAATTGTAAAAATGGCACGTGAGTTCATGATCATCGTAGGATTCTATGACTATCAAGTCCGTCCCTGCAACTGAATGGAAACTGATATCCCGATCGGCGCTCCATAAATAAGGTAGTTCAATAGTAACTTCGTTCCAATTACGGTTACTGCTACTACTCGTGCTAGTTTTCTTCTCGTTGTTGTTCCCATGAACATCATCAAATACCCATAGCGTGGCAGTGGAATCACTCATTTTGCTGACCAGAGCTAAGCAGCCTTCCAGTTCTATTAAATAATTAGGACTAGTGCCGTTCCTGTAAACATGCCTTGGTTGATCAAGGATGAAACTGGGGATCGTGATCACTCTGAACTTCTCAGCACCAACATCAAATGAAACTATCTTGCCGTTACCAAGCTTTCCTGCTTCCATAAAAGTTGAGGTGCAGTAATATATCGAACCATTCAGATAAACTGTGTGTTTGCGCCGGTAATCCTCAACATCAAGCTCAACTGGTGGGAGCTCAGTCCTTCTCCATATGTTGTCTCCTACAGTTAAGACATCACACGCATAGATATAACGGGACTTGTTGATGGAATCAAATACGCGCCATATACGCATCACTTTGTGCTTCTTTGTGGCAGGATCAAATCCCAGTTCATAGTAAGGTGTTCTTTCTGGTTTTTTTTCTTTGTCTTCAACAACAACGACGTTCTTTGGCGACTTTGATTCGATCCATGGCGATACTTGAAGGGTACTGACATTGCATATACAAATACCAGGGGAACAATTTGAGAAAAAACCGATAAGTCCATTTACAGGTCCAAAAAAACCTTCATTTTCACATGGATATTCCATCTCGCTTATTGTGTCAATCCATGGTGCTCTTCCTTTGCCTTTTCCTTCAAGCATTAAGCCAACTATCTGGAGATCCACTTTCAAAAAAGTTTTTCGGGTATTCCATCTGCGCCGATACCGAGTTTTCTGTGCAAATAGGCTTGCAGGGTGGTATGGTAATGGAACTATGACAAGAAGATTTGGATGCTTTTTGGATTGGTTAAGGTGTAAATCTATGAAGTAGGAGTCTTCCTCAATGAGAAACCGCCAACGTTTACATACGCATTTGAATCGTAAAAGTGACTTCACCGGTAGTCTGCTTAGTATCTCGCATGCAATGCCATTATCATCCTGGAAACTAATACGAGCAGTAGTACTATTCTGTACTGTGCTTTTGGCCTCGCATACAATGCCATTATCATCATGGAAACTACTACGAGCAGTAGTACTATTTAATGGAACTGTGCTGTTCGCATCGCGTACAATGCGATTATCATCCTGGAAACTAATATGAGCAGTAGTACTATTTTGTACAGTGCTGTTGGCCTCGCATACAATGCCATTATCATCGTCATGGAAACTACTACGAGCAGTAATACTATTTAATGGTACTGTGCTGTTGCCCTCAGTTAGATGGGATGTTTTGGTGAACTTTTTCTTTTTTCTGCGACGCTTGCCTTCTGCACGCTGAAGCTTTAATTTTCTTTGTAACCACTCTTTGATTCTTTTAAATAAATCCCAAAGGTTCAAAAATAAAAGATAAGGCAGAATCAATATGAACTCTACACATGTGATCATCACTAGAATTATATAACTTATGCTCAAACAAATATATTTATACAAAATTCTAAACCAGGAGGAGAGAGCTGGATGCATACCACTGTTGTTCTTCTTCATTGATATTCTTTGATTATTTGATATCGAGGGGCGGAGCTGATCATCAAGGTTAAAAGAGAAGTTAGGGTTTTGTGTATTGGGAGATTTGTAACGGGAGAGCCGTCTTATAGACCAGGCCAGCTAGGTACCAGAGACGTAACCGTTTTCATAGCATTTGTCCAGGTATTTGGCACGTTTTCGGGATTCAGCGCGTTTTCGGGGTTCAGCGTTACCAACAGCTAGACGCCTAGACCATATGTAAACATGTGCACTCCCCCTTACTCGTGAAAAGTCGAATTTGACTAGTACCTTCAAGGTTGTAGGAGGAAGATTATTTTTAGTTCTTTTTTCTTGCCTTTATTTTTTGGTATTTCTTTGTACTAGGTTCGGCTAGGAACAGCAAAAGTTTTTCACATGTGAAACATTATAGTTAAATTCGACTAGAACAAAATATAAAAACAAACAAATCTAATCGAATTTAAGGTTGGGCTAGGAAAAAATAAATAAATCATAGGCGAACCTCTATGTTGTTCTTGGTATATTAAGAAAAAAGATCTTGATATATCAACAAACCATTAAATTCATCTAGAAAATAAAAATAAAAATTAAGTTTAGATAGGAAGGAACTTTTTTTAGCAAAACCTCTATGTTGCTTTCAGAAAATGAACAACCATTAGATTCGGTTAGGAAAAGAGAAGTAGTCGAACCTCGAGTTCGGCTTTGAAAAATTAACCTATCAATAAATAATTGAATTTGTCTAGGAAAAAAAACTACTAATCGAACCCGAGGTGCGGCTATGAAAAAAAACTTTGCCAACATCTATGTTGTTTTTATATATGTATCAACAATCAATTAAGTTCGGCTAGAAAAAAAAATAGTTATACTTGGCTAAGAAAAACAAATAACCTAACTGATCCAAGCCTATTAAAAAATTTAAGTACAAGTAATTAAAATAATATAAGAATATTTGCGACATTAACCAAAATATGTAGATAAGCGATATTGAATTTTACTTCATAATATCCTACCAAAAATGGAGGAATGGTCCCATCAAAAGAAATATATGGTGCCCAAAAAATCATCCATGGGAATAGCTCATGGCTAGTCCATTATGGGTCCTCTAAGAGAATCCACAATCATCACGACATATGTGGATTATAACCAAATTTGGTATGAGATTGAATAGCAGTGGGTTGGACTGAATCCAAATATAGTCTGATTTTTTAGTGTTTAGGACCAATTTTAAGCACTGAAAAGTCTATATCCAAAATTAGTGGGGCATAGGTATAGGAACGTTTGGATATACGCATGCTTTTACCGTCTAGGAGTAGGTGGAAACTAAAGGAACGCCTGAGTATGGGGCGTGAGTTAAATGTATGCCTGAATTGGGCGTTGTTTAGATTATCTATGGGTCCTCCCTCGCTGGAAATTTAGCAACTCATAAGTACAATTGTTCTCATCAATATTTTCGGTAGCCAATAATCCTTAAAGGAAAACTCGGCCTAATACTCAGATGAAGAAGGATTATTCCCGCTGATCATATGTTGCTACTAATATAATTTATACCTAACAAAATTAAAATCTTGACATTATCATGTATTTATTTAGAAACACCAATACAATTAACCTATATATAGTTGAACATAACATACATTAAACATTAAAGCAACTTTTTTTTCTAAAAAAAAAGGAAAAGAAATCGGCTTGGAATCCGCTAAAAAAATCACCTAACGTCGGCCTTATAGACTCGCTCAAACTCGGATTCATCTTCGAACTGGAAATCACCAAGATCATTTAGCGAATAGCGATTAATCGCTTGGAAATCAGTATCAGAGACCTTGTTAATGTTAGTTATTGGCTCGATTTAGGAAACACCTTGTTTTAGGAAAGATCAGACTGATTTCTAAATCAGTTTGCACCTCCTCAAGTATTTTAGGAATCTTATTTCTATGTTATATTAGGAATTAATTCTCTATTTATAACTTCTATTTCTAGGAAGACTCTATATTATTCCTAGGCCTATAAATGGAGGTGATAACCCTTTGGTTATTGTATTTAAGTCTGAATTATTAGAGGTGTGTGAAGAAACAGTTTGTTTGTTCTCTAATTATTCAATAAGAAGTTTATTTGCTGAATATGCCTACTCCACTATAATCCTTTTTATTCTTGATTAAATTCCGCATAGTTTTATGTTTTCTGTAATAAGATCTTGGGGTGGTGTTTAGGAAGTATCTAATCTTAAGCACAACAAATTGGTAGCAGAGCCAGTTCTAGGGTTTTGTCTAGATTTAGCTTATTTGAAGTCAGAAACAGAGTTTGAAGGTGAGGATGTCGAACGCAAAGTTTGAAGTAGAGAACTTTCATGGAAAAACGATTTTACCATGTGGCAATTGTGAAGTTCGTGATGCTTTGAGTCAGAAATACATGGGGAATGTTATATTAGAAGTAAATCATGTTGCACCAGTAATTACGGATATTGAATGGGCAAAGATGAATCGTCAGGCTTGCAGCACAATCTGTTTGTGCCTTACAAAGGATATAAAGTATGATATGATGAGTGAGAATGTAGCTTTCAAGTTGTGGAAGAGTCTGGAAGATAAGTATGTAGTGAAAAGTGTTTCAAACTGAATTATGATGCGTATAAGACTTTTCAGATTCAACAAAAAACCAGGTACCTCTATGGTCGAACACCTCGCTGAGTACACTAGATTAATTGTTGGTGCACTTAATATCGATGTGAAGGCCAAATCAAAGATCCCAGCAAATGATGAATGTTCCTTTTGTCATCAGACTGGACATTGGAAGAAGGATTGTCCTAAATCAAAGATCAAGGGAAAAAAGAAGAATTTAGACGCAAACGTTGCTGAAATCAAGTCTGGTGTTATTGAATATATTGAATACGACAAGTTCTCGATGACTGTTCATGATTCCGCATTAGTTACGAATACAACTGAGTGGATTGTGAATTGTGCAGCTTTCTACCATATATGTCCTAGGAAGGACTGGTTCGTTAAGTTTGAAAAGTTTAGTGGACCAAGAGTGTTTATGGGTAACAGTAATAGCTGTAAAGTTGAAGGGATTGGGAAGATCTGTTTGAAGATGAATGATGATGTCGTTCCAGAACTTGAAGATGTTCGTTATGTACCAAAATTGAAGAAAAATCTGATCTGAATAGGTGAACTTGACTCTCAAGGGTTTAAGATGACATTGAAAGGTGGAGTCTTGAAACTATTTTCCAATGGGCTAGTTGTTATGAAAGGTCTTAAACACGGGAACTTGTATTCTCTGCAAGAAAACACAAGTGAGAGTGAAAGAATTGTAGCAGTACCGGATAGTGTTGAGTTGGAAACTACCAAACTATGGCATATATGTTTAGGTCATACCGGAGATTTTTTTTTGCAAAAGCTAATTAACTTCGCAAGGCTTGTTGAAAGGAACAAAATCATGTAGCAAGTTGGGATTTTGTGAAAATTGTGTGAAATGGAAGAGAACTAGAAAGAAGTTTATGACCTGTAGAAGCACTACCAAAGGAATTCTAGACTATGTTCACACAAATGTATGGGGATCTTCAAGGAATGCATCCTTTAGAGGTAGAAGGTATTTTGTATCCTTTATAAATGACTTCACCATAAGAGTATGGTTGTACACCATGAATAAAAAGGATGAAGTTTTGGGGAATATTTTTGAAGTGGAAGAAGAAGGTCGAGATGAAGACCGGCAGAAAAGTGAAGGCCATAAGATTGGACAATGGTACTGAGTTCAAGTATGATCCATTCCGGCGAATCTATGAAGATGTAGGCATTGAGCATCATCTCACAGTAAGGGAGACTCCATAACAGAACGGGTGGCAGAGCGCATGAATCGTACATTATTGGAGAAAGTGTGATGTATGTTATCTAATGATGGATTAGGCAAGCAGTTTTGGATGTATCTGTGGAATATGCGTGTCATCTAGTAAATTGGTTGCCAACAACGGCATCCGAAGGTAAAAATCCAATGGAAGTATGGTACGGTAAACCTTCCGATTATAATATGTTGCATGTATTTGGTTGTCTCGCTTATTACCATGTGAGGAAGGAAAACTTGATCCTAGAGTCAAGAAAGCCATTTTCGTGGGTTTTCAATCATGGGTAAAAGGATACAAGTTGTGATGTCCCGAGGCGAAGAAGGTCGTGATAAGTAAGGACGTTACCTTTAATGAGACTGCAATAAAGTCAGTAAATAGTGAAGTTTTAACCTAATCATAAACCAACAAAGTCTGTCTACGTAGACATGAATTTTGAATATGAAGGTTCTGACGAAGACTTATATTTGGGAACAACCGATGGTTCAACCCAAGAACCAAGTCCATAATTACAAGAAGAGTAACACAACTTGAATTACCGTAAGAAGCTACATATTATGATAGTATTGCTCATAGAAAAGAACGAAAAAATACTCTCCAACCAGAACGGTTTGCGGATATTGTTGCATATGCATTACCTATTATGGAAGAAGAATTCCTTCCACCTATAAACAATATATCAAGACAGTAGAAAAGGCGGAGCGGGAGAAATCCATAAGTGAAGAGATGTATTCTTTTAACAAGAACGGAACTTGCAAGATGGTGGAGATACTTAAAGGGGATAAGGGAATCAGATGCAAGTGGGTATATACAAAGAAGTAAGGATACACAACTTCAAGCAATCTAAGATACAAAGAAAGGTTGGTAGCTAAGGGTTACGGGCAAAAGAAAATAAAAATGCGGGGGCCTAACAACCACACACAACAATTCGTTTCAGAATCTGAGAGGACTTACTCCAATACACTTTCAAGAGATTCAACTAGATAATCAGACTCAATCTATAATAAAGTATATTAAAGAGTGTAATATCTCTAACTCTTAATTCAATCCGCAATCAACAAATAAAAATTTGTGAGCCCGATTGAATATAAGGGAAGTAAACTTGAACGGTACCAAAGACCAATGTTCAAGTGTCAATCAATGTAAATCAACAACCAAGGTTGGATATTCTAATAGAGTGATCTTCACGCACAACCTGTGATATTTCAATTATATAACAAAATATAATGCGGAAAAGAAATAACACAAACACCAGAATTTTGTTAAAGAGGAAACCGCAAATGCAGAAAACCCCCGAGACCTAGTCCATTTTGAACACCACACTGTATTAATCCGCTACAGACACTAGCCTACTACTAATTAACTTCGGGCTGGACTGTAGTTGAACACTATCAATCTCACACCGATTCAAGGTACAGTTGCGCTCCTTACGTCTCTGATCCCTGCAGGATACTACACACTTGATTCCCTTAGATGATCTCACCCACAACCAAGAGTTGCTACGACCCAAAGTCGAGGACTTGATAAACAAATCTGTCTCACTAAAAAAATTCTATAGGATTGAATAAATTTGTCTCCCACAGAAATAACCAAGAGTTTTTATTCCGTCTTTTGATAAATCAAGGTGAAAAGGAACCAATTGATAAACCAGACTTATATTCCCGAAGAACAGCTCAATATTATCAATCACCTCACAATAATCTTAATCGACTGGCGAAACAAGATATTGTGTAATCACAAACGATGAGACGAAGATGTTTGCGATTACTTTTCTATCTTGCCTATCGGAGAAATAAATCTCAAGCCAATTTTACAATTGTACTCGTATGATAGAAACAGCAAGATCAGATCACACAACTACAAGAGAAGTAGTATCAGTCTGACTTCACAATCCCAATGAAGTCTTCAAGTCGTTAACTTACAGGGTCTCGAGAAGAAACCTAAGGTTAAAGGAGAATCGACTCTAGCTATACAACTAGTATCTCACAGAATGTGTGGGGATTAGGTTTCCCAGTTGTTAGAGTTCTCCTTTATATAGTTTTCAAATCAAGGTTTGCAATCCAAGTTACCTTGGTATTAAAGCATTCAATATTCACCATTAGATGAAAAATCTGATTCAACCGAGCTAATATATTTCAACCATTAGATCGGACTTAGATTGTTACACACAGATGAAATAACCCACATTTAGGTTTATGTAACCGTGCCCAAACATGTACACTTATGTTGGCTCATCAATTAGTTAACCGAGGTTAACCATATTTTTACTCTCATATTAACCTTATAAATCTTATCCATAACTAGTTCAAATGACTCAAATAAAACTAGTTAAAGAGTTGTTCAATTGCATAGAAGAACACAATTGAAACCAAATCGTTTCGATTCACTTGAATCACTCATGAACATTATAACCACGGTTTGCAAATATTGTATTCCTTAAGATTTAAATGTTTAAGTTCATAAACAGACTGATTTGACAAAATAACCAGCTTAAGTATGCGTACGGTATGCGTACTTAAGCAACCAGATTTGAGTTTGTAAAGTTTCCAAACTCAGCAGAAATTCTCGGTTCGAAAACTTCCGCCAGTATGCGTACGGGTACGCATACTTAAGGTGACTAGTTTAGGAGTTTGAAATTCCCAAACTCAGCAGATATTTCGGTTCGAAAACTTCCTCTAGTATGCATACGGGTACGCATACTTAAGGTGACTAGTTTAGGAGTTAGTCACATATGCATACACTTGACCAACAGAGATTTTCGGAAACTTCCCAAACACAACAGAGATTTTCGGTGCGAAAACCTACGCATACTTATGTTGTCTCCTTCACCAAATTTGTATACCCACATATGCATACACTTGGTTCCCGGTTTATGGATTTATACACTAATGTGTGAGCACACTATATATGATTATATCCAAAGATGGTTATCTCATCAACTCTTAATTTCAATCATTGAAACTTTCTTAGAGGTCGTTATGTAGTTGTTGTTCACAAACTGTTTTTTGTCAAAGCGATTTTCAAGTTATTGAAATTATCATAATGAAACATTCCAAGGATCCACCAAATGATTGTATCACACAAACCATGTTAAATGTAACTATGAAATCTTCATATGATCTTATTCGGATTTTCATCACGAATGTATGATGAACATGGCTAAAGAGAAAGCTTGCGAACACATATTTCGAGAAATATATAAGAGAGATAAACTCGCCCGTAATCTCAAATGTTTATAATAGAAAACTATATCGTAACACGACTTATGTCTCAAAATAGGAGATAAAATAGAAATAGACTTTCCAAGTGATACATGAGTTTAAGTCTCCACCTACCTTTTGTTGATGAAGTTCCACAAGCTCCCCTTAGTAGTTCTTCGTCTTTAAATGATGAACGCTGAGAGATATAAGCTCAACTACACTATCTATGTCCTAGTCCTAAACATCTATAAATATGCTTGAAATCAAGACATATAGTTTTGCTCACTAATATTGACAAACATGCTTGAGATAACAACGCATGCGAGTTCGACCGAGCAATGCTCTAACAATATTCCCCTTTGTCAATTTTAGTGACAAAACTATCAATACATATGGATTACAAAATAAATAAAAATTGAAGTTTCATCCACATGCTTGATCTCCTTGGCATCTTCAACACGACTCGAAATCTTCGTCACTTCCAAGTACTCCATGATTCCAAAGGTTGTAAGTTTAGTCTCATAGTTGCTGAAGATCCGTAGCTATAACAATGAGAAAAGTTCAATTGTATCACAACTTTGACAACAATACTATGGTGACATGTGTCACTCTCCCTTAGTCAATACTTTATCTCAACATGAAAACCACTCCCCCTTACATAATGATCCGTAAATCATACGTATTTATAGTATGAACTACACATTAATTCTCCCCATTTTTTTCAATAAATTGGCAAAGGTATGAAAATTAGTGGGACCCTAATGAAATTTCCACGGAGATACTTCATGACCAAAGGTGTATTAACATACCAAAAAATTTAGATGCAATCATAAAGCCGTAGCTAAATGCATTCATCAAGGAGTTTATAAAGATACAAGATAACCCCTAGAATATTCCAAAACCGCACTCCCCACAAAGATATGGCGATTAAGCACAATTTCAAAAGAACTCTCCCCCATAAAATGTCATTCCCGAAAGAACAACAAGAGCGACCTTACTTTCACGAGAAAAGAAGGATTTCTTTGGACACCAAAAAATCACAAAGGAAATGATTTTGTATCCAAAAATTCTCAATTAAACTACCAAAAGAGAACGCATGATTAATTTAATCGGAATACACAACCAAATCAACCACAAAAGAATTCATGATTAATCTAGTTGGAATTGCTCACATCAAAAGACTTATGGAGCCACACAATATATACATAAAAATATGGATCGGGAAAGATCAATACTGCGAAATAGACAAAGATTCATTCTATTTTCATCACTATTTGCACAATGACGTATAATAGACATAATCTTTGTAGACAAAAATTCATCCTATCTTCCATCAAATATTTGCATAATAACACAATAGGTTCAATTTTTGTTTGTTAAAAGTTCATTCGATCTTTTATCAATACTTTCATATCGACATATGAAAGAGATAACTTTTGACCATGTATGGGACGATAATAGTTCACGGACGCAAACACACATATCTCATAACAATTTGCAATATATAAAACATAAAGATTAATACTGCAAAAACAATCTTTCCCCTTATAAGGTAGAATCAACCTTTTTCGCACGGATTTACACCAAGAGTAGTTACGAAAGGTGTATAAAAATATTTTCTTAACAAAGAAAAACATACGAAGTCATTAAAGACCATGCATCAGTTCACACAAGATGATTGTGAATATTCAAGAATCCCATGGCAATGCGTACTACTGCCCATTCTTGAACTTCCTTCTTTGTGATTCACCAACGTTTTTCTTGTAAAAGCTACAAATGATCTTAGAATATAATTACTCCAAGAATCCAAGTTCCCAAGTCCAACAGAAGTAGAACTGAACAAGTGCGACGAAACGGAGCAAAAAACTCAAAAAAAAAATACGGGACAAATACCAACCTCAACTCATCCAAATTTAGGATTTCTCATCACCATTTTGAAGAGAATTCAAAGAGTAAGACTATTCAAAAAGAATTAGGTCATGTCGAGTTTGGACGAAAACGTTACGGCCAAAACAAATTTACCGAATATCGATGTCAAGTATGCATACGGGTTTGCAAACGAATTTTCGTATCCTGGAGCAGTATGCAAACGGGTATGCGTACTTAAACCCCTGGATTTTGACTTTAAATGATGTTATGCATACGTGGTATGTGTACCATGTAGTCCAAACATCCCGAACTATTATTTTCAAACCTAATCATTTAAATACCTTAAACACAGATCAAGTTAGGTAGAAATGAACGATAAGAAAGGTACGTGGATCATTATAATTAGTTCTCTAAGAAAATAAAAACACACGTCTTTCTCAATTTTATAGACATACCTTTTTAGAAGAATCTATTCGAATTCTACATCCTTACCGAACATAATTTGTGTCCCCCAATTCTCGTGCTTCCCTCACCGTATACATAATAGGGCATTCCTTGGTGAGGATGCACTTACAACACACCAAAGTTGCGTAGAGGTGAACAATATCTTCCTCACCACAAGTGAATTTTGGATGATCATGACATAGATCACTTTTAGAACCTTTCACATCCAAATCCATATTTCCAAAGAACTCTTTAAGTTCCAACATTATGGATACTGTCTTCTCCATGGTCTTGGAATTTTCTGGGAGATCATTCCTTTTCAAACTCAAAAAATCATTGACTTTCTTTGGTATCCACTTCTGAGTGCGTTTATGAACAACCGAAATCTTCTTCCCATTAGCCTCTTCTAGATTTTTCGAAAGAGAATTGGATTGACTATTATTTTGCAGGTTAGTCTTTCTCCAATTGGGAACATCAGATCTTGTCTTCATCTTTATGAAGTTATCCTTTTGATAACCATTACGGTTGTGAAAAGAATTCGTATGACGTTTATAGGAAAATATAGGTTTATCACAGCACAGATTCCTTTTCCTAAAGGTTGGACAGTTATAACCTGTAATGTTAAGGGAATTAACCTTAACATATGATCTTGGTTTCACAACTTCTTGTGATGCCCAAACAACAAAATCATGAAGTTTCTCATTCCTTATACGGAAACGACATCTCCTTTCCAGGTGACTTTTATTTCTGCAATAGTGGCAAACATAAGGAATGTTCTTACCTCGATCCGTATGTGCTGACTTTGGAGGTTGATATACTTTTCTTTTTTGAACTTTAATTGCCGATGTAGGTATATCAGTTTTTCCATCAGTGGAAACCTTTTGTTGAGAAGAATCACTAGCCTTGACAAATTTTATCTCTTTGCTAATACATGGAGCATTTATTCCCTTATAGCCCAATCCTCGTGTATCACGATGATTTTTACTTGCTCCTGGCATAGTGATTAATTTGCTTGAACTAGTATTGAACTTTTTCAAGTCATCTTCCAACATCTTGATTTTATCAAGAGAAGCAGCTAAATCAGCCTCAAGGCATTTTTCTCGAGCGAGATATGTGTTTTCTTTGTCATCAAAACTTGCTTGCTGGGAATTAATCATTGCTTCAATTTATGCAAGTTTCTCTTCTAACAAGAAGTATTTTTGATAAAGATTATCACATTCAAGTGACTTTATACGTAGGTTTTCCTTAGAATCCTTGAGGATCGATTCGTTAGAACGATTCGAAACATAAACACCTGCGTAACATCTTCTCAATATCTTGTTTTCTCGACAGAGATGGGTTAGAAAAGGAGTGACACAAGAATTCGCCAACTTTCCCGCTGGTTTCAACAACTTAACATACTCTGAGACTTCCTCATCAACATCTCTATCAATATCTGAATCACCTTCATCATAAAATTTATCTAATTGTTCTTCTAGCTGAGTTTCCCAGATATCAACAATTTCTACATCAAGAGAATGTTTAGATATTGACATAGATGTGGCAGTTCTCTCAGGTGAATTTAAGCTTTGAAAATCATCTGGTAATTTCTGAACTGGTACGTTATTAGAGATAGACTCGTCCATATAGTCAGATCGCTACAAACATAGACTTGTAAGGTCTTAAACGTGTTTGCCTGATCTGATACCAATTCAAAATGCGGGGGTTTGACAACCACACTCAACTATTCGTTTGGCAATCTGATAGGACTTACTCCAATACACTTTCTAGAGAATCAACTAGACAGTCAGACTCAATCTAGAATAAAGTATATCAAAGAGTGTAATATCTGTAACTCATAATTCAATCCGCAATCAGAAAATAGAAATCTGCGAGCCCGATTGAATATAAGAGGAGTAAACTTGAACGATACCAAAGACCAATATTGAAGTGTCAATCAATGTAAATCAACAACCAAGGTTGGATATTCTAATTGATTGATCTTAACGCACAACCTGTGATATTTCAATCATATAACGAAATATAACGCGGAAAATAAATAACACAGACACCAGAATTTTGTTAACGAGGAAACCGTAAATGCAGAAAAAACTCGAGACCTAGTCCAGTTTGAACACCACACTTTATTTAGCCGCTATAGACACTAGCCTACAACAAATTAACTTCGTTTGGACTCTAGTTAAACCCTAATATATCTCACACTGATTCAAGGTACAGTTTCGCTCCTTACGTCTCTGATCCCAGCAGGATACTACGCACTTGATTCCCTTAGCTGATCTCACCCACAACCAAGAGTTGATACGACCCAAAGTCGAGGACTTGATAAACAAATCTGTCTCACACAGAAAATTCTATAGGATTGAATAAATTTTTCTCCCACTGAAATACCAAGAATTTTTGTTCCGTCTTTTGATAAATCAAGGTGAACAGGAACCAATTGATAAACAAGACTTATATTCCCGAAGAACAACTCACTATTATCAATCACCTCACAATAACCTTAATCGACTGGCGAAACAAGATATTGTGGAATCATAAATGATGATACGAAGATGTTTGCGATTACTTTTCTATCTTGCATATCGGAGAAATAAATCTCAAGCCAATTTTTCAATTGTACTCATATAATAGAAATAGCAAGATCAGATCACACAACTACAAGAGAAGTAGTATCGGCCTGGCTTCACAATCCCAATGAAGTCTTCAAGTCTTAAACCTACAGGGTCTCGAGAAGAAACCTAAGGTGAAAGAACAATCGACTCAGCTATATAACTAGTATCACATAGAAGGTGTGGGGCTTAGGTTTCCCAGTTGTTAGATTTCTCCTTTATATAGTTTTCAAATCAGGGTTTGCAATCCAAGTTACCTTGGTAACAAAGCATTCAATATTCACCATTAAATGAAAAACCTGATTCAACCAAGCTAATATCTTTCAACCGTTAGATCGAACTTAACTTGTTACACACAAATGAAATGTACCCTTATTTAGGTTTATGTAACCGTACCCAAACATGTACACTCATGTTGGCTCAACAATTAGTTAACCGAGGTAAGCCATATGTTTACTCTCATATTTACCTTATTCATCTTATCCATAACTAGTTCAAATGACTCAAATGAAACTAGTTAAAAAGTTGTTCAATTGCATAGAAGAACACAATTGAAACCAAATCGGTTTGATTCACTTGAATCACTCATGAACATTGTAGCCACGGTTTGCAAAGATTGCATTCCTTAAGATTTAAATGTTTAATTTCATGAACAAACCGATTTGAAAAAATAACCATCTTAAGTATGCGTACTTAAGCAACTGGATTTGAGTTTGTAAAGTTTCCAAACTCAGCAGAAATTCTCGGTTCGAAAACTTCCACCAGTATACGTACGGGTATGCATATTTAAGGTGACTAGTTTAGGAGTTTGTAATTCCCAAACTCAGTTGATATTTCGGTTCGAAAACTTCCTCTAGTATGCGTATATGTATGCATACTTAAGGTGACTAGTTTAGGAGTTTGTAATTCTTAAACACAACAGATATTTTCGGTTCGAAAACCTCTACTAGTATGTGTACGGGTACGCGTACTTATGATGTATCCATCACCAACTTTGTATACACACATATGAATACACTTGGTTCCCGGTTTATGGATTTATACACTAATGTGCGAGCACACTAAATATTTTTTTATCCAAAGATGGTTATCTCTTCAACTCTTAATTTCAATCATTGAAACTTTCTTAGATGACGCTATATAGTTGTTGTTCACAAACTATTTTTCGTCAAAGCGATTTTCAAGTTATTGAAATTATCGTAATGAAACAATCCAATGCAACACCAAATGATTGTATCACACAAACCATGTTAGATGTAACTCGGAAATTTTCATATCATCTTATTCGGACTTTCATCACGAATGTAAGATGAACATGGATAAAGTCAAAGCTTGTGAACACATATTTCGATAAATATATAAGCGAGATAAACTCAGCTCGAAATCTCAAATGTGTATAATTGGAAAACTGTATCGTAACACGACTTATGTCTCAATATAGGAGATAGAATGAAATAGACTTTCCAAGTGATAGATGAGTTTAAGTCTCCACATACCTTTTGTTGATGAAGTTCCACAATCTCCCTTTAGTAGTTGTTCGTCTTCAAATGATGAACGCTGAGAGATCTAAGCTTAAGTACACTATCTATATCCTAGTCCGATAAATAGGCTAGAAATCAAGACATATAGTTTTGATCACTAACATTGACAAACATGCTTGAGATAGCAACGCATGCGAGTTCGACCGAGCAATGCTCTAACAATCTCCCTCTTTGTCAATTTTAGTGACAAAACTATCAACACGTATGGTTTACAAAAAAAAATAAAAATTGAAGTTTCATCCACATGTTTGATCTCCTTGGCATCTTCAACACGACTTGAAATCTTCGTCACTTCCAAGTACTCCATGATTCAAAAGGTTGTAAGTTTAGTCTCGTAGTTGTTGAAGATCCGTAGCTATAACAATGAAAAAACAAATGCTCTCAATCATTGTTATAAAATGTCATAGTATTATTACACAACATCAAATTTCAACTGTATCACAACTTTGACAACAATACTGTGGTGATATATATCACTCCCCCTTAGTCAATACTTTATCTCAACATGAAAACCACTCCCCTTTACATAATGATCCACAAACCATATGTATTTGTAGTATGAACTAAACATTAATTCTCCCCCTTTTTGTCAATAAAATTGGAAAAGGTACGAAAATTAGTGGGATCGTAATGAAATTTCCACGTAGATACTTCATGACCAAAGGTGTATCAACATACCAACAAATTTAGATGCAATCATAAAGCCGAAGCTAAATGCATTCATCAAGGAATTTATAAAGATACAAGATAACCCCTAAAATATTCCACAACCGTCCCCATAAAATGTCATTCCCGAAAGAACAACAAGAGCGACCTTACTTTCAAGAGAAAAGAAGGATTTCCTTGGACACCAAAAAGTCACAAAGCAAATGATTTTGTATCCAGAAATTCTCAATTAAACTAACCACAAGAGAACCCATGATTAATTTAATCGGAATACACAACCAAATCAACCACAAAAGAATTCATTAATAATCTAGTTGGAAGTGTTCACATAAGAAGACTTATGGAGTCGCACAGTATATACATAAAAATATGGATAGGGAAAGATCAATACTGCGGAATAGACAAAGATTCATTCTATTTTCATCACTATTTGCACAATGACATATAATAGACATAATCTTTATAGACAAAAACTCATCCTATCTTCCATCAATTATTTGCATAAGGACACAATATGTTAAATTTTTGTTTGTTAAAAGTTCATTCGATCTTTTATCAGTACTTGCATATCGACATATGAAAGAGATAGCTTCTAACCATGTATGGGATAATAATAGTTCACGGACGCAAATACACATATCCCATAATAATTTGCAATATATAAAACACAAAACTCAATACTGCAAAACATTTTTTGCCCTTAGAAGGTAGAATCAACCTTTTTCGCACGGATTTAAACCAAGAGTGGTTACCAAAGTCGTATAAAAATATTTTCTTAAGAAATAATAACATACAAAGTCATTAAAGACCATGCATCAGTTCACACAAGATGATTGTGAATATTGAAGAATCCCATAACAATGCCTACTACTGACCATTTTTGAACTTCCTTCTTTGTGATTCACCAACATCGTTATTTTAAAAGCTACAAATGAGATTAGAATATAATTACTCCAAGAATCCAAGTGTCCAAGTCCAACAGAAGTAGAACAAGTGCGACGAAACGGAGAAAAACACTCAAAAACAAGATACGGAACAAAGACCAACCTTAACTCATACAAGTTTAGGATTTCTCATCACCATTTTAAAGATAATTCAGAGAGTAAGAGTATGCAAAAATAATGAGGTCATTTTGAGTTCGGACGAAGAAGTTACGTCCAAAACAAATTTACCGAATATAACCGTCAAGTATGCATACGGGTTTGCAAACGAATTTTCTTATCCTCGAGCAGTATGCAACGGGTATGCGTACTTAAACCCCTGGATTTTTATTTTAAATGATGTTATGTATACGTGGTATGTGTACCATGTAGTCCAAACATCCCGAACTATTATTTTCAAACCTAAACATTTAAGAACCTTAAACACAGATCAAGTTAGGTAGAAATGAACGATAAGAAAGATACATGGATCATTGTAATTAGTTCTCTAAGAAAATAAAAATACACGTAATTCTCAAGTTTATAGACATACCTTTTTAGAAGAATCTATTCGAATTCTACATCCTTACCGAACATAATTTGTGTCCCCCGGTTCCCGTGCTTCCCTCACCGTATACATAATAGGGCATTCCTTGGTGAGGATGCACTTAAAACACACTCAATTTGTGTTGAGGTGAACAATGTCTTTCTCACCACAAATGACTTTTGGATTATCATGAAAGAGATCGCTTTTAGAACCTTTCACATCCAAATTCATCTTTACAAAGAACTCTTTAAGTTCCAACATCATGGATACTGCCTTCTCCATGGTCATGAAATTTTCTGGGAGATCATTCGTTTTCACACTCAAAACATCATTGACTTTCTTTCGTATCCACTTCTGAGTGCGTTTAGGAACAATCGAAACCTTCTTCCCATTACTCTCTTCTAGATTTCTCGAAAGAGAATAGGATTGACTATTCTTTTCAAGTTAGTCTTTCTCCAATTAGGATCATCGGATCTTGTCTTCGTCTTTACGAAGTTATCCTTTTGATAACCATTACGGTTGTGAAAAGGATTCATGTGACGTTTTATAGGCAAATCTAGGTATATCACAGCACTGATTCCTTTTCCTAAAGGTTGGACAGTTACAACCTGTAACGTCATGGGGATTAGCCGTAACATATGATCTTGGTTTCAAAACTTATTGTGATGCCCAAACAAGAACATCATGAAGTTTCTCATTCCTTATACTCCTTTCCAGGCGACCTTTATTTCCGCAATAGTGGCAAACATAAGGAATGTTCTTACCTCGATCCGTATGTACTGACTTTGGAGGTAGATATACTTTGCTCTTTTGAACTTTAACTTCCGGTGTAGGTATATCAGTTTTGCCATCATTGGAAACCTTTTGTTGAGAAGAATCACTAGCCTTGACAAATTTTACCTCTTTGCTAATACATGGAGCATATATTCCCTTATAGCCCAATCCTCGTGTATCACGATGATTTTTACTTGCTCCTAGCGTAGTGGTTAATTTGCTTGAACTAGTATTGAACTTTTTCAGGTAATCTTCCAACATCTTGATTTTATCAAGCGAAGCAGCTAAGTCAGTCTCAAGGAGTTTTTCTCGAGCGACATACGCGCCTTCTCTATCATCAAAACTTGCTTGCTGGGAACTAATCCTTGCTTCAATTTCTGCAAGTTTCTCTTCTAACAAGAAGTTTTTTTGACAAAGATTTTCACATTCAAGTGAATTTATACGTAGGTTTTCCTCGGAAGCCTTGAGGATCGATTCGTTAGAATCATTCGAAACATAAGTACATGCGTAAACTCTTCTCAATTTCTTGTTTTCTCGATAGAGATGGGTTAGAAAATGAGTGACACATGAAGTCACCAACTTTCCCACTGGTTTCAACAACTTAACATACTCTAAGACTTCCTCATCAACATCTCTATAAATATCTGAATCACCTTCATCAGAAAGTTTATCCAACTGTTCTTCTAGCTGAGTTTCCCAGATATCAGCAATTTCTACATTAAGAGAATCTTTAGATATTGACATAGATGTGGCAGTTCTCTCAGGTGAATTTAAGCTTTGAGAATCATCTGGTAATTTATGAACTGGTACTTTATTATAGATAGACTCGTCCATATAGTCAGATCGCAACAAACACAGACTTGTAAGGTCTTAAACGTGTTTGCCTGCTCAGATACCAATTCAAAATGCGGGGGTCTAACAACCACACCCAACAATTCGTTTGGAAATCTGAGAGGACTTACTCCAATACACTTTCTAGAGAATCAACTAGACAGTCAGACTCAATCTAGAATAAAGTATATCAAAGAGTGTAATATCTGTAACTCATAATTCAATCCGCAATCAGAAAATACAAATCTGCGAGCCCGATTGAATATAAGAGGAGTAAACTTGAACGGTACCAAAGACCAATGTTCAAGTGTCAATCAATGTAAATCAACAACCAAGGTTGGATATTCTAATTGATTGATCTTAACGCACAACATGTGATATTTCAATTATATAACAAAATATAATGCGGAAAAGAAATAACACATACACCGGAATTTTGTTAAGAGGAAACCGCAAATGCAGAAAAACCCTGGAACCTAGACCAGTTTGAACACCACAATGTATTAAGCCGCTACAGACACTGTACTACTACCAATTAACTTCAGACTGGACTGTAGTTGGACCCTAATCAATCTCACACTGATTCAAGGTACAGTTGTGCTCCTTACGACTCTGATCTCAGCAGGATACTACGCACTTGATTCCCTTAGATGATCTCACCCACAACCAAGAGTTGCTACGACCTAAATTCGAAGACTTGATAAACAAATCCGTCTCACACAGAAAAGTCTATAGGATTGAATAAATCTGTCTCCAACATAAATACACAAGATTTTTTGTTCCGTCTTTTGATAAATCAAGGTGAACATGAACCAATTGATAAACCAGAAGTATATTCCTGAAGAACAGCTCAGTATTATCAATCACCTCACAATAATCTTAATCGACTAGCGAAACAAGATATTGTGGAATCACAAACGATGAAACGAAGATGTCTGCGATTACTTTTCTATCTTGCCTATCGGAGAAATAAATCTCAAGCCAATTTTACAATTGTACTCATACGGTCGAAACAGCAAGATCAGATCACACAACTACAAGAGAAGTACTATCGGTCTGGCTTCACAATCCCAATAAAGTCTTCTAGTTGTTAACCTACAGGGTCTCGAGAAGAAACCTAAGGTTAAAGGAGAATCGACTATAGATATACAACTAGTATCACACAGAATGTGTCGGGATTTGGTTTCCCAGTTGTTAGAGTTCTCCTTTATATATTTTTCAAACCAGGGTTTGCAATCCAATTTACCTTGGTAACTAAGCATTCAATATTCACCGTTAGATGAAAAACCTGATTCAACCAAGCTAATATCTTTCAACCGTTAGATCGAACTTAGCTTGTTACGCACAAATGAAATGTACCCTCATTTATGTTTATGTAACCGTACCCAAACGTTTACACTCATGTTGGCTCAACAATTAGTTAACCGAGGTTAGCCATATGTTTACTCTCATATTAACCTTATTCATCTTATCCATAACAAGTTCAAATGACTCAAATAAAACTAGTTAAAGAGTTGTTCAATTGCATAGAAGAACACAATTGAAACCAAATCGGTTTGATTCACTTGAATTACTCATGAACATTATAGCCACGGTTTGTAAATGTTGCATTCCATAAGATTTAAATGTTTAAGTTCATGAACAGACCGATTTGATAAAATAACCAGCTTAAGTATGCGTACGGGTATGCATACTTAAGCAACCGGATTTGAGTTTATAAAGTTTCCAAACTCAGCAGAAATTCTCGGTTCGAAAACTTCCACGAGAGTGACTAGTTTAGGAGTTTGTAATTTCCAAACTCATCAGATATTTTTGGTTCGAAAACTTCCTCTAGTATGCGTAGTGGTATGCATACTTAAGGTGATTAGTTTAGGAGATTATATCTCCTAAACACAACAGATATTTTCGGTTCGAAAACCTCTACTAGTATGTGTACGGGTACGCATACTTATGATGTCTCATTCACCAACTTTGAATGCACACATATGCATACACTTGGTTCCCGGTTTATGGATTTACACATTAATGTGCGAACACACTATATATGTTTATATCCAAAGACAGTTATCTCATCAACTCTTAATTTCAATCATTGAAACTTTATTAGAGGACGTTATATAGTTGTTGTTCACAAACTATTTTTCGTCAAAGCGATTTTCAAGTTATTGAATTATCATAATGAAACATTCTAAGGCAACACCAAATGATTATATCACACAAACCATGTTAGATGTAACTCGGCAATTTTTATATGATCTTATTCGGACTTTCATCACGAATGTAAGATGAACATGGCTAAAGAAAAAGCTTGCCAACACATATTTCGAGAAATATATAAGCGAGATAAACTCAACCCGAAATCTCAATGTGTATAGTAGAAAACTATATCGTAACACGACTTATGTCTCAATATAGAAGATAGAATAGAAATAGACTTTCCAAGTGATAGATTATTTTAAGTCTCCACATACCTTTTTTTGATGAAGTTCCACAAGATCCCCTTAGTAGTTCTTCGTCTTCAAATGATGAACGCTGAGAGATCTAAGCTCAACTACACTATCTATGTCCTAGTCTGAGACATCTATAAATAGGCTAGAAATCAATACATATAGTTTTGATCACTAACATTGACAAACATGCTTGAGATAGCAACGCATGCGAGTTCGACCGAGCAATGCTCTAACAGAAAGGGATTGACTATAACGAAGTGTTTTCTCCAGTGGTAAAACATACTTCCATTAGAATTTTACTTGCTTTGGTGGCGTAGTTTGATCTCGAGATTGTATAAATCGATGTGAAAAGTGCTTTGTTACACGGTGACTTGGAGGAGACGATTTATATGAAGCAACCTGAGAGGTTTGAAGTAGCGTGTAAAGAACATTAGGTATGTACCTTGAATATATCGTTGTATGGCTTGAAGCACTCTCCAAGGAAGTAGTACAAAAAATTCGACAACTTTATGAAGACACAAAAGTACAAAAGAAGCAACTATGACTATTGTGTGTACTTCAAACAGTTCCAAGATGAATCCTTTGTCTTCTTAATTTTATACATAAATTATATGATTATTGCGTCTAAGAGTAAGGTGGAGATTCAACGGTTGAAAAATCAGTTGAATACTGAATTTGAGATGAAAGATCTCGGTGAAGCAAGGAAAATTTTGGGGATGAAAATTGAGAGAGATAAGAAATCTTGCACTATTTCTCAAAAGTTATATTTGAAAAAAGGTATTATAGAGTTTCGATTTAGATGACAAGACTAAACTGGTAATACAACCTCTAGCTCGACACTTTAAACTGAATGTTGAACAGTCACCAAAAAGAGTGTAGGAGCAGAGGTTAATGAATGAAATACCGTATATAACTGTTGTTGGGAGCCTTATGCATGCTATGGTAAGCACTAGGCCTGATATTTCACAAGTTGTTAGTATGGTTAGTAGATATATGAATAATCCAGGGAAGGAACACTAGCAGGCTGTGAAGTGGATTCTGCGGTATATTCAATGTACCGTAGATGTTGGATTGAAGTTCTCACAGAATGAGAGAACTGGTTGAAAAGTAATAGGATATTATGATTCTGATTATGCCGGTGATTTGGACAAGTTTTGGTCTACTAATGGGTATGTTTACAGTTCGAGCCGACGAATAAGTTGGAGGTCAACTTTATAACCTACAGTAGCGTTGTCGACAACTGAAGCTGAATATATGGCTGTTGTAGAAGGTATGGATGAAAGGTTTATTTGAGGAGTTGAGGATTCAACAATAGAAAGTAAGAGTGTATTGTGATAGTCAAAGTGCGATACACCTCGGTAAGAACCAAATTTATCACGCTAAATAAAACACATCAATGTAAGATATTACAAAGTACGGGAAATTGTTGAAGAAGGTGAAATTATGCTGGAAAAGATTGGAACTGCCAACAGTCCAACAGATATGCTCACCAAGGTGGTGAAGGAATAAAAGTTTAGACATTGTCTAAACTTGATCAACATTGTGCATATTTGAAGACACCTTAGGGTGTGGTGGTGTTGTCAAGCACATGTGAAGTCCTACAAGGGAGTGAAGCATCTTTATGATGATTGAAGAAGTGAAGCATCTAAGAATGAGTGGAAGCAGCAAAATTTAAAAGTAAATTGAGTGTCATATTTCATACCAATGTGGAGAAACCGGAGAATAGTGAAGTTGTCCTAGAAATCTTTTCAAGGTGGAGAATTGTTAGTTATGGCTCGATTTTAGGAAACACCTTGTTTTAGGAAAGATCAGACTGATTTCCTAAATCAGTTTGCACCTCCTCGAGTATCTTAGGAATATGATTTTTATATTATATTAGGAATTAGTTCTCTGTTTAGGACTTCTATTTCAATGCAGATTCTAGGTTATTTCTAGGCCTATAAATATAGGTGATAACCCTTTGGTTATTGTATCCAAATATGAATTGTTAGAGGTGTATGAAGAAACAGTTTGTCTATTATCTAGGTATTCAATAAGAAGTTTATTTGCTGCAATGGAGTAGGTACATTTCCGAACCACTATAATTTTTTGTGTTCTTATTTAAATTCCGCATAGTTTTCTGTTTTATGTGAGAAGATCTTGGGGTGTTTAGGAAGTATCTAATCTTAGGCACAACAGTTAAACTACTATGGTCATGCCGCTATGTGCATAATGATTCTTGGTCTATCGATTATAATATGAATGCACATCCATTGAGAGGTCTTCTTCTTTAAAAAAAAAATCAAATAAAAAAATTAATTTTAAATTCTTTCCAACTTGTTGGAGAAAAATAAATATATTTAAAAAAGTTCAAAAAATAAATATATTGAAAAATAAATTTAAATTTTTTATTTATACCTTATTGCATAAATAATTCAAAGAACTTGCCAAATATATGCACAAAAATCCGATATGTAATTTGAAACGTCATCTTCATCTTGACACTTTTCATAAATAGATAATCTTTAATACATTTTTTAAGTCCCTTTAAGTATTATTTATTATTCCAGAGGTCCTTAGTTTAAATGTTTCGGTTTCCGTTACATTTAGCTTTTTAGATCTGTTATATGTAAACATTTTTTTCGTTAAACGTTTTAGTCTTTAATCTGTTTTGTTAACCAAAATCCGATTGGTGAATGAAAAACTGACTTGAGAACCATCAAGTAGTCTGATGGTTCTCATGCTCACTCACACTGGGGAGGTAAGGGTTCGAACACTACAATTCCCATAATCCACTCCAATTAAGGAGTTCGGATTCTGGAAGTAGTCTAGAAACCACTAGTATAAGGTATCAAAAAAAAAAAAGTCTTACGCCATTGCGCGCTTTAAAATGGGGGAAGATCTATCTTGGAGAGAGAAAAATTACTGAATTCGCATTTTCTTGTGAGGAGAAAGTTGAGCACTTGATCTGCATAACGAAAATCGTCGAATATTGAACCCTATTTAGGCATCTAAACCAGGACGAAAGGAGTATAATTTACACACGAACAATTAGGTTTCATTCAGTTTTCCGAAACGTATTTGAATTCACGAATTCTTTTTGGTATAAAAGCCATTGAGTGGGTTACTTGATTTGCAACTGTCACTGATTTTTAGGTTCCTGAAAATAGATTTCAAGGTGTGATAAAGAAAAAAATTCCATTTACTAGGCCTACTATGCTTGATACGCATGGTGGCGCACAACCATTGTGCGTTACTGAGTTCGTAACCTGGCGGATGGAGCTTCACAATCCGACGATGTAGCGCCAACATGGATGAGACAAGAAAGGTTACTTGGCACATGCAACATTATGCGACAGTGTTGCATATCCTTATTTAGAATTAGCCCAGCTCAAGGAAGGAATAAAGGATGAGATGCAAATTCATGGAATGACTTTGGAATGGTCCTAAGCTTTGTCCAAGGCTTGGACCATGCATGTGCAACAATGGCGAGGCTAAACGTGCCATTGGTGATTATTGCTCGCCAAATGAGATGCAAGTGATGCATATGAACCATGAATCTGAACTAAGCAAGTCAAGACTCAAGTGGAATGGTATTTGGATGTTGGCATCCAAATAAGCTAAGTATGCAGTCAGAATGGATGTTGCACGACTATTGACGGATACTTGGCAGACATGCAAGTTGCGTGTTGCACTATCATTACCGAATACTTGGCAGAGGCCAAGAGTGAGTGAAGCGTAACCATTGTCAAAGACTTGGCAGAAGTGCAAGATGAGTGTTGCAAAAATATTCCAAACATTGAAATGGCCAGAGTTTCAAGGTGCGGTGATTGCGAGACTTGAGTTCAAGTCCCAGATACGAGTGTGTGTGCATCACACGCATGCCAAAGTGGTAGAGAAAGTTAGAGAAGGTTTCAAAGAGGCTTTGTAAACGAGTTTGGCATATACTAACCGTCCAAGACAAGTGTGGTGATGAGTGCTAAAAAGTGCATATTTCTATATATTTTTCTTGGCATTTAACTCATCTTTTGTGCATTAATTCTACATTTTATCCCATATTCTGTATTTTCATTGTTTTCAAGAATAAATATTTTTCTTACTTAATTTTGCATTTTTAGGTAATAAATAAAGTTTGGATGAATAGCAGAGCGGAAAAGAGCAGAAAAGTAGTGAAAAGCCGGGAGGAATTACACAAGGAAGCCGCGAAGAATGTTGTGCACAAGACCAAAAGGCTAGAAGTGGGCTTGAAGAAGAAGAATTGTCCTTAAAGAAGATATGGGCTTGGCATACCCAAGGCCCAAAATCCTTACTCAAACACATTTCCACTATCCAAGCCCGTCTCGGATTTCAGCCGTCAGATCGAAGCATTTCAGCATCCTACGGTCGCTCCATCATCGCACATCAAACTCCGAAACCCCGCTTTACATCGCAACGCCCATCTCCATCTTGGGTCGTCCGTTTTGCTACATCCCCTCATCCGACGGTCGCTCCACGCTTACCTCCGTATCGCCGTTGGATCCACCTACCATCTTCCCATCCATCGCTCCTTGTCGCAGATCATCAAACCTCGCTATCCCTGCTTCACACCCTAGTCACCGAATCCTATTACCCAACCAAACGGACCCTTCTTCTCCATCGGGTTCTTCCTCTCTTCTTCCCAAATTCTCTGCAACTCTGCCATCTCCATCACCACCATCTCTTCCATCTCCACCTCGAACACCACCACTACCACCTTCCCCCGACAAACTCAGGATTCAATCACCACCCTTGTCTCTTCCTTTCTCGTCTGTAACATCGAGACCTGATGCTACAAACTCGACAGTGAGAGAAGCTAGGGTTCACAGACGTCTAGGGCTAGGCCAACAGCGCAACAAGAGCTAGAGGAGGAGCAGTAGAACATCAACAGGGCATGGGTCGAAGCCAATTTACACATGGGTATGTCGAATTTGATTTTCCCCAAAAGTTAGGGTTTGCAAATTTAGGGTTTTGGTGAAATTAGGTATTTTGTTGTAAGCTATAAAAGGGAAGTGATATAAGATGTTAAAGGGTGTTCTTGGTTAGCCGAGATACCCCCAAATTTGGGTTAATCACTGTTTAATTTTAGTTTTAATTTTCAATTTAATATTTAGGGTTCTTCAATTTCTGTTCATGTTCTGTTTATGTTAAATTTTTGAATTCATGTTTCAATATCTTGTATGATGTATGTTAGTGTTAGCATGTTAGTCATGAGCTAAGTCTCACTAGTTGAGGCTCAGATGAAACCTTAGTGCACTAATGAATGATGAATTGCTAGGAAGGCCTGTTTTTCTTGAGTAATGGGAAGTAGTTGGTGCTCTGATATGCCTGTGGGGGCAAATCAGTGAGCAAGCTGATTTTCTTCCCATTCTAGTTGGATGCTTAAGTTTTTAAATTTAGAATTGCATTGTTTAGCTAGGATACAAGGTGGATTCAAAGCCTTAGCTTAACCCACATTTTGTTTTCACAGTCACTTGCAACTTAACTGTTTTGTTACTTCTTCTCCTCCCTGCCCTTGGCTCACAGCCTTGGTTTCTTTGGTTTTGTTTCCTGTTTTGTCACTGTTTTGAATCTCTTGTTTTGTCAACTGTTAGCTTCTCAAATGTTAGGATTAGTTTACTGTTGTGTGTCAATGCTAGGTTAGAGCCTTAGAGCATTGAGTTGATTGGGCAGTGGGGAGAAACTAGTGCTCACTAGTGACTGTGAGCAAGCTGGTTCTCTTCCCACTCTAGATGAATTCCTAAAGCCATTGCCTTGGCTTTGCTTTTTTTTTCCTTTTTTTTTACTTCATTGTCAGCTTATCTCCACACTCCTGCCCTTGGCTTGTAGCCTTGGTTTGCAACTATCTCTGTTTTGTTATTACTTGGCTTGCACTGTCACCATTGCTGCTTTCTTTCCTTTCCCTTGCTGTGCACCTGCTCCTGCTGTGCCAGACACCACTGCTGCTGCAACCTGGTTTCCACTGCTGCTGCTGCAACTGAGCTTGGCTCACAGCACAAGCCCAGTTTAGTCCACAGTTAACTCCAAAGGCCTAGTTACTCTCAGGTCAAAAGCTAAGCCCAGGAACAAAGCCCAAATCCAGCCACTGTTTGGTTTACAAGCCAACTGAGTTCAAGGCTCAGTTCAGTTCACTTGAACCCAAATTCATTACATTTCCAAAGGCCCAGATCCTTGACTGAATCCAAAACCCAAGTTCACAGTTCATTCCAACATCATTCAAAGGCCTAAGGCCTAAAGCACTTCACCATTACAAACAAACCCACTAAGCCCAAAGCACAATTAGAAGCCCAATAGCAAATTTAGAGCCCAAATAGCTAGAAACTCCAAACACACCCAGTCTCTGTGGATCGACCCGTACTTGCACGAGCTACAACTGATGACCGTGCACTTGCGGTATTACTGTAGGCCCGTTTCATTTCGCTTCAATTTTATACGCTTTCCCGGGGTCACCAAGTTTTATACGCTTTCCCGGGGTCAATTTTATACGCTTCCCCGGCAGCGGCGCCAAAAACTTGGTGACCCCGGGAAAGCGTATAAAATTGAAGCGAAATGAAACGGGCCTACAGTAATACCGCAAGTGCACGGTCGTCAGTTGTAGCTCGTGCAAGTACGGGTCGATCCACAGAGACTGGGTGTGTTGGGAGTTTCTATCTATTTGGGCTCTAAATTTGCTATTGGGCTTCTAATTGTGCTTTGGGCTTAGTGGGTTTGTTTGTAATGGTGAAGTGCTTTAGGCCTTGGGCCTTTGAATGATGTTGGAATGAACTGTGAACTTGGGTTTTGGATTCAGTCTAGGATCTGGGCCTTTGGAAATGTAATGAATTTGGGTTCAAGTGAACTGAACTGAGCCTTGAACTCAGTTGGCTTGTAAACCAAACAGTGGCTGGATTTGGGCTTTTGGGCTTTGTTCCTGGGCTTAGCTTTTGACCTGAGAGTAACTAGGCCTTTGGAGTTAACTGTGGACTGAACTGGGATTGTGCTGTAAGCCAAGCTCAGTTGCAGCAGCAGCAGTGGAAACCAGGTTGCAGCAGCAGTGGTGTCTGGCACAGCAGGAGCAGGTGCACAGCAAGGGAAAGGAAAGAAAGCAGCAATGGTGACAGTGCAAGCCAAGTAATAACAAAACAGAGATAGTTGCAAACCAAGGCTACAAGCCAAGGGCAGGAGTGTGGAGATAAGCTGACAATGAAGTAAAAAAAAAAGGAAAAAAAAAAAGCAAAGCCAAGGCAATGGCTTTAGGAATTCATCTAGAGTGGGAAGAGAACCAGCTTGCTCACAGTCACTAGTGAGCACTAGTTTCTCCCCACTGCCCAATCAACTCAATGCTCTAAGGCTCTAACCTAGCATTGACACACAACAGTAAACTAATCCTAACATTTGAGAAGCTAACAGTTGACAAAACAAGAGATTCAAAACAGTGACAAAACAGGAAACAAAACCAAAGAAACCAAGGCTGTGAGCCAAGGGCAGGGAGGAGAAGAAGTAACAAAACAGTTAAGTTGCAAGTGACTGTGAAAACAAAATGTGGGTTAAGCTAAGGCTTTGAATCCACCTTGTGTCCTAGCTAAACAATGCAATTCTAATTTAAAACTTAGCATCCAACTAGAATGGGAAGAAAATCAGCTTGCTCACTGATTTGCCCCCACAGGCATATCAGAGCACCAACTACTTCCCATTACTCAAGCAAAACAGGCCTTCCTAGCAATTCATCATTCATTAGTGCACTAAGGTTTCATCTGAGCCTCAGCAGTGAGACTTAGCATGACTAACATGCTACACTAACATACACATACAAGATATTGAAACATGAATTCAAATTAACAAAACAACATGAACAGAAATTGAAGAACCCTAAATATTAAATTGAAAATTAAAACTAAAATTAAACAGTGATTAACCCAAATTTGGGGGTATCTCGGCTAACCAAGAACACCCTTTAACATCTTACTCACTTCCCTTTTATAGCTTACAACAAAATACCTAATTTCACCAAAACCCTAATTCGAAACCCTAATTTTGGGGAAAATCAAATTCGACATACCCATGTGTAATTGGCTTCGACCCATGCCCTGTTGATGTTCTACTGCTCCTCCTCTAGCTCTTGTTGCGCTGTTGGCCTAGCCCTAGACTCTGTGAACCCTAGCTTCTCTCACTGTCGAGTTTGCAGCATCAGGACTCGATGCTACAGACGAGAAAGGAGAGACAAGGGTGGTGATTGAATCCTGAGTTTGTCGGGGGAAGGTGGTAGTGGTGGTGTTCGAGGTGGAGATGGAAGAGATGGTGGTGAGATGCAGAGTTGCAAATTTGGGAAGAAGAGAGGAAGAACTCGATGGAAAGATTAGGGTCCGTTTGTTGGGTGTAGGTTCGGTGCTAGGGTGTGAAACAGGTAGCGAGTTTGATGATCTGCGACAAGGAGCGATGGATGGGAAGATGGTAGGTGGATCCAACGGCGATACGGAGGTAAGCGTGGAGCGACCGTCGGATGAGGGGATGTAGCAAAACGGACGACCCAAGATGGAGATGGGCGTTGCGATGTAAAGAGGGGGCTTCGGAGTTTGATGTGCGATGATGGAGCGACCGTAGGATGCTGAAATGCTTCGATCTGACTGCTGAAATCCGAGACGGGCTTGGATAGTGGAAATGTGTTTGAGTAAGGGTTTTGGGCCTTGGGTATGCCAAGCCCATATCTTCTTTAAGGACAATTCTTCTTCTTCATGCCCACTTCTAGCCTTTTGGTCTTGTGCACAACATTCTTCGCGACTTCCTTGTGTAATTCCTCCCGGCTTTTCACTACTTTTCTGCTCTTTTCCGCTCTGCTATTCATCCAAACTTTATTTATTACCTAAAAATGCAAAATTAAGTAAGAAAAATATTTATTCTTGAAAACAATGAAAATACAGAATATGGGATAAAATGTAGAATTAATGCACAAAAGATGAGTTAAATGCCAAGAAAAATATATAGAAATATGCACTTTTTAGCACTCATCATGTGGCGCGTTTTCAGACTGCTAGCACAAAAGTGAGATGTGGAGGTTAGGTAAATGCCCATGGACATATGGTTATTCATGGGGCGTGCAACAGAGTTGCATACGGATTGTCCCTGGTTCTTGTTAGTATAAATATCCAGAGAACCCCTTTCAAATGAAGTTGTTCAATAGTTCAATTGTTGAGGAACCATAGTACAGTAAAGAGTGAGTTTGTTGTAGGCTTAGAGAATAATCTTGTAAGTCCATTGGTTGGACTGGTTTTGTATCTTCCCCTTAAACTAATAAAAGAGAGTTTGTTGGCTTGTGCATTTGGTCTTAGTTCCTTGTTGATTCGATAATACTCCCCTAAATTCTGTGTGGCATAAACATGGCAGGAACTTCTTTGTAGTGTGGGATACATTGTTTGGTAGAGAAAATCTAAGTAAGTCTTCTGTTGCATAATAACTCAGAGAAGTTGGATGTTTGCATAGGTGCAAACTTGTAAGGCTGAAATACAAGTGGGTGATAAGAGATCATTGAACCACTGTATTTCCGGGTTATAGTTGCGAGAAAAAAAATTCAGGGACATTTGCAGGTGTGATACTTCGGGTATCAGAGCATGGATTACTCTGTTTTGGCTTTATTTTGGAAATTTTATTTCTGTTTTTCTCGAGTTTTAGTTGCTGAAATTGTTAGATCGTAATGGCTGGTAAGAAGAGTTCGATGTACGCCTTAACTGATAGGTTAGCAGACTTGGAAGACAAGATTGATGATGAGGTGCGCCATCCTAATGGTGCTAATTATGATGCTACGATAATGGCTCGCATCCAAGCGTTGGACAAGCATGCTGCTGATATGCTTGAGGTAAGCCAGATTGCAACTAAGAAGCATGCTGATTTGGAAGGCCAAATCACTTCTGATAAGACCATGTACACAGGTGCCTTTAAAGAGCTAACTGAGGAGTTAAGCATCTTAATAAGAATGGTGAGTACGATTGGTTCGAATCAGGCTACTGCGGGTGGTAGTGGCAGTGAATTTACGAAGATTAAAGTCCCGGAACCTAAGGTGTTTTCTAGCGCAAGAGATGCGAAGGAAATTGTAGAATTTCATGTTGGACATGGACCAATACTTCAAGGACGCCAGAACCCCGGAAGAAGAAAAAGTTACTCTCATTAGCATGTACCTAGAGGGTGATGCGAAGTTGTGGTGGAGAACTAGAACTGATGATGACCTTACTGCTGGTCGTCCAAGCATCATGACATGGGATGTCATGAAAGAAGAATTGAAGGGTCAATTCTTACCAAGCAATGCTGCTTGGCTAGCCAGAGAGAATTTGCGTAAGCTGCGGCGTACCGGTACACCACAGGAATACGTCAAAGAGTTTTTGTCTCTGATGCTAGATATTTGCAACATGTCGGAGGAAGACTAGTTGTTCAATTTTATTTCTTGTTTGCAAGCATGGGCACAGGATGAAGTGTGAAGGTAGGGTGCCAAAGACTTACCTTCATCCATTGCAGTTGTGGACAACCTTGTTGATTTTAGGTCAGTTAATACCTCAACTGATGCTAATAGGAATGGCAATGTAACACCCCGTGTTTTTAGCATGGCGCATGATGAAAGATGCGCCATGTAATGAGATGAAGCTTCATATCAAGTTTCTATTGTGTTAAGAGGGATCTTGGCCTAGACCAATATTGCATCATCATGATGCATTAGGACAGTTGGATAAGTAGCCTTGAGCATTGCAGCGCATTCATTGTGCACTATGAGAATGATTGTCCTAGAGACGATATTGCACAATCATTAATATACAAGTGTGGGTTGGACTAGAGAACGGTGCACAATCATTGTTCATCAGGCCAGAGAGGGATGGCCAAAGGAGTTTTGTGCAATCATTACGCGCAATCGTTACACGCAATCATTGTGCGCGAACATTGTGCATCATGCCAGAGAGGGATGTCCAAAGGAGTGTTGCACAATCATTATACGCAATCATTGTGCGAAATCATTGCGATGAATAGTGAAGCAGGCATTTCAATATGCCCCCCTTTCCATACTTGTAGAAATGTCAAGTTAACATATATAGGGAGGGGTGGTGAGTTGAAGGTGGACTTGCAGACCTGCACCAAGTAAGCTTCATAGCCTAGCCGGAAGAGTATAAATGATGCGTAAGCCTCAATTATAGCTGCGTTTACGAATGAGGCATATGATGCGAAGGCATCACTATGCCATGTCGCGGACCGGATGATGCATAATCATTATGCATCATCACGTAACGGCCTATGCGAACTAGGTCATTACCATTTTTGCTAAGCCACAGCCTTGCAAATGAGTTGGTTTGAGTTTTTGTCCCTTTGAGGATGAACTACGATATGTGCTTGATCCCTTTAGAGTAGGGAAGGGTATGTAGGCAGCCGCAATGAGTTGTAGCATTGTCGGTCCAGCACGTTGTCGCTCATATCATCTAATTGCGATATGATTGCGGCAGAGTGGCCCCTCATATCATCTAAGATCGGTAGCTCGATGCAAAAGATGATTGTGGTCATGATTGATGAGGTTTAGTTGCATGCCATCAAGTGGATGCTCATACTTCCTATCAAGATACAAAGAGCAAGCTATAGCCTATTTGGAGGCTAAAAACCCGAGTGTCCTAATTTAGCTCAAGAGGAGTCCATTTTGATAGGAAACGGATAAATATCAAGACATGTTGATCTATTGATCCACGTGGTCACCAGAATATAACCAAATTCCATCGTTTAGGGCTTCAAAAGGCCGTTTTTGCCGTTTTAGGAAAGTTCTTGTTTTCTTAATAAACCATTTACGGATCAAGGGTGAGTTGGAACGGTGTGGAAGCTAAGTTAGATGCATCATGCTCCACGAGCATGCTTGCAAGGGAAAATGGACTGCATTTGCCAAACTCTAAGGCCCGGATCGTAGCAATCATCATGGCGCATCGGGGGAGTTACGGCCTACGGGGCAACGCGCCAAAGGCGTAATTTTCGGTCCGTCACAGTTGGTATCAGAGATAGTTCCGAGAAAACTCTAGGGACTGTGGGGAGTGGTGTCATTGGCGAGTATTTTCCTTGAAAGGAAAACTTAAAGTTGGAGAGTAGGCCAACTTTTGCGCGGAAAGAGTTTGTAACTGTAATGCCAGTTACTTTTCGAATTGAGTTGAGCTTGTTTAATTAAGTATTGTGAGTTTTCTTGGCCTAAGTGGCACCCCACTTACGAGTGGATATCCGGAAGACCGTCTGGGACGGTGGGTAGACAATGGGACTGATCATCCCCACACGTTGGCAACTGGCCAAGGGTGTGCGTTGTCAGGCCCGACTAGCATCCCACTTACGAGTGACAACCTGGATGAGCATCAGGAACGGTTGGCAACTGAATATTTTCCACACAGTACTACATGTTGTTAACATATTCAACTTTGTGAACTTTAGGGACTCATAGGTGTGTAGTATGGGATGAATATTCGGAATACCTGGTAGAGATATCCTCTTGGCACTGTCCAATTGAGATTCTTGGTAAAGTTGTGGACTCTTTTTGGATTCCTGAGTATGCGGTATGGGATGTTTTGTTAGAAGGTCCTAATTGATGTTCCACGACAAAATGAAGAAACCCGTGATTTCCGAGCATCTGGTATGGGACTTTTGCTTAGGAATCCAGACCAAAGAGCTTGTCCACAATAGTTTTTGTTTTGAATTTCGGGGACGAAATTCTTTAAGAGGTGAATAATGTAACACCCCGTGTTTTTACCATGGCGCATGCTGAAAGATGCGCCATGGAATGAGATGAAGCTTCATCTCAAGTTTTTGTTGCGTTAAGAGGGATATTGGCCTAGAGCCAATGTTGCATCATCATGATGCATTAGGCCAGTTGGGTAGGTGGCATTGAGCATTGCAGCGCAATCATTGCGCACTATGAGAATGATTGGTCTAGAGCCGATATTTCACAATCATTGTGCAATATACAAGTGCGGGCTGGATTAGAGAATAGTGCACAATCATTGTGCATCAGGCCAGAGAGGGCTGGCCAAAAGAATGTTGCGCAATCGTTACGCGCAATCATTACATGGAATCATTGTGCGCAATCATTGTGCATCAGGCCAGAGAGGGATGTCCGGAGGAGTGTTGCAAAATCATTACGCGCAATCATTGCGCGAAATCATTACACCCAATCACTGCGATGAATAGTGAAGCAAGCATGTTAATCTTCTCCCCTTTCCATACTTGTAGCAATATCAAGTTAACATATATAGGGAAGGGTGGTGAGTTCAAGGTACACTTGCGGACCTGCTCCAAGTAAGCTTCATAGCTTAGCCGGAAGAGTATAAATGATGCGTAAGCCTCATTTGTAGCTGCGCAGCCTTACAAATGGGGCATATGATGCGAAGGCATCACTATGCCATGTCGCAGACCCGATGATGCATAATCATTGTGCATCATGACAGAGCGGCCTATGCGGACTAAGTTATTACCATTTTTGCTAGGCCACAGCCTTGCAAATGAGTCGGTTTGAGTTGTTGTCCTTCGAGGATGAACTACGTTCTGTGCTTGATCCCTACTCTAGGGTACGTAGGCAGCCGCAATAAGTTACAGCATTGCCGGTCCCGCACGTTGTCGCTCATATCATCTAATTGCGAGATGATTGCGGCAGAGTGTCCCCTCATATCATCTAAGATCGGTAGCTCGATGCAAGGGATGATTGTGGTCAAGCTTGATGAGGCTTAGTTGCATGCCAGCAAGTGGATGCTCATACTTCCTATCAAGCTACAAAGAGCAAGGTATAGCCTATTTGGAGGCTAAAAACCCGAGTGTCGTAATTTAGCTCAAAAGGAGTCCATTTTGATGGAAGACTTCCCAAATATCAAGACATGTTGATCTATTGATCCACATGGTCACCAGAATATTGCCAAATTCCATCATTTAGGGTTTCAAAAGGTCGTTTTTGCCGTTTTAGAAAATTTCTTGTTTTCTTAGTAAACCTTTACGGATCAAGGGTGAGTTGGAACGTTGTGGAATCTAAGTTAGCCACATCATGCTCCACGAGCATGCTTGCAAGGAAAAATGGGCGTGCATTTGCCAAACTCTAAGGCCCAGATAGTAGCAATCATCATGGCGCATCGGGGGAGTTACGGCCTGCGGGGCAATGCGCAATTTTTCGGTCCGTCACAGGCAAGGACAAGAAAGGCCAGATGAAGAAGGATGATGGGATTATGAAAAGTTCTAAGGCTAAGGAAAAGAGCTATCAAAGGGGTGATATCCAGGCCGCAAAGAACAAATCTGATGGTTGTTTCTTATGCAAGGGTTCTCACCTTGTGCGTGATTGTCCTAAGAGAGAAATTTTTTCCGCAATAGTCATTGAGAGTAGTGGCGACAAAGAATAAACTGATCAAGTGGAACATGTTAATCCTATTCAACTATGCAACATAGTAGCACAAAAAGCAGTAACACAACATGGGCTGAGTAGCGCTGGCCTAGTTTATGTGAATGTTGGCATTCACAATCATTGGCTCTGGGGCATGGAAGATACAGGTGCTTCGCACACTGTTATGAGTTTGTCGATGGCAGAGTACTTGGGTTTGGAAGTACTTGAGTTTGTTGATGGTCGTGGCGAATGTTGAAGTTGGAGAATCGCGTGGCCAAGACAGTATAATGGTGATGCATCTCAATGACTTTGAGATGATCCTTGGTAATAAATTTTTCAAACAAGCAGAGGAAACAGTGATGCCTCACCTTGGAGGGATTTTCATACAATGTCCAAGTGCACCTTGTTTCGTGAAAGGTGTAAGGAAAGTTAGTCCGGTTGACATGAAGTGTGACATGGGAAAGGCAATGAGTTTGCTCATGTCCGCTCGTTCGAATAAAGCTTAGCTGAGATTCATGCGAAATTTAGATATCCCATGGATCTTAGCATCCCTTGTTCGCCGTGATAAGCGCATGTATGAGGAAGGGGCATTTCATTGCTGGTTGCAAGTGCTTGAACCTGCAAGGTTGCTGAAGTATGGAGACTTTGACATGTTCTGTTAGATGTTTCTGTTTGAAGATTAAGTTGGTTGTTTCTAATCTTATGATCTTAGAAGATAGCACAGTTTCTGTTGGTGTATTTTCTTTGGTACTTTATTTTCTTTAAGTAAGGTCGTGGGTTGGCCAATGGTATAAAAGGAAAGGATTCCATATGTTTCTTATGCAAGGATAGTGTAATGAATGAAGGTGGTGTTTAAGAGAAAACCTTGTCTCTTTTTGCTTAAAGTAAAGATAGTTCATTGGGGAAGCACTACAAGTATACTTAGCCAAAGTATGCAATAAGAAACGCTGAAAGCAATGCCAAGCAAGAATTGAAGTTGGTGGCATAGGCAAGTTTTATGTTGGGAGAGTTACGTAGAAGTGCGACTGTATTTGGCAACGATAGCATGGAGTAATGCAGCAAGAATGAATATGTAAGTCCATCAAGCATATGAGTTAAGAGTAACTCATGGTTAGGAAGAGCATGATGATGTTTTCCCGCTACATTAAAGCGTGGCAGTTGGAAGGAACAAGTGAGGCCTTGTTAGTTTCAAAGGCGCGTGAAGAGGAACCTGGTCTAAAAGAGACGGTGGGATGTCACGGGTTTCTTAAGTCATGGATAATTTCATGCATTTCAGTCGAGTTTGTACAAGGGTGTTGCAAAATGATTGAAGAATACTTAATTTATAGTATGGCTTGTTGAATTGCAAGAGTGCAATGTCAGTCAGAATTAAAGAAAAGTAAGTTAAGTTATGCGTATCAGGGTGATATGTTAGTTATTTGGCGTGTACACTTAGGCACGGAATGGCTTGAAGGAAAAAATTTGTGCTGATGAAAAGGCATAGAAACAGATTGCAAGTAGCATTTGGGTGTTGAGATGTGAATGAAGTGGAGATTGAAGCATAGTCGACGATGCAAAAATAATGCTAGAATTCGTAGGCTTAATGGCAAGGCAAACAAGCTAAGCGGCGGAATAAAGTACTAAACAAAGCAGTTTTGGCAAGGTTGAGGCCAAACAAAGTTGTTGATTTCTGAGGGCAGTGACTAAATGCAACCCCCACTAAGTTTAATTACACCCCTTAGAATAATTATCAACTCCATTGGAAAGGGTAAACAAAACTCACTGCAGTCTTCCCCACCGTACTCGACAAATTTCGCAGACATACACTGTAACACCCCGTGTTTATAACATGGCGCATGCAAAAGATGTGCCATGTCCCGAGATTGAAGCTTCATTAAATCTTCCCTTGCATGGTAAGATGCGTTTGGCCAGGGGCAGTTTTGCATCATTTATGATCTATTATGTCAGTTGGGTAGGTGGCTTTGAGTGTTGCAGCATAATCATTGTGCATCAGGACATAGAGGGCTGGCAGAACGAGTAATGCACAATGATTGTGCATTAGGACAGAGAGGGATGGCCAAAGGAGTGTTGCGCAATCATTACACACAATAATTGTGCGCAATCATTACGCACAATCATTGTGCATCAGAACTTAGAGGGATGGCAGAACGAGTAATGCATAATCATTGTGCATCAGGCCAGAGAGGGCTGCCCAAAGGAGTGTTGCGCAATCATTACACACAATCATTACACGCTATCATTGCGATGAATAGTGCAGCAGGCATGTCAATATGGTCAACCTTTCCATACTTGTAGAAATGTCAATAAAACATATATAGGGAGGGGTGGTGAGTTGTGAATGAACACAATCATTGCGAAGTAAAGCAATCATTGTGAATGAACACAATCATTGTGAAGTAAAGAAATCATTGCGATGAATAGTGAAGCAAACATGTCAATATCCTCCCCTTTTATAAGTTGTAGAAATGTCAATAAGACATATATAGGGAGGGGTGGTGAGTTGAAGGTGCATATGCGGACTATGTACCAAGTAAGCTTCATAGCTTATACGGAAGTGTATAAATGATGCCTAAGGCTCATTTATAGCTGCGTAGCCTTGCGAAGAGGGCATTTGATTCTTATGCATCACTATGCCATGTCGCGGACCCGATGATGCATAATCATTGTGCATCATGACAGAACGGCCTATGCGGACTAGGTCATTACCATTTTTCTAGGCCACAGCCTTGTAAATTAGTTTGCTTAAGTTCTCGTCCCTTCGTTGATGAACTACGGTCTGTGCTTGATCCCTTTAGAGTAGGGAAGGGTACGTAGGCAGCCGCAATGAGTTGCAGCATTGCCGGTCCAGCACGTTGTCGCTCATATCATCTAAATGTGAGATGATTGCGGCAGATTGGCCCCTCGTATCATCTAAGCTCGGTAGCTCGATGCAAGAGATGATTGTGGTCAAGCTTGATGAGGCTTAGTTGCATGCCATCAAGTGGATGCTCATACTTCTTATCAAGCTACAAAGAGCAAGTTATATCCTATTTGGAGGCTAAAAACCCGAGTTTCGTAATTTAGCTCAAGAAGAGTCCATTTTGATGGAAAACGGCCCAAAGATCAAAAGGCCGTTTTTGTCGTTTTAGGAAAAGTTCTTGTTTTCTTAATAAACCCTTTGCGGATCAAGGATGAGTTGGAACGGTGTGGAAACTAAGTTAGATGCATCATGCTCCACGAGCATGCTTGTAAGGGCAGATGGACGTGCATTTGCCTAACTTTAAGGCCCGGACCGTAGCTTCATCGTGGCGCACCGGGTGAGTTACGTCCCGCGGGGCAATGCGCCAAAGGCGTAATTTTCCGGTCTGTCACATACACAAATGGCCGTAGAGAACAAGACCTTAAACATCAAAACCACTTGATTAACAGAAGAAAGAAAAGAATGAATCTCAACCCATCACATAAAATTTCGTGCAAGTCATTTTTAACCCATGAAATACCAATCAGGTTACATCATATTCCTTGTATAATAATACCTGAGAATCAAACGCTAAATTGAAACCCATCCCTAGATTGTAATTGTAAACTACTGAAACACAGTTTTGTAAATTCAATGAAACAAATCAAAATATATCTTAAACTCTAGTTAGGGTTTGGTGTGAATTAAGCTTATTTGGGTTCACCATGCACTTACAATTGGATTTTAATGCAACAAGATAAAGCAAGAAAGAAGAAGTAGATGAAAATATGATCTCCTACTCAGGACTAAAATCACCCGATTGATAACCATCAATCGAAACATCAATAGACATTGATTTGGAATTAAGTTTAGTGATTGATTTTGAGAAAACCAAAGAGAACCTGATTTTGGGTTATTGATTTCTACTGGGTTATCGACTTCTAGGGCAAAGTTAAAACAGAACGAGAAAATAAAAAGATGATTGAAAACGGCGAGTTTTGTTCACCCTCCGTAAATAAGGTCTAAAATATTTTGGGAGGGTTGTAATTAGTTATTGTGAGGGTTGTATTTAGTCACTGCCTTTCTGAGAGTGGCTCAGATGCGTACAATGCCAAGGAAAGTTCAGTAAAGGCTGAACTAATGTTGCGTTCAACGAGGACGTTGAACAGATTGGGTGGGGAGGTTTATGACCTGTCCGTATAGTGGCGCAGAACCATTGTGTGTTACTGAGTTTGTAATCTGGCAGATGGAGCTGCACAATCCGACGATGTAGCACCAACATGGCTGAGACAAGAAAGGTTACTTGGCACATACAACATTATGAGATAGTGTTGCATATCCTTATTCAGAGTTAGCCCAGCTCAAGGAAGGAATAAAGAATGAGATGCAAAGTCATGGAATGACTTTGGTCAAGGCTTGGACTATGCATGTGCAACAATGGCGAGCCCAAACGCGCCATTGGTGATTATTCCTCGTCAAATGAGATGCAAGTGATGCATATGAACCATGAAGCTGAACTAAGCAAGTCAAGACTCAAGTGGCATGGTATTTGGATGTTGGCATCCAAATAAGCTAAGTATGCAGTCGGAATAGATGTTGCACAGCTATTTCCAGATACTTGGTAGACATGCAAGTTGCGTGTTGCACTACCATTGCCGAATACTTGGCAGAGGCCAAGAGTGAGTGAAGCGTAACTATTGTCAAAGACTTGGCAGAAGTGCAAGCTGAGTGTTGCACGAACATGCCAAACATTGGCATGGCCGGAGTTGCAAGGTGCGATGATTGTGAGACTTGAGTTCAAGTGCCAGATGCGAGTGTGTGTGCATCACACACATGCCAAAGTGTAAGAGAAAGTTAGAGACGGTTGCAAAGAGGCTTTGTAACCGAGTTTGGCATGTCCTAACCGTCCAAGACAAGTGTGGCGCTTTTTCAGAGTGCCAGCACAAAAGTTAGCAGTTAAAAAGTGAGTTGTGGCGGTTAGGAAATTGCCCACAGACAAATGGTTGTTCATGGGGCGTGCAACAGAGTTGCATACGGATTGGCCCTGGTTCTTGGCAGTATAAATAGCCAGAGAACCCCTTGCAGATGAAGTTGTTCGATAGTTCAATTGTTGAGGAACCATATTGCAGTAGAGAGTGAGTTTGTTGTAGGCTTATAGAATAAGCTTGTAAGTCCATTGGTTGGACTGATTTTGTATCTTCCCCTTAAGATAATAAAAGAGAGTTTGTTGGGTTATGCATTTGGTCTTAGTTCCTTGTTGATTCGATAATACTCCCCTAAATTTTGTGTGGAATAAACATGGCAGGGACCTCTTTGTAGTATGGGCTACATTGTTTGGTAGAGAAAATCTAAGTAAGTCTTCCGTTGCATAACTCAGAGAAGTTGGATTTTTGAATAGGTGCAAACTTGTAAGGCTGAAATACGAGTGGGTGATACGAGATCACTGAACCACTGTATTGTCGGGTTATACTTGCGAGAAAAATTTGTTAGGGACATTTCCAGATATAACACCTTCCATAGTCCGTTTCAATGACAAATATTAGAGAAATTTTATTTTACTCTATTTTGTTTGTTATTCAAATAATTTTTAATTTCTTTTAACATATAATCGGTCATTTGATTTAATGTTTAGTTATACTCCTTTTACAATAGATCTGGCGCTCGTGCTGCAGCACACATAGCTGCCTCACTCGGAAATGTTGAAGCTGGTAACTCCTGAAGTATTTACAAAGGAGGAAGATGCCATCAAGTATTGATCACATCAACTGAAAGCTATAATTTGGGGGCGAAATTCTTAAAATGGCTTCACCTCTGTGGGTTTGCGTACTCCATAATGATAACGCGGAGCACCATAAATATTTTGAGTGGGTTTGCTGGGAAACAAATCAAGTCATGGTTACTGCTGCAGTAGAAGTGTTGTCGACTCAAAGTAAGGAAAACTGAATTGCATAGAGTGAGAATGTCATTATGGAAGCTGTGGTTTTACATCTACCAGAGAGTCCATTGATACTATTCCTTTAGACAATGTAAGAAGAGTTTAGGTTGCTCACAAATTAAAACGAATGATGCTTCTGCTTGGAGAAGTGAAGCATGAAAGCACTGATTTTCATTTTTTCTGTGTCATAAACTGCTTAAGGAGAAGAAGTGGGAGCAGATGTCATGACCGGGAACGACAAATGGAATCCGAACATTTCCATAATCATGATTCTAGTGTCGCAGGAGATTACGATCTCGGTCGAGGCAAGGAATATTCATTGTCGAGTGTAGAAACTTCCCAAGCGCCACCACCTTACCAGTGGAGGTGGTGAAGCTACCCTAACAGAAGATTTGAACACTGTAACTAAACAATATCATTGAAAGAAATGAGGTAAAGTTATCAGTTGCATTCTGCTTTGATTCTTTTACATCCTTCAACAAATGGTGCTGCAGGTTTTAGAAAGAACTGGCACAGGAAAAATGTGAATCTCTAACTGGGCAGTGTTAATTGATTTTTGTTGCTGAAAATAAGTGCGATGGTTTCTCTTATAATGAATGAGAAGTGAGAACCGCTTATTATAGTTGTACACTAATACACACCCTCTACGTCAGATCATCCTAAATCAGTAAAAAGTTGAGTGTACACGGATATAGTTAAACTTCAGGTTTTCCCTATTTCCTATCCCTAATGTTCCTATTTCCTATCCCCTTCACAATTTCTAAAATTACTTTACTTTTCAATTCTAGATTTTCCTATGTACCACCTACAAAAGTCAAATTACTCTGACTAGACTATCATCATTTTTATTTTTCTTCTTCTTCGCCAATCTCTCATTTTCATTAAACAAACCCAAAGATACCAAGTGAAAAATCTTGAGTTAGATTCCTAACAATTATTATTGTAATGTACATATTTCTTTAAACGAACCAAGACATAGATGAATTAATCGCTAAACTAGGTTAGTTATTATCTACCTATTCCCTCCGTTTCAAAATAATAGGTAGGTTCTATTGTTTTGAAATGGAGCGAGTATGTACGATCCCTAAACTTTTTTCTTTTAATTTTTGAATAACTGCTCGTCCAGTTACGATCGACCGTTTACGATTTTAATCGTCCAGTCACGGTGGACTATTGATGATTTCTGCCATCCCACTACGGACGACTACAAATCAATGGCGACAATTAACCTGTTCTGATCGACTAACTCGTTATTATCACTACAGTCGCTCAAATAACATCCAATGATGGTAAAGAACGACCAATAACTATTAAGAACAGTCATGAGACTCGCATCATCACCTCTTGCACCGTATGACAGTCTAATTCAAACAACTCAACTTGGCGATTTGCGTTTTTTATTTCCAAAATGTAGTTTCTGAGAATTAACTGGACCCATTACGAGCAGATATTGTCCTACGATGATTTCAGGACCCTGTCAGAGGCGAATTAGCTATTTCTGTGCTCTCTATCTCATTTTAGGATACTGAACCTCAATCGTGCCGTCTTCATTTGGCAAGAAGGAAAACAATGAGTAAACAAACTTTTTATCATGTTGCAGTTCAGGATACTTATTCATTAGTGACTTGCATATATCAAACAATCAGTATCCAGCTTGGGCTTTTTTCTTTTTTGTTGGGTATAAATAAAATGTCACATAGGAAATTTATATGGGTGGTACATAGGAATACCGCGGATGGGAATTTATGTGGATAGGAAATAGGGAAAGTGGGGATAGGAAATAGGAAAAACCAAACTTGACGCAGCGAAGACCAAAACCTAAGTAGAAAGTTAAGATTAAAATGGGAACAACAGATTAAGAAGAAATGTTCAGAACATAACAATATTGACCCGCTAGATATATTGGAACTCAATTTCCACTGCATGATATGGCTTACAATACAGGCAGTCATGAACACATAAGGTAATAGCTATAATAAGAAGTAAGTGGCCGAAGATTACACATGCGTGATGCGTTTGAACACCTAACTAACTTTAAATCCTGCTGGGAAAAAGAAAGAGCTAAGAATCGATTAAAGTGAAAAGACATTAATGGCAACAGAGAGGTACCTCATTTCCTTCAGCAAAATATCCCCTGAGGAAAACTTCACAAGAACAAATACAGGGAACTAGGTTAAATGGCCATGTATGAGTTAACTTGCAGTTAGTATCCTTACACAAACCTTTCAGAAATTTTGTACAGACTGCAATTTTAGCAGGATGAAAGAACTAAGAGGAGAATATTACATGCCCTTATCTGAAAGTGTTCTGGAACAAGTTTTTTACATTAGCTTTTTAGCATACTTGGCACATCTATATATCTGCACAACTAACTGAGGCATATTAACACGAAGTATCAAAAAGTTTTAAGAAAAAAACTTGCTGGCTTCAATAATTTCTTTGGTTGTCCATGAACAGCTATTTACAAGATCAATCACATTCACAAAAAATCAGCATTTTGTTCACCATTTCCTGCAAGACATACAAATGAAGATATGAGAAGGCAGCAAAATTCATCAAGTATGATTCTCCTTTCGGTGAAGAAAAAAAACAGGCCAGGACTCTTAAGGTCAGCCACAACCTTAATAATGCAGCCTACAATGCTGAAATTTCAAGGCCACAAAGAGGCTGAGAAGCTTTCTATAGACAAGCCCAAGATTATAACAATCTGGTTATTTTGATATGGCTGAGTTAGAAATAAAAATTACTATACATTGAGTTAAGATTTCTTGCAAATTACAGTGAGTGATACTTTTGATTGGAGAAGTGAAGCATTAAAACACTGACTTTCATTTTCCTGTGTCACACTGCTTAGGGAGAAGAAGCAGTCATACACTAGTACATGCCACACTAGTACCTAACCTCGATGTCTGACATCATTCTAAATCAACAAATGCATCTACCTATACATACACCTGACTGAAAAGAGAGTTCAAATATTACCTGGGTGCATCAGCATCCGCTTCTCCATCTGAGCTTTGATCATGAGTGCTAGTAGCAGGTCTAGGCGTCCCAACACCAGGCCACAAGTTGCGTCCCAAAGGATTCAGAGCTGATCCTGATACAAGTGTTAAGCAAAGATTGCGGATTAATTTTTCCAGATGGTCTGGGTCTGTTGTTATTGTTGTTGTTGCTGGTGAAGAGCTACTAGTAGTTGCAGTTCGAGTATGAGTGATAGATGAAAGAAACCCCTATAAAAAAACAGAATCATCATTATTTTCATATAACATAACAATTAAACAAAAAAAAAGGAAAGAACCCCTAGAAATTTACTTGGTTATCTTCCTCTTTCGAGAAATTCTTGGAAGTCGTAGATTTCTTTTGTAATAACAGCCTTTGACAACCCTAATTATAACAGCCAGAGTAAAATTACATTTCAAGAATCAAATGAAAATACTGTAAAGATTGAATAAAAGGTTATGCCTCGGCAGAGATTATGCCTCAGTCCAACTATGTTTAACACTAAACTAACCGTAACCTTAACCTAGACACTTAATATATATATATCTACTTAACATTACCCCTACTTGGTAATCCCTAGCACCCGTCCCTTTCTCTTGCTACGAATTTTATTTTCTTTTGCTCTAAATAGTAAATACCATCTTTTGCTCTAAAAAGTAAATACCATATACAGAAAGATCAGTACCAGAGTTCCATTAACCTAAACGAGTTTAATTGAAAATGCACTGTTCACATAGAGTGTATTAGCTGCTTCTGTAGAAAAATAAAATTAAACCTAAAATAGAATACCAATATTGTAGGAATCAGAACTTAAGCATAGAGTATTTGTAGTGTACAGTATCATGGTACACAAAACATGAGAACCAAAAGCCTACAAAAGTAAACCAAGGCCCTCACCAATGCCTTCCCTAATGCTAATAGTATCCACTCCATTTTTGGATCCAAGGTAGCAGTATTGTCAGATCCTACAGTTACACCAGGGAGGTCCCTAAAGTTCGCTCCCTGTAAGTTGAACATGCATGATATACCGAAAGAACCTAACACGAACTAGTTCCTTCCCACGCTAGCCAGTCACTAACCTTTTCACGAGGGATTTGACAAATACAAAATCATCCTCAGATAATGGATTAGGACAATGATCGTAAAGCATAGACCTTCCTATCTTAACTTCATCCTAAAGAAAAACGTTTGGATATCATAATTATACTCCTATACAACAAAGAGACTAATATTATTTATGTAAACAAGGAGATTATGCATTGTATTTCAAGAATCAGATGAAATTTCTAATATTATTTATGTAAAGAAAAGACTAAACATTATATTTCAAGAATCAAATGAAAATCCTAATTATTATGCAAACAAAGAAATTAAGCATTATATTTCAATTATCAAATTTACATGGTTTTCTTTCTCTTTCAAGATGTTCTTGTAAGTAGTTGATTTCTTTTGCAATAACAGCCTTGGAAAACCTTAATTATTACAACAAGATTAAATATTTAAAGCATCAAATGGAAATCCTAGTTATTTATGCAAACAAAGTGATAAAACATCAAATTTCATGAATCAAATCAAAACATAAAACTCACCTGGTTTTCTTCAACCTCCTCGCCGTCACCAACTTCTTTAGCTACAACTTCCCTATCACCATCATGATACACAGTAGCCATAGCCATTACCTTCTTGTTCGAGATAATCCCTGCCCTAATTGCTTTTGATGATGATTTATGAATTACTGAAGCTCTAGAGGATACCGTATCTTCCACATAAGGCCTTACATTAACCATCACTTCTCCTTCTTGAGAAATTGAAACAATAGCTTCAGATTTGATTTCACCATTCGACCAAGCAACGGATCTTAGATCTGGGACTGTTGCAGTTAGAGTATGAGTGGTAGATGAAAGATACCACTACGAAAGAAACAGAATTATCATCATTTTCATAAAAACATAACAACTATCCCTACTCGGCAATCCCTAGCTTTTTCTTGCCCGTCTCTTTCTCTTGTTACAAATTTTATTTTATTTTGCTCTAAATAGTAAATACCATCTTTTGCTCTAAGTAGTAAATACCACATACAGAAAGATCAGTACCAGAGTTCCATTAACCTAAACGAGTTTAATTGAAATGCACTGTTTACATAGGGTGTATTAGCTGCTTTTGTAGAAAAATAAAATTAACCCTAAAATAGAAGATAAATACCAATATTGTAGGGATCAGAACTTAAGCATAGAGTATTTGTAGTGTACGGTATCATGGTACACAAAACATGAGAACCAAAAGCCTACAAAAGTAAAACAAAGTCACCAATGGCTTCCATTTTTGGATTCGCTAATAGTATTCGCTCCATTTTTGGATCCAAGGTAGCAGTATTGTCAGATCCTACAGTTACACCAGGGAGGTCCCTAAGTTCGCTCCCTGCAAGTTGAACATGTATGATATACCAAAAGAACCAAACACGAAGTAGTTCCTTCCCTCGCTAGCCAGTCACTAACCTTTTTCCGAGGGCTTCGACACATACATAAAAGAAAATCATCCTCAGATAATGGATTATGGATTAGGACAATGATCGTATACAGCATAGACCTTCCTATCTTAACTTCATCCTAAAGTAACAGGTTTCGATTTCATAATTATACTCCTATAAAACAACAAGATAAAACATTGTATTTCAAGAATCAGACGAAATTTCAAATATTATTTATGTAAACAAAAGATTAAACATTTAATTTCAAAAATCAAATGAAAATCCTAACTATTATATGGAACAACAAAATTAAACATTATATATTTCAAGAATCAAATGAAATCCTAATTATTATGCAAACAAAGAGATTAAACATTGAATTTCAAGAATCAAACGAAAACCCTAAAATCAACTGTACCTGGCTTTCTTTCTCTTTCAAGATTTTCTTGGAAGTAGTTAATTTCTTTGGCAATGACAGCCTTGGAAAACCCTAATTATTACAACCAGATTAAATATTTAGAGAATCAAATGAAAATCCTAGCAAACAAAGAGATTAACCATCAAATTTCAAGAATCAAACGAAATCCCTAAAATATACCTGGTTTTCTTTATCATCATCATCAACTTCTTTTGCTACAACTTCCCTAACACCATCACGATATACAGTAGCCATAGCCATTACCTTCTTGTTCGAGATGATGCTTGCGTTAATTGCTTTTGTCGATGATGTTTGGTTTACAGATGCTTTAGACAATAGCAAATCTCCCTGATAACGCCTTACATTAGCCATAACTATCCCATCTTGAGAAATGGAAGCAACAGCTTCAGATTTGATTACTCCATTAGAGCTAGCAACAGATCTTAGAACAAATTCCTTAGATTTATTATGCATCTTTCTTGTCTCGGTTTTAGGGGTTTTTTTCTAGTTTTTCTGTTTGTTGAAATAACGAAGAATAGAGAGATATGAAGAGTATTTATAAGCATCGTGATCGATTTATTGAAACTCAGGCCGGTTGATAGAATGTAGAGAAACAAACGGAACAAAGGAAGAAGAGGAAGAAGAAGAAGACCCAATCCACTTTCCTTTTCGTTTCGGTCTTTCTGTCTTTTATTTTCACAGACAACATAACTTAGGCACCCTTCTTTTAGTTTGGGGCCTATATGTCCTTCATAGTCAGTTTGGTATATCAGAAGTAGAAGTCGGTTCCGGGTGTCATAAACCAAAATATTTTGTTCCACACAAAAAAAAAAGAGGTAACTTTTTACTTTCAACTGTCATTTCGAAATGATATTATTAAAATGATTTCTTAAATTTTGACTTCTAAAAATCAAAAAGTGTTTTTCCCTATTATTATTACTTTTTTCTGTATAGTTCTGCATTTTTTTATAGAACCAAAACCGAAAACGATAAACTCAGTTTATTGATTTCAAAAACAATAGCAGGATTTCAGTTTATAACTTTTCATATTTTGTAAACTGAGAAAGATTGTTAGAGTTCATGCATGTAAAGGGATCTGATGAATAAAACAGGTTTTGTGGAGGTTCCTTTCTTTTCTTCACCATAAATGTTTTTTCCTTCTAATTATCAAAAACTTCTCTTCTACAGATTTTTGCATCTTTAAATCTAGATCTACTAGGATTTGATCCGAGAATTCAAATTTACCGACTAGATTTGGGTTTCAATAATCCGTAGATTTGAATTTCAATAAGACAATATTAGGTTTTAGACTTCTGGTTTTTTATTTGCTTTGAATAAATATTGTCCATGGATACTTCAAGTCGTGTGATGTTTTTGTTGCGTTGTTGTAGCAATTTATCATAGTTTAAGGGTAGTTCTGATGGAGTATGATGTTATCAATCTCATGTTGGACGAAATTCTTTTTCGGTATTCTCTCAAACATTTTTGCGGCAACTTCAGACATCAGTAATTTCCTTTGGAAGAAACATTGGATAATCTCAAGCTTCATATAAAACATTCAATTATTTATGTGGAAGGTTATTCAGGTTAATATTAGAATAATTTTAAGATCTTAGATTATTCATTTGATACAACTTCTCTGATGGTTGAGGAAAAATGGAAAACTCAATTGATTAAAGATTTAAATCTCATCGATATGATTATCATCAGAGAGAAACATTGCATTCTTTACCTTCTCTTCTGCCTCCTTTATTTGGTTCTACCTATTTCCCATCCCCACTTTCCTTAAATCCCATCCCAACTATATAAATTAATTTTTGTTTAACTCGTTTTAGATTGGGTAAACAAAACTCACTTTATTAATTACACTGTTAACCAAAACTCTAACCACCACCTCCACTAAATTGATCGAGTTTGGATATTGATTCTCAAATCGCCATCTTGAATTTGCGAAGATCGAATGCATGGGCATCTAAACTATAACGATCCATAGGGACAAAGTTTTTTAAATTTAAGGATAATTAAATACGATTAATGAAACCCTAATTAAAATATTAATATCAATGAAAGTTATATGTTTTCTTCGTATATCATATTCAGTTGTTTAAACCCTTTCTCGCCTCATAAAAAAACAAAATCCCAATTGGGATAGAAAAAATCAATCACCAACTATAAGAAACAAAATCCCAATTGGATAGAAAAACCAATCACCAATTTATCTATCCCATGTTAGATTGACGTATTTGATTTAAACTCGAGTTTCATGTTGCCTTAACATATTTGTCAGTACTCTTTTTTATGAGCTATAGGTTAATGTTTCTACGTATTTTTTTATATCTGATGCAGTAGTGGGTACGTAGATGTTCCCTCCTATTTCCATGCATTTGATTTTGAGTGTTGGAAATCCAGAGCAGGGTTTTCTTGCGAGTTTGATTGATATATCTATGTAAAAAAAATTGGTAATGGTGGATTTCTAGATTTAGGATTAGATTTCAGCCAAAGGAAGAAGAAAGACAGTGATCCGTAAAGATGAAGATTGACCCGTAGAGTATAATAGGATGAGATTTGTTTACCCAACTTAAAAAGGGTTAAACGAAAATTGATTTTTGTTTTTGGGATGGGATTTAGGGAAAGTGGGGATGGGATATAGGTAAAACCCTTTATTTTAACGTGCACATTGTCAAAAACATCTGGTTCCAATCATTTAAAACTTTTTAAAGATTTTTTAATTTTTTTCATGAAAATAAAAGCAGGTCTATAACCACTGCGTTGGTCCAACAATCAGTTATAACTTGCAAGAACTTATGATGAGATATCAACATCATTTGAAACTCTTTACGAATATTTTTTTGCTTAGGAATGCTAGTACACCCTCCCAATAAAAGAGCATGATCTAATGCTACTCCCGATCCAATTTTGTAACCACAATCTCCGTATAAATGCAACTATTACTGATTAAAGACAACTCTGTCTGTTTACTTACCAAAAAAAAAAGACAACTCTGTCAAGATTACATAGAATTCTGCTACTTCAAAACTTTTGGTATTTCTAATTTTACTGATTCAATATTTTCACTATAATTTATTTCAATCTCACTGTTTTCATGTTCAATAGGACTGAATCTTTCGGTTTCCAACACCTTTTCATTCGTTGTCTTTAATTGTGTTTCTTCACGAATGAATTAACAACCGAATATTCATACTCCTCTTTTGATCTATTACAAATATCAAAAGGAATAAGAATATAAGATTTAGCAGATTCCCTTATATGTCTCTTTCCTTTACTCTGTTTCTGACTATAAAAATTAGTACCAGAATGGTTATCCATTTCTCTTGTTTTGTTTTTTTCCACACGACATTCAGTAACTAAATGTTCTACTAGTATTTCAAAATATATGACAATTAGGGATCAAAACATGTGGGTAGAAACCTCAAAATTTAGTAGAAATCCAAACTTTACTAGAAATCGATTGAGAAAAATCAACTTCCACTAGAACATTTGCATAATATCCAACTTCACATTTTATAGTAGCATCATCAATTTTGATAGGATTACTGATTTCTTTACAAAGTGTAAACAATATTTTTCCTTCCAAAACTCCAGATCTAGCCAAGGAAAACGAATCCATACTAATGTTTTTGAACTTCTTTGATTTGCAGAAGGAAAGTTTGAAAACAAACAATATTTTTTCCTTGCAAAACTCCAAAGCTAGCCCAGGAAAGAGAATCCATACTAATGCTTTTGAACTTCTTTGATTTGCAGGATGAAAGTTGAAAATCAATTTCTAATCCTTCAAATCTGATTGGTTACCTCTAATAAACCAGATTTGATATATCACAATCCACTTCATTATGTAATTGAATTGTGAAAAAACCCTTCCTAAAGGAATCAGTTTATGATCCCCGACCAATTTTCATTATTTTCACAAAATTACAGCAACATCAAAGAATTTAATTTTCTGTAAATCTAATCTTCCTATCAAAGAAAACTTTCATGGATTTAATCCTCATCAAAAAGATCACCAGGAAAAACAATTGATGGTATTTTGGTTTTTCACCAAAACCTAATTTATACGACAATCTTCCACTACAAATTTCGGTTTCCGGACAAAAATACAGTGAAACCACTTGAATTAATGAACATTAATTGTTAAGATATGAAATAAAGGTAAACACAGAAGAAGAAAAAATCAAACCTGAATTAATCATGACTATTGAAGTCGGTGGGCCTAACTAACCTCGAAAACCGACTTGTAATATTAGAGTTGCCTAAGGCTTATAAATTGCATGATCAGAAACTTCTCATACTATGCGACGGGACTAATAATCTCAACACGCCTCCTCATGTGTATCCACATTGGGTCTAACATGTGGACGATAAATCGAGGTGGCGCAAAGTAAAGGTGATGGCAAACGAGTTGTCACAAATATCCTTCTCTGGTACCATATTGAAGTCCATGATCCTAACTAACCATAAAATCTAGTTTTTAAGGTTAGTTAGACCCATGTACTTCAATAATAATTCAAAGTTTAATGCATAAAGCGTGCTGATTGCATATCGTGAAATAGAAAATAGAGAAGAAGACAGAAAATAGAGAGCAGGTGAGGAGAGAAATTTTTATTCATCTATGTAACAAACAAACAATAAAGTCTCTTTTTAATAAGCCAGACACAAAAAAACATCCAAGTAATGAACGATATTTACTTCGATATTTCTAACGTAATTACATGTTTGTAAAGAGCGTTTTTTTCCCATGGAAAAAACGGTTACGAGGAAAGACACTATAGGGAGAAATACGACGAATCCAAATGTATATAACAAAATATACACGTAGTCTAGAATCTAGAATAGATGAATGATACAGTACCGAGATTTCTGTTTTTCGAAACTGTTAGAGCAATGCTCGGTCGAACTCGCAAGCGTTGCTATCTCAAGCTTGTTTGTCAATATTAGTGATCAAAACCATAAGTCTTGATTTATAGTCTACTTATAGTGATGTCTCGGACTAGGATACATTATGTAGTTAAGCATTAGACTTCACGACATTCATCATTGAAGACGAAGAACTACTAAGAAGAGCTTGTGGAACTTCATCAACAAAAGGTATGTGGATACTAAAACTCATCTATCACTTGGAAATTATGTTTCTACTCTATATACTATATTGAGACAAAAGTCGTATTATGATATAGTTTTAGTTTAGACACATTTGAGATTTCGAGCTGAGTTTAACTCGCTTACATATTTTTCGAAATATGTGTTGCTAAGCTTTCGCTTCAACCAAGTTCATCTTATATTCTTGACTAAAGTCAAAAGAAGATCATGTGAAAATTGTCGAGTAACATCTTACATGGTTTGTTTGATACAATCATTTGGTGTAGACTTGGAATGTTTCTTTGTGATTATTTCAATAACTTGAAAATTGCTTTGATGCTAATAGTGTGTCAAAAAGGATATTGTCATCCTCTAAGAAATTTTCAATGATTGAAATAGAGTTTAGAACAATTGGATTAGCACATAATATGTGTACTTGCATATATGTAATCCATGTCCAGGAATCATAGTATGCATACCCGTACGCGTACCTGTTGGTTTGTGAAAGTCAGGATACCTAATTACACATACCGGTACGCGTACTTGCGTAAAGTATAGGTCTGGGAATTTTTGATGTGTTTTTTGATATGCGTACCCGTTTGCATACTGGCTAACCAAAACCCAGTCCGGTCACTAAGGTATGTGTACCCGTTTGTATGCCTAAGTGAATCTTGTTCTAGAATCGGTTTTTCCATGAACTAATACATTTATATGATAAGGAATGCAATCTTTTCAAACCTTGGCTATAATGTTCATGAATTGATTCAAGTGAATCAAACCGATTTTGCTTCAATTGTGTTCTTGTATACTTCTATGAGAATGTAACAATTGAACAACTCTATAACTAGTTCATTTGAAGTCATTTGAACTAGTTGTGGTTAAGATGAATAAGGTTGATATAAAAGTTTTCATATAGATAACTTTAGTTAACTACCGTTGAGACAACTAGTGTACACGTTTAGGTACAGTTACTCAAATCTAAATGAAGGTATATTTAATTCGTATATAACAAGCTAAGTTCGATCTAACGGTTGAAAGGTATTAGCTTGAATCTAATCAGGTTTTCATCTAACGGTAATATTGAATGCTTCGTTACCAAGGTAACTTAGATTGCAAACCCTGATTTGAAAACTATATAAAGGAGGAGAACTCTAGCAACTGGAAAACCTAATCCCCACACCTCCTGTGTGATACTAGTTGCATAAAATAGAGTCGACTCTCCTTTAACCTTAGGTTTTTCACGAAACCCTGTAGGTTAGCGACTTTAAGACTTCATTGGGATTGTGAAGCCAGACTCAACTATTTTCTTTGTAGTTGCGTGTTCTGATCTTGCCCTGTTATATCGTGATTGAGTATTATCTTCTCTAAGATTTGCTCGAGAGTGATCTCCGATAGGCAAAATAAAAAGAAGTCACAAACATCTTCGTCTCATCGTTTGTGATTCCACAATATCTTGTTTCTCTTCCATAAAATTAAGATTATTATGAGGTGATTGATAATACTAGGTTGTTCCTCGGGAATATAAGTCTGGTTTGTCAATTGGTTCATGTGCACCTTGATTTATCAAAAGACGAAACAAAAACTCTTGGGTATTTCTGTGGGAGACAGATTTTTTCATTCTATATACTTTTCTGTGTGAGACAGATTTGTTTACCAAGTCTTCGATTTTGGGTCGTAGCAACTCTTAGTTGTGGGTGAGATCAGATAAGGGAATCAAGTGCATAGCATCCTGCTAGGATCAGAGACGTAAGGAGCGCAACTGTACCTTGAATCAGTGGGAGATTGATTAGGGTTCAACTACAGTCCAGTTCGAAGTTCATTGGTAGTAGGCTAGTGTCTGTAGCGGCTTAATACAGTGTGGTGTTCAAATCTGGACTAGGTCCCTGGGGTTTTCTGCATTTGCGGTTTTCCTCGTTAACAAAATTTTGGTGTCTGTGTTATTTCTTTTCCACATTATATTTTGTTATATAATTGAAATATCACAGGTTGCGCTTTGAATCGATCAATTTGGAAATCCAACCTTTGGTTGTTGATTGAAATTGATTGATCCTTGAACATTGGTATTTGGTACCGTTCAAGTTATTTCTCTTATATTCAATCGGGCTCGCAAATTCATATTTGTTTGATTGCGGATTGAATTGAGAAATAGAGATATTAACTCTTGGATATACTTTTCTATAGATTGAGTCTGACTGTCTAGCTGATTCTCTTGAAAGTGTATTGGAGTTTGTCTATTCAGATTGCCGAACGAAATATTGGGTGTAGTTGTTAGACCCCCGCTTTTTCAATTGGTATCAGAGCAGGCAAGCACTTTAAACCTAATAAGCTTGTATTTGACTGATCTTTAAAGTCTATCCCTATGGGAAATTTCTTTGGGAAACTTTCTCTTGGTATCTGTAACGCATACCAGAGTTCCTTAAAGACTGTTCTGAGCTTATTATCCTTTAGACCTATGGTCTCTCATGATAATCTCGTTCCGTCTAAGACATTGTAAATTCTAGATTATGTAAAACAGGCTAAAGGAAAAATTAAATGTCGCTCTAAGAAAATTCGGTCAAGAAAACAAAGTCGAAACTCAAAGGTATGGAATCTCACTAGATTACTGTTTAATCTGTTTGAGGAATACTATCATGATGGATCTATTGACAAAGATGTATTTAACGATTTTGAAAGGGTTTTCAAATTCTTAGAGAGGCTCAATGTGATTGAGGAACGGATGTGTTCTGATAAATTTTTTGTACATGTATAATCATGCAATCATGATGTACGAGATAAACATGTTCTCAACACACGTGGATCCAATAAAACAGGTTCGTGTGTGTTTGATACAGGTTCAAGATATCGGAAAAATATCCTTCCTGGTCATAAGAAAACAAGGTTAGGAAGCTCAGTTAACCCTGGTTATCATCATTAGTATGATTATATCACTGGTACTCTTCACAAATATCAACCGCAAACGGTACATGAGGTTCACTCTGCACATCTCGCCACTTGGTAACTTGCTTGGCGCTACCCAATTTTGTATATAACTTGAGATGGGGCAAGAAACGGTTTGATTTGTTTGTACTTGGGTTAATTTTTTTATTATTTTTTGTCCTTCTCAGTGAAATAGCTTCCTACTGCACCGTCCTTTCACACGTCTGTGTGTTTTCACGAGTTGCGCAACCTTGGTGATTGAAAAACTATGAAATCCTACATTCCTTTTGTGGGTCGCGGTTCAGGAACGGGTCCAATCCCATCTTTGGGTATATAAAAGGATCTGTATGCGTACTTTCTTCTTCCTTCCATCTTGTCCGCGTACGTAAACGTTCTAGGGTTCGTGCATTGCCTCCATTAAAACATCTTTGCAGAACAATAAGTGAAAGGGTGTTCAAGGGTCATATCAAGTAAGTCTTCTCTTTCTCTAATCCCTCTCAATTTCTAGATCTCATGAAGAATTTTAAGGATTCAAAAGGGATTTCAAAAAACTTGGTTTTTTCATCCTCTCCTAGCATGAACCTACCTATAGATCAAAATTCTATTAGGATTAGATTTGTTAATGATTCTTGTGGCAAGGTTTTTGAAAGAATTTCTTCTAATAGGTTTATTCTAGAAAATAAATTGGATTTTGTTAGTGGGCATAAGGAATATTTGATTTGTTTTGAAAAGTTTAATCTTGGAAATATATTTGATGGTCTTGGTGAAGGTTTTGACACTCTTACAAGAATCTTCTATGCTAGCATTCATGATGTTAATTTTGAAGACATGGAATTTAAGACCATGGTTAATAGACAACAGATTCTTGTCAATAAAGATTTGATTTCAAGAATTACTAAAATTCCCTCAGGGAGTTGTCGCCTTCCAAGACCTAGTCGTGAACGACCATCTTATCAAACCATCTCTAATGGTCTTTGTGGTAAGATTGTTGATTGGAATGAAGGAAAATTTCCTACTAATTATCTTAGTCTCGCCTTGATATCTTTTGGTAAACTTGGAATATCTAATCTTTGTCCCTCTACGATTGAGAATTCTCGTTGGAGTCGTGAGTTTGCGGAGTTGGTCTATTTCCTTGAATTGGGAACTCAATGTCTCGACAATTGTGGGTTTATTATTTATCAAATGTTGTCGATGACATCTTCCAACAAGAAGTTAGGCTATCCTTGCTTGATTGAGCGAATTTGTCCTTGTACATTCAAACGTATGAAGAAGAATGCATGCAAGAGACAAAGATGTGACACTCTTGATGGCTCGTGTGATTCTTCCTCGTTGAATCTTCTTCGACAAATTCACAAGCGTGTTTGTAAGATTAATTCCAAGGTAAGGTGTGTGCAAGAGCAATTACTCGTGATTGCTATTAAGTTTCCTGAAATCAAGGAAGACATGGATAGGATTCGTGCCACATTTATGGTCTCCGATGATGAAGATGATGATTATATTTTCATGCTTTATCATTTTTGTTGGTTTTTAAAGGTTGTTTTGAATTTATTGCCTAGGAAACTTCTTATGAGAATTTATTCTTGTGTTTTTTTAAGAAGGATAACTAGGGTTTGGAATAGTAATTATTGTGAGTACACATAGATATTGCAAACGTTTTCATCTTGCAATGTTTTTATATTTATTTTTTTAAATTCTAAAGTTTATTTGGAACATGATTTCTGCGGTATTAATCTTTATGGTTTCATATATTGAAATTTTTTATGGGATGTGTTGTTTACCCCCGTGAACCTTGATTGTCCCATATATGTTCCAAAGTTATCTTTATTACATGTGGGTATGAAAATATTGATAAAAGATATAACGTACTTTTGACAAAAAAAAGTTAAGCCTATTATGTCATTATGCAAATATTGATGGAAAATAGGAAGAACTTTTGATTACAAAGATTAACTCTATTATATGTTATTGTGCAAATAGTGATGAAAAATAGAATGAATCTTTGATTACTCTGCAGTATTGGTCTTTCCCTGATCCACATCTTGTTATGTACTGTGTTGCTCCGTAAGTTTTATTATGTCGAGCATGACCAACTGAATTGATCATTTTTCCTTGTGGTTAATTCAATTGATTTTTTGGATACAAATTCATGTTCTCATGTGATTTGATTATGTCCAAAGAAATCCTTCTTTTCCTGTAAAAGTAAGGTCGCCCTTGTTGTTCTTTCGGGAATTACATTTTATGGGGGAGAGTTCTTTTTGAACTTGTGCTTAATTGCCATATCTTTGTGGGAGTGTGGATGTGGAATATTGTAGGAGTTTTCTTGTATCTTTATAAACTCCTTGATGAATGCATTTAGCTTCGGCTATATGATTACATCCAAACAAGTTGATATGTTATTCTCTTTTGGTCATGAAGTATCTCTGTAGAAATTTCATTAGGATCCCACTAGTTTTCGTATCTTTGCCAATTTATACTGACAAAAAGGGGGAGAATTAATGTGTTGTTCATACTACAAATACATATATGGTTTACGGATCATTATGTAAGAGGGATTGCTTTTCATGTGAGATGAAGTAGTGACTAAGGGGGAGTGATACATATCACCATAATATTATTGTCAAATTTGTGGTACAATTGAACTTTGATGTTGTATAATAATACTATGACACTGTATAACAATAATTGAGAGCAACTGTTTTCTCATTGTTATTGCTACGGATCTTCAACAACTAGGATGCTGAATTGAACATCTGTGGAATCATGGGAGTACTTGGAAGTGACGAAGATTTCTATTAATGTTGAAGAACCAAGGAGATCAAGCATTTGGATGAGCATCTACAAAGTATTATTTATTTTGTAATCCATATGTATTGATAGTTTTGTCACTAAAATTGACAAAATGGGAGATTGTTAGAGCACTACTCGGTCAAACTCGCAAGAGTTTCTATCTCAAGCTTGTTTGTCAATATTAGTGATCGAAACTATAAGTCTTGATTTCTAGTCTACTTATAGTGATGTCTCGGACTAGGATACATTGTATAGTTGAGCATTGGACATCACGGCGTTCATTATTGAAGACGAAGTATTATTAAGGAGAGCTTGTGGAACTTCATCAACAAAAGGTATGTGGAGACTGAAACTTATATATCACTTGGAAAGTCTATTTCTATTCTATCTCCTATATTGAGACAAAAGTCGTATTACGATATAGTTTTCGTTTATACACATTTGAGATTTCGAGCTGAATTCAACTCGCTTACATATTTCTCTAAATATGTGTTGGTAAGCTTTTGCTTCAACCAAGTTCATCTTATATTCTTGACTAAAGTCAAAAGATGATCATGTGAAAATTGCTGAGTAACATCATACATGGTTTGTGTGATACAATCATTTGGTGTAGACTTGGAAATGTTTCGTTATGATTATTTCAATAACTTGGAAATTACTTTGATGCTAATAGTGTGTGAAAACGGCTATTGTCATCTTCTAAGAAAGTTTCAATGATTGAAATAAAATTTAGAACAATTGGATTTGCACATAGTATGCGTACTTGCATATACGTAATCCATGTCCGGGAACCATAGTATGCATTCCCGTATGCGTACCTGTTGGTTTGTGAAAGCCTGGGTACCTAAGTACACATACAGGTACGCGTACTTGCGTAAGGTATAGGTCTGAGAATTTTGCTGTATTTTGTGGTATGCATACACTTTCGCATACTGGCGAACCAAAACCCAGTACGATCTAAGTGAATCTTGTTCTAGAATCAGTTTTTTCATGAACTAATACATTTATATAATAAGGAATGCAATCTTTGCAAACTGTGGCTATAATATTCATGAATTTATTCAAGTGAATCAAACCGATTTTCGTTCAATTGTGTTCTTGTATATTTCTATGAGAATATAACAATTGAACAACTCTATAACTAGTTCATTGGAAGTCATTTGAACTAGTTGTAGTTAAGATGAATAAGGTTGATATGAAAGTGTTCATATAGCTAACTTTGGTTAACTACCATTGAGCCAACCTAGTGTGCACGTTAAGGTATGGTTACTCAAACCTAAACGAAAGTACATTTCATTTGTGTATAACAAGCTAAATTCGATCTAACGGTTTAAAGATATTAGCTTAAATCTAATCAGGTTTTCATCCAACGGTAAATATTGAATGCTTGGTTACCAAGGTAACTTAGATTGCAAACCCTGATTTGAAAACTATATAAAGGAGAACTCTAGCAACTGCGAAACCTAATCCCCGCACCTCCTGTTTGATACTAGTTGCATAAGCTAGAGTCGATACTCCTTTAACCTTAGGTTTTTCACGAAAACCTGTAGGTTAACGAATTGAAGACTTCATTGGAATTGTGAAGACAGACCCAACTATTTTCTTTATAATTGCATGTTATGATCTTGCCATGTTCTATGACGTACTTTGAACAATTCCTCTGGTTCGTATTCCGAACAGTAAAAGAACAACAACCCTATTTGGTATCAACTTTATTCAACCAAGTGATGTGAGTCGGATAAAGGCTCTTCCATTTATCTTAACATAAACTCCTTCGTCAGGTTCTTAGATCTATCTTATATTCAATCACCAAGGGTAATTATTAAGATTTTGCAATCAATACTTTTAATCACAAAGAATTGCATTGATGCCGATCTACACAACTAATCAATCCAATCTACCACAAGGATAAACCGGTTATAGTTGGATACTCTTATACCGAAACAAGTATTGTGCACACCAAAGATTATGAACCCCAAATAAGAAATCTTCAATATCTTCGTAGATCTTCAATAAACACCTGCACACAACAACTTGAATCTCTTGTGATCAATCACCACAGAATGGAGTCTGTTAACAATGGATTATCACAAGATCGTCTTTAGCACTAAAAACACTCTAAATATCCCTGTCGAAACTTCGATCTAGTTTGAGTGAATCTTATATCAGAAGAGAAGATTCTCAAGCATAAAAAAACTAGGTGCAATCAAAGTTCGACCACCGTTAGTCAATCAAATCAATCGAAAACACAAGATAAACCACAATTATCTAGTTTCCCATCAACGGTACTTATAGAGATTCTCAATCCCAAAGAAGACTTTAAATTGAGCGGCCGTAAGAGATTTCTCCTAATTAGGTTACTCTCCTCTTCGAATAGGTGGCTACACCAGTAACAACACAACCGAGGAAGTTTGCTGTCACGAAGGATTAGTTTGCTAGAAATGCAAACTTCAAGTATTTATAGACAAGGAAGTTTGGACACCAAGGAATTTCCAAAACCGAAAATATTCTCAAAGATATTCAATATATTTCAAATTCGGTTTCCATAATTCCTAGAAATGATCTGTCCAAAATAATAACCGAAAATCTCTTTGGAAAATCTCAACTAGTAAATGCACATTACTAATTCTCATTTTCCTAAAACAAAATTAACAACCTTAATTAAAAGATTCTTAACTTATTTATATTTCGATCCTTGGATTTTCTTCCTGTAGCTATTAAGGAATAACTTTGAACAATAAAAGATAAACATTACTGTACGTGTTCAAAGTATGCCGACATCCTTACTTTATAAGTCCTCTTTCATACTTACAACCTTGAAACCGATTTGCCACACTTCCAAACAAGTTTAGAATTGGTTCACATGACTTTCAAGAACTACGTGACTGATTAACAAACACTCAATCACAAATCATGGGTTTAACGGTTCTACCAAAACAAGTTTCGGTTCTACCTCCATGTGAGTAATGTGCATAGTCACACTAGCTTTCCAAAATTCGGTTGACTAGGTACTAGGATCGGTTCCCCACGTATATATGATATCTAACTCATATGTGTTGCACATGTCCATAGGATCGGTTCCCCTTTGCATAAACATGTGTTGCACATGTCCATAGGATCGGTTCCCCTTTATGCTACAAACTTGCTGGACCTCATACAAGGATCGATTCCCCTTTGTGATGTGTTGCACCTCTTCATAGGATCGTTTCCCCTTTACCCATATTCGGTTCAACAAATTATCTTCTTTAAGATTTTCGCGAGCGTGATCTCCGATAGGAAGGATAAAAACAAGTCACAAATATCTTCTTCTCATCGTTTGTGATTCCACAATATCTTGTTTCGCTTCCATACAATCAAGATTATTATAAGGTGATTGATAATACTAGGCTGTTCTTCGGGAATATAAGTCTGGTTTATCAATTGGTCCATGTGCACCTTGATTTATCAAAAGACGAAACAAAAACTCTTGGGTATTTCTGTGGGAGACAAATTTATTCATTCGATATACTTTTCTGTGTGAGACATATTTGTTTATCAAGTCTTCGATTTGGGTCGTAGCAACTCTTAGTTGTGGGTGTGATCAGATAAGGGAACCAAGTGCGTAGTATCCTGCTGGGATCAGACACGTAAGGAGCGCAACTGTACCTTGAATCAGTGGGAGATTGATTAGGGTTCAACTACAGTTCAGTATTAAGTTCATTGGTAGTAGGATAGTGTCTGTAGAGGCTTAATATAGTGTGGTGTTCAAATCTGGAGTAGGTCCCGGGGTTTTTCTGCATTTGTGGTTTTCCTCGTTAACAAAATTTTGGTGTCTGTGTTATTTCTTTTCCACATTATATTTTGTTATATAATTGAAATATCGCAGGTTGCGCGTTGAATCGATCAATTGGGAAATCCAACCTTTGTTCGTTGATTGAAATTGATTGATCCTTGAACATTGGTTTTTGGTACCATTCAAGTTATTTTTCTTATATTCAATCGGGCTCGCATATTCAAATTTGTTTGATTGCAGATTGAATTGAGAAATAAAGATATTAACTCTTGGATATACATTTCTATAGATTGAGTCTGACTGTCTAGTTGATTCTCTTGATTTCCGCATTATAATTATGTTTATATTATAATTAAAGTAAATATACTTGTACGGTAACTAGGAACTTGATATTGATCTTATATTGTTTCGGTCTTGTACCATAACTATTATCAAGTGAACATCTTGTTTTTATATTGTTTTGATCTTGTATTAATAGACGATCACACAAGGTATATATTGATTCGCCACTTGGCTTTGATTTCTCACATTGTTAGGCCGGTCTGGACTAACCATGTTCCAAGTGGACTCATTGTTACTTAAAGAGGTTTATACATGTTGGGTCTTGAATAGGTTGTGATCAAACGAAAAGATCGTGGCGTATTTGGGTACCCTCGTTGAAAAAACGGGGGTCTAATAACCACACCCGATATTTCTTTCGACAATCTGTATGGAACAATCTCCAATATAATTCCAAGAGAATCAACTAGACAGTCAGACTCAATCGAGTAAATATATCCAAGAGTTGTATCTCTATTTCTCAATACAATCTGCAATCGAACATATAGAAATTTATGAGCCTGATTGATATGAGAAATAACTTCGAAGGTACCAAAGACCAATATAAAAGTGTCAATCAATTCCTATCCGACAAGCAAGGTCATATTTACCAATCGATTGAACTGCGCACAACCCGTGATATTTCAATTATATAAACAAATATAATGCGGAAAAGAAAAAACACAGACACTCGAAATTTCGTTAACGAGGAAACCGCAAATGCAGAAAAACCCCAGGACCTAGTCCAGAATAAAGACACACTGATTATAAGATGTTACATCAATTTCCTACTACCTATTCGGACTAAATGTAATACATGCTTCATCTGTATTCAAGCACTTGTAGAACTCCTAGCAGAATACCGATTCTTTTTAGAAATTCTTCTCGTAATATCCTAGAAGAACACAAATTCTATTTAGAAGTTATTCTTGAAAATCTTCTGGCAGAACAGAGTTCTCTTTAGAAGAACTCTTAAATATCTTCTAGCAGAAAGTTAGCTCTCTCTAGAAGATGCAACAACACGGTTGATACTTTTCGATCTTTTGAATTCACAAAAAACATTGATTTGATCTCCCCTTAGATGTGAATCAAGGTTTGAAAATCTTGTGTTTGTTTTGAGAAAAATAATTACTAGGTAAAAGTAATATCAAAACAAAATGTAGATTACGGTTTATTATACTCTTCAAAAATATGAAGAGAAAGCTAATTATTCTACAACAAGAACAACTAGAATAAATCTAGAGATATCTTGTTTAAAACTTATTAAGGATTTTTACGAGATACCTTAATCGAAGTTTTCTTTATAGATCCGATTTCGACTAACAAGTGTTGGTATACGACCGAAAACTGAAATCTATCAAAACCAAGGGTTTATGATCAACAACTCTTGAGTGGTCTTATATCAGAAAAGAAGACCTTAGAAGAGACAAGAGGTGAAAAACCTAGATACAAGTTGTGTAACTTATCACGAAGATTATTACTAACATGGCTTTGCTATCTCCAAAACAAAGATTTTTATCTCAGTCTTGTACATGAAGAACAGAAAGCATGGAAAACAACATTATGAACCTTACACCAATTTTCCAAGGGATGAAAAATTATGGTATTCACGAACCATTTATTTATAGTGAACAAGGTAGCTTGAAGCCTAAGCAAGGGTAAGATATTTTACTTTTTAAAGACTCTCCTAATTTTGGGAGTCTTTCCTAAGTTACAATATTCTTGCATAAATAATTACTTTAGCATATACTGTATTTATGTGAATAAATCACAATTTGACTTAGGAAGGAAATCTAAAATATCACAAACACTTTAATATGGTAATCAAATATGTTTGGAGTAATAGCCATCTTGCTTAGATCATGAAACATCAAATACTTGACTAAAAAAAAGGCCTCTAGCCACGTATCTGGGCTCAAGTTCGTGGATTGTTTCCTACTAACGAACTGCAACAGTTTCAACAACGCTTATAACTATTTCTTTATTAAATCACTCATAACTTCTTTGTTATCACTGGAATTGAGTGATTTTTGGATCGCTGAATTCGTAAGCTCATTCACTATAACATGAGAACCTTTCAAGTGATAAAGGTTATTGTCACAAAAGTCGTGGCTTAAATAACCTCGAGTATATATACATAAATGTACATTAACTGTCATAGGAATTGTTCCATAGAGTGAGCATTTTTTTTGATATATTTGAAAGGTAGAATTTAACAAGAATCCAAATGAAATCAATCACCACATACCTTTGTTGATGAAGTCCTTGTTGATGTCTTCTTGTAGTCTTCAATCTTCATCCTTCAAGGATAACTTCGATTCTACTTATTAGACCTAATTTAGTACGCAACTAACTTTACTAAACTAAATCAAGAATGTATTTTGACAACTTACTTGACATACCAACGCTAGTAGGTTCAATCGAGAAATGCTCTAACAATCTCCCCCTTTGTCAACTTTAGTGACAAATCCATTTTACATATGGATTAAAAAATAAAAGCATTACATCTCCAAAATCCATCATGCTTGATTTCCTTGGTTCTTCAACTTTTTGAATCATGCATGTGTTCATCCTGTACTTATTGAAGATCCGTATCATAGTATTATTATCTAGAATCAAAGACCAAATGCATAAAAACTTTGAGATAATACAATGGTGATATGTATCAGTACACCTTAGTCAATACTTCATACTATTATGAAAACCGCTCCCCCTTACATAATGATCCGTAAACCATATGTATGTAGTTTGAACTACCAAATTAATTCTCCCCCTTTTTTCAATATAAATTGGCAAAGATACGAAAATTATGGGATCATAATGAAATTGTTAAAGAGATACTTCATGACTAAAAGAACATATCAACTTTGTTTCGATGATTTCACATAGTCGAAACTTAGTTTATTCATCAAGGAGTTAATAAAGATACAAGATAAATCCTACAATATTCCACAGCCGCACTCCCCACAAAGATTTGGTAATTAAGCACAACTTAAATTAAGAACTCTCCCCCATATGAAGTCATTCCCAAAAGTACAACAAGAGTAACCTTACTCCAAGGAGAAGGATTTATATATTGGATTTTAGAAATCCCACAAGGATATATGAGCTAAGGACCAATCATAAAAGTCTCTCATGAGATCGTGTTACTAAAAATTAGAACTATCTCATGGTAACCATACACAATATGTAATCATGAAGATTAAGTATTGTGATCATCTTTTCTAAGATACAAACTTTTGAAAACAAGAATTGATATGCTTAGAAGGATGAACAACCTTTTCCACAAGGATTTACACAGAGAGTGGTTACCATAAGTGTATGAAAAAGTTTCTTTGACAATAAAAACCATCATCCATTAACTTTGATTATTTCTTATAACGTGTTATACTTTAAAAATTTCAACAAAAATCAAGTTAGGCAATTAAGAATCATAAACATGGTATATAGAATAATTAGACGCACTTAATCTACGACCAAAAGTCGAAAACTTATAAACAAATCTGTCTCCCACAGGAAAGTCTATTCAGATAGATAAATATGTCTCCCACATAAATACCTATGAAAGTTTTTTCCATCTTATGATAAATCAAGGTGCACAGGAACCAATCGACAATCCGGTCTTATATTCCTGAAGAACATCCTAAAAATATCAATCACTTCACAATAACTTAACTATATGGTATTAAAACAAGTCATGGTGGAATCACAAAGAATGAGATGAAGAGATTTGCAATTAATTTTTATGTCTTACCTATCGGAGATAAATCTCGAGAAAATCTTAGAGAAGATAGTACTCAATACGATAGAACAGGTAAGATCAGAATACGCAACTATAGAGAAAATAGTTGGATCTTGCTTCAGAATCCCAGTGAAGTGTTTAAGTCGTTAACCTACACAGTTTTGGAAAAACCTAAGTTAAAGGAGAATCAACTCTAGTCGCAACTAGTATCACACAAGAGGTGTGGGGATTAGATTTCCCAGTTGCTAGAGTTATCCCCTATATAGTGTCTCAAATAAGGGTTTGTGTAGTTACCTTAGAACTAAAGCATTCATTATTCACCGTTAGATGAAATCCTTATTTAATATGCAAGCTAAGTTTTGCTTGAAACCAAAGCGATATTTCTCCACCATTAGATGGACTTAGATTGTCACACACAAATGAAATATACTTCGTTTTGATGTGGGTAACCATACCTAAACGTGTACATTTAGTAGGATCAATAATAGTTAACCAAGTTATCCATATGAACACTTTTTTCTGATCCACATTCATCTAATACATCTAGATCACTTATGATGATCAATCAATCACGAATGATAATCAAAGAATCTAATTGTGTTCTTCACAAAGTTGTTCAATTGTTAGCAATCACATAGAAGTTTGTATGATCCAATTGAAGCAAAATCGGATTGATTCTAAAGAATAAATTCATGAACATTTAAGCCACGGTTTGCAAAGATTGCATTCCTTATTATATAAATATATTTTTTTCATGAGTATAAAAACATACTTTACCGATTTTAGAACTTGAACCACTTAAGTTTGCGACGGGCACGCAAACTTAAGTTCCGTATATTGGTCAAAAGCCAACAGTTTGCAAACGGGTACGTAAACTTTAGCTCCGGATCGAAATCAGTAGAAACCGTTTGTGAACGGGTACGCAAACTTGGTTCCCGGACTTCAATAGTTAAATCAATTTGCGAACGGGTATGCAAACTTAAGTACCCTGACTTAAACAGTTGAATAAGTTTGCGAACGGGTATGCAAACTTAACTTCCGGTCCTGAATTCTATCAAAACAGTTCGTACACTAAGTACACAAACCGTAATGTATCCAGACATGGGTTTTAGTTCTTAACTCCCATTTGAATCATTGAAACATTCTTAGAAGAATAAAATGGATGTCTCACACATACCATTAGCTAATAAGCAATTTTCAAGTTATCGAATGATCAATACGAAACTTTCTGAGTCGACATCAAATGAATGTCTCACACAAATCATGTAAGATATTTCAAGGAAATTTCCACATGATCATCTTTTGATATAAAGTCAAGGATAACGATGAACGTAGCTAAGAAAAAAATCTACCAGCACATATTTCGAGAAATAGATATGTGAGTTACTCCGCTCGAAATATCAAATGTGTATGATACGAAAGACTATATCGTATACGAATTTAGTCTCAATAGAAGATAGGAAAGAATAGAATAGACTTCTGAGTGATAGGTAAGTTTTAGTATCCACAAATTCGCCCCAATTATTTTTCTTTCCTCACGACATTTACTAGGGCTTCTTGGTGAGGATAAAATTCCAACAAAATCAAGTTGTGTTGAGGTGAACAAAATATTGCTCACCACAGTTGATCGAAACAAAATCATGCATAGACTCTAGGAATTTATCAACTTCCTTGAAACTTTCAATAAATGCTCCATATCTCATTAATATGTTTTCCTTTGTCATACTCTTGTCTAGGAGATCCTTCTTAATGGCACTCGTTAGTTTATTGGTCATCTTTGGTACCCATTTCTGAGTAGCTTTTGGAGTAACATATTTCTTTTTCTCCCCAAATTGTACGAAACTTTTTGAGGGGAATACTGGAAGGGATGATATTATGTGACTCAGTTTTGTCTCCATTTTGGAACATCATATCTTGTCAACTTAACAGAATCAGATCTGGTTTTATCTCATTTAAGAAATTTGCAACTCCTTTGCACATGAACTGGTTTTCCACAATAAAGCAATGTTTAGTAAAATGGAAAAAGTTATGTGTAGTGTTACCTGAATATGTATGTGCTTGCTTTGTAGCTTGACGGAATTTCCTCTTTTCATCATCAGTAGATAATTCACTTTTGTCATCCTTGGAGGATTTTGGTTGAGAAAAATCTTTAGCATTGACAAATATAACCTCTTTGCAAATACCGGGAGCATCTATTCCTTCATAGACCAACCCTCGTGTATCACGATAAGTTCTACCTGCTCCCAATATTGAGGTTAATTTATCTGAGCTGCTATTTCTAGACAAACTTTCCTTTAAGCTCAAGTTTTCTTCTTCCAACTATTTGACCTTTTCAAGCGCAATGACTAGATCATTCTTGGATGATTCATATTGAACTTTCAGATCTTCTTGTTCCGAATCAAGTAACAAGTTCATCTCAGTGTTCTCTAAGTTATCTAGCTTTGCTTGAAGAATAATCTCCCAATCACGACCTCCGACAATTTCTTCTTTAAGCTTTCGTGTTTCATTGATATAATCTCTTGCACCAATAAAATCAAGTTGGTCTTTCAAGTCTTTATTCCGACTATGAAGTCTGTCATATTTATCCTTCTCACTGAATATGGTGCTTTCAGCTTCCGAAAATTTCTGATGACATTCCTTGAGAAGTTTATTAGCAACTGGATCTATATGGAACACTTCTTCGTCAAAATCAAAATCAATATCCGAAAGAATTTTTCCAGTAGCTAATGCAACCTCGCCTGCGGACTCTTGAAAATCATAAAATTCAGGTCCATCATCAAGAGTAGGCATAGATGTTGTATATGCCGGTTGTCTATGGCTCCAGCTGGGGCATGCCGAAGAAAAGTGCCCGAAACCACGACAATTAAAGCATTGTACACCACCATTAGGAGATGTTAAACCTTTAGAAAAACTTTTTTTCCTATTTCTCAAGATTTTTCTGAATTTTCATGGAGTATCATCCTTAGCATCTGGAGAACCAGATTTGTCCTTAGAGAATTTAGAATTGTCTGCAGCTTTAAGAGAAATCACCTCTTTTCCAGACCGGTGTATGAAATATCTTTAACTTTACAACAAGAGTATTTCTAGAGAGTATATAAAGATCGTTTGCTTCTTCAATAACATGTTTCTTAGACTCGTATCTTGATGATAGAGACCTGAGAATTTTGCACACAATAACTTTCTCCGAAATAGTTATTCCTAACGAATATGAGGAGTTAACTATTTGAGAAAGTATTTGGTTAAACTCATCAAAGGTTTCATCATCACACATGAGAAGGTTTTCCCAGTCAGAAGTTAGGTTTTGAATCCTTGCTCATTTCTCTACGGCATTCTCCTCAAATACAGTTTCTAAGATATCCCGAGCATCTTTAGACTTATTCCACGTAGTCATGTGGTGCTGAAGATCTGGGGAAATGGTATGGATGATAGCATTTAATCCAAAAGAATTTTGCTTTGCAGCAATAATCTCAAGATCATCATAATCACCAATATCCTTTGCAAAATTTACACCGTCTACTGTAACTAATGGAGGATTATAGCCATTAACATTACGAACCCATGATTGAAAGTCCCGCACTTGTATAAAAGCACGCATAGCAATTTTCCACCATAAATAGTTATTGTTATCGAAGGATGGTGGTACGTTTATAGAGATAGCACTTCTGTCCATAATAATCAGAATGCTTCAAACACATACTTATAAGGTCTTAGTGTGTTTGCATGCTCTGATACCAATTGAAAAAACGTGGGTCTAACAACCATACCCAATATTTCGTTCGGCAATCCGTATGGAACAACCTCCAATATAATTCCAAGAGAATTAACTAGACATTCAGACTCAGTCAAGGAAAGATATCCAAGAGTTGTATCTCTATTTCTCAATACAATCTGAAATCAAACATATAAAAATCTGTGAGCCCGATTGATATGAGAAATATCTTTGAAGGTACCAAAGACCAATATCCAAGTGTCAATCAATTCCTATCCGATAAGAAAGGTCGGATTTACCAATCGATTGAACTACGCACAACTTGTGATATTTCAATTATATAAACAAATATAATCCGGAAAAGAAATAACACAGACACTACAAATGCAGAAAAACCCTGGTACCTAGTCCAGAATAAAGACACACTGATTATAAGATGTTACATCAATTTTCTACTACCTATTCAGACTAAATGTAATACCTGCTTCAGCTGTATTCAAGCACTTGTAGAACTCCTATCAAAACATCGATTTTGTTTAGAAATTCTTATCGTAAATCTCCTAGAAGAATACAAATTCTCTTTAGAAGTTATTCTCGAAAAGCTTCTGGTAGAACATAGTTCTCTTTAGAAGCACTCTCAAATATCTTCTAGCATAAAGTTAGTTCTCTTTAGAATATGTAGCAACACAGTTGATACTTTTCGATCTTTTGAATTCACAAAAAACACCGATTTGATTTCCCTTTAGATGTGAATCAAGGTTTTGAAAATCTTGTGTTTGTTCTGAGAAAAACAATTACTAGGTAAAAGTAATATCAAAACAAGCTTGTAGATTACAGTTTATTATACTCTTCAAAAATAGGAAGAGAAAGCTAATTATTATACAACAAGAACAACTAGAATAAATATAGAGATATCTTGTTTAAAACTTCTTAAGGTTTTTTATGAGATACCTTAATCGAAGTTTTCTTCTAGCTCCGATTTCGACTAACAAGTATTGGTATACGATCGGAAACTGAAATCTATCAAAACCTAGGGTTTGTGATCAAGAAATCTTGAATGGTCTTATATCAGAATAGAAGACCTTAGAATAGACAAGAGGTGAAAAACCTAGATTACAAGTTGTGTAACTTATCACGAAGATTATTACTAACTTGGCTTTGCGATCCCAAATGCAAAGAATTTTATCTCACTATTGTTCACGAAGAACAAAAGACATAAACAACCTTATGAACCTTACACCAATTCACGAACCCTTTATTTATAGTGAACAAGGTAGCTTGAAACCTAAGCAAGGGTAAGATATTTTCCTTTTTCAAGACTCTCCTAATTTTGGGAGTCTTTCCTAAGTTGCAATATTCTTGCATAAATAATTAAATAAATAATTACTTTAGCATATATTGTATTTATGTGAATAAATCACAATTTAACTTAGGAAAAAAAACTAAAATACCACAAACACTTTAATATGGTAATCAATTATGTTCGGAGTAATATCCATCTTTCCTAGATAAGGAAACATCAAATACTTGACTGAAAAAGGCCTCTAGTCACGTATTTGGGCTCAAGTTCGTGGACTGTTTCCTACTAACGAACTGCAACATTTTCAACGACTATTGCTAATATATCACTCGTAACTTCTCTGTTATGACTCGGAATTGAGTGATTCTTTCATAAGATCATTCACCATAACATGAGAACCTTTCCAAGGATAAAGGTTATTTCCACAAAAGTCGTGGCTCAAATAACCTCGAGTATCTTTACATAAATGTACATTAACCGTCATAGGAATTGTTCCATAAAGTGAGCATTTATTTCGATATATTTGAAAGGTATAATTGAACAAGAATCCAAATGAAATCAATCACCACATACCTTTGTTGATGAAGTCCTTGTTGATGTCTTCTTGTAGTCTTCAATCTTCATCCTTCAAGGATAGCTTCGATTATACTTCTTAGACCTAATCTAGTCTGAAACTAACTTTATTAAACTAAATCAAGAATGCATTTTGACAACTAACTTGACATACAACCGCTAGTGGGTTCAACCGAGAAATTCTCTAACACTCGTCTTTACATGCTTGGACTTGGACTTGGTATTTGAAAAATTATTTTTTAATAGCTATTTATGTGTTGTTTATTTTCTGATGCTAGAAGACGCGTTATGTATTATATTGATTTTTTTAGCGTCTCTTTCAGTCACAATATCCCTTCAACCTTTACTGGCATCCAAATATGTAACGAGTAATGCCCCATAAGCTTCTGCTTCAATGACGGTTGCATTATATTAACTTAACTCTAAAGTAACCGAGACAGATAACTTTAGAGCATGTTTGGATGTTTATTTGGAAGTAGCTTTTCGACTTTTGAAAACAAAAAAACAAGAAGTCAGTTTGGATGTTTCAGAATGACTTCTAGAAGTAATGTGGTTCAACTTTCCATCTCTTAGTAAATCTTTTGCACCGACCAACTTAGCAGTGTTGGGAAATTTACCAATCTCAAACTTGGAAACAAAACCATTTCCTCTTATAACTTGGAACAAAATTAATGAGTAAAGAGTAAAACTGGCCAGGTGGGAGTAAGATTTGAAAATAATCAATGACCATAAAAATGACTTATTTATGTGCCCTTCCGTGATAGAATGAATCATTTCATAGACTATAATTAATGTCATAGCGTTGGGAGTTTTGGATTCTTGGGACCCAAAAGGTGGTCCAACATTTCATCTCTTCCTTTGAGTCATTTCACAACATGGTGATTTAAGGGTTACAAAACCTAGAAAACCAACCACTAGATAGAGAGAATGATCAATTGCTCAGGAGCCTTCCACACCAGATTGTAATAGACGAGCGGCAGCTCACTTTAAACAGATAATTATACCCTTTTTTTAATTCTCTATTTCCCCAAGACATTTTTAACTTCAAAACAAAAACATTCTTCTCTAGCGATATTATCTCCTCCTTTTCCATCATCAACTACACCATCTCCTGCACCGCAGACAACAACAACACCATCTATGACGTTATTTCTTCCATTGGAGCCATCATAGGAAAATAGTTTCATTGTGGGTTTACATTGGATGAAACATGGTTTCATCTTGTATGATCATGGATGAAACTATTTTAATCTAGTGTTATTACTGGATGAAACTGATTTCATCATGTATTCTCGCTGGATGAAACCTATTAGACACTGTAAGTGTGTTAGTAGTTTGTGTCTCAAGTCAACACTGTCAATAGTTGACTTGTCTATTATAATGTGTCTGTGTGTTTCACACCAGTGTTGTCTGATTATTACACATTCAATGATTTGCCTTAAATAGGCTTGTAAGAATACATTGTAAACAACACTGAGATATTTTTCAATAATATCAACTTCATCTCTTCTCATGGTATCATTCGGTTTGATCCAGGATTCTGATTTTTTTTCAATAATCTTTCATAGTAATATTTTACTGCAGTTCATTGAATCAAATTCAACAAATTTTTCAATACCTTTTTCGATTCACTTTATCAATATCTTCAATAACACGATTTAGGGTTCTTTGTCTTTGTTCAGAAATTTTTCATAATTGATGATTGTTTACACAAGAAGAAGAAATATGGCTCATACTTCCGCTGTTAATGAAGGATATTTTACTATTTCATTTACGAATATTGAGAATTTTATTTCAGAAAAATTGGATTCAACGAATTTTCTCGTTTGGCGTGATCAGTTCGAATCCATTCTATACTCTGCATCTTTGTTTGGGTATGTCAATGGTGAAGAAGTAGAACCTGACAAGGAAGTTCTGGTTAATGGAGTTCTCTCTTTGAACCCTAAGTGGGTATATTGGAAGAAGGCGGATTCTTATGTTATGAGTTTCTTGAAGGCAACTTCCACTCCTTCTGTGTCTAGTGATGTATTGGGTTTATCATCAGCTCGTCAGATTTGGTCTTATCTAGAAGTTAGTTTCAAGAATGAATTCAAGGAGCGCAAGAGTATGTTAAGAAGTCAATTACATAGTTTCAAGAAAGGTAATTCTACTATTCTTGTTTATCTTCAAACTATTAAAAGAATTGCTGATTCTTTAGCTGCCATAAGTGAGAAGGTCTGTGAATCAGATTTAGTGATGTATTTGTTGAATGGATTAGGAAGAGAATATGATAATTTTGTGATTTCTGCACAAAATAGTGAAGTTCCTTTTACCTTTGCTGAGATAAAGCCCAGATTACTAAATCATGAGCAATGGCTTATTGACCAACATCAAGATACTAGTTCTTTGTTTGATAATCAGAATTCATCTGCATTCTATTCTAGAAAAAAGTAATGGTAATGGATATGGGAGAGGCAAGAGTAGAACTTCAGGAGGTGGTAATTCTTATAATTCATGAGGTAGTAATTCTTATAATTCAGGAGGTGGTAATTCTTATAATGGCAAGAATACTTCACTATCTAATTGGAAATTCAGTGGAAATAATGAGGCTACTGTTTCTAGTACTACAAATGGTAGGAGAGATTTCTCTCAAGTTGAATGTCAGATATGCCGCAAGAAGGGCCATTATTCAAGTAGATGTCTTTTCAGATACTATCCACCACCACCATCATCCTCTTCAGTTGGTAATTCTTGCCATTATAAGAATTACCACCTCCTGAATTATAAGAATTACTACCTCCTGAATTATAAGAATTACCACCTCCAGAAGTTCTACTCTTGCCTCTCCCATATCCATTACCATTACAATTAGTACCATTTCTAGAATAGAATGCATAAGAATTCTGATTATCAAACAAAGAACTAGTATCTTGAAGTTGGTCAATAAATCATTGTTCATGACTTAGTAATCTGGGCTTTATCTCAGCAAAGGTAAAAGGAACTTCTCTATTTTGTGCAGAAATCACAAAATTATCATATTATCTTCCTAATCCATTCAACACATACATCACTAAATCTGATTCACAGACCTTCTCACCTATGGCAGCTAAAGAATCAGCAATTCTTTTAATAGTTTGAAGATAAACAAGAATAGTAGAATTACCTTTCTTGCAACTATGTAATTGACTTCTTAACTACTCTTGCGCCCCATGAAATTGATTCTTGAAACTAACTTCTAGAGAAGACCAAATATGACGAGTTGTAAACCCAATACATGACTAGACATAGAAGGAGTGAAAGTATTACACATTCGTAAAAGAAGAACTGTTGTACATCTTATGTTATATTTTTTTCACTAATTGATCCTGGTTTCATGGTCATTATGAATGAAATTTTATTTAGTTATTGAAGGAAGCAAGAGCAAGATAAGATTGTTGGTGAATGAAGTACGCAAAATAGGCATGGTTTGAAAGCCGTAGGGGAATCAAGAGCAAACATAAATCATGACAGTGAACAAACATAAGAGGTAAGACTATGTATATTTAAATATTTATAATTCAACTCGAACCAAAGCTGGTCACTAAAGATTAGTATATATTTGAGTATGATCTTGATTGTGTAGTGTCAAAAGACCAAATGATAGAGAATGACATTTTAGTCCATTGTGTAACATTTAACTTTATTAAAAAATAAAATTCTGGGTGTAATACCCGGCTGAGGATGTTGGAAAGTATCTTTTATAATCTTGGGCATTTAAACATCATCGAATGTTACTCGTCTTTTACACCCTAAATTTTCTTTTTTAGAATTATTTAATCAATTTTATGTAAATTCTAAACAAAAGAAAAATACAGTAGAAACTTTATAAATTAATGTTGTCAGGACCATCAAAACTTATTAATTAAGCGAGATATTAATTAATCAATAAATTAATTAATAATTAATTTATTAATACTTATTAATTAATAAATTAATTTATTAATTAATCAATAAATTAATACTTATTAATTTATAGATAAATTTCATGTCAAATAATTCGTTTCTATACAAACAAGATACCATATTATATCTTTTATATTGAACGCGCGATTGGGGGATATCAAAACTAAGTGGGGGATATAGATACATGACAAAAACTGGATCCAAATATCAAATATGGGTCACCCCTTATGTAATTATTTTTTTAATTCCTAATCTAGCTCTCACTAATCAGGTTTAGTGGTTAATAATAATTAGTAAAATCTTAAGTATTTGGGAGATAGATTAGTGTGTATTTTTATTTGAATTTATGTGAGTGAGGTGAGAGTACAAGGAGGGAAAAATATTTTTGAGTGGAATTTTTTTTGTGAAAATGGAAGATGATTGTGAGGAGAGAATTGCAGTTGTTGAATCTTTAGCTCAACTACAACAAGAAGCATATTTTCAATCTTCAGTTAATGATAACAATTCACAATTGGACTTATATGATGAACCAACACTCTTGGAATATGATTTTCGTGAGCATGAAGTGTTTTTTGAAGAACCAACCCAAGAAAAGAAACAAGTTCAACATACAAGCATCCCCAATACACAGGTAATGTTGCTAAGAGGTCGAAAATTTGAATTTTTTTTTGAAACCACCATTTTTTTCTCTGGAAAAGCTTGGTGCCGGCATACTCGTTGTACGAATACCACGCTGGCACCACTAGAACCGACATGGTATTCATACTATTTCCATGCCGGTGAAAAATATCCCCCATTTTAAACAATTGTCGGCGTGGTCTTCAACCAAAACAATCCATGCCGGCACGCAGTTAACTTTTTACCTACCAACGAATATTCCATGGAATTTCCAAACCGGCATGGTTCACTCCTAACTTTACTATGACGGTACTATAAGAAAAACATCCAGGAGTTAAAGAATTTTGAACTTAAATACCGGCGTGGTTCATAAATCATGTAGCACGCCGGAAACAAACACCGGCTTGAAACCTTACATATAGAGCATGCCGGTACCACTAGAAAAACATCCAGAGTTAGTCACTTTGGTAGTATTATACCGGTGCGGTTTTAAAATTATCGACCATGCCGGCGCCGTTTTCCGGCTTCGAACCTCGTTTAACGAGCATGCCGGTATTGCGAATTCCGTCATTAATGTTCAAGAAAATACAATTCCGGAACTGTTTAAAATTAGGTCCTCTTTTTCAAGTGCCATTCCGGAATGCCGGAACATTATTCGAGAATGCCGTCACATGTTTCCGGCTTTGGTTGTTTTGGCGGTACTGTCGTCAAGCATGCCGGAACTAGTACCCGTCATAGTAATTTAATTTTATTTGGAACTAATTAAATTTTCTTTTCATTCATTCCTTAGATTGTGATATACATTGATCCAACAAATTCCAAACCGCTTGGTCCGGATACGTCTGAATACTATAAAATGCCTCCGGTATGTTACCAAACAATACTTTCACCTAGTTTTTAGAATTTTATGTGGGGATTGCTTGTAACTAACCTTATAATCTCCCATTGTTGTCCTTATGTAGGAAATAAAATCTCCAAAGGAAGCAATTGCTTGGGAAAAAGAGACCGCTCTTAAGAACATGTGTGTGTTGGTGAGGAATACCCAACGTTCAGACAATCGTTTTGGGATGGTTTGCAAGAGAAGTGGACAATGCAAGAAGAAGGATAACCATAAGAGAAAGGGTTATGTATATCCAAAGAAGACTAATAGGGTATACAAGACTCGTACGAGGAAGGATAACTGCCCCTTTTAAGCTCGTATTCTATCTAAGAGACAAAGAAAAGGAATGGGATTGTACGGTGTGGTTTGGCCGTCATAACCACCGGGATCCGAAAGATTTAATTGGTCACTCCCTAGTTGCGAAGCTAAAACCTCATGAATTCGAGGATGTAAAGATAATGACCAAAGCATGTATCAAACCAAGAGTGATTCTCAGAGACTTCAAGGAAAAGGATGATCAGAACGTTTCTTCCCTAAGTACAATTTATAGCGCACAAGGAACCATTAGAAGGGTGGAATGGGAAGGGAGGTCCGTTGTGCAAGAATTTGATAAGACAGTTTTGGATCACAACTACACGCGTATCATTAAAAGATGACCGGACAACAAACCCCTTCACATATTCATTACGCATCCTTTGCTTTCACAATTGGCTCATACATGTTGTGGTGTCCTTATGATGGATTGCACCTACAATACAAACAAATACAACATGTCGTTGTTCAACATCGTAGGGAAAACATCGAACAAGGTATCATTCACATTGGCTTGGTGTTTAATGGAAAACGAGAGGGATAACAATTATCATTGGGCATTACGACTATTGAAATTAATGTTCCCGGAAAATCAATTTCCGTGGCTCATCATAACTGATCAAGATGATGCACTAATGAATGCTATATCCGACGTATTTCCGGATGCACAAAATTTCCTATGTACATATCATATACGTCAAAATGTGATAAAACATTGTCATGCTTTGCTTGAACCCTCTAAGACGGATATTAAGAAGAGAATGGTTGCTCAACTAGAGGAAGATGTTCGCAAGAAAAAACTATCACCCGAAGAAGAAGAAGATGAAAGAGGAAAGGTTAAAGAGCGAGTGGACAAAGAACACGATGAAAATCATAAAAGGTGGTTGGAATTTCTAAATGATTAGGAGAAAGTTTATTGGTCTCTTACCGAGGATATATATGAAAAGAGATTGAACATGTTTATTACCAAATATAACGAAGTGTATCAAAGTGTCGTCTCATATTGTCGGGATAAATTGTTGGATAAGTTCAAGGAAAAATTTGTGCGTGCATGGAAAAGTCACAAAACTGAACATCTTCGCTTGTTTTACACGTTCGTATATCTCTTTAGTTTCTTTGCGATATTTTGCTTCTATTGTTGCCTCTCCTTCTACTCTTTTCCTTATGAGTATCTCTACTTCCATTGCGGAAAGTGACTTGGTGGTTTGCTCCTTCCTTCTAAGTTTTTCTAGTATCATGGGAATTGAGTTAGTGGTGGTTGATGATTGATTCCCTATCGGAGTGGATAATTTGTTCTTCTTAAGTTTTTATTTTTCCATGGCTATGATGAAATCGGTAGTTGGTGATTGATTTGCCATCAGAGAAATGTGTTGGAGCTCACCTTTTTTTTTTTGAGGTATCAAGTGCAATGGGTGTATCCACTTTAAATAGATGAGGACACAACGACTCTTTTCCACTTTATCATTCCGGCATTGTCAGTAACTTAGATCCCACGCCGGAAATGGTCTTTACTGGTTTATGGTTTAAAAAAATAGCCGTTATGCATTGAATGTTCAATTCCGGTAGTGTATACCTGCACGGTAATATATATAATTTCAAATCCGGAACATGGTTTATTGCACATAGAATTTTGACACTAAATTCCGGCATAAGATAATATATAGTTTTTATGCCGGAAATTTAATGGTATTGAATTATGTTAACAAAGTAAGCAGTAACTATAATTTATTTCAAATGTAATCCTTGTCGCAGGAAGCACGAATGTACTTAGCATGTGCATCAAGCTTTTAAACCACTTGGTGACCCAAGTGGACGAGTTTAGTCTCGTGAGGGTTTACATAGAGATGTACCCACAAAACCTTACCAAAAGCTACCCTAAAAACCTAACCAAATACCACTAAACCTATCAATCTTCTTAGGAAGAATCCGTCTCCGATTCACCCAGCTGGTGGTACTCCGTGACTTTGCTTACAATGTGGTTCACGTTGGCATCAAACATGAATGCTTCTCCCTTTTCCTGTAAGTAACGCGTTTTCACGGCTTCATGCTACAAAAACAACACAAAAACTTAGTTGGTTACATAAAATTTGAAAAAGAGTGGATTATGTCGAATTAATCATAAAGATACTTACAAGTTGTTGAGGGGACAATCTATTACGGGTAGCGTGCTCGATCCGGTGTTTCATTTTTAAATACTCAACCACCGCATTTAGGATGATGTCGTGTCGTTGCTTGATTTGTTGAGCAGTTCTTCCTTTCGGGTTACCGGTAATCGTGAATAAATTTGTTAAAAATCTTCAACCACATGGAATCGCACGTGCTGTTATCTATAGTTGAAGGACGAGTTTCGGCGTACCATGCTTGGGTGATTACTAAATCTTCCTCGGAGTCGAACGATGCCATTTGTTGTATGTGGGATTAGGTACTATACTAAGATATTTATAGATGATTATTCTAGGGTTTATGGTTTCTAAGTTAAGAGGCTCAAGGAGATATATAAGAACACACGAGTTTTGGGCTTTTGGGTCCAAGTACTAGCTCTCCTTATATAGAGAAAAACCTCAACAACTAGTTTTTTTGAAATCACTCAAACTCCGGTATTGAAGTAAATGTGACATAGGATGCCGGTACCCAGTTCCAATATAGTTTACCGTTAGATGTTCATTCCGGTACAAGTGAATTTCTTCACATAGAAATATGCAACTATTACCGGCATTGTTGAACAACATGGTTCAGCGCGGTAAGTTATACCGTCATTGAATATATTATTGCTACCATGCCGGTATTTGTGAATTTAAAAAAAAAACGGCTAATTTTTTGAAAAATAAGAACGTTGGAGATTCATTTCTATATAATACCCCCCCCCCCCCCCCCCCCCCCCCCCCCCCCGCAATCCTTTGGAAAAACCTACACAAAGCACCCACCAAATAACAAAAATCCTTCTCTCAAGAAAGCAAGCACCAAAAAATAGATCAATCAAGCACGGTTAAAGCTTCACAAGAGATGAGAGATTCATCATCGATCTCTATTTGCAAAGTAAGTAGATTGAACATTACTAACAATATATGGACAGTTAAAATCTTCACTACTATGACGCATAACTAATATAATCTTCTCTTACAGAATCATCATTGCAGGTGTCAAATTTGCAAGTCACCTTCTCATCTAGCCATGGACTTTCCTTTTATTTATTCAAAGTGTAGAAGCTGTGATGGGACACGCCGGTTTTGGATTGCAAAAACTGATGATGCTGAAATGGAAGAATGTTTCTAAGGTGTTTGAATTACCCAAAGTGCGATGAGTTTCAATGGTTTGACAAAGCTGTTGAACTAGCAGAATCAAGAGAAAACCACAAAGGCCAATGCAAGCCTATTGATGGGTGTGATGGGTGCTATATGAAGGGAAAGGAATATGTCGAAAGCAAAGATGAACCAATGAAGATGGTCCTTGACACCGAGATTCCAGACGATGTCTTCGAAGATATTCGCGAAAGGCTCAAAGGTTCCGCAATTGTTGAAAAGGGCTCATCTTAAACCAAAAGTGCTTCATTACCATGTTTTAGTATGTTTTAATTTAAAGTTTTGAAATCTAATGTAATAGATTATCTAGGAATGAAATAAATAGAGCATTCGTAACCCATTTATAAATGATACCAGCATAGTGTATTTATCAAAATCCAGTGCCGGAATTATGCAAAACTATGCAAGAGTAAGAAAATCAGAATTCCGGCGTAGATTCAATAATTTCTTTAATGCCGGAACTACCCATAATTTACACAGAAACTTGGTCATTTTCATCCATTGTGCCCGACATGGTTTTGGAGTAAATTGTTCCATGCCGGTACAAATGGCGGCATAAAATTTAAATTGATTTTAATGCCGGAACCAATACCGGTGTTGTAGAACTTAAACATTTGAATGCCGACACTTCTCGTGTAAAGAAAACTTACAGAGACAACACTTTACTAGAAATCTAAACATGTTCAACATAAACCAAACAATTGAATCGTGCTTAAATGTTCTTCATCAAAGTATCATAAACCAAAAGTAAACCAAACAAATAAAGAGTTCAACCAAAAACACAACTATATAGTTCAACAAAGTTAGAAATTGTTCAAGACATAGCAACCACCATCCAAATAACGAAACACAACTATAGAGTTCATCACTTGGTCTTTTGCTTCTTGGAAACGGGCACCTTCCTTGTTTCCCCAAACAAAGTTCTTTCACTTGGGTCTTCAATTTTATCAAGCTTTTCCACGACTTCCTTCATTTCTTCAAGGGATAGCACCTCTCATTCCTCGTACTTGCAACCTAACATCTTCTTGAACTTGCCAAGCCAACGCCACTAGTTTCATACATACAACTCATAATTAGTATATATATGCTAATATAAAATTATGTGTACATTAAACGAGTAAGCAATTAACAATACTTACTAGAAGTACAACGACCTTATTAAGTTGGGTCACCGTAGGTGGTGCCTCTATAGGAGTTGGAACGGGAGGGTTTTTCTGGGGTGGAACTTCGACGTCTTCCGGGCGCACGACAAAAGGATGTGACCATTCCAAGTAATTACCAATGTAGACGGGATCGGATTCATCACCGTTGATCGCAAGCTCCCAATTACTAGTATCTACCAAACGACGCGGTTCTCTATCCCTCCAATGTGTTGGTTCTGGAATTGGATCATACTCTACCCTCAACCTTGTGGAACTTGTCATGGACACAGAAAGGTCAAGCTAATACCTTTCAGTAGAGGCTGTCATGAAGGAGGTTAATTGCTTATATCCAAGTTGTCGCATCACTTCGAGGATCAGCCATAACGTATCCCTTTGGGTGGAACAAAGGCCCATTGTAAAATGCAACGTTATGAAACCTCAAATATTGGCGGTTTTCTCTAGACTCCTTGTAAGGGTCGAACACAACATCTTTGGTAGTCATTGCGTCCAGAGCCAATCTCATTTTTGTCAGTCGATGATTGTTACCGGGCTTCAGATGGCTGTTGAACTCGTATCTCTTGACTGTAGGTTCCTCTGGGTCATCAACGGGAATAAACTTCAAGAAGGGGTTGTCCTTGAACAATGTTGGGAAATATTCATAAGCCCACACCTATACCAATGTGAAATGATACATACAAAAATCAGTGAATTTTTTTTCTAAGTTCATGATAAGGGTACATGTGAACAATATAAATAAGAACATAAGTTTAAAAACAAAAATACCTGGAGTAGAGTGAAATTACCAACAAATTGGTTTGCAACCGCCTTAGAGGCCTTTCTCATCTCCGTCATCAAATGTGCCATTTACATGGTGCCCCATGAATAGGTAAAGACCTCTTCCAACGGATCCAAGTACTGAAGGTAGTTTTCACTAACCCTGTTACTACTAGTGTCAGGGAATACCTTGGTTCCCAAGATGAATAACAGGTACGCAGCGGCTGTATAACGAATCTGTGAGGGGTCTCATCCATCCTTCAAACTTCTTTCCTTTGTATTTTCAAACTTCTCCGTAAGCAGGGTCAGCTTGATGGTCTTTATCCTACTAACCTTAGATACATAGAAGCTTTCCACAAAAGTTTTGTAGTCCCAACCAAACAACTTGTTAGTAAGCTCGTGCAACTTCGTCCATTCTAGCTCAAAAGAATGATTATCTCGTTCTGCAATTGATTTCCCGATCACACTCAAGCCTAGAATGTTCTGAGCATCATCAGGGATCAAGGTCATATCTCCAAACGGGAAGTGCATGGTATCAGTTTCACCATGATACCTTTCGACGAAGCAATTTACTGTCACCATATCTGGCTTCACATAATTTTCAACCAAAGGATATAGACCAGAATCCTTTACTATTGATTGGACCTCTTCATGCTCCTTATACAAATCCCAATGAGACGCGGCTTGGTTCCGGAAAACACGCACAACCTTCTTATGATCCTACAGTTAGGAGATAATACGGTTAATAGATTTTGCACAAATACAAAACAATACATATGCACGAGATAAAAATTCTTACATAGGTCTGATATATAGTACGAGCCCACGAGTCCTTGTATCCAAATAGATACCCCGGATCATGAGAAGCTGTGCCCCAAATTCTACCACTATCAAGGTCAGGTATCATGTCATCAACATGAGGAAGGTGCGAACCTTTAACTTTGCCTTTTCCTTTCCCCTTGCCTTGTGTGAGTTGTTGACTTGGACCACCTTGTTCCACTACTCCTTGGCTTTGGTTTGCTAATGAGTTGGATCAATCTCATTATCTTCCTCCTCACTTTCCTCTTCATCTTGCTCATCTTCCTCCTCAACAACTCCGGTAGATTCAAGGTTTACGATTTTACTACAATCACGATCACTCTCCCAAATTGCCCCTCTTGTATCAGCACCCAAACGCTTTTTGTTTTTCCCTCGAGGAGGCAGAGACTGAGGAGTATCAAGACCATCCTTCCTTCTTTTCTTAGTGACAACATCTTTAGTTTTTCCTTTGTTAGCCTCCTTTGCTTTAGCTTCCTTTGCTTTAGATCTATTTCAAAAGAAGCACGAAATAAATATAAGACAACTAAATTTTATTTCTAATATCGGCATAGATACACCATATTACGGCATAGAACCATCACTACCGGCATACTGAAAAAAAAGTATCGAACATGTCGGGAGCTAATACCGTCATTGACAAGTAATTGTCGAGGATGCCGGTACACTTTAGGAAGTTCCTGTATAAAAACATTTTGGTACTGGCAGAGAAGGAATATAAAAACTCATGTCGGGAACTAATACTGGCATTGACAAATAATTGTCGAGGATGCCGGTACTCTTTCGGTAGTTCCTGGATACCAAAAGTCCAGTACCGGCATGGAATCTAACCTAAAACGTATGTCGGTACCAACAACAAAATCCTAGGGTTTTATGTTTATTAGTACCTCACTACCGGCGTATTCGTAAAAGTTCAAATCATTGTCGGTACTGGGTTCCGAAGTGGTCTTCAACCTAAATAGAAAGCTGAAACTATGTTACGGCGTGGTCTTCAACCTAAATTAAATGCCGGGAGACACTACCGGTGTGGTCTTCATCCTAGATCGAATGACGGTACTTATTTTCGGTGTGGTATTCATACTAAATTGAATGCCGAAAATACAGAAACTCAACTGTTTCAGTTAGGGTTTCGTGATTTTGACCTAAACCCGTAGCTACAAATCGATTGAAACACTAATTAAACAGTTTTAAATGACTTACCTTCTCACATAAGCCATATTTCTGAGTAGTTGATCGTCCGATAACTCTTGTTCTTCGTGTTCTTGCTCTTGAGCAATCAAAGCAAGCCTTTTCTCTAATTTCTGTTGAGCAATCGATTTTGATTTCGATTGGGCATCTGATTTATTTTGTGGAGGCATTCTTATGGGTTGGTTTTAATCGACGAAGAAAATTTTGATTTAACGATTAATCGTAGAGTATATGAAGAACGATGAAGAAGAGGAGAGGAAGATGGAAGAATCTTTTTTTTCCAAAACCTAACCCTAACACACGAGTATGCCGGTACTCAAATGAGGAATAACTGATTTTGTGTTTGGTTTTGATTTTAAGTTTTTCATTTTGTGGGAAGGGTATAACAGTATTTTCATAATGTTTTTTAATTAATAAAAGGGTGTTTTAGTATTTTCGCCCCAGAAAACACCCCTTAGAAGACACCTTTGGTTGGGAGAAGTAATTCATATCCCCCAATCACGCGTTCTTTATATTTCCTATATAAATCATATTTTTGTAAACATAATATTCAATCATATTTTTAATTTCTTATAGAAACACAATATCAATATCAAATCATATTTTTTTATAAACACAATATCAAATCATATTTTCTAAATAAACTTTTATCAAAAAAGAAAATATTTCATATAGAAGTACAATATGAAATCATACTACTAACAAATACAAAAATATTTTATATAAATACAATATGAAATCATATTACTAACACAAACAAATCATACACACAAATATGGCTTCTCATCTTAAAGGTGTTAAAAAATTAACAATGACCGATGAAATTCGTAGAGCATTATTCAAACACAAGAAGGATAATCCAACAACACCAAAAATTCTTGCAATGATAAAAAGAAAATTAGAGATGAAATTCAATGCGATATTGATTTCAGCAAAATACAGAAGACAATTAAATCATTTTTCAAAAAATCTTCGTAAATCATTAATGTATTAAATATATACAGTGCATTATTAATTTATATTTCATATGAGGCCTACATAGGTAATCAAAAGAGTATTATTATCTTATAATTTTAGCGAATTATTAATTTGGCACGTTATCCCTGACTCGGGACCGGCCAAAAATATTATTTAAGAGAGTTTATTAAATAATCGAGTATTAATTAAAAAAGTTTCTACCATATGAGTATTCAGAAATTGTTTTTTAACTTCTAGAAGTAGAAAAACAAGAAATTGGTTTGGGTATAAGATTTTAAAACGATTTTTAGAAACAAAAAATTTAACTTTTATGAAGCAAAATAATTTTATTTATAACTTTTATTTCTGATTTCTACTTCTACTTCTCGAAAAATAGAAATACTTCTGCTTCCGGTATTCAAATGGGCTATTAGGCTTAGCTAGTAGGTAAAGTGAAAAGTTAACAGTTCAATACCCGGCATGACTAAAAGCATGATTACTTTGAAGTGGCCCTTGCCTTGCGTGATTAAATGAATCAGATGAAGAACTATTGTAAATCAAACCTGTCACAAAGAAAAGAAATTAAGAGCCGCTAATGGGGTATTAATTTATTGGAAAGGTAACAAAACCCATAAAACAAACTAGAAAATATATATTATATCGATTTTGGTATCTTCCCTAATAATCTAACACCTTCCATTAACAATGTTGCAAATAAATTAGGTCCTCGTCGTTCAAACCCATTGCATCAGCACAGGTTTGACCATTTCACAATGCAATTAAATTTTTTATAATTCTACAAGCGCAAGACATTGTAAGCAATCAATAGTTGTATAGTCGCTATGCGGAATAACGCATGATTTATAAAGGGAGATACCAGTTTTACTAAGTGGTGATACAGTTTCATATAGGACCAAGAAAATCCCATTGATCCTGATTGTTAGATCGATGAAATGGTATCAACACTTAGTAAGACTGGTAGTCTGGTATCTCCTTATAAATCGTGGAATAACGGGGCAGCTTTTTAAGGAAAGACCCTGGAGCGGGAGACGCTATTTTGACCCATGAGGCCCATTTCAGATCACCAAGCAGCTTTTGACCCATGAAGTCCATTTCGGAGCACCAAGCAGCTTTTAGGCCATCTACAATCCCGAATCCTTCACGCCTCATGCGTCTGCGTTTCACAAATTTATAAAAAAAGTTGCAGATCTTCTAGCTAAACATGTAAAAGTCAAATATTAATTTGGAAACTTACTATCAGGACAGACTCATAAAAGCATAAGGAAAAAGTTTGCTTCGGACCAACTTCTGAGAAGCAGAAAAACTTCCCTTCTGGTTGCCAATTAGCTAGCAATTAGTGGCAACAATCCCAACAATGGTCCCAGCAGCTCTACTGGCTGACTTTAGGATAGAACCTAGGCGCCCAGATAAACTACAGTCGGTCAAATACAATTACTTCGGGGCCAGTGAAATGCATCAAGGGCCCATTCTGAAGCCCAGAGATATGAAATCAGAGAAAATGCATACAGCAAAATAAAACAGCAGTGGCTTGATTGAAATTTTACTATTGTACCTTCTTGATACATCAAAATAGTTTTAAAATATGTGCAGCAAGATTAGAATCAACATTAGAAAAACATACGGTATTCAAACTGGCAAAAGTAGGATCACAAATGAGTTGCTGCACCCACAAATCTCTTGCAGTCGCTTACCAAATATAACCTCCTAACACCAAACTTTTGAATCCACTGTTCTGCAGAGCAAGCATAGAACTTTCATGTACACACTGTTTAAATTCTCATATTTTAACAGTTCTAGTTCCATAAAACTCTCTTGCAACATTAAATATCATAAGTCTAATGCTGACATTTTGATTTTAAGAAATACGGTCTCCAGGTGAGCATATATATATATATATCTTTTCTGGAGAAGTTGTTTTACCTTAACTGCAGAGGACCAAGTATATTGCTCCCTTTATGATTTGTACAAGGCATCTAATTTTTGAATTTCATCGAACGAATACTGGCCAGTCTCTGAAGATAATAAGCCTACACATTTTTGCAATCCAGTATAATATCTGCATCAAACAAAACAGTACAATTCAATTGACAGCCTCCACTTGAATACACACATGAATGGCTACAGTGATAGTTTCAGGTGCAAAGAGACGAGGAAGAAATCAACAGTCAAATTATTTCTATTTCATTATTTACACATACATTAAGGTGGTCCACCACAACTGCACTACCAGCATGCATGACATATAATAGAAAAAAATAGTGCCGGTAAAAAAGATAACCTGTAATTGTCAGGATTTATAGACAGCAGAACCCTATAAATTTTCTCTCCCTCCTCAAGGCGATTAAGCTTCAGTAGCAAAGACGATTGTTGTTTCTTGACTGCTAACTTATCAACCTGCAACAACAATATAGGAGACATGATCATGAACTAAGCACACACCTAACATTTTCAAACCAAGCACTTCTAGGTGCTCTAGCAGACATGATGATGAACTTACAATTCTTCACTCTCTCAAAAAGCCCACATTCCTTGAGTAAAGTGATCTGAATATCAACAGCAGATATTTATCCAGAAAACATGATGAACTTTTACCCATTTAATTTAGATGTCGAATACCGTATAAAATTAACGAACACACACCTAAAGAACCACGTAGAAGAATTAGAAGTTTAGAACTGAAAGAATGTAAATAATATAACATATCGGCATCCTGTTATAAACCCTGTGTAAATGTCCATACACCATGTGGTATCAATAATGAGATGTCGTATTTTTACTTTTGCTGAGAAATTACATAACAGAAAGCAAGAGTTCGACCACATGGAAACCAAGTATAACAGCTAGATAAACCAACCTAAGTCCCTACAGAATTATATGTATATGTAAAGCCACCATGGGAACTTCTGAATTTCATATTCCTGTATACGAAAAGAAGTATAAGCAAATCCACAAGAAGATCGGTAAGCTCTTGAAATAGGTGGTTTTCAAGTCCATGCCCAGGTCCTAGTCATGCCATGCGTCGTAAAAGTGAACCAGTAATCACATATAACATACTCCATCAAGTTTAAGCTATTGTGGGAAACCTTAAGTCATCGGCAAATGATACTAAGCCCGCCAAATCCTCACATATAAAGATAGTGGCGATCCATTACAGCCTCCCAACACAGTAAGTGTTCATATGGACAACACGCACAATTCAATTTCATCGTCTTGTATGTACTATGGAAAAGCTCGCACAAAATTGGAGGTGATACATAATTCCAAAGCTTATATTAACTAATCTAGAAATCTACACTCGCATCCTTTTGGACAAGAAGAGATTGGAAATGGTACTCCAATGATTGCCAAACGATAGGCCCCATTTGTTATACTTCTACTCAGTGAATTCAGTCTCCCAAGTCACAATGGCATACATGAATTAGATTGGTAGTTACTAGAAGTTTCAACGAAACCTGACTATGATAACAATTAGCCAGTAATCATGACCAATTAGGCTACTGCAATAAAAAACATTAGCCCAGATCACACCAACATACACTTCACCATTTCAAGCTTAATTTACCAAGTAAAACACCTTAAATTAAAATTTATAAAAGTGTAAAGAAACGTAAATAATTAACCATGTTAAAGTAATCAATTATCCTACGAGATAAGGCTTACAAATAATGCCAAGGTAATAATGAGCATTTACAAAGGGCTTACACCATTCCTTTTACAATATATTGCCAATAACAGGAAGATGATAATTGAATAACAAGCCTAGTAAAAAAAAACAAGAGCACACCCGGCATTTGCATCGAGGTCAATGTGTATTGTACTCTAGACTTTCGGATGAAGTACAAAATTGATAACTGTCCTCTTTCCCACCCCAGATTAAAGAAAAAACTAACCTCCCTTTGTCACTCTTTTTATTTATGTTAGTGCTTTCTTAAAAAGTTCTGAACCGTGAAGTTATAATCTACCAAGGATACGAAACATATTTCAGACAGACAATTCACTAGTGTTTGTACAAGGAACTAACTTGATTACTCAGGTTATCTTGTTCTTGATAGTACATGTAAAGCTTGATTGCAGTCAACAGACAACATACGAAAATCCTAACCAATCACACCCTCTCAAAGATGGATTTCCTTTAGTATCACATAGGAAATCCAAAACATCCCATGAAGTAGTTCTAGATAACTACCACGACACACATTCTTCATGTACATGTAAGATGAAATATTTTTCATTTCCAAAACAACAAAAAAAAACATAAACAAGCAATCAACTAAAGCTTTGAAGAGATGCAACAACTAAACAAAAACGGAGGGAGGGCAATATACAGGTAACCCGTATTCAACTCTTTCAACCCTTCATTTCAGAAGTAGCTCAGAGTTATTTAACTGATCTTGTCAATTTATGAGCTTCTTGCTCTTATGGTTTCACAAGCCTCTCTGAAAAGGACCTATTTGTCATTCTTGAAAGTGAAAGTGACACCAGAGAAACTTTATCCTCGATCAGACCCTCTGAGACTAAAATTCTGATGACAGAGCCATAGGGGATAATCTTCTTCTTCAAGCTACCATTTCAAATCATTGGTGCTTCCGCAATACTCAGTTGTCTCAGACTGACATTCCTAAAGTAAGAACCATACTCTCATTTAACAAAACAATAAGTATTTATGTGTCTTTCCGTCCTTACAAAGTTGAAATTAACCTAAAAGGTTTGGTTCAATTCAACTATAACTCAGTTTAACCTAAATAGGGGAGAGATTGGAAGAAGAAAAAAACAACAAAACAAGGAAAATCTGAATATAGTGATTGGATATATTAGCTTTCACAGCTTACTGGTCACCAGGAAGGGTTTTGATGATCCACTAAACATATGCAGTTGAAGATAGAGGATATTTCTGACTCACCTGGATCAATGATACTAAGGCATGACACACGGTAGTAGCGTCCCCAAGTTGACATTGTCTAAAAAAAAACGAGAAGTATAAAAGTATATCATCAGCGTGAAATAATAAAAACTTCAAGACAACTAAGACGACACAAATATAAAAGATAATGTCGGAGGAGAGGATATCAGTCATTCGTTAATGGGAAATGACAAAAGAAATCTGTTAAGAAAAAATATCTCCGCTATTCAAAAACTACATGTCCTTCAAAAAGGGACACACCCAGACTACCTTCAATACAAATAACTTTCAAATGTAAAAATTTCATAAGCACAAAAGCAGCGAATATAGAAGAAAATAAAAACCTCAACGCACAGTAGATTATGATATGATTAGATTCAAACAACAACCTAGCACAGTACACTGTACACCCTGGGATTGAAGGCAATCTACTAAATAAAAGTATTGTTACAGGGCGAAAGATTGTGTAACTATAACTGATTGTTTTTCATGCAATTATGTCTCCAGTTAGCTGTTTCGTGATGCTCAAAAAACTAAAGCTTAACTGTTTAAATATAGCATTTCACAAGGGGATATTAATCTACCATTGCTTCATTACTACATAATATATTCGGCATTCTTACTGATTGCCAGAAAATTATAACAACACACATACAACAGAAACCTGCCAGAATAAATTCAGTGCTAAGGTTTTGGATGAAACTGGAGACCACAATCCTGTAATTTTGAAACTGCTAGATTGAAAACGTCGCACGTCGGAAATTATGCCCGTATTAGATGCTATTGTGACTAGGGAATTAGAACAATCATTTGAAGGTGGTTCCGTAAAAAGCCGATATTTGTTGGTTAATGAATATAACAAGTTGCTCAAATGGTTAATCAATAGAAGGATACTAGATAAAATAAGTAGCTTGTGTATTGTAGGTTTACCTGTAACTGTTCCAGCTACATTTGCAGAGAACTGTCCTAGAGACTGAGAGTCCACTTTCTCGTCATCTAATGGAAAACCCTTTCTTGTGTTCGTTAACGAAGTGATGCATTTGTAAAGAAATCCACCTTCTTTCCCTTCCTTGAAAGCTTCATCATCCAGGAGAGATATCTTAAAGGTTTCTGAACAATCACCTTTTGGGGTCATATCATGTGCTCAGAGTCTAGCATCAGTAAGCTTTTTGATCTCTTTAGGAGACAAGCTGGGGCGGATAGCCTGAGAAGGGATACATAGCTGAGTTTTTGCATCTTTCCTCACAATAGTAATCACAAAGAAAATAAATAAAAGAAGTCAAACCTTTGCTTTCAAGTACAATCTATCAAAATCTAAGGGAGATCCATCTTTTCCTTCCATTTTAGAGGGATCTATGCCATCATCTCCGTAAAGAAATTGGATGACACCGCACTAACTTTGCAAACTGTATTATCATACTGACTGGAGAGATCTTCCAAGGCTTTGATCAGTCTACGAGACATGTAGCCTGTGTCAGAAATTTTCACCCGAGCAATAAGAAAGTTGTATTAAACCAATACGTCCTTTTTAAAAGGTTCAGTAAGCTGATGGCTAAGGAGAGTAAACCAAAACTCTAAAGCAGGCGAATAATTCATTTTAATTTAAACAAGTGAGCCACAAAAGATAACATATTTCATATATTACTATAAGACATCAGCAGCTATGAATAGTAAGTGACGTTCCCCCCCTATATATATAAAAGAATATCCTCATGTATGTTGCACTCCATCTAATACACCAGCTTAATGAAGCTTCATTGAAATGAAGAACAGATATGAAAAGTTGAATTAGCAAGCATAAACAAGAAGCTGACCTATACAAGAATACGGTGATCAAGTAGTCTGACTACACCTACAATTATATTCTTAGGGGCTTATATGGGTAAAATCATAAACTGTTTTCTGGAGAAGAATCTTTATATACACAACAAGAAATATATGGCGCTTAGTTCTTACAACAATCATTTCAAACCAGAAAAAAAGTCAGAAAATGTTCCTGCCTCACAAGGTTAAATCAATGAGGCAGGTGCACTGCGTTAAACTGGGCCAATAAGCAAGAACACGTTGTTGGAGTTTAATGAGACGATAAGAAATCATCGAAGAGAGTTACCGCAGTATCCACAAGACCTTCACGTCCTGCCATAATAGTATGAAAGAACAACTCAGTGGCAATCAAGCCGGTGCAGAATGAGTTCTCGACAAATCCTTTATCCTGGAAGTAGAATAAACATCCACCAATCGTTAGAATTAACTTACCTGGTTAAGAATTCACCTTACAATAACTGAAAACAAAGTAATATGCATTGGATTAACAGTAGACAAGGCAAATACTGCGTTTACAAGCTTTTTTCGACAGAAAAAATAAATGTGTGCCATATAATTATTTTCCTTTTTTATAAGTTTCATTCTCAGCCTGTACACTACAATGAGCATTTTACAAGGATCTAAATCATCCCATTTATATGAAACAAAGAAATTAATTTGAAGACAGGTATGCTTCAAAATTAATAATTTGATGAAAACTAGAGCGCATTACCAACTTGAAAAAGAAATTGTATACTGAACAGAAGAATGAATAGCAGTGGAGGGGATATATCAACAAAAATACAAGGAAATAGAAAAACAAATAAGCAAAAAGAATTGAGCTTACATCAGGTGGGGTTGAGTTCCTAGGGAAGTGGGGAAGATTCTATCAGTAAATCTGCTAGAAGCAGGGTATCCCCCAACTGATTGCTGACCAACACATGCAATGATCTGACTGATATTATCGGGGGACCCTCTGGATCCGCACTGCGATATAATCAGAGGGTTGTTCCTCCAATGTAGTTTTAGACATTTTTGTTTTATTCTTCGGTTCCCATACAAACCTGGAACCAATTAACCAGAGAAATGAAAATACTGTACGCCATCATTTATTAATAACGATAAATGTCAAAAAAAATGCAACCACATAACATGATTTACCTTTCCAGTTTTCTCTCTAAAGCCATTCAGAAGATAAGTTAGCTCAGATTCCAATGTTTGAGCAGATCACAACTTGGTTGAACTATAAGTGTCCCATTTTTGTATTTCTGAAGAAGTGCATCATTTATTTGTTTTCAATACCATTCAAGAACCCATGGTTCCAATCCAGCGAGCACTGCAGGAAAGAAGGAATTAAGAGTATAATGTATTAGCACGCAAAATGGATTGTAGTCCTTGCAAAGAATCAATTGCTGTAATAATTGGCTTGTCTCACTGAGAGGCTAAGATCAATATATTTTTTAATCAAAATAGACAAGGAAATCACGACAATACATAGTAAAACTATGCACAATCTATTTCACGAAATTATCTAGCGAACTACAACTTTATCATACGCCTAAAGATTCATGAAACATTATTATCTCAATTTTGCTAGACGGTTCATACAAGCAGCAGCAGCATGTGCATCGTAATACTTAAGATGAACAGGAAAAAGTCCATTATTGCCATTTCCTGGAAGTGAATTCAGAGGGAAAGAAATCCTGGGAAGGTCAGTCTACAAAATCAACAAAACAAAAACCCAGTTGCACGAAATAGGCTTTTTCATGCAATACCACAATAGGAATCTCAAAAATGCCTGTTGGAGAACCTATAAGATAGTCCCACATAGCTAACTTCTTAGCCTAGATCTTAATATATAAGGTGGCGAGCCGCTCCACTCATTGCCAATTGGTTTTGAGTTTGAAGCCCACACACTTCAAACATGGTATCAGAGCTAGGCCCGTATGAGAGTGGAATGAGAAGTATGTCCAAAAGACTGCCCGTCCACCCGTACAGAGGTCCACGTTGTAGTGGCTTAATCTCCTCCGCCCTACACGTGGAGGGGGAGCAAGTTGGAAGCCCACACACTTCAAACGGTGCCCACTCAAGAATAGCAAACGGGCAACATATGTGGTACACACTACTCAGCTCACTAAAATGGTTTGCTTATGTATTGAAATACTTAACTGTGGTGGGTGTAACTAACACATGCCGATGTATGTACAGTCAATCAACCAATCACTGCCTACCAATCCCTAACATAGTTGAAGGTGTTCCGTGTCACTCGTTTAACCAGTAACTCCACTTTAAGATTTTAAAGACGTGGAGTGCTGTAAGATGTGGGAGTTCTCATGCCCGTGACATCTTTTGATACAACATGATTCGTTAAAATAGAAAGCCTTAATGCTTCACAGTGCTACCTTAGACAAACCAACACGAAACCTAATCCTCCAAAACTAAATATGTCACTTGCAATATATCACATGACAATAAATGTTTTGGAAGACTAATTAAAATTAAGAAATAAGATATGCAGATCTAGCAATGATTTAGATATGAGGAGGTAAAGGAAACCCACCTAAAGTAGCTTTACCAACTTGCCCACAAATAAGTTCACTATTCTGAATATAGACAAACCCTTCGTTCGGGCAAAAGTTTCTTTGCACCTGCTTGTAAGATTTTTCCACGAGAGTAAGATTCACACAGACCCTTATCTGAGCACGAGGGTGAATTAGAACGCTGAATATCTGTTTCCCAGTCCAAAACTCTACTGGTTGTGGTCCTGTGGAAAACCAATATCAATTCAATTAGTCAAAAGTGAAGTATAATTTGCAGAAACTAACGGCTCAAAACAGTGCAATTTACACACTTTTACATAATAGCAAGTGTTTTTTATTGTTTGTGTTGTTTGATAAAGAAGCCAAATTTTGATAGATCTCTAACCAGTTTAAGGATATACCACCGTTAAAAAGGCCATACAAGAATAATTGCATCTACGCGAACAACATTTTAGAGGCCAATTTATTTTTATTTTTGCAAGAAACTGAGTCAGGAGTAAACCTCAATTATTCTGTAAAAAGGTAGCTGCATTCACCATTTGCATCCGTTTGAACTAAATACCCCTAATCATGGATCTCTTGATTCAAAGATGCAATGAATAGAAGCAACCTTTGTTTCTAACTTATATATGGAAAAATCATGTTTCTGACACGTTTTATACGATGTTCTTCTGTTTGACAGTATTGAGTTCTATACAGACAAGATTAAAATTTGCAAGATACAGCAAGCGTTTATATTGGATTAGCCTTGAACAGTAGCATTATAGCAGTTGTTATTCCCAATACTAAATGACAACAAGCATGAATAGGTACGAAACTCAAAGAATAAGAATGGTGATCTAGATATCTGTGACAACTGTCCATAACAAAGCTTTGTCTAACCTCAATTAAAGCTGGTGTTGGCAAATCAACAGGTTCCATTGCATCACCCATATAAGTACACATAAGCGCAAAGGATGCATGATCGTAGAATGTGACCTCCTTGTGATGAGAAAGGAAGATGTTAGAAAATGTTGAGTAGATGCGACCAAAATTTCTCCATTTTTTGGTGTACACAAGTAGTTTTGCATCAATGGGACAATCAGAAGTTTTTAAGTGGAAATACTCTTGAGAGTTAGACACCAAAACTAACCTAGAAGACACTTATGTTTCACCCGTAAATTGAACTTCATAAATCATCATCATAATAACTCTAAGAGGCATTAATAGTCCTGTCCAGAGATATGGAAATCAACAAGAAAAATATGTTTGTTTCCGATTTCCAGAAGCAAATACGATTCCAATTTTATGATAAACTTAATTACAGAAGGTCTATGTAACCTTTGTGACAAATTGACAATAAAGCATGCATAGTCACTCCACGACAGATGTTCTTTTTGTTGTCTTTACACAATTATCAGTTCCGAAACAACAAAACAAGCACAGAGATCTAAATTGTAAAGAGAGGCAGCACAGCAAAACAAAAGGAGGAAAGAATACATACCAATAACACATGTTCATCTCTAGAAATCCATCTTTTCAGAAGTAGCTCTCGCCTCTCAGTTGTTAAACTGATTGTGGAATATGCTTTCATTAGTTCAGGAGCTTCTTGCTCGTACAGGTTTACAAACTTGTTCGAAAAGGACTTGATCACCATTGCTGAAAGTGCATTCAGAGAAAACAACTTCCTCAATCAGACCCTCAGAGACTAACATTCAAGCTATTATTTAAAATCCATGGGGTTTCCTCAATACTAGAAGAATCATAACCCATTTCAATCACAAGGAAATCCATAATTGTCGTAACAACAAGGACCTTTCTAAATGCTGTTTGAATTTGATCTTCAGACCACCAACCCCATCTCTTGTAAACATTGATTTTAAACCTTTTCCACGAACTTCTTAAATTTATTAGCATCTAGCATAAATGAACTTGGTTTCATGATCATATACTTAAAAATGATTACATTCAGAGACACCTTCGTATCTCAAAATCTCTAGGTTGATTATCGCATTTCAGCTACATATATGTTGGGAATCCGATAAGAACCCTTAAGAGTTGTAATGACATGTGTGTCTACATGAAGAATGTTCTTGCGGATAACAAATGAAGGAATTAAAATTGGGATTGTCAGCTTAGTTTCAGAAAGGTTGAGTACCTTGAGATGAAGTCTGCTAGCTTAATTCCATCTAGTCCTTTAGAATTGAAAAAAAATAATTGGGGTTTTATGGTTTTAAGAGGATAAGAAAACAGAAATGGTGGATGCTCGGTGATAGGAGAAGATTAGATGGAACTAACCCTAGACTTAATAAGAAGATTTGGATTTTACCAAGTTATGATGGCCATTAGTGTTTGTTGTCGTCCTTTTGAGATTTGCACCTACTTCACATCACAGGAACAAGAAGAAAAAAGGAGGAGAAAGGGAGGAAACAGAGCAAAAACATTTGATTGGGACTATTACAATTATTACCAAAAAAATCTAAATATACCGTGCCTGCACAAAACTGGACCTAAAAGTAGGAGTGGACCTCCTAGGGGTGCGGAGCCCGCTCTATGGAAGAGGGGATATTGTTTGAGGATCCGGCGGCCATGATTCATTAGGATATGTTTGCCTTGTATGTGTTGTTAGTCTGGTTCCTATGGGGCGGCTAAACCCCCATTTGCCATGCTAGCTGTCCTGGCAAATTGGGTGCGTCATTATGGGAAAATAGTTGAGTGATCGATTCTCCACCGACCGGTTGATATTAGACCGTTAGCGGTCGAGTCTCCACCGCTAGCGATCTTCATAAAACCGTTCGGTCTTTTACTTGTCGCTTATTAAAAAATGAAGTAACGGCTATTTCCCCTCACGTCTCCTTATAAATTCACCCCTTTTAATTCAATTCAATTACACCTCATTTTCTCATTAGCTCTATCATTTTACTGTTTCATACCTTTAATCATCTATTTAATTTTTAGTTTCAACTCAATGGATTCTTCTGACGAAGAAGTGTGTATTCATATGGATCGATTTGAAGAACAAAAACGAATATTCGTACAGGTGTTTCAGCAAATTGATGATGAGTCATATGAATATAAAGAACTAACCAACAATTTGTTGCAGTTATATTTTTCGGGGCAAATACCTAGAGATCCATAGCCAAGAGAAGTGTTCACAAAAAGAAATACGTACCGGGGTCGGGATGAATGGCACGAGAAGCTGATACACGATTATTTTCTTCTCGACTGTGTGTTCTCTGATGAAAATTTCCAAGGACGATTCTGCATACCCCGACATTTGGTGTTAAAGATTATTGGTGAGCTTTGTCAGGTAGAACCTCAATTTAATTATCAATATGATGCACTGAATATTAGAGGTTGTGGTCCTTAACAAAAGGTTACTTCGGCCTTAAGGATTCTAGGATATGGCATTCCTCCAGATTCGAATGATGAGTACCTTCGCATTGGGAAAACAACCGTATACAAGTATCTTTTATTGTTTTGCGAAGCAATGATTAATCATTTTGGTCCAACCTATTTACGAAAACCAACTGAGGAGGATGTTAGAGAAATATTAAAGCAAAATCAGGAAAAGGGATTTTCCAGACTGTTGGGTAGTCTTGACTGCATGCGTTGGGTATGGACCGGATGCCATACCTATTGGGTCGGTCAGTATAAGGGTCACTATGCAAAACCAATGGTTATCCTTGAGGCTGCTTCTTCTTATGATTGTTGGATATGGAACGCTTTTTTTGGTCTCCAGAGATCTCAGAACGATATAAATGTTTTACACAAATCGCCTTTGTTTGAAAATTTAAAGTATGGAATTTGTTCTCAGGTAAATTTCACTATCAACGGGAATCGCTACACTCATGGTTATTTTCTTGCAGATGGAATTTATCCAAAATGGTCAACTTTAGTTCAATGTTACCGTCATCCACTTGCAAGTGAAATGGGTCGTTCATACTCATATTTCAATAGTAAACAAATGGAACTGAGAAAGGATGTGGAACGGGCTTTTGGAATTATGAAGCGGAAGTTCGCCATCATTTATGGGCCTTATCGTGGTCTAAGTACTCGTGAAATGCATAAGACTATGCTGACTTACATCATTATGCATAACATGGTAATTCAGGAAACTCGTCGTAACAAGAATTTGACTAACCATCAAGATGAAGACTTAAGGCCTGAGATTCTACCAGCAAGAGGAGTACCTGCAAGGAACTATGCGCAAATGACTAGTCATATTGAGAACATAACTCTGTATAACAAGTTAAGGGAAGATCTCAGAGCGAATTTGTGGTATGAGTTTGGAAGAGATGGAGGACGAGTTGAGTAGTGTTGTCAAGTTTAGTTGTTTGAGTTTCATTTGTTATTTCATAGTTTTATTTTGACGGTTTTCATTTTTTAACGGGTGTTTAAGTTTAATTTTTTTGAAGTTGTTTAAGTTTAATTGTTTTTAACGGTTTTCATTGGAAGTAGCGGTCTAGACTCAATCACTAGCGGTCTAGACTCAACCCCCAACAATCCTTATAAATATACCTTCACTTCATCCATTTCAAAATCACACATCTTCACTTCTCTACAAAAATTTCTTTACTTTCTGGGTAATTTATGGATGATCCTAGATTTATTGAAGATGGAGATTTATCTCTTTGTAGAAACTATGTAATATACTACCCGAAGAGGGGTGAGAAACGACGGATGAACGGTTTACCTAGTATGAGTTATTTGGGTAAAATTCATGATGCCTTCTGCACAGAGACAGGTAATCCTTATAACCGGGATCATGCTGCTTTGTTTTGCCGATTCATGATTATCAAAAAATATCTTGTGGATTTTATAGCTATGAAAAGGATTGTCACTCGATATCGTCTTAGAGGTGACACCAATGCGGAATTGGGAATACGAACTCGAGACGAGTGGCGAAGATGGAAAAGAATTTTTTTTTAATACGAAGCGCATTACCAAATTCTTAAGGAGTTTCTAATAACTCGTATGGGATGTTAGGCTTAATTTTAGTTCTAGGCTTAAGTTTAGTTATAGTCTTTTAAGTTTAGTTATCATTTTGTCAAGTTCTATTTTTAATGTAACGAAAAAACTAGAAAAATTTAGTTCTAGTCTTTAAGTTAGTTCCAGTCTTAAGTTTGGTTTTCATGGATGTTGTCAAGTTAATGTAATGAAAAAAATAGAACAATTAGTAATTAAAAAACTAGAACAATTTCATTAACTATAACCAAACTACATCTTCATTAAAATTAAAGCTGATTCATTAATTAATTAAGTGGCACTACTTCATCGTGGTCTTCATCATCCTCATCTTCATCTTGAACTCCAAATTGTTTTTCCAAATTTCTCTTGTTTCGCTTTTCTTCTAACTCCTCTGTTAACCTGTCCATCTCCATCTCCCATACCATATATTGTCTGGGATTCATTGTTTCGATGTTTTCATTTAGAATCTTATTCTTGTCATAGTATGAAACAAATTTCTCTTGAGTTAGTCTATGTTTTTTCATCTCCCTAGTCAAGAACTGCCGGTCTACAGCTCTTTGTTTTTCGACGGTCTTCTGATGCTCTATCAAAGTATCCAAATCACCTTCACTTGCTTCTCCTTCTTGGGAAGCTTTTCTCGCTGCTCTTGCAGAGTTTCTTCCTAATAATTTTCTCTTAATAGCAGCATTGACATTCAAGTTGGAATTGTTGTTTGTTGTGGTTTCTGGCGAAGAAAATGGATTCTCCGAATGGGGATGAGATGATTGAGATGGTTGTGAAGCTGGCATTGAAGGTGAAGAAGTGTATGGTGAACTTGCAGGTATATTCTGCATGTTTTCTAACATTTCTGGATTATATTTAGGAAACACTTTAAAAATACGATAACAACTTTCAAAAGCAAAAAAAAATTCCCATGTTTGTGGTGCCAATCAGTTCGACACTTTCGTTCGACATCAACATCGACAAGTATGGTCGCTCGAGCACGATCAACTTGCATTATAGCAGCAACATACAAGGAAACTTGGGCATTGATTAGCACGAAGCCAACGGACAATCCACTTGTTTCATGATCGTTGATGTTCATAGTTTCTTCACGAAATTTAGCAAATATTGTTAGAGCATTGTTCGCTCGAAATCGCATGCGTTACTATCTCAAGCATGTTTGTCAATGTTAGTGATCAAAACTATAAGTCTTGATTTATAGTGTACTATAGATAGGTCTCGGATTAGGATAGAAAGAGTAGTTGAGCTCAAGAACTCCATGGCGGATCATCATACAAGACGAAGAACTACTCAAGGAACTGGTGGAACTTCATCGACAAAAAGGTATGTGGAGACTTGAACTTATCTATCACTCAAAAGTCTATCTACTTTATCTCCTATCTTGAGACAAAAGTCGTTTTTCTATATATACTTTGATTATACACATTTGCTATTTCGAGCCGAGGTTATCTCGCGCTATCTATTTCTCAAAATATGTGGTGGTAAGCTTTCGCTTTGGCCAAGTTCATCTTTACCTAGTGACGAAATTTATGTTATGTTTCAATCACTTTGAAAATTGCTTTGACGAAAAATGGTTTGTGAATAACAACTATATAACATCCTCTAAGAATGTTTGAATGATTGAAATGAGAGTTTAGATTATATAACCATTGTTGTGGAAATACATATCTGTATAAGTCCTTATTCCTTGAACCGAAGTTTGCGAACTTTGTTGATCAAGAGAACCGAAACAAGAGCCGTGACTCAGTCCACGAACCCAGTCCGCGAATTGAAGGAAGTTCTCGACCCGAGAAAATCTGCTGGAGTTTGAGAACTCCTTCCGGGAACTTAAGTCCGCGAACCCAGTCCGCGAACTTGAGTTGGTTATATCTAAAAATGATTGTTTGTGAACTCGTGTTTATAAGGAATGCTAATTGAAAACCGTGGCTATAAAGTTCATGAACCGATTTGAGTGAATCAAATAGTTTTTTCTTCAATTGTGTCTTGTGTAGTTACATAAGATTTCCTTGCAATTGAGCAACTCTCTAACTAGTTCATTTGAGTCATTTGAACTAGTTATAGTGAAGAAGAAGATGGTTGATATGAAAGTGCTCATATGGCTAACCATTTGGTTAACTATTGTTGAACCAATAAATGTACATGTTTGGGAATGGTTACACAAACCTAGAAACGTGCATTTCATTTGTGTGTAACAAGATAGGTTTCGATCTAAAGGTTGAAAGATATTAGCTTGAATCTAATCAGGTTTTCATCTAACGGTGAATATTGAATGCTTTGTTACCAAGCTAACATTGATTTCAAACCCTGATTTGAAAGATTATATAAGGGATAACTCTAGCAACTGGGAAACCTAATCCCCACACCTTACGTGTGATACTAGTTGTGTAAGCTAGAGTCGATTCTCCTTTAACCTTTGGTTTCTTCTCTAAAACCAGGTTAACGACTTAAAGACTTCATTGGGATTGTGAAGCCAGACCGATACTACTTTCTCGTTGTTGTGTGATCTGATCTTGTTGTTTCTATCGTACAAGTACAATCACAAAGATTGGCATGAGATTGATATCTCTGATAGGCAAGATATAAAAGTAGTCACAAACATCTTCGTCTCATCGTTTTTGATTCCACAATATCTTCTTTCGCCGCGTCGATTAAGATTATTGTGAGGTGATTGATAATACTAGGATGTTCTTCGGGAATATAAGTCTGGGTTATCAATTGGTTCATGTTCACCTTGATTTATCAAAAGACGGAACAAAACTCATAGGTATTTCTGTGGGAGACGGATTTATCTATTACCGTAGACTTTTCTATGTGATACAGATTTTTTTATTAAAGTCTTCGACTTTGGGTCGTAGCAACTCTTAGTTGTGGGTGAGATCAGCTAAGGGAATCAAGTGCGTAGTATCCTGATGGGATCAGAGACGTAGGGAGCGCAATTGTACATTGGATCCATGTGAGATTGATTGGGGTTCAAATACAGTCCATACCGAAGTTAGTTTGTAGTAGGCTAGTGTCTGTAGCGGCTTAATACAGTGTGTGTTCAATCTGGACTAGGTCCCGGGGTTTTTCTGCATTTGCGGTTTCCTCGTTAACAAAATTCTGGTGTCTGTATTATTTCTATTCTTCATTATATTTTGTTATATAATTGAAATATCACAGGTTGTGTGTTAGAATCAATCAATTAGAAATACGACCTTTGGTTGTTGATTGATACTTGAACATTGGTCTTTGGTACCGTTCAAGTGTTTTCTCTTGTATTCAATTAGACTCGCAGATTTCTATTTGCTTGAGTAAGAATTAAATCGAGAAAGAGAGATATTATAACTCTTTGATATATACTGTTATCTAGATTAAGTCTGACTGTCTAGTTGATTCTCTAGAAAGTATATTGGAGTTAATCCATACAGATTGCTAAGTGAAATATTGTGTGTGGTTGTTGTACCCCCGATTTTTCAATTGGTATCAGAGATGGCAAACACGTTTAAAGACCTTACAAGTATGTGTTTGTAGCGATCTGACTCTATGGACGATAAAGTCTCAAGTAACGGTTCACCAGGTTTAAAAACCAATCGTAGAAAAAGTTTTGATAAACTGGTTATTCTCCAAAAAATGTTGGATGAACAAATCCAGATCAATTATGATCTTGTTGCAGAAATTGCAATACTTAAGGATTTGAAATATTCTCCAAAAAATGTCTGTATTATTTCTATTCTTCATTATATTTTGTTATATAATTGAAATATCACAGGTTGTGTGTCAGAATCAATCAATTAGAAATACGACCTTTGGTTGTTGATTGATACTTGAACATTGGTCTTTGGTACCGTTCAAGTGTTTTCTCTTGTATTCAATTAGACTCGCAGATTTCTATTTGCTTGAGTAAGAATTAAATCGAGAAAGAGAGATATTATAACTCTTTGATATATACTGTTATCTAGATTAAGTCTGACTGTCTAGTTGATTCTCTATAAAGTATATTGGAGTTAATCCATACAGATTGCTAAGTGAAATATTGTGTGTGGTTGTTGTACCCCCGATTTTTCAATTGGTATCAGAGATGGCAAACACGTTTAAAGACCTTACAAGTATGTGTTTGTAGCGATCTGACTCTATGGACGATAAAGTCTCAAGTAACGGTTCACCAGGTTTAAAAACCAATCGTAGAAAAAGTTTTGATAAACTGGTTATTCTCCAAAAAATGTTGGATGAACAAATCCAGATCAATTATGATCTTGTTGCAGAAATTGCAATACTTAAGGATTTGAAATATTTTAAAATTCCTTTGATGGATCTGAGTAACTCCAGTTGTTCTTCTCTGAAGAACAGTCGTAAGTCAGATGATAAACAACTATCATATGTTGTGAAAGCTGATAGGACTCAGAACCGCTAAGACGAACTTAAAGGTGTTGGCCCATGTTTGTTTTTTGATTCCTCCAATCACCTTAAACATGCTTGTATGCCCTTCCAAAAGAGTCTAGAAGTTGCAAGTAATCTTCATAAGAAAACTAAACAACTTATTGCTTCTCTAAAAGGACGTACAAAACTATCAGGAAACTCTAAACAGAAAAGTACTGATAGTATGGGAGCTTTTTCTTTAAAATCAACATCACCCTTTCAATGGTTTCTTGACAGTGGATGTAGTAGACACATGACAGGTGATCTTACATGGTTTGTTTCTTCTGACGATTATGAAGGTGGGTCAATAAAATTTGGAGATGGGAGTTGTTGCTACATAAGCAAGAAGGGGACGATCAAACTACCCGGCGTACCTGAAATCCATGATGTAGTATACGTAAAAGGTATGACTGCAAATCTTCTTTCTATTAGTTAAATTTGTGATAAAGGTCATCGAGTTATCTTCAATGCAAATGGATGTGACATTGTAGACAAAACTTGGAAAGTAATTTTTCAAGGAACTCGTGGTAAAAACAACTGTTATCTTCTCGATACTCAGTTCAGCAACTGTTGCAATTTGACTAAGGTGGAATCTACACATCTTTGGCATGAGCGTTTTGGTCACATCAATTATCGTCTTCTAACTAAGATCATTAACAAAGATCTTGTTAGAGGCATTCCCAAAATCAATGCAAAGATTGAAGGTGTATGTGGTTCCTGTCAAAAGGGTAAACAAACGAAAGTTCACCATAAATCATCTCGTGATATTCTCACTAAAGATCCACTTGATTTAATTCATACGGATCTCTGCGGACCAATTCAACAACCCACGGTTTTTGGTAAGAAGTATGCTTTAGTTATGTTAGATGACTACACCAGGTTCACTTGGGTTGCATTTTTGTCTCATAAGAATGAAACCCTTGATGAATTAAAGATTATTGTTAAAAGAATCCAGAACGAACAAGGTCGCAAACTAAAGAAAATTTGAAGCGACCGTGGAACTGAATTCAAGGACACTAAGGTGTTTGAATTTTGTGACGAACTGGGGATTATTCAACAATACTCACCACCCATTACTCCTCAAGCTAATGGAGTTGCATAAAGAAAAAATAGGAACATCAGGAAATGTCCAGGGTAATGCTCCATAACAAAAACCTACCATTAAGGTTTTGGGGAGAAGCTGTTTTTACACCATGCTATTTGATCAACCGTGTTTACTTACGGTATAAAACCTTAAACAATCCTTATGAGTTGTCGTAAGGAAGAAAACCCAACTTACACTATCTCGGATTGTTCGGAAGTAAGTGCTACATTCTAAAAGATCGAGAACAGAGAGGGAAATTCGATACCAAGAGTGATGAAGGTATATTTCTTGGCTATGCTTCTGATAGCCATGGTTTTCGAGTATTTAATCTCAGAACCCAGGTCATGATGGAATATGCTAATGTTATCATTGATGATTTTACTGATTTTCATCATGATAATCCTCCTGCTGAATTGCCTCCAACTGAGACAATTGAGAAAGTCAAAGAAATCCCAGATTCAATTGAATTTATTCCAACTATCACTGACCCTGATATTTCTAGTGACGAGGAGAAGAGCACTGATTAGGCTACTCCTGACGAACAAGAACGTATCCCTCCACGACGCCTCTGGGTTCAAAGGAATCATGATCCCAACAGTATTATTGGAGGAAGAGATTCTACAGCTAAGATAAGAGGACAACTTCAAAATATTTGCAATTTTGGTTGTTATCTTTCACAAGTAGAACCAAGAAATATTGATGAAGCTCTGAGCGATCCCTTTTGGGTGAATGCAATGCATGAAGAGTTAAATCAGTTTCAAAGACGAGATATATGGGAACTTGTACCTTGTCCTTCCAATATCAATATTGTTGGTACCAAATGGATATTCAAGAATAAGTATGACGAATTTGGCAATTGTCAGAAATAAAGCTAAACTTGTCACTCAAGGATATTCATAGATTGAAGGTATTGACTTTGACGAAACCTGTTCTCCTGTGGTACGCCTTGAGTCTGTTCGACTTTTATTAGCTCATGCTTGTTTTCTTAAGGTTAAGCTGTTTCAAATGGATATAAAATATGTATTCCTAAACGGAATATTAAAGGAGGAAGTCTATGTCTCCCAACCTAAGGGATTTGAAAACCCTGATTTCCCAGATCATGTTCTTAAGCTCAAAAAGGCATTATATGGGGTAAAACAAGCACCTAGAGCCTGGTTTGAAAAACTTACCAATTCTCTTATTAGAAAAGGTTTTTCAAGAGGCGGAGCTGATAAAACTTTGTTTACCAAATGGAGTGGGAAAGATGTTGTCATTGCTCAAGTCTATGTAGATGATATCATCTATGGTTCAACTTCTGAGAAATTTGCAAAGGACTTCCAAGTCTCTCTTGCTAAAGAATTTGAAATGAGCAATGTTGGTGAATTAAAATTCTTCTTAGGATTACAAATTCAACAACATAAGAATGGAATTTACTTATCCCAGGAAAAGTATGCAAGGGATCTTGTGTCAAGATTCGGTATGGATAAGTCAATTCCAAAACTAACACCTATTCCCACTACTGGTAAACTGAAAAGAGATGAGAAAGGAGTAAAAGTTGATCAAAAATTATATCGATCCATTATTGGTAGCCTTTTATATCTTACAACTACTAGACTTGATATTTCTTTTAGTGTTGGTTGTTGTGCTAGATTTCAGGCTAATCCAAAGGAATATCATCTTACAGCTGCAAAAAGGATCATACGATATGTCAATCACACTGTCGGGTATGGTCTATCTTACACTTAAATTAAATTCTCTCCGGATTTGAATCTACCTTCAACACTATCTACGGTTTGATCTACAGAGATTAAGTTACCTTGCTAGCCTCATTAAACACTCAATTCATTAAAATTTCTCACAAAACCAATATTAAAGTTCTAACTGGATTCCTTACAAGAACACTAGTTGCACAGAAAAGACCCAGTTCATTATAACCGAGATCAACATTTGCATTTACAGTACTCTCTGCAAAGACGCCCTAGTTACTAATTGCTAGCATTTACAGCATAGCTCAAATCATGCATCTTGTATTATCTTTTCCAAGATCTGAAGCCGGCCTTGGGATTGCTAAAATGAAGATAGTAAACAAAGCCATGCAGATGAAATTGTGGTGGAATATTAAAAATTCAAACAAGAAATGGGCCAGGTACATGCGGACTAAATTCTTGAAGGTAAATGGTGAACTTGTCAATTACAAGCTCAAATATTCTATTATGCCGGTCGACATGTTTCTCTATATTTTGATAATTGGAATGGCCAACATAGCATTGCTGCTGTTTTGGGTATACAGCCAAAGCGACGCAATGGTTTTTTTGTAGAGAGATGGTGGATTTTTGGGTAAGTGATCGAATGAATATGATGATATAATGTTAGAAAGTGCTTATGAAATAGTTATTATCAATGTACATAAAAGAAGAATTCAAATGGAGAGGGGTCTAATGCAAATGGTAGGTCACTGAATCATGTTTTCTTTTTTGGTTCTGGCAAAGGAGACTGAAAATGCAGGGGAATGTTATGTTTATTTTTCTTTTTTCTTTTTGGTATTTGGATTTTTTGTGGGTAAGATGGTGAAATACTTTAAATGGCAGACCAATTTTGCCTTAATGTTTTGGGTATGTTTTAGTTTATGAACATGTAACTGGATATGAAATGATAGTGTTGCTGCTAAATGTTGCTCAACACTGAATAATAAGAACGGTTGTAACTTTTTTAAATGCAATATGATGAAGTCAGCTTATTTATATTACCCAATCATTGTGTGTCGATAATGCTGGAGATGCAAGATGTATTCTATAAACTAAAACTACGATCAAAGAACTGGAACATGTACAAGACTAAAATGTATTGAAAACAAGTGTTTCTTAATAGTTGCCATGCAATGCTCTGGGTTCGCGTAAGGTACAACATGTTTGAAATTGCATCTTTGACTCTCTATCCAGTCTAATTTACTTGAAGGAGAGGCATATACATACCTAGTCTTAATCTACAATCTGGCAAAGGGACAAATTACGAACATCCGTATATGTTTGATCTTTATCTCTTTAGTCAAATACATGACTAACAAAAATTGGCTTGCGTTTCCAATATTATGAATCAGTGTCAATACTTCTATGAATGAATGAATGAGAATGACATGCCACATGTTCAACACATGCCAGGATTTGCGAATTCTACGATGTTTTCGAGTTGCACATAGGACTGTGAAACTTATCATCCCAATGGAGTGTTTATAGAGGCCACCGGAATGTGAAGAAATTTTAATTTGCTGTGACGGGGCCTCAGAAGCTAATCCGGGTCCTGCTGGCTCGGGTACAGTGGCAAAAATTAGCAGTTGTGATTCGTGAAGTTCTTGGGGCGTTGAGCATCGGTCTGGGCTCCACAACTAATTATATAGCGGAAATTGAAGTCGTTATTAGTGGATTGGAATGGGCTAAGAAGTTTGGCCATGAGAAAACCCGTGTGCGTTCGAAATCCAAAAGTGGAGTGCATGCATTCTTCGCTGACTCTATGGATTGTACGACATAGATGGTTAGCAGTGAAAGCTGATTATGTGTACATGAAATTTGAGCATGTATATCGTGAGATAAATTTTGCAGCTGACGAAATGGCCAAGAGAGGCTGTACGCTACAGCTTGGTGCGACAGAAATTTACATTGGCAGACCTCCCTTTTTAGATTCTGTAGAATGTCCTGATAGGCCATATTACCAATTTAAATAATTGCTTTGCTCTCTGCCAACTTAGGATCCGAGAGAAGCCTCATAGATAGAAAGTATAGCACCATTAATAGCTATTTATGGCGTTTGGTTAAACGTCCCATCTCTTTGCTATTAACGACAATTCAAAGCCATGCGCACCTTCTCCAGAAACATCATTACTCCATGCAAGAATATTTTCAAAACCTAATTCTAGACGCTGCATTAATCGATAAACCTTCCATAATTGCCATTAAGAGGTGCATTGGTAGATCACCTAATTGGCTAATTCTGATTAGTTCATGGTGCAGCAGAAACAATTAATTACGTGAAATAAAGTGCACAAGACAATTTGAACTTGAAAAATTACCACCAAAAAATTGGTGCGGAAATAATTAATCACGTGAAATATAGTGCAAAAGCCAATTTACACTTCAAAACTTGGAGTCCTAGTTACTCTAAGTTAATATTTAAGCGCCAACTTAGCGTTCTCATCGTCAATGCAGGTGGTCAAATCTCCTTTCTCAAATCGCGTCCGGAGTTTGCAAACTGCTACCCTTTTTTCCCCAGGGAACTGAGTTTTCATGATTGGTGAATCCGCCATACATTTTGGGGGTGGGTTATCTAGATCTTTCTTTGTTGCCACTGTCAACTTGAAGTTAAGTCCCGTAGCAAGTGCAAATTCTTTCATCCCAAACCTCAAGATACGCCCTCCAACCCCAAAGTTCATACAAAATGGATCACCATCATCTTGTCTCACAATTTTCCGTGAGAGTAGATAATGCAAAATTGTACTGATGTTATGGGTTCCAAGCATATCCAGGAAGTGGCCAACTGCCGTTGAAGCAAAGACTGCATAAGCCTTTTCGCTCAAACGACCCTTGATCGTGGACATAAGATTCATAGCTGCGTGATTTGTTACTTTCGGGTAGTTATCCCGATAATTCTGTGGGTGAACAAACTTTCTATACACATGAGATGCTTCACGTCAGTTTCTTTCAAGGATACGCAGCAACTACAATATTTTGAAGGGAGGAGGATTCTTTGACAAGGTTATTCTCAAACCATCTAACAATTTCAACACCAATGTAATTATAAAACACAAATGCTAATGAATCTAAAAGACTAAAACTAACTTTTGGTAATATGTTCATCTTACAATCATCTATATTACTATTAAAAATTACTGCATCTCCAAATGGCAAACCTCACCATCTACAAAATTTACCAAGTGGTAGATGGTGGTGTTATTAGGTAATTCGTTACCGGTTGCCTTTGGTAGTATCATAGAGCACTATAGGGATAATATATTACCAACTAACGGATCTTCTCTCTTGAAACTTATATCTAAACAACACTCTGAAAGAAAAGACTTTATGAGAACGAATGAAACAAACATACTATGGTTCGGTTCCTGATGAATTACATTCTGACGATTCAACAGATGCAAAAGTCGTCTCTAAAGATTCTTTGGAATTGGCATCATCTTGGAGGTCAGTATCCGCTGAACCTCCCGCTGCAGTAGCAGACATCTTTCCCTAACACCATGGACAAACAATCAATTTACTATCACAACAATTCACTCAACTGGCAATATATAACAAATCAGGTTCATAATATCAGTGGGTTTCGAGAAAGAAGAACTACACATACTTAAGTTTGCAAAGAATTCTACATCCACTGATTCTTAATCCCAAAGGTGTTAAAGGACTAAAAATCTGTATTTAAGATATATGGTTTTATAGGGTCAGTATCTGAAAGGAAAAACAGTTATCTTTTTCAAGATGTTGAACTAAACCATGGTCTTGACAAATTAAATTCAGCGATAAAACCTTAATTACCTGTCCTAATTGGTCTCCAATTATAAAATAAACAAATAATTAAGTATAAGCACGATGCATATGATTTTGCACATCACCAACATGACTATGTAGTAATTTATTATTTTCAGAATTGAAATAACTATTAGAAACCCATGGAACCACTTTACTAAGTATCAATAAGTTTAATGAAGAATAATTTACCAGTTATGAAGCTTTTACCAGTGTCGAAAGTCCAAAACCCTGGACTCAATAAAATCAAAAGTTAGGAAAACACCCAAATTCATTCAAATCATTTGAGCAACGGTGAAGGACGGGATTGAATTTAGCTCACGTTGAATGAATTTGATGGAGAAATCACTATTGTGGGAATATTTTGCACCAAATGAACTAGGGTTTGAAGGCGACGAAGGGAGATACTCGCTGTATATCTCAAGAGACAGAAATGGTCCGGAGTATGCTTTTCCTATTTATATGGCCCATACAAACGCGACATCAATGCGACAATTTTCGGGATACATCAGTCACTGGTTAATTAGATAGTATCCGACTCGGGTATATTGGAAAGCTCGTGGTATGTTTCGTGAACTATTTGCAAGCCGTGGTAGTGAGAAACAATATACCCCCAAATGTGCCTTCCAAACATAATTTAACCAAATATAATTGTCAATCATAAGAAGTGTTATCCAAGCCTTTTAAAATAAAATAAAAATAGATAATCAAATTACTCACTATGTCAACATCTTAAACTTTCCTATTTAGCAAACCCACATTCCGAAATTCACATAAACCTTAAAGAATACGTGAAACCGGAAATGAGATTGGGTATGGGGATTAGTTCTGCTAGAGATCCCCAATACGGATCGGTCCTACTATAGATCTCTAATAGGTAGGGATCGATCCTTTTATAGATCCCCAATAGGAACCAGACCACCAATATATACATTGATTCCTTTTAACTGCGAAAAAAGTTTCGCAAGTCTACTTCCTTAAATTTATACAATTAAACATAGATTTATAAGTATAAAATCAATCTGAAGTTCACTACACAATCTAGTAACAAGCTAGAAAGACAGTGTCTATGTCACAATTACAAAGTTCAAAAGATAAGTGTTATACTTCGTAATTCAATAAATATAAGTTGTGATACACCTTGTATATTCTTCCTTGACACTCTCATCATAATAAAATGATCAAGTCTCTAATTCTAGAGTTTCATATATATAACTCCACATGTTATGCTTTCAATCTAAACGAATTGAAAGTAACATAGATAAAAATGAAAAAAATAATTTGAGTCTTGTATTACTAACCTCGAGCAGAAGGATGATGTGTTCATTGTTTTCGATATGTCTTCGGATTCTCCAGGTCTTCAGAGTAATACCTATGTCTCAACATTTATATACTTCTCAGTCTAACCTAACGAAGTTGACTTTAGTAATCTAATCAAGCGACTTTGAGTTTTCTAACTAAAATATGACAACTAACCTTGACTTACCAACGCTTGGCGGGTTCAACCGAGCAATGCACTAACATTTATAAACTTTGAGAAACTCTCAATGATTTTCATAACAAATTTGTAGAGAATAATCTTATTATTTGTAGAGATTTTTCACGTACTATTGTAGAGACAAAAAACACAAATCAAATTATATGATAGTAACTTTTTTGATGAAACATTCAACGATAATAATATTTTGTATGTTTTAAGTACAATACAAAAAATTGTCATTTTCTTCTTCTTATTGAAGTCCATGGGCCTAATTAATCTCGAAAACCGACTTGCACAGTTATGGTTGCCCAATGGTTATAAACTAAAGGATGTTCTTAGGTTGTCTGTCCAATAAGAGACTAATCTCAACATTTTTTGGGTCATTTTCTTTAATAATCTTGCATATTATTTGTTTGTACATTCTTTAATGAATTAAAAAATAAATAAATAGAGAAGCCTATCAAAATATTGTTTGATGAGGAAATATGCATTGAGAGAGACATTGCCAAATTTATATAGTGGTCACTGATCATCTTGCAGAACTTTAAGACATGACCTGATCAAGCCCATGAGGCCCAAGCCTAGTCTTATCTGAAGTCATATTTATCATAGTTCTTCTAAAGTCTCTAACGCATGTGTGCAATGGTGAATATACATAAACAAGCCAGTCTCGTTGACCTAAATTTCAATTTCATATTTGCGAAAAACTAGATATTACATTAGATATTTTTATTTATATAGTATGATTTTTGTTTTTCATGTAAGTATTGGGAATGATTATCTTTTTTGAATATAAGTTTTCTTTTATCTTTCTTTGCCTTTGATTATTTGATAGAAGTACACGATTAATTTTTAGGAAAAAATCATGGAAAAATTTGATAACGCATTCGTCATATTTTAATACATCTTTACCGTGTATTAATTTTAACTTAGTTACCAAAATTTGTTAAAAAAGATAATGTATTGAAAAAAAGTGTAACAAATATAATCAACTACGAAAAGGAAAAACAACCTTGTTTTTTCTTATTGTTCTTATTCATAGGACTGAAAAACTGAAATGTTGTTTATCGAAAACATACATACTTCAACTTATATGTTGTTGGTGCTTGGATTGCAACAGTCATAAGTAATTTATAGAACTCATTAGGTGTTCAATGAAATATGAAGATCATCTTTCTTCTTTCTTACTTATGGTAATCAATTACAAAATGTAAGTGGTAATCAATAAAAACCTTGAAAAATAACCAAGGATTACCTGACTATCTTTTTCTCTGAAGATGTTACCTGATGATTTGTTATGTAATTAAATCCTTGAAAAACCCTAATTAGATGTAACATAGCCAGATTAAACATTAGTGTTGAAAAATCATACTCCCTCCGTCCAAATTAGTTGAGCCAATTGGTTCTAAATTTTGTCCCGTAAATAGTTGAGCTATTTCATTAGTTAAGGGGATATTTCTAAAACTATCCTTTTAATTGATTATTGTTATTATAAGAAATATGTATAATTTGATATCCATGTTTATATTCGTTACGTAGGTGCTTTAATGCATCAGGTCAAGTGATAAATAAGGTGAAGAGTAAATGTTTTGTGGGTGGAGTAAGTGGAAGTAGAAGAAGAACTATAGCTGAGAGCTTGCAAATGGAACTTTCAGATTTTCCTGACAAATATTTGGGGGTGGTTTTAAATCCTGGTAGAGTAAGAATTATCAATTTTGGGGCATGGTAGAGTTAATGCATAAAATGTTAGAAGGTTGGATGGGAAAAATGTTGTCTTTTTCTGATAGGTTGACATTGGTGAAGTCTGTACTATGTAGTATACCTGTTTACAACATGTCAGTGTATAGATGGCCTGCAAATGTCATAAAAGAATGTGAAAATATTGTAAGAAACTTCTTATGGTCTGGGGATCCTGTAGTGAAAAAGCTCATTACTGTAAAGTTTGAGGAACTTTGTGTACCAATAACTGAAGGTGGATTGGGAATAAGAAGATTTGAAGTTATCAATAAAGCACTTCTCATGAAGTTACTATGGAAATGAAGACAGAAGATACAGAGTGGACAAACTTTATGAATGCTAAGTTCAAGGATAGAAATGGTGTATGGATAGAATATCATAAGAAATCATCAATTTGGCTAGGGCTAAAATGGGTTATGAATGAAGTGCAAGAGGGGACTAGGTGATTGGTTGGAAATGGGAAAGAAATTTCTGTTTGGAAGGATAAGTGGATCAAAGAGGATGCTCTGAATGAATTGTACCCTGATAATTTTTTTATTTCACAGCATAAAGAAATGAAAGTCAGTGATCTGATAGTAAATGGTGAATGGAATATACCTGTAGAAATGTGGAATTTCTTTACTTTAGAGGAATTACCAGTTTTTGGTGATGGAAAAGGCAAGCTTATTTGGACTCCAGATATGACTGGAAAATTTTCAGTTAAGAGTGCAGTTCATCTCATCAGGAAAAAGTTTCCTAAAGTCACTTGGACAAAACAGGTATGGAGCACTGCAATTCATCCTAAAATCTTAACTAATTTGTGGAAAATCCTTAAAGGAGCTTGTGAAACAGAGGAGAATTATAGAAAAAAGGCTTTTCTACTGCATCTAAATGCTACTTGTGTGGGAATGAACAAGATACAATGGAGCATATATTATGGTACTGTGATTTCAGTGAAAAAAATCTGGCACTAGCTTAGAGGAATTTTTAACTTCTTGAATCCTTGTAACTTTATGGATGTTTTGAAATGTGTTCAGAAGGAAAGTCCTGCTGTGAGAGAAGTCTGGTTTATTTGTGCATTCACTACAATGGTGGAGCTCTGGTTTACTAGGAATAGAGTATGTTATGATGAGGAAGTTCCAAACTTGAAAAGTTTTAAGATGAGAATAATGCAGTTTATAAAAGAATGCAGTCTAAGAATGAAAGGCAAAAGCAGGGGAACTATGTATGATATGAGCATCATGACTGCATTTGGTATCAAAGGTGTAAAGGCTAAAACTTCAGAAGTTAAGGAATGTATCTTTGAATTTCCTGCAGAAAATCAGATTCTAATATGCTGTGATGGAGCATCCAAGGGGAATCCTGGTAAAGAAGGTTATGGTTTTGTTGGCAGGAGTTGTAATGGTGGTTATCTTGGAGCAGTAGCTGGTGGTATAAGAGTGGATACTAATTTCATTGCTGAAGTAATGGCATTAATATGTGCTGGTGAAGGGTCTGTAAGAAGACAACATTTGAATGTGTTTTAGCCTGGATTCAATGGCTGTTTTACAAGCTTTTAGTTCAGGGGAGATTCCTTGGATAGTAGAGAAGAGGTGGAAAAGAATACTTGCAAGAATGAACAAAATCTCTTTTAGACATTCTTTCAGAGAAATCAATTTCTCAGTAGATAAAGTAGCAAAGAAAGGTTCATCTCTTGATAGAGGAGAAGTGATTGAATATGAGGAAAAACCTCACTTCTTAGGAGCTTTAGAATGGGAAGATCAAACATACTTCAAGTTCTGCTAAATATTTTTGGGTTGTTACTAATTGGGCTGTTATGACTGGGCTTATGTAGTTTATGTTTATTTTTCAATGTAATGTGTTTTAGCTTGAATCTGTTCTAGGCCTGTCTAGACAGATTTTTCTTGAATCTTTTTGTTTTGTTTTGTTAATAAATTTCTATGATTAAGCACAAAAAAAAGTGTTTTAAAATACTTTTCAATGGTATAAAGTTTACGAAAAACCGTGGTATAGTTTAGGAGATAAATCATTTCTAATTATCCATAAGGGCATACTTGTGAAAAATACTTAAACATAATCCCCTTTTCTACTTGCCTTAATAATTGTGCAAACTACAAATGGCTCAACTAATTTGGGACAGAGGGAGTACAAAAAAACCATCATCATCAAGGACATCTCCGGCAATAACCTTTATATCTCCATCCGGATACAACGTCGCCATCACTTTCTTGTTGGATATCACAATGAATAAACTGAAGAAGAGTATTGAGCCGATGGAAAGATAGAGACAGTCGTGTGTAGGTATATATACTCATGATTTGCAAATATTATCGGGAATATCATAAGGGATGGGCACGAACATGATTGTAAGCTACAATAAATAAAAATAATGTGCTAGATTAAATGAATGAAATTGTTTGTGTAAGATTACCCGAGTTCTAGTAATTTTAATTTGTGATCATATCATATAAGAAACATAAAAATTAATTTATAACAGATCTTTTATATTTTTACTTATTTCTTGTTGGTTAAATAAGAACAAAACATTGAAACTTATAAATAAATGATGTGGTCTCCAATTCGTGTTAAGAATCAAAGATAAGAGAGATGTGTTAATACTATAATAATAACTGATATCTTTTATTTAAGGTAAATTTAGAGTATAATTTGATATTGGTCACCCATGGAATTAATAATTTTACAAAAGTTATGTTATGTAATAGTTTCGCATTTGAGTTATGCTTCCGGTTTTCAGTTTCTGTAACTATTTAAGTTTTTTCTATTGTTGTTGTTACAAATGTTAAGTTACATTACAAAAGAAATAGTTTTTGTTCTTAAAATATTATTTTCCACGCCGGTTATCATCCATGCACGAGTGCAGTCGTGTGAAATAAATAACTTTCTCCGATTACGAGCGAAATACCTCGTTGGTGTATTAAGTAAATAAAATTAATTTAAATCATTAAACATCCTATAAAAACATAAAGTAATCATAATTTATAATTTCATTCACACTTTTATATATATATACAAGGGTTGTGCATGCCCGTGCAAATGCACGGGCTAGTATCCTAATATTGCTCCCCGTTTTCTGTTTACTAAGAACTGAATTTTTCTTTGGATCGATAAAAGAATATAATGGGATTATGTAGCCGATATATCAGATTTAAGAAATAATTATAACTATTTCACTTTAATGTTAAATTAAAAGAAAAGATAATAGGTTACCTAGTGTCCTATGGTGTCCTTACCGTTGGCACGATTATTTGGTGATCGGTAAGTAAGTTTTTGTTCTTTCTCTTTCTCTTGATTCTTACAGATCCTTCAATGGTGTAACTTGTAAGACCGAAAATCTCTTGATCACCATCCCGTTCCACCAAATCTTGTTTAAACCCACATTTCTAGTCACGGGAGAAATTAGATGTCGTTTTGATAGTATGAGGAGATAAACTTGACTTAAATTATCCCACTAAGAATTTCTCTCTTATATTTTTATCCCTGTATAACAAACTGTAAAAAGAATACCGCATTAATTAGTTCTCCATTTCTATTTTTTCAAATGTTAGCTAATCGTCAGTTCACAAACTGCGTAACTATGACCACATTACTATATCAAATATAGGTTCATACTTCATAGGTCTAAATTCCTACCATAAGCATATATGAACTTATGTATATATATTCGATAATGAATTTTAAATCTCAAGTACCCTTTTGATTTGGAGAAGACATCTTGAGTGGTCGCCATTCCTGGTGGCTTTATAGTGTTCTGTTCAGTGTCTGCCTCCAGCATTGATTTTAGTGTAAGAGAGGTAGACGCTCCATTTAGATCAGTCAACAACCTATGGATGCAGTGGTATAAACATATCTTAGATGAACAGTGTCGAAACTTTGAGAATATGTATATTTATACAGTTATAAACAGTAGACATACCTGTGCCGGTCCATTTCTTCCTAAAAGACACACATTTCTTCCTAAAAGACACACACCAGTAGGCCATTATAGCAGGAAATTATGCAATTAAGTTTACACTATCCCACTTGAACGAAGCGAAGAGATCGATACAACTTCTGCGGATACCTGAATCCCCAGACATCACCAACTGCAATAGTAAGATATATTGTCAGAATCATGAATTCAAATACTCATCGAGTAACAGGAGTTCCACCAATATATAAAAGAACACGAATAGACGACGTCCTTTTGTTTGGTAAAACTATATGAAGAATATTGTTCTTTAGATGCGAAGAAACAGTTGCTAAAACCATTTTACAGTTGCTAAAACCATTTTACAAATTGAACGGTAAAAATTGAATAATGCAACTAACTTAATATGAAAGATAACAAAATTTGCTTTTTCTTAGAACTAGAACTTTTATTATAGTTATGGTTTCTCTACTTTGTTATCCTCAAGAAATACTTTTTGGTTTTACACTACGTATTTGCATTTCATCTTTCCAGTGGATGATTCTGCGATTGAAAAGGAGTGACATTTTAAAAGAAACAAAAACTAAAAGCCCAAAAAAAAAAAACGTGTTTCCAAAACTGGGGTAAGGAAAAAATCTGATCAAAAGGAGACTTGAATTTGAGTTTACCACCTCTTTAATCACGGCTTTAAATGTCCGTTGAGAGTATCACGGCTTCAAAAGGGCTTGTGCATGAAAGTTCATCTCAAAATTTCATACTTTTCTTCTACCAACTACTTCTTGAATTTCCATCACTTTATTTGTTTATTACTGACAAAACAACTCAGTAAAAGTACTTTGGCTCCCATTGAAGTGTAAGCAAACATAGAATTATATGCACTAATTTTATTCCTGAAGTGTCTTTTTCCTCTTTGGTAGTCCAACAGATTCTGTGACAACGTTGGTGGATCTCGATACTATTGGATATTTTCAATAACATAGAAAATAAAATGTTTTCGTTTTTGGTTTGCCGCTACGACGTGGGAGTGTCCTGTGTTTGATAGACACAATGGATGTTAGTTGGATATCAAGACGCACCTCTAATGGGTGTGAATGATGGTTCACAAAAGACACAACCATTCCCATTAGACACCTTATGTGTCTTTTGGAAATGAAGAGGCATCTCCAATAGGCATGAGTCCTCTATAAGTATGATGATTTGTTTTCATTCATAGATGAAGAATATCACATCAAAACCTCTCTTTGTTTTCTCTTTAATAAGCATCATCAGAAACAAAACCTGTGTGTTCTTGGTTGGGTCAAGGTTGTACAAGCTTTGAATCCAAAATTGTTGTAGGGCTTCAAGTATCCTGACGGCAATATTCATTGACCTCTTTGTACTCGCCAATTCAATTGGGAAGGGTCGAATAATTGTCGAAAAGAATCTATTTTTAGAGCCTTGGACCCAGAGACAACATTCTTTTCTTCACCCTTTTTTAGTGTCAATTTTCCAACAGATATAACGACAGCTACCCTTTACCATTGGAGCAACAAATTGTGAACTCAGGTTCTTTAGTTGTTTGAGATTTATCATTTCTTTTCTCGGACAATTGCATTACTTTTGCGGCACGTATGTGTTGGAGGGCCGAAGTTCCAAACCTTGTTTACTGCTTCTGTTTGTAAAGAATTTGATTAGAAATACGCATAATTAACTTCACATGAAGAATATATACATAATCGGGTAACACTCACTTGGATTTGAGATATGAAATGTCTAATTATGTGTTAAATTAATGTGACACCATGTCATTTTTCGTAGCAATACGCATAATTAACTTCACATGAAGAATATATACATAATCGGGCAACACTCATTTGGATTTGAGATATGAAGTATCTGATTATGCGTTAAATTAATGTGAAACTATGTCATCTTGTGTAACTATAGGGTTCAGTAACATACCAGAAATTAAGTTTTGCAAAGATGGTGTTTGTTTTGGTACTACCGTTCCGTCGGTATGGACGACTCTGAGTAGGTGGTCCTCATAGAATTTTATATTCCGTTGAATGATTGATTTTGTTTTTGCTCCTGTTTTATTCCAGGAACACCTTTTCTACGCAGATCGATAATTTTTTTCCTTTTTGTGGCATCGACTGCAGGCTGTTGGTTCAATGTCTTATCCATGGCGCGCTTTCTCTTCACTGTCGCCTCTATCTGATGTTATTACTTATGTCTATCCAGTATCGTAGAGAACAAACTAATGAATCTTTCATGATTATAATCTGCGAGGAGAACAAACTGTAGAGGAAGATAGTTCCGAAGGGAAATCTTTTAACACTGATTGACCAAGAGGAATGTCTTTGGGCTGATTTTCATACACAATGACCAAGAGACGCAAATTGAACAACGTTTTTATGATTAAGAGTAACCATTCGGTTGAATGAGAAATTGTTCTTCTTCGGAAAAGTAACCAGTCGGGTCAGTATTGTCCACGTGCCTGACTTGAATTGGACAAAATGTGAAGGATGTTGTGGAGTCGCCACGTCAGCCAAAACATTCTCCTTTATATTAAGAAGAATTGATATATATATATATATATATATATATATATGCCACTCAATCAACAATGTTCTACATGTAACCATTTCATCCAAAAAATGCGTTCAATTTTTTTCCCTCCACTTAACCAAGCAACTGTCATCAATCAATTACTTTGATTACCATCTTCCCTGAAGATTATACTTATTTTTCGATGCGACTGTCTTTTATTTCTCTTAAACTGCTTGTAAGTAGGCAAACGTAACTATTATATCGAAGGTCATCGAATTTGTCAAACTGCTTTACAGTTTCTGATATCATTACTGATTTAACAAATAAAGACTTTGGTGGTATCTGGCTGTAATAATTATACCAATACCTAAAGTGAATTAGCCTCCTCAAACCGATAAAGAATGTTTAATTATTGTTTACTAATTAATATTTAGATCATTGGCTTACAAAATTTCATATTTAACAGTAACATCCAAAAAATTATAAGTGATGACATGCGTCTCACTGTCATCATTTTAAACAATTTAATTAAAGTTTTTGATTTAAAAGATAAAAATAGAACCTCAATCACTGATGGTGATTCCAGATAGTCTTTTATTACTGGCACGTATAAAAACATTTAAAAATAAGCTTCTAGTTATCATCTGCGCCCAACCGATATGGTGGCAATGATGTGTACGTTAAGACAAAAACAAAAATTACACATCATCTTTCTTCTTTTTTATTCTCACTATTTTTCTCAATTCGGTTGTGTTCTTTCTGTACTCTCATCCGTCTTCAGCTTCTTCTAGCGAAGTTTCTTCCGACTATGGAATACAATCACAAAATCGTGTAGATCAAGATTATATTAGAACTTTGTCTAAAGGAAAAAAAAGATAAAATTAGAAATTAAGGTTGTATAGTTTGTTTTGATGGTGGAAGTGGAACCTTAATGAATTGATTTAAAGGTTTTTTTCTCGGATGATTTGGGTTTTTTTTCAAAATTATTTATTCAATTCAAGCGATTTGAAAACATAGGCTTTTTGTAATTTGTTTTAATTCTGATCAAATTGATCAATTAGGATTGCAGAGTTCAAATGCTAGAGTTCAGGAATTTGAGGATTTCTAATAGATAATCATGTTCTTCTATAAATTGATATTTTTTTGGAATATGTCTTCTTCAAATTGATGAGGGAGGTAGTTAATTAATAATTTCAATTCATTGATTATCGAACCATACGGAAATTCCTCTTATTCTTGTTGTATATTTATGTTTTCATCACAATATTCTTGTTAACATAGACCTTTTAATGTCTAGAACGGGATCAGATGATCGGGAGAGAAAAAAAAAGTTCAGAGAAAGAGAAATTAATGATAATACAAACCTATAAGTTGAAGAGGATTAATGGTACACAAGAGAGATTTTTGGAGGTTTTAAATGATTTTTGGAAAACCCGATTGTGATGATGTTAAAGTGAGAATATATCAGAGTTATGAAGGAAATTTACAGAGAGATAGAAAGAGAGAGTGAAACTTCGGTCAGACGTGTTTTTCGTTTCCATGCCAACTAAGTTTGCCACATCAGGTGGGCGCAGAGTGGGGTGGTAAAAGAATAAATTTTTGATGGTAGCGTTTTTTGATGGGGGTATAGGGGACAAATCAGATGCTGACATGTGTTTTTTTGATTAATTGATTCTAAAATATTTTGTTTCCAAAAACACAAGAAATAAATGTATTTTTCGAGAGGATATTGGTTATCTTAATTGATTCTATTGTATCTTTAATATTTTTGGAAAAAAATTATTGAAACAATTATTAAAAATAACATATGTCAGCATCTGATTTGTCCCCCATGCACCCATCAAAAAACGCCCCCATCAAAAATTTATTCGTGGTAAAAGGGGCGCATAATATCATTTCCGAAAAGAAAAATCATATTTCTTCTTAGAAAGAGTTAAAGACCTTGCACTAATGGAAATGGTTTACGAGCCCAAAAACCTTATTTTTGTCACAGCGCGTTTGGATACTATAAGCAGAAGTGCTTCTGCTTTACAAAAAGTTGAGTTTCTTGCTTTTATAAATGGTTCTGAAATTTTATGTCCAAACTAACTTCTTGCTTTTTGACTTCTATGCATAAGATTTTAACATTCCTTATTGGTAATGTTCTATGTAAATATATTGTGAATGAATGTGATGAATCAAGTGGTAAAAAAAAAGAAAAAAAAAGTTAAAGCTGGTAATTGTAATTATCTGATTCGACGGTGTTTTTTTTACCACAATAAGTTTATGGACTTTACTATGATATGTACAACAATGTCTAGATGATAAGCGCCATATAAACCCGTTGAAGTAGCATATATATAAGCTGTCGTGGTTTCTTTACGAGCAAGTCGAAGTAGTAATTGTTTCTTTCATTAAGGGTCCAAGAGAGACCAGAATATTGTCGAGGAATAATAATAATAATAATGGACAAGAAACTAGGTTTCATTGTTAAATTGGTTTGTGCATTCAAATCAAATTTTGCGTTTAGTTTCTGTATTTTCTTTTCAATAGAATTTTCTTCAGTCTTCTTATTACAGGTTTGGTTTTTCCATCATAAATTGGATTTTGATACATGTTTTTGTGTAGGTTCAACTACTGAAGGTAGATAAGTTGGTTCATTCTTTTAAGCTAGAATGGTCGAAGGACTGGTCAAAGGTATGTAACATCCATTGCCCTTCATATGTGTTCAGTTGCACTACGGATTTTTGCAAAAAAACCCTAAATTCTGAATAAAGTTGCAAACTACAGCAATGGGTTTGCATAATTTGGAGTTTTTATGCAATTCCTTCACAGATTTGTGCACCCCAGGCCCTATGAAACTTGAACCTGCCATCTGTGTTGTTATTGACTTGGTTTTCTCAATGTTCATAACAAAAGAGAGTTTGTGCCATGGTGCCTTGCAGATTTCTGAAGAATCTGAAGTAGGAGGTAACAAATTTATCGAAGAAACTAAAGTCAGATCAAATGAATTTGTGAAGAAAACCGAGATTGAATCTTTCAAATTTTTGGAAGAAGGAGATGCTGGAGCAATAAAACTTATTCAACAGGCACATGTTTGAGTGGACAAATTTGTTGTAGATGACTGAGGCAGGAGATGATAAATTTGCTCAAGCGACCGAGGCATCGACATCCCAATTTGTAAAAGAAACCCAGTTTGAAGAAAACCAACTTGAATCCTCTGAGGATTATGGCACATAAACCACTAATCTAGAGCTGGAGAGCACCATTGTGAAAGATGATGAGCGTCGAACTTCTTAAGCATAATCGACAATCTTTGAAATCCTACTACATATATCTACCCGTTATTGGAGTTGCTCAACCCAGTAGCTTTTACATATTTATCGGATGTTTCTGGGTAGAGGACTCTAACTAAAAGAAAAGGCAAAGTCATTCAAGACATTTTTTATGTTTTCAAGAAGGTGTCCTCATTGGCAGATGCCCTACAAATTTAAGATTGTCTGAATTCTAAGAATTTTAATTTGTGATCATATTATAAATAAAGAAATTATTTCATAAGAAATCTTTTATATTTCTACTTACTCCTTGTTAGTTAAATAAGAGAAAAACATTGAAACTTATAAATAAATGACGTGATCTCCCACTTGTGTTAAGAATTAAAGGTAAGAGAGATGTGTTAGGCTGGTTCCCATGGAGGGTGGTATAAAAGTTGTTTTTCCATGCCATATAGTTTCCCCACCATGGTAAAACTGGCAAATTTTAATAAACTAGTATATTTTATTATGTTTTGTGGGACCCTTATCAATAAAAAAATCTGTTTGTTTAGGTTTGGTGGGGTCTTTATTAAATTTTAGGGTTTATATAATATTTTGTAGGTCCCTTTTATAATAAAATTTGTTATAATAACTAAAAAGTAGGAGAGAAGAAAAAAATAAAACACTAAATATTACTGAGCAATCTACACTAAATCGCTAGCGGTGCTTACTCGACCGCCCGGTGTAGTCTTGACCGAACGGTCGAGACTCGACCGCTCGGTAGATATTCAACCTGGCCTGGCTAGCCAGGCCAGTTTTCCAGCTAGCCAGCTCCATAGTGGGTGCTTAAATGTCAAACATTCATGTTTGCCACACCCATAGGAAGGGGCTTTAATAACATAATAATAATTGATAGTTCTTATTTAGGATAAATTTAGAATATAATTTGATATCTGGAATTAATAATTTTACAAAAGTTATGTTATGTAAGAATTTCGCATTTGAGTTGCCCTTTCGGTTTTCAGTTTCCGTAACTATTTAAGTTGGTTTATTTTTGTATTTCGACATCAAAACTTTTCTTTTGTCAAGTGGTTTACAGTTAACACACGAGTTTTGTGCGTACAAGAAATAAATAATTGGTGTTCAACATTATTTTCCACGCCGGTCATCATCCATGCATAAGTGAAGTCATATGAAATAAGTAATTTTCTTCAGTCAGGAGCGAAATACCTCATTGGTGTATTAAATAAATAAAATTAATTTAAGTCCTTAAAAGATCCCATAAAACATAAAGTAATAATAATTACTAATCCCATTCAAATATATATGTATATATAGGCCACTCAATCAACAATGTTCTATATGCAACCATTTCATTTCAAAAGTGCATTCAATTGTTTTTTTCTTCCACTTAAAACCAATGCATTTCATCCTATTTTTTTCTTAATGCATACATAATTTATGGAATATTTTTCTCGTGTTCTAGTTTTTCATCGTGACTTTGGTGAATCGTAAAATTTTCACTTTTACTATGTCAGGATTTGACCCACTTGGCAAGTTTCGCCCACTTGAGGAACCGAACTTTCAAACTTTTTGGAAAACTTTGATTTTACCAAGCAATTGTTCATCAATTTATTACTTTGATTACCAGTTTCGCTGGAGATTATACTTATATTTCTATAAGATTGTTTTATTTCTCTTAAACTGCTTTGTAAGTGTGCAAGCATAACTATTATATTGAGAGTCATCGAATTTGTGGAACTGCTTTACAATTGTTTCTGATATCATTACTGATTCAGCGACTTTGTAATTCGGCTTTAATTATACTAATACATAAAGCGAATTAGCCTCCTCAAACTGATAAGGAATGTCTAATTATTGTTTGCCACCTAAGATTTTAGATCATTGGCATACAGAATTTCATCTCTAGTAGTAACATTCGAAAAATTACAAGTGATGACATGTGTCTCACTGTCATCATTTCAAACAATTTAATTAAAGTTTGTGTTTTAAAAGATAAAATAGAACTTCAACCACTGAAGGTGATTCCAGAAAGTCTTTTATTAGTGGCACGTATAAAAACTTTTAAAAATGAACTTCTAGCGGTGATCTCCATGTATAAAAACTTCTATTAACAACTGTATGAATTCTAGTATATGAAAAAAAATTAAAATTTTCAAAGGAATAAAAACATCTAAAGTTGTTTCAATGGTTTTATTTTCTAATGCCACATAAAATTTTAGGCTCTCCACATTTAAATGTTACAAAAGTGAAGTGATGACGCGGACTACAAAGTATCTTGAAAACTTATCGATCTAGACTTTCAAATCATTTTCAATTTTAGTTAAAATGAAACAAACTAATTACCAAAAGAAAAACAAAAATCAACGTTCTTCTTAGAATAAAGAGTTAAAGACCTTACACTAATGGAGATGGTTTACGAGCAAAAAAAAGCTTTATTTTTGTCACAACGCATTTAGATACCAGAAGCAGAAATCAGAAGTAAATTGCTTCGCAAAAGGTTGATTTTTTTGCTTCCAAAAATCCTCCTGAAATTTTACATCCAAACTAAACTTCTTATTTTTTTTGATTTTTAAAACTTGAAAAGCCAATTTTAGATATACATACAAACGCGCTATAAACCTTCATAAATTAACACCAAAATAACACGTCGCATAAAATTGTTAACATTCAATGTTAGAGATGTTCCATGTAAACATATCCTTGAGTGCAAATTTGTGCACCCCTCAAATACCACCGAGGTGCACGTTCCCGCCTACCCCACTGGCCAATATTTCCTTACCTGGTATCTGGTTTTCGGATTTGTTTTTTATTTTTCCATTGAAAATTTTAAATTTTTTACTAAGGTAGAAAGATTATATACTTTTGGTTGGTAACCTAGCAACAAGCTGGGCACCAATTCCTTTTTGGATATCAATTTCTAATCTATGAAAAATAAAGCTGCCAATACCACTACTAGCATCATTACAAACTAAACAATTCTTCAAACGCTTGAAAAAATATAAAGTATCTTCCCCCAGTTATCCTAAGGTAGAGAAAGCCAGAACACCAAGACCATATTCAAGTGACCGTGCACTATTTTTCAGTCTTCCGTTAAAACACTTCTCTCGTCTTTCTTTTCTCTCTGGTCTTCCAACCGAGAAGAAGAAAATGAAAAGTCACCAATCTTCCCTTGGCATGCTTGTTTTAAGTGTGTATGGAATGTTTTCTATAGAATCTCCTCCACTTTTGAAATATTCTGGAAAATTCAAGTGCATATCAACATGAATCAACGCTAGAAGGATGGAAATAACATTTCAAATAATTTAGACAATCTGAGTTGTAAATACAAATTCTTGCAATGTCAGTTTCATAGTCGACAACTTGAAATATTCTCGACTCACAGAAAAAAAGATTGTGCTAATGAACCTTTCTGCTCAATTTGACACTATTCTGTGTATTTGGTTTCTGGTTGTGCACACCCATAAATTATCATAGGGTTATGTGGAGACTAATCCCAATACATAGTACCACTCTCTCTAGAAATACTATTTCTCTCTCTTCTAAGGTATTCTATGAGCTCTACCTTCTCTCTTCTTGGGCAACCTCCTTTTATAGGTAAAGTTAGCTTACATGTACACCTCGAGTGGACAACCTCCTTACAATGAGCTTTACTATACAACAACACCTCTTTGCTATGGGCACACCCATACTGTCAAATTCATGTGTTTACATTATCCCCCTGACTGTGTTGTCAAGACTTGCAGGCTTGGCAATCAGTCATACCTTGTATTCGGAATGCATCTATGACTCACTGTCTCGGCATATCTTCTTTCCTTCTCGGAGCCTCCTGTTGACCATGACTTCGGATCCATCTTCTCGTTTTAACTTGGAGCCCCCTGTTGATCGTGACTTCGTATTTGGATGTATATCAGTCGGAGCCAAGCCTTTGAGAAGACATGGGGCACTATCAGACTCGCTTATGTTGCCTCATTAAAACCTTGTCAAGGAAAATCCAATGGGACAAAACCTCAACGAAGGGAAAAGAGTACAACACGATAAGTCCATGTAGAATTACTTTGTTGAAGTTCGCTTCTCTTTGATTCTTTGATTTCCTTGATCTTCTTGGACATAAGATTTTTCTTCGTTTAATCACTTGGCTATATGGTTTTGGCTCTTTGTATTTTCAGTGGATGCTTTGCCTCGGAAAATAGTTATAACTCATGCAGGAACGTCGACGGGAAGCGTCTAATACCTTTAACCGCTTGATATCTTCGTCTTCTCGACTTTATCGTTAATAACTTCGTATGTACATTAGCCGAAACCCCCATTCTTACTTCTTCTTCGTGGTCACTTTTGGAGTAGTTATATTACCAGCCCCTTGTATCTTCTCACGGTGATGTGTTACCACCTTCATGATTTTCTGTTGTGTTGGTTGTATTTCTTTCAGTTTTTTATTCCAAACTTTATTTATCATCAGTAGGGTTCATCTTGCATGGTTTGCTCGGTTGTCGTATGATAGTGGGAAGATGCTACAATGTGTACGTCAAGTTCTTGTTTCATTGGTCTGTCGAAGAAGTTGTTAAGATTTAATGTTAATTCTCTAATCTATCCTTGGAAGTGATTGCTTTGCCCGGGCCGTACACTTTCATAGTTGATGGTCTTATCAAGAGTTGAGCTGATGGCATAAGGATAGGTGAGGCGGCTAGCTTGTTCTTCATCATTGGTTCCATCTCCCCCCCCCTTTTTTTTGGATTTGGTAACTTGTTTCACGCAATTGGTTGCTCCTTCCGCGATTTCAAGGCTGAACTAATCAAAGGCTCGTGGTGTCATCTCTTTGGATCTTCTTTTCCCGCAGGCTTAGTCTTGCATTAGAAACTTCAAATCTCTTTCTCGTGTCCAGATCTTATGATTGTGCTTCTACTTCGGCATTATACATACGCCTTCTACAGTTCTCTCGGGTGGGCTTCACTAATCAGTAGCTCTCGTTAGTGCAAATAAGTTATACGAGCTGTTGATGTAGTTCATCTTAGAAGATGATCAATCAGAGACTATCTAGGAGCTTGTCCGTGAAATTGTGAGGGCATTAGTTCGTCACTATGTTGGCAGGGTTCTCATCGCCCCCTCTTTTTTGGTTCCGAATTAGCTATGCCGTTGAGGTTCTTTATTTTCTCTCGATGAGGATTATTTCTTTGGGTAGTAAGGACGGAGGAGAGTAAAGCAAGATGAGGCGGCTAATGGGAAACAGTGGTAGTGCCCTCCGATAATGGTGAGGGTGACAGTTTGATAGTGCCGGTGGATTCTGATGGTGGTGGTTATTTTGATTTAGTTGAGTTGAAGGTTGTTTGAATAGGTTGCTGCTGTTACTCGTGATGGAGATGATCATGATGCTATTTCGATGGTGCAGTCGAGAGGAGTAGGAGCGTGGGTATTCTCGAGAAGATGGTGTGATTCTGTAGTGGTTTGTCATCATCCGTAATTGATTAATAGTAAATGTTTGCGTGTTGGTCTACATGGTATTGCTGGCACCAGTGTTGGAAGTGATGACGAGTTTGGATCAGTAAGAAAGGATGGAAAAACCTGAGTAAGCTACTCTTCACTGCTTCGGGTCATTTAGTCAGTGAGAACTGTTGACAGTAGTTGCACTTATGATAGGTGGAAGATAGTAATGTTTCATCTAGAAAGCCCGCAGTCATCTGTCTTGGTTTTCAGTGTGGCGTTTTTGTCATAAGTCAACCTTTTGTGTCAGTGACCATGCTATCGGCTTGGTGTGGTACTATCAAGAGTTGAGATAATTGAAACAGCTGCAAGGCTTAGCTGCCAGTTGTCCATGTGGGAAGATGATGGATCGAAGAGGGTCTTTTCTTCGGAATTTTATTAACAGTTAATGTGCATCTAATGACTCACTGCTTCTCCAGTCCTTCTCAGTCCAATCGAGATTAGATCTGTATCATTGTTTTTTTTGATTGAATCTCCAGATTTAATGATACTTCTCTTGGCTTCGGGGATGGATGAACGGAGGTGGTAGCGTCCCCGGATGGCAGTGGAGACGGTGCTGGATACAGCTTGTGCTTTTCAGTGGAGTTTTCGGGTACTTAGTTGTGCTTTTCAGGCGTTGGGTATTTTTAGTTGAAGGTACGGATAAGAAGTATAGGGATCGGTTAAGTATTTTGATTTTTTTTTTGAAAGTGAGTTTTGTTAACGGAGCTTGCTGTTTACCCCGGGTTGCTATCGCCTGAACCCATGATGATGATTTTGTACTGGTACCGAGGATTAGTTCCCAGTGAAGTCGTCAAATGGAAACACTCATAAATTATCATAGGGTTGTGTGGAGACTAATCCCAATACACATTACCACTCTCTCTAGAAATATTATTTCTCTCTTCTAAGGTATTCTATGAGCTCTACCTTTTCTCTTCTCGGGCAACCTCCTTTAATAATGAAAGTTGGCTTACATGTACACCTCAAATGGACAACCTCCTTATAATGAGCTTTACTATACAACAACACCTCTTTGCTACGGGCACACCCATACTATCAAATTCATGTGTTTACACTGGTCACAACGGCCAACAGCAAGATAAAACAAAGAATCCACTCAATTCAACATGTAATGATACAGCAAAGCCTCAAACAAATTAGCTAGCCATGACTTATTGAATTCAATCTAACAAGTTAAAGCATTAGCATGTACAGTGTTAGCTAGCCACTAAAATAAATTAATCAGACACTATTCATCCATAATTTCAACTACACAAGATCCAATCATTCATATAGATCAGGTTAAAACCTTCATCCATAACTTCTATAATCACTCTTAACCCTTCAAACTCGAGCACACAATCCATGAGAGCAGCCATTCTTCTTCCTTTGATCTTTCGAATTGAACTATACTCCATTTTCTTCTCGTCACTCCCTTCGAAAATATCTCCTTAATCCGAGAAAGCATAGAATTGAACTGGTCGCGACTCGCGACAGATAACAAGGGATATGAGTTTATGATTCATAAAGGAATAAGAAGGGACGTTTTAATAATTTAATGGAAGCCTAAAATTCTCATAGACGCCTGGAATGTAAAACGAACATGAAACATGCCAAGGGAAGATTGGTTTATCAGTCGACTCTTCATTCTCTTCTTCTCTGCTGGAAGATCAGAGAGAAGAAAAAGAGCATTTAGTATTTTAACGAACCCTAAAAAAATAGCGCACCTCCAACGCTTCCTCCTTTTTTTTTTTTTTTTTTTTTTTTTTTTTTTTTTTTTTTTTTTTTTTTTGTAATTTTCAAATTAAAAAATAAAAAGTAAATCCGGAAACCAGAAACCAGGTAAAGGAAATATTGGCCAATGAGGTATGCGGTAACGTGCACCCCGGTATTTGCACTCCATATCCCTGATGAATATCATGAATCAAGTGGGAACAAGACCCACAAAAAAACAAAAAAAAAGAATCTTCTTTTTACCACTATAAGTTTACTGATTTTACCGTGATGCGCATAGGAACGCCTAGATGATAAGCGCCACATTAACCCGTTGGGAGTATACAACCTATCGCGGTTTCTTTACGAGCAAGTCGAAGTAGTAATAGTTTCCTTCAAATCAAGATTTTGTGTTTAGTTTCTTCTCTAGAAAAAGAGTTTGTTCCATGGTTTCTTGCAGATTTTTGAAGAATCTGAAGTCGGAGTTAACAAATTTATCGAAGAAACCAAAGTCAGATCGAATGAATTTGTGAAGAAAACCGAGATTGAGTCGATCAAATTTGTGGAAGAAGGAGATGCTGGAGCAGTAAAACTTGTTCAGCAGGCACAAGTTGGAGTAGACAAATTTGTTGTAGATGACGAGGCGGGAGCGGATAAATTTGCTCAGGAGGCCGAGGCATCGGCATCCGAAGAAACCCAGTTCGAAGAAACCGGATTTGAATATCCTGACGATTATGCCAGAGAAACCACTAATGTAGAACTGGAGAGCACCATTGTGAAATATGATAGGCGCCCAAGTTCTTAGCATGCAAGCTTAACTCAAGTGTCTCATTGATGGATGTTCGTCGAGCAATGGTAACATTTAGTTTCACATCATCTGTATATAGGTGGGCATAAAGCATGTTTGGGAAGCATCAGAAGTAAAAGTCAGAAGTTACAAGCAAAAAGTTTATACTCGAAGTCAACTTTTTATACTTCCAAGAAGTCATTCGAAGTAGTGGCACCAAATAACTTTTTAACTTATGAATTAAGTCAAAAGCAACGTATTTTGACTGACGTTTTCTTGACTCCATAGATGTCAAAATGAGAATTTTGTGCAGTTGGAAGTTCAAACCCTCAAAATTCTGAGGTTACTGAACCTTCTCCTTTATTTATCATCTTGTTCCAGTGGCGGAATCAATGCTCAACCTTCTCCGTCAGTATCTTCTAGGTATTTCTTCTTCACATTACAGAATCCAAATGTATTTCTTATAAAATCTACTACTAGGGTTAGTTCCACTAGTAGTAATCTTAGTTCATCATTGTCTGATTCTTCATTTACTTAGTTTATCTGATTAAGTCATGTAGCTCGTCTGAAAAGGATGCTCTTACTGTTTCTAAGCAAATCAAACATCTAAACCAGATTTTGTAGTAGCATTATTGGAAACTAGCAAAATTCATCTCAAGGAACTCATTTGTCCTAACACTGACCTTAAAAACCAATATAATCCCTTCCTTTGACTTCCTTTAGAGTACAACTCTTGAAGGTTCTTTTAAACTTCTGTCAACATAATTGTGTTCAAAATGATGCTTAATTTAGTTGATCAAAACTGAGAACTTGGCTACATATAACTAGAAGGAGTGACAAAGGGAGGTGCTTCTCATATCTTTAGGGGTGGGAAAGACGAAATCTATCAATCTTGTGTCTAATCCAAAACACTGTAGGAGTTTAAGAACTTTGGCAAAGTGTCAAAAGTGTTCCAGGTTTGGGCTAGGCTTCCTTTTCTCAGTCACATTGATCGTGGTAGTAATGCTATAAAGGTTTTTGAAGATGCTTTTATATTGGAATTATAATCTTAAATGTTGCAAGTGGTTTCTACGGAACTAGAACAACTACAGTAAAAGAAACAAGCAGTGTGTTTGCGGAAGTTCTAGGCCTGCTTGCTGCATTAGGAGGTTATGATTTGCAAGTGACTGCAAGGGGTTTGTAGGTGCAGTAACTTTTAGCGTAACTCTTATCGGAATGTATGAATATTGTGACTAAAATTTTCTCTTAGTGTGGTCTACTTTTCGATCTGTAAATATATTAAATTATTGATGTGTAGAGATGAATTTTGGTCATAGGTTCTCATCAAACCACTCCATATTCAGCAGCTTGACCACCCATGAACTAGAGACTATTTCTAAATCCGCAAACAAGGAACTCCTGGGACTTAAAGGCTTAAAGCTAGATCTCAAAAACGGAGAGAAGGGTCATCTGGGCCTTAAAACCTTTCCTCTTCCTGTTGTCTGCAACGATTTGCAGCTGGAGTAGCAAGCAAAAGGGGTCAATATGTAGTTATAAATTCTACCGCAATATTATCTACACTCTATAGAGTGAATATGTAGCTCTTGGTTCCTTCTGTTGGAAAAAAAATGGGTTTCACAAAGGATGAATGACACAGAGAAGAAATTGTTGCACTCCAAAACTTTCAAAGCTTGTATAAATTTCTTTTAGACAAATATTTCTACCCTCCCAATAACAATTGGCGATTACAACAGGTATGCGAAATATTGCCTTCAGGATACAATGAAAGCCCTGCAACGAAAACTGAATTCAAGGTTTGTACCCCTTGATTCAATCAAGAACACACAAAGAGATTTCTGATTTCTGATGATGCTTTTTGAAATAGAGAAAACAGATTGATTTTTCTTATATGTTAAACGAAACTGGGAGAAGCTATTTATAAAGGGTTTTGCACCTGTTGGGAATAGGTTTTTTTTATTCGCCAACAGGTTTCTATTCACGAAACGTCAGGTTCCTTCATCAACAGACATGAATGGTGTCTTTTGGATTCGAAATTTTCGAACAGGCTTTTATCGGCCAAATAAAACCTTCAGTTCAAAAAATTCTTCCGGGGGCGTTGCCCCCTTGAAACTCCCACCAGGGGCGGTCTCCCCTGGACCCCCACGACCTGACCTGTCAGGTCGACCACAGCCTGGGGGGCGATGCCCCCAGGACCCCCTTTGGTTAGCGGCGTTGAAAATATTCCAACACCTTCTATATGTTGAAATTAGTTTTGCTTACTTAAATTTTGCAAGTTTTTCTCCTTTTCCTTTTCTTCTAATTACTTGTATCTTTTAAGTTTTAACCTATGTTGATCATTCATTCATTTTCCTATTAGCTTCACGTTTAAGTGGTTCTGGTACTTGGACTATTTTTGTTGTTGTTGTTGTTGTTTTTGCTGTGCAGTAAATAGAAATTTAGTAGCCAGCACCGCCTTTCTAAGGGGATACGCTCTGTAGAAGAAGGCACAAGAAGAGTGGATTGCTACCCTTAGCTATATCTTATAAATTTTCCTGAAAATTGAAGTATGAAGAAGGACAAATCTGATGTATGGAAGCTGGATCTGCATGGTTTGGCATGTTTCAGGAGCTGTTCACGCCTTAAAGAGCATCTTTGAAGGATGGAGACGCAGATGTCAGTACATTATTTTACAAATCCCAATATATTTGTTGAACGGAAACTTGGATCTTGAACTGATTCTGTTAGTCGCTTCAGCATGGAGATAAAGCCTGGCTGAGCAGGATAACTTTGCGAAGCCCAGAAGTATTCCATGTTACTTATAACAGGTATGCGGCTTTTATTTTTGCAAAGATAATATTAAATCCTAAAAGACAATGATTTGTTAGGAAAGTTTATTTGCAATTGTTTTACTATTATATCCGGTATTACCCACTTATTCATACGTATCACTGACACCTGCTTAATGGGTTGAAATGGGGATTTACTGAGAATGATTTGTTATGAAGCATGATGTGGTTATCATTTATGCCACTTAGAACATCTAGATAGAAAATCACGTCACTCTAAAACGTTAGTTTCATTTCATCTCGGAGATCATTGCTTTAGTATTGCGTCCTACAGAGGGCTGTCAGTGAGATGTTGGCCCTTCATTTTTGTTTTTATTTGGTGTGAAATATTCGTTGGTTGCGAGGCTGATGAATGAAAGGATTTACAACCATCTAAAGTGAAAAAAGGGTCATGATTCTGTGTTAAAGAGTTTTATGACTTGTGTAACTATTTGGCATCTTAGTCTTCCGCGTAGCACAAAAGAATCCAAGTCTCATCGAGCCCCTGGGTGTTTCCCTTGGTACCACCCGCTCATATTCTGCACTCTAGGCTCCTTTTCAGTTTCGTCGCTGTCTCTTCATCTCTTCATCCTTCTATAATGAGATCTCCTTCAAGCTGGTTCAACACAGTTCATCCTTCTATAATGAGATCTTCTTGCAAGCTGGTTCAACACGGAAGTTTCACCATGTAATTGGTTTGTATAAGATGCGTCGGTTCCAAATTCATGCGGTTGATTTGTCGTGCACTCAGTTTCCACTACAGCTTCCGTTTCCAAGCCACCTTGGGGAACTCAGATCACTGAAGCATCTTAATGTCAGCTACTGTGCCTTTGCAGGCCCTCTTCCTGCAAATTTATGGAATTTAGAGTCTCTAGACTTGGGTGGTAACAAATTATTGGGACTCTACCTCCGTCTTTGTCCAACCTTAAAAATGCTCAGAGAACTAATACTTGATGAAAATAGCTTCACTGGCAGCTTCCACAGTTTGAGAACTTGGAAAAGTCATCTAACTGTCAGCACACGGCAACCCATTTTCTGGGAATCTTACTCCAGGGATTGGGAATCTTCAGAATTTGGTGTAGGTGAACCTGAGCATGAACCTCTTCTCCGGGAATATGCCTCCAAGCATCGGAAATCTTACAAGGCTTCTATACTTGGATGTTAGTCGTAACAAATTCACTGGAGTAATTCTTCAATAGCTTGGAAATTGGTACAGCTCAGAAAACTCGATCTTCTGTGGAACTTACTGGAAGGACCCATACCTTTGGAAATAGGAAGAATGTCTGTCCTTGGAGAACTACTGAAAACCATAGGACGTTTGAGAGAACTTCAGGTGCTTGTTCTGGAGAATTGTCTACTTATGGGGGACACTTGAATCGCTCAGTTCACTTGTGCTTGATTCTAACCGTTAATCAGGAGCAATTCCCAGTTGGACAGAAGTAAACTCAAGACGGGAGTACAACCCGGAGATTGCCCTTGGAGTTGGCCTTTGTATGACTTGATGTTTAGTGATTTATCCCCTGCTGACACTGGTTTCAAAATTACTTGTCATTACGTTTTATTATTCGCTTCTAGTGACATTGCTGTGAGGCAAAGAGTCGTCGTGCATTAAAAGTGACAGTACTTTATTTCAAAATGGAGCAAGTCAATGTATGGTATGACTCGCTTCTAGAGAAATCACTTGGGTGAAGGTGAAAGTCGGCCTCTGATGTTGCTGGTTGTTTCTTTGTATGCATCAAATTCAACAGGACAACCTTTCAACACACATGGCTTCAGGAATAATGCCAAGTTCAACAGGACAACCTTTCAAGTATCTGCCATTCGACCTAACTGCCTGTTTTGCAGCTGCAAACTCAACATGAGCAAATCTCCGGAAAGTTCCATACTCGTGATAAGAGAAACGCACGTTAGCAATATCCTCAACATTTTAAAATAAGTCAATCCCATGAGATTCATCAATGGTAAGTGGTACGTTCTTGAGACAAAGTTAAGAGCCCTTGCGGCTAATCTGGAATAATTAAAAAAAAAAAAAAAAAAAAGAGTTTAATAAATAAAAATGCGCCCACCGTGGGGCTCGAACCCACGACCACAAGGTTAAGAGCCTTGCGCTCTACCAACTGAGCTAGACGGGCATGTTGTACACTTGCATTTTTTAACATAAACTCAGAGAGTGAGCCCTAGATCAGAAAGAGGCACTTCATTGATTGACTAGTCACCCATGGAGCAGATTTATGAGGAGGGTTAAGACCACTTGTTTAATTCCTTTGAAAATTCCAACTCAAGCTGCAACAAAGATGGAGGAAAAGTCAAAAGCTCGACCAAAACTCTATGATATAGTTTGCAAATAGCTATAACCATAATGCAAACAAGAAACGCCAAAACTTTTACTGCTAAAGATGAATCATGAAACATATATTAAATTCTCATGACCGAAATCATAAATGAAGGAGCAACAGTGAGATAGTTGGCAAGCAACTAAATCAACCATCTCAGTAAGTTAGCTGAGAAGATATATGATTTGTTCTGCTGCAGAAATCTACAGAAAGGCAACAACTTCAGATGATATTAACTATAAGATTGATTACGTCATTCTTCCAACGACAAAGTTTTTTTCTTTTTCTTTTTTTGTTTTGATCAGACAACTGGGGTTAAGGGACCCTCGAATAAAGAAACCAAAACAAAAGAACGGAAAAAAACAGAAAACAAAACTAACTACGCATGTATTGTGTCCTCTTAAATGATAACCTGCCAATAGATCACCAGTCCTATTGGTCTCGTGAAAAACATGAGAAACCTTTAAGACTTTAAAGAAATCTCTAAGTAAATTTACTCTACGCCAAATTTGAAGTAGATGCCAGGGTGGTTTTTCCTTCTTATTTATTAATATGCAATAGATCACCATTGAGTCAATGGACATGTGAGCCTTTTTAAAACCCCATGTTCTTACAAGACTTAGTCCCATTTTCATCGCCTGTAATTCATGAGCTGTCACAGAGATGGGAGGGCCACCCCTTTTGCAGCAGCAACAGGCTCATCAGCATTGTTCCTCAGAATAGCTCCCCAATCTCCTGAGTGGTCCTTCTTTGAGACATCAGTATTGATCATAATTTCATCGGTGTCAGGACCAATCCAGGTGCAGTAATGAACAGTGATAGAGACAAAGCTAAAACTTAACCCCCATCTTTCCACAAAAGCTCTAGCAGTAGGACTGTCCTTTAACTTCCCTGTCATAGACATAACTTTATTTTTTACATCATTGATAATAGCATGACCAACTTGGTCAACAAAACTAAATTTGCTTGAGAAAATCCGGTTATTTCTCTCATTCCAAATATGATATATATATAACAGTTGAGGATAATTTTCTTCATTCTAGTAAGCATGCCTTCTCCTACAAAGACAACAACATACCAATATATCTCTTCGTGTCAGCAGCTACTCAAGTTTCAAAAGTATCCCATTTTGAGGAGAAGTCTCTGCCAGATGCCAGCAGAATAAATACACTCATTAAATAAATGATCTTCAGACTCAGAAATACCATCACAGAGAGGACAAGTAGCTACTTGTAACAACACCCACTTCACCATTTTCTCTCTTGTGTTTAGTCGTCTATGGAGCCCTAACCAAGTAATAAAAGAATGTCTTGGCACATGAGATTTAAACCATACTAGGCAATACCAGATTACTGAGTTCCTAACACCATCCAAAGATTTATAAGAATCTTTCATCGTATAATCCCTAGTAGAGCTAGGTTTCCAAACCACGATATCTTATTCACTCACATTAAAATCAACTAGTCGTAGTTTAGATATAACAACTTGCACTTCCACAGACTGAGACTGAGGAAAAATCCACTGAGCATTCTCAATAAACTGATCTACCATGCAATTTAAGTTGGGACAGATCTCTTCGAGAATAACACTGCTCACCCATTCATTCAGACGACCACAAGGATGCCATAAGTCAGAAATAAACTTAACACTACTACCAGTACCAAGCACATGAAAGATATATTTCTAGCAAACCTCTCTCTGGTGTAAGATTCTACGCCAACACCACAATGAATCCTGTGGGATGTTCATGGTCCAAAAATATTTATTTTTGATGAGGTTCTTGTGAACCCAATTAATCCAAATATTATCTTTCCTAATGACCAGTTCCCACAGATGCCTAAGGTTTGCTGTGACATTAGTAATCTCATTATTTCTCACTGCTAAGCCACCTTCCTGAATAGGTCTACACAATAAATCCCGGCCTATAGGGTGGTATTTCTTTCCCGTATCTACACCAGCCCATAAGAATTTCTTACATATAAAGTTCAGTTCTTTAATGGCCCTCTTCGACAAAACAAAACAAGCCAGAAAAAAATATATCATACCAGTGAGGACAATCTTAATAAGAAGAAGTCTCCCTGCATAGGTAAGAGACTTGGCCTTCTAGGACTTTACCCTTTTAAAAACCTTAGTAATTAGAGGTAAAGAATCTTGATACGAAAGTCTGGTAGATAATAAAGGAACACAAGGATAGCGAACAAGAAGAGCGCTACTACCAAAGTCCAAATATAATAAAATCTAAGATAAAGACCCACTATCAACCGAAGAACAGAAAAGAGTAGTCTCGTGCTTATTCATTTCAAGGCCTGAGATCTTATTGAACATAGATAAAACAATCTTAAGAGATTCTGCAGCAGCAAGAGAAACCTTGAAAAAAAAATGAGAATATCATTAGCGAAACAAAGGTGTGTCAAGTTTTTCAATCTACACCTAGGATGAAGGCCATAGATACCATTATCAATTTGAAGTTTCAGAGAGACACTCATCACTTCCATAACTATAACAAAAAGGTAAGGAGATAGGGAACAACCTTGCCTGAGGCCTCCATAAGGAGACCAGTTAACAAGTACCGCAAATTTATCCGTAGAGAAGCAAAAATATCCAACGACAAATTTCTATTGGGCATATCCTAATAACTAGAATATGTTGTTCTAATATCAACTTTCCAACGTTCCTTATGCCATGCATATACATACTCTATTCAATGGAAACATTTTTCTCTATGATTCTTCAGTACACATGTTTAAACCACACTAAACAGAAACTTGGTTCATCATGTCTCAAATCACTTTCATATAAGACAAAGGCCTGAGATTTTTTCTTTGAACACGGGGAGATATTATGATGATGTTGATGGTGATTTTAGTTTAGGGTTAAAATCGTAAAACCTTAATCAGATAGTGACGTCACATTTGAGTAATAATGTCGCCACTAGCACATTTATTGAATCATTCAACATGTCTGCATAAAATTATCGGGGTACCTTTTTTATATGTCATGCTCCACAGCAGAGCCATCGGTACTGACTGGCATCATCTCTGCACATGCCAGCCGCGCATGCTAACCAAACATGCCAATCACGCGTGCCACATATTTTAAACTAGGGTTTCGACATGTTAAACCTTAATAGACACATCTCCGTGCCAAAGGCATGCCAATCATGCCAGCCGCACCACCGTGCCAATGGCATGCCATGCCATCCACATCTCCGCGCCAAAGACACGCCAACCATGCCATCCGCACCACCGTGCCAATGGCATGCCATGCCAGCCACATCTCCACGCCAAAGACATGCCAACCATGCCATCCGCACCACCGTGCCAATGACATGCCATGCCAGCCACATCTCCGCGCCGAAGGCATGCCAACCATGCCAGCCGCACCACCATGCCAGCCACAACTCCGCGCCAAAGGCATGCCAGCCGCACCACCGTGCCAATGGCATCCCATGCCAGCCACATATCTGCGCCAAAGGCATGCCAACCATGCCAGTTGCACCACCGTGCCAATGGCATGCCATGCCAGCCACATCTCCGCGCCAAAGACATGCCAACCATGCCAGCCGCACCACCGTGCCAATGACATGCCATACCAGCCACATCTCCGCGCCAAAGGCATGCCAACCATGCTAGCCGCACCACCGTGCCAATGAAATGCCATTCCAACCACATCTTTGCGCCAAAGGCATGCCAACCATGACAAACGACCACCGTGCCAATGGCATGCCATGTCAGCCACATCTCCGCGCCAAAGGCATGCCAACCATGCTAGCCGCACCACCGTGCCAATGACATGCCATGCCAGCCACATCTCCGCGCCAAAGGCATGCCAACCATGCTAGCCGCACCACCGTGCCAATGGCATGCCATGCCAGCCACATCTCCGCGCCAAAGGCATGCTAACCATGCCAGCCGCACCACCGTGCCAATGGCATGCCATTCCAGCCATAACTCCGCGCCAAAGGCATGCCAACCATGCCATCTGCACCATAGTGCCAATGGCATGCCATGCCAGCCACACCTCTTCACCAAAGCCATGCCGGCCATGCCTCAATGCCGCTGGCTACCAAACGAAGGGTTGCAACAATCAACGGCCACCCTTCCTTCTGAGATGCAAATCTCAGCCGTCCAAGTTCGCCACCAAACGCGTGGTAAATTTTGTCCTAATGCCAATCCCTAATTTTGGCCGCGCCTAAATTATGCCAAAACCCTAATTTTGGTCGCGCCTAAAACTATGCCAAAATCCTAGCTTGGCCGCGCCTAAGCCATGGCAGCCATGCCTCCATGTTGTTGGCTTCCAAACGGAAGGTTGCAACAATCAACGACTATCCTTCCTCCTGATATGCAGATCTCAGCCGTACAAACTTGCCATCAAACGACTTGTGGCAATCTCTTGGCTACGGTGCCAACTCTTGGCCACGGTGCCAAAACCCTAATTTGGCCACGCCAAAGCCATGCCTCCATGCCGCTGGATGGCAAACGGAAGGTTGCAACAATCAATGTCTATCCTTCCTCCTGAGATGCAGATCTAATCCGTACAAACTTTCCACCAAACGACTTGTGGAAATCTCTTGGCTACGGTGCCAACTCTTGGCCACGGTGCCAAAGCCATAATTTGGCCACGCCAAAGCCATGCCGTATCTGAGTTCCACCATGTTGTAGTTGGAAGTGAAAGGTGATATCGGAAATTTGGAAATAGATACTGCAACCGAGAGATTGATCTCCCACTGTGGTCGCCAATTGTTTGAGGGTGAAAACAGTTTATGCTGGTTTCGGTAATTTCGTGTGATGTGGGTGAGAAACAAGTCTAAACCCTAAATAATGTACTGCAAGGGAGTACTTTTGGTTCGAGAGATCAATCTGTACAAGTCCGGCGTAAACCAAGAAATGGCCGTTCCAGACTTGCTTCGGTCACAAAGTGGAGGAGAAGGGTTGGTTTTGGGGAGGGAAGCGAAGAGAGTGTTGAGACCAGAATAGTCGATTCTGGAAGAGTAGTTATTTTGACTTGTATCAGAAAGCGTAAGCTAACAGATGGGAAAGCTAACAGGTGATTTCTGAGTGTTGTATGCTCCTGACCAAAAACTTGTTTTCGGTGGAAATAGTTAATGCCTATTTATACAAGTCGAAGTGAAACGTACTCTGGTCTCATTAAGAAATGGAAAATGGGTGAGTAAATGGGAGGAGGTGGTAACCGGTAAGCCCTGGAATTGATGTTCCATAAAAGAAAGTGTTTCACCATTAGTCCCTGTATTTACTAACCGCCTCATCCTTATGACACTTTCTTAAAACGGGTGTAGTGTACGCCGCACGCTGTAAACCGCCAAACCAATACCCAATGAGCATCCCCAGTTTGTGACTTTCGTTGATGTCTCGAGTTTTTTCGTGGAAAATATGTAGCACGTTGTTGTTGCCTGGCAAGTTGAGCTTGGGAGACTTACCGGCTCGGTGGTGACCTTCGACGGTCGAGATTTTGCATCTTAAGAGGAAAGGTAGACGTTGAATATTGCAACCCTTCGTTTGGTAGCCAGTGGAATGAAAGCATGATCAGTATGGCTTTAATATGGCTTAGTTTAGGCGCGGCCAAAAGTTAGGGTTTTGGCTTTGTTTAGGCGCGACCAAACTAGGGCCAAAAGTTGTCATGCGTTAGCTGGTAACCTTGGATGGCTAAGATGTGCACCTTAGATGAAAAAGTGGTCGTTGATTGTTGCAGGCCTTCGTTTTGGTAGCCACATAGGGAAGGCCGGTATGACATGTCCAAAACTAGGGTTTTGGGCCAAAGGTTACCATGCATTGTTTGGCAACCTTGGACGGCTAAGATTCGCATATAGGATGGAAGGGTAGCCATTGACCATCGCACGCCTTCGGTTTGGTAGCCGCATAGGGAAGGCCAACATGGTATGGCGCGGCAAGGTGGTTGGCATGCCATTGGCACATGTGGCATGGCATGCCTTGGCACGGTTTGGCGTGGCTAAAACTAGAGTTTTGGGCCAAAGGTTACCATGCGTGGTTTGGCGACCTTGAACGGCTAGGATTTGCATCTAGGATGGAAAGGTGGCCGTTGATCGTCGCAAGCCTTCGTTTTGGTAGCCGCGTAGGGAAGACCGGCATGGTATGGCGTGGAAAGGTGGTTAGCATGCCATTGACACATGTGGCATGGCATCCCTTGGCGCGGTTTGGCGTAGTGGGGCCAAGGCAAGGCGCGGTTGCCTTGGCATGGTGGGGCCAAGGGTTTGGCATGCCATTGGCGCATGGTGCGGCTAGCATGGTTGGGGCCAAGGTAAGGTGCGGTTGGCTTGGCATGGTGGGGCCAAGGGTTTGGCATGCCATTGGCGCATGGTGCGGCTAGCATGGTTTGCCATTGGCACAGTGGTGCGGCTGGCATGGTTGGCATGCCTTGGCGGGGAGATGTGGCTGGCATGGTTCGCCATTGGCACAGTGGTGCGGCTGACATGGTTGGCATGCCTTGTCACAGAGATGTTGATGGCATGATTTGCCATTGGAACAGTGGTGCGGCTGGCATGGTTGGCATGCCTTGGCGCGAAGGTGTGGCTGGCATGGTTGCCATTGTCACAGTGGTGCGGCTGGCATGGTTGGCATGCCTTGGCGCGGAGATGTGGCTGGCATGGTTGGCATGCATTGGCGCGGAGATGTGGCTGGCATGATTTGTCATTGGCACAATGGTGCGGCTGGCATGCCTTGGCACGGAGATGTGGCTGGCATGGTTTTCCATTGTCACAGTGGTGCGGCTGGCATGGTTGGCATTCCTTGGCGCGGAGATGTGGATGGCATGGTTTGCCATTGGCACAGTGGTGCGGCTGACATGGTTGGTATGCCTTGGCGCGGAGATGTTGCTAGCATGGTTTTCCATTGGCAAAGTGGTGCAGCTGGCATGGTTTGCATGCCTTGGCACGGTAGCATGAGAATTAGGGTTTGGCATAGATGATGTCGGTCAATGTTAAGGGTTCTGCCGTGGAACATGACACATAAAAAAAGGGTACCTTGGTAATTCTTACGTAGGCATGCTGATCGATTCAATAAATGTGCGAATGGTCATAGTGACGTCATGTCAGATGTGCGGTTTTACGATTTTAACCCTAAGCTAAAAACCACCATAAACACAACCTTATTCATTTTAACCACAACTAGTTCAAATGAAACTAGTTGTAGAGTCGTTCAGTTGTTATTCTCATAGAAGTATACAAGAACAAAATTGAACCAAAATCAGTTTGATTCACTCGAATCAATTCATGAATATTGTAGCCACGGTTTGAAAACAATGCATTCCTTAATTAATATATAAATGTATTAGTTCATGAGCAAAACGATTTTAGAACTTTAACCACTCAAGTATGCAAACGGGTACGCATACTTAGAGTAGCCGGTCTGAGTTTGGGTTCGCCAGTATGAAAACGGGTACGCATACTTCCAAACACAACAGAAATTCCCGGACCCAAATTCTTCGCCAGTACGCGTACGGGTATGTGTACTTAGGTACTCAGAATTCCACAACTAACAGGTACGCGTACGGGTATGCATACTATAGTTCCGGTCATGGATCACATACATGAAAGAATGCATACTATGTTCATAATCCAATGATGGTTAAGTGTTCTAAACTCTATTTCAATCATTAAAACTTTCTTAGAGGATGACAATTGTTGTTTTCACGAACTATTAGCATCAAAGCAATTTTCAAGTTATTGAATTACGAAACATTCTAAGTCCCAAATGATTGTATCACACAAACCATGTAAGATGTTACTCGGCGATTTTCACATGATCATCTTTTGACTTTCGTCAAGAATATAAGATGAACTTGGTTGAGCGAAAGCTTACCAACACATACTTCGAGAAATACGTAAGCGAGTTAAACTCAGCTTGAAATCTCAAATGTGTATAATCAAATACTATATAGTAATACGACTTTTGTCTCAATATAGGATATAGAGTAGAAATAGACTTTCCAAGTGATAGATGAGTTTTAGTCTCCACATAACTTTTGTTGATGAAGTTCCACAAGCTCTCCTTAGTAGTTCTTCGTCTTCAATTGATGAACGCCGTGAAGTATAATGCTCAACTACACAATCTATCCTAGTCCGAGACATCACTATAAGTAGACTAGAAATCAAGACTTATAGTTTTGATCACTAACATTGACAAACAATCTTGCTGACGTATTTTTATGTAAAAGATCATCACTTTTGGGTTTTTTTTGGTACAATTGGCAATTGTAGAGGATCTTATCTATAAATTGTGATCAATCATCCATAGAAATTAAGAACATATGCCGATCTTGGGTTGATATTCTTGATGGATCAAGAACGTCAAAAATATCAAAATTTTCATGTTTTGATGATCAACCAACACTAGTTAATTTCACAATCGGTCTGTGTTCTAAGTCGTATACGGCGATTGCTAATGTTCTTCGTGAATGAAAAATATAAACCTACAATCAGTCTACGAATGCGTGAACACCCAAAAATTCCCGATTGATGTTCTTGATTCATCAAGAATGATCGGTCTTCCAGTGCAGGTTCTCCACCGATTATGGGTTGACGTATTTTCAGAAAAAATCAAGATATTTTCATGTTTGATGATGAATTAGCATTAGTTGATTTATATAGATTAACTTGATTAAATATCAATTAATCCCCTGAATTAATACTAACCAATTAGGAATAAATTAGCATTAAAAAAATAGTTGGATAAGATTTTTTTATTTTACTTCGCAATGATCCTCTATTGTCATCTGTATGACCCGAATAATCCTTATAGGCCACAAAATAGCCGGGTATAACATCGGGGGCTTGAGGTTGTATAACCCGTTCCGTAGGGGGGTTCTGACTTAAGTGTACTTTTCGCGTCTTCTTCTTCCCACTATTTTTTCTCTGTTAAAAGAAAATTACTCAGTATTTTTTTCTATGAAGAACGGCAAGGTAGCTTTGCTTATCCTTTTCTCTTTGGTGTTCTAAGCTATTTTGATTCTTAAAATTTATATTTACAGTATATGAGATTTTTTAATTGATACAAATTGACTGGAGAAAACTTGGTTCCCTTCCTAAACAGCCCATCCCAATCCAATTCCGATTTAATCGCCTGGATGGGTCATTGGAGTATTAATAAAAATTGAAACTTTGGTGTTTCAGACCAGGCGCCTCCCAAGGTATCGAATTGCAGTCAGGCGATTCCAGGTTGTTTTTTCTTTAGTTGTTTTAATTTGTGCAGCTTCAATCACCAGTGTATGATCTAGTATCTTCTTGAAATTGAAGATGAACTTCATAGATTGCTCTGCGGATTTTGTACTAGTTCAAACACTATCACTCTCTTGGAAACATGATACACCAATTCACCGAATTCAAAATAGGTTGATTCAATTTTGCTTTCGAATTAACCCAAGGAACTCTATCCAGGCGAGGCGCCTAACCTATAAATCGCTCGCCCCGCTTGCCTCGCTCCCTTTGACAACAGAGCTAACAGCTTTGTAGCAAGTTTGATAGGAATAGACCTTTCCGCAAAAGCTTAGACAAGTTTTTATTTACTCATTTGTACAGAATGGAGTTCAAGCTTTTCTACGCAACAATTGGTTACTAACTTTTTGTTTTGTTTCAGGGCTTCAGAGTTATAAAGCTTGACTGCATGAAACCAAACAAGTTCCTTCATGCAATTGAAAATTTAAACAGTAATACATTAAAGCTCTATACTTTTGAGTCCGGCGTCATTTTCCTGACTGGAGTTTCAATATTATCATCATCCTCAGTTCATACTTAAGGCAGTACCTATAATGTCATCTTCATGTGCTGTACTTCAGCAGGTCCGCCATGGTCTCAATAGTAGCGCATTACCCAAAGTTTCTTCCTCTGTATCACAGCTCATAGGACCCTCCCGAAATCTATAAAATCTCCAACCCACCGTCACCACCACTACCACCACCATTGTTTGATTTCTTCTACCATGTAGTTCCTGGTACGAAATCTAAAACTGTGGTTAGAAGATTAGAATTAGCTTGGAATCATGATTCATTGATAGCTTTGAAGTTGATATGCAATTTATGAGTCTAAAACTGTGGTTAGAAGCTTGGAATCATGATTCATTGATAGTTCCTGGCACGAAATCTAAAACTGTGGTTAGAAGATTAGAATTAACTGTGATTGAGAGACACGAAACACCGGCAGAAATAAGGATTCAAGAAAACATGGAAAGGGTTCAGTTAGTGAAAAGAAGGGCGCGTGGACTGAGAAATGAAGGGCTGTCTTTTCTTTCTAAGCAGCAACTTCTTCTGTTTTAATTCTGTGTTTCATGTTCATCTATCCCACAGTACCTTTCCCTCTTTCTGTCATTGTGATTGGAAGTCCACAAAGTCATTTGTTGCTGTAAGTTCTTTCTTTCTTTACATTTGATTGGGTACATCTGGACTTTGTGCCAAGCATAAAGTGCACATTGGAATTCCCAGAATCAGTTTACATCTTAGTATAATTCTTGGAAAATCGGGATGCTCTGTATGGCCAATTGTATTCATAATATGAGGTAGGAATTACCAATAGATACCATTATAGTGTTCTTAGTTAGTGGCAGGTCCACCCATTAAAGTCCAGTAATCAGGGGTCCATAATTAAAAGAAAACATGAAAATGGACCAAATTTTTTTTGCCCGGGTCCTGCACACGTGCGAGATCAGGTATACGTAATATGAAAATACCACAAATAATCTTTCCTATTTAATATGTTAAAAGCATGAGAAATATTTTTCACATTTCATATTCATTTTCTTCTTCTCTTTCCTCTCACCATTGTTGCAGATGAAGATGAAGATTTGTTTTTGTTCTTTCTCGTTTCTACCGAATCAGATGATGAAGATTTTCCATTGTAATGTTTCTTTTAAGGTTTTGGCGATCTAATCATTGTTGTGCTTGATTATGTTTTCGATCTCCATGGTTGATTTGTCGACTATATATTAGATCTAGATGAATAATCACATTTTTTGTTCATTTCGTTGCTAGATTCGATTATGCCACTTCCATTTTAGATGTTTTAGATGTGTTTCAGTTCTTTTTTGTATATGAATCAACAGTACGTATATCCCGTACTGATAGAAACTTAGTTTATTTTTGAGAAGAAGAAGAAGAAAAAGATGCATCGTTATGATTTACGACGAGAAGATTGTTTGTGTTTCCAGGTATGTATATTAACAATGATTTTCGGTTTCCATTCTATTTTTTTCATAGATTCGTTACTAGTTTTTCACATGCAGCTGAAGTTTAGATTATGAATCAGCAGTACATATATGATGTACTGAAAAATTATGCTTTAATTTTGTTATTTTTGTAGTTTTTGATATTTTTCTTCTTCGATCTAGAAGTATATATATGGAATATTGAAGAAAAAAAGTGTTTCGATTCTGGTTTTTAGAGATTCATTACTTGGTTTTCACATGCAACTGATTTTAGTTTCATTTTGGTTGTTTTTGATATGCTTTTAAGTTGTTTTTGTGTATTAATCATCGGTACGTATATGATATACTGGTGGATTTTGATGGAACAAGTTCAGATCTAAATAAACAATCATGTTTTGTGTTTATTTCATTAGTAGATCTGATACTTTTATGGTTTGTTTTTCAGTTTTCTTTTGTTATTATCAATTGTTGATAAACATCACTGTCCAGAGTTCGTCCTAAATTTTATACTTCTCTTGTTGTTTTAAAAGTTTGTGGGGATATAGTTGATGAAAAGAATGTACACAGTTGGGTTTTGCTTAGATTTGTTTATAGACCTTCTTTGATTCATATGTGTAGTATTTGAATTTTATGTTTGTTAGTGATGTTGTGAAGTGTTTGATGAATAAGTGTTCTTGAAATGCATTAGAAGCGTTGGGTATCTTTAGAGAGATGAGAATTGAAGGAGTTAAATTGGAATTGCATGACTGTATCTTACTCATTGCTGGTGCTCCACTTGGTGAAGAATTGAAAGGGATTTTGATTCATGTGTATGTGCTCTTCCTCTTATGTGGTCTTCCTCTTTTCTGTATTTCCTTTTAAGATTCATGATACAATTTGTATCTTATCTATCACGGACAGGTGAAGGTGGGAACCCGTTCTGCGTTACTCAACTTTGGATCACCAGTGGATGCATCTCAGCTATATAAATTACTCCATGCCCTTCATCCACATCCTCATTAGAAGAAAAATTAGCAGGAAGAGGTGCACCTGGAACATGTATGTTGCTCGGATTTTGTTGCTTTTGTCATACATACCAAAATAAATAGAACAGTAGCTTGGTGCATCTTCTCGATGTTGTTTACTGCTCTGGAACTGTTATCCTCGACTGGATAGATAGACCTCACCCTGTGTAGTTTCTTAAATGCCAAATGGCCTAATGTAGGCTCATGGGCATGCAGATAAGTAAAAGGTTAGCCTAATATTTACAGTTAGATAATGTGATTTTGTTAACTGATACTATTTTTTGAAAGCTTTATCGTTCTCCCAAAATCATGTAGACCTCTGAGGCAGAACAATTCTTTTTTCTACCACAAGTTTCCTGACTACCTGCTGCTGTGCGATATTGCTGTCTCACTGGAATACCCATTTCTTGCTTCATGCTACAAACAGACACCACCTGATACACAACTGTTTTTTTCACCCTTAGTCACTATGTGGAAATGATAATCTATAGAGTCACAAGACTCATAAATTGTTATTATCAATTGTTTTTCAGTTTTTTTTTGTGTATTACCTATCAGTACATATATGACGTTTTCTAATTTATTTATCATTGATTCTTACAGATTTGTACTCTACCTGGAAGCAGTGCAGCAAATATGTACTCGAATTTGTAAGCATTCAGATATATAATCGGATTTGTAAGCAGTACGACAGATATGTACTCAGATTTCTAAGCAGTGCGACAGATATGTACTCAAATTTGTAAGCAGTGTAGCAAATATGTACTCGAATTTTTAAGCAGTGTACCGGATATGTACTCAAATTTGTAAGCAGTGTAGACATACACGTTTGGTAGTAATGGGCATTATGGACATTTCCATGTTTTAATTAATTTTGGACTTCCGGATAAAATGAAAATCCGGTTGGACCCTACTATAAATAACTATATGGACCTAGGACCAAACAAGAAATTTTCTTAATATGAGTTACTTGGTGGGAAACAAGCCATTAATAGAAATTTTGAGAACTCAAGTAGAAAATTAGCAAAGGTTAAGACAAAATCTCATAATTCTTCGAAGCTATGTTGTGAAAGGCGTCCTAGGCGCACAAGTCGCCCAAGGGGAGCCTAGGCGCCAAGATATGTACAGTTTGTTTTTTTTTTAAATTCCTGGCCTCGCCTAGTGCCTAACACAACAGAGCTTCAAAGTGTGATAACTAAAGAACTAGGTAGGCTTTTTTGTTACACAAATAGGTTCTTTTTCATCAATCAAGATTGAATCCATATACTGTCAAACAGTAAATATGCACAAATGTCGCGACAGAGGAGAGAGAAGGGAAAGAAAATCAACCAAAAACACGGAAAATGCAATCTGAGTTATGGTCACAAAAGATATCCAGCCTCTGTCTTTCAGATTCTCTCGTTGTATCTGGATCTATATTGAGGGATCTGGCTGCACCCTCCTTTGTCTTTCAGGTGACCTTTCAACTATCTCCCCGTTCTCGAAGAGCTCAGCTTTAAAACAAAAAAAAAAACATAGAGGAACCCTCAATGTTAATACCTCATTTCGATTCAAGCAACACGTGAACATAAAAAGAGCTAAAAGTAAACACAGTTAAGACTCTCGTTCTCCTTGCATGTTACAAGAAATAACTACACATTCAACAGTCAGAAGTAGGAAACACCCTCCTCATTACTGGTCTAAAACTACACTTGGGGTGTCAAAAGAACAGTTAGATAATTGTACATTAAAACTTGGACCAACTTGAGAAAACAAACTGCTAAAAGGCATCATAACCGACACATGTGGAAGAAAATTTGTGTGTTCTTTGGTATGCTTAGCTACAGGTTCCCTGGGTCTTACAGAAAAACAAACATAAGAACTGAGAAATTATAACATTACTAACAATACAAAGCTTACCTCCGTAGTCCTTATTCTCGACGTCCACGTAAGAATCGGGTATCACAGACTCAACATCTTGCAACTCTGTAGATTATTAGCCCAAGTAAGGTTAACTCAATACCAGATCAAAGTTGCAAATCGCAAATACTTGACCGACAAATATAAATTGGTAAACAGACGAACCTATAAGCTTATTGGAGGTCTCCTCGTCGATCTTGCATCCAAAAGCAAAATATTCTTCACAGGATACACTATATATCTTTTCCATGGCTTCTTTAGGGTCCTTACTTTATTCATAATGCCAAAAAGAGAAACTTATTTAAGGTACCCTTAAGACCTAAATCCCCATCAGCCCACAGTACCTTCCTTAAACCTTAGTCAAAATGCAGGTAGGCAGGCATGAATAAAATGAAAAAATTATCCACTAAAAAAATCCAAAAATCTCCAAATTAAACATCTAGAACCTAATAGGAAAACAAACAATTCAAACCCATGAAAAAACAACAACCAACACTCCAATTTATGAATTTATTTTTAAAATTTACCTTGGAAGAACCCTAGCTAGGGTTTTCACGTAACAGTCGATCATCTCTTTTTTACTAGCTCCTGGACCACCAGGTTCGTCCATAAATATAAGCCAATGTTGATAATCACAACCAGGAATGTATTTCTCCATCCCGGAAGTAGGAAGAACGTCGCTGTTAGATCCAGAATTGAGCCATCGTATGGTATTCAGACGAGAGGGTGTGATGAAACCAGGAAGTGGGGGTGATTCAGTTCTTGCTGAAAAGTATGAAGACGCTGAAAAAATAGGATTTCTGATACTTTTTGAAGTGGGTTTTATCACGTAATGCTCAGACGAGAACTATTCTAATAAATGATTAAACCAACATTTAATCATCCTTTCACCAACCGGTAAACAAAGGACTTTGGTGCATGCTCACACGAGCACTTGGGCACTACATGGTCGTCCACCATCCCATGTATCCGGTACCTCCTTCACTCAGTGATTTTCAATAAATCACCAACTGATCAGCAATCGATGAAAATTAGAGTTTCGAACTGAATGCTCTACAAATCATAATTTTGAGCAAGTTTAAACACTAATAATTTTATGTTGATCCAACAATTAATATCTTAATTAATTATATAATATTTGGTCAAGCTACCAGTATTTTAATTAATATTTTATTTGGTCATGCTACCAATAATTCATCGAACGAGTAATATTTGCTCAATCCATCAATATTGGTTCAACTATCAATATCCAACAATTCATCACACGAGTAATATTTGCTCAGAATATTTGCTCAGTTCATCAATATTCATCATATTGATCCAATCATCAATATTTATTCAAGAACTATACGTCTCAGACATGTTCAATCCATGAATCCTAGAGCATTCGACAATCATGCTCAACTGAACAATACTTAGACTAATTGTCTAATCAAGCCAATAACTGACTATTTAAATACACGTCTGCGTTGCAGACTCCACGTTCGTGAGACATCAAACACGTCTCATGGGGGATATTAATTAGAGTTTTGGTCTGGCGGCCTACGACATGTGTGTTCATCCACGATGAGAAACGTGAGTAAGTTGTGCAAGCGGTTGAAAGAGTTAGCAAAGTAGTGGGTGGACGATCAACCAAGTCTCCACACGATATGGAACTGATTTTACCACGATCTCCCACTTTCCCACTCTTTCACTCAAGAAACCATCACACTTACTGGGATCAATGTGTTTATTATTCTGATAATATAAATAAGTTCAAAAAATCGATGACCGAACAACAACAATTCTATCGATCAAAAACTTATTCACAGAACTCAACAGTTCATCTACTTGCAGAAACCCAAAACACATCCACAATCCTTGATCACCATTGATCCCACACAATTCTCAGATTCCCTACAGATCAACCCATCTCCCTCTTTGTGTCCGAATTGAATTTGGAACGGCTATTGAATTGGTTTAGGCCGGAGTCCTGCAAATTGATCTCTCGAACTCAAAAAACTCCCGTGCAGTGCATCTGTTTGAGGTTAAGCAGTTTGCTCGGTTGAGGAGTCTTGTCCGCATGGTCCTCTCTTCACTTTCCTAAAAAACCAGCAAATCGTGTTTTCCCATCTACATATTGGCGACCACATTGGGAGATTAATCTCTCGGTTGCAATCTCACATTTTTACAAAATGGTTGATCTTAGGTCAGGTTTAGTTACAAATCCTAACACAAACAACGGCAGCACTAGTAACAACGATGGTACTCCAGAAACTACTCCTGCTTCCAACACCGGTGTTGTTGATATCACTCCTCCTCAAACCAACATTGGAGACCATCCCCTGTTCGGCCGCTCTCCTGAGGAAATTAGAGAAAATCCGCCTACCATAGCTGATCTCATGAAGGTGCAAGAGACTCTCGCCAAAAACCAGATTGACATGGCTGCAACACAGAAAGAGTTGTGCAATTATCTCAAAAATCTCACTGACAAGATGTCAGAGAAAACTCAGGATAAGGGAAAAGCCAAAGAAATATCTTCGGTTGCTGATCCTGAAGTCACTCCAATCCATATAGTAGACGATGATGAAGTCCACAAGGCTGCAGATAACCTACCAACGAAGGAACCTGCAGGCTTCATCACCCGTGAAAACCTGGAACGCTTTATGGAGGATCGAGGAAAATACAAAACACCATCTTTTCACCATCATCAACCTCCGTATCCTACTGCTATGCAAAGAATTCCTCTCCCAAAGGGCTATACCTCTCAAACGTTCATACTGTACAACGGAATGGGGAACGCTCGAGAACATGTCTCTCGATTCCTGGAAGCATTAAGCGAACACGAACACGACCATTTAGTCCGTCTAAAGGAATTCTCGAAATCCCTGACAGGATGAGCATAGACATGGTACAAAAACATTGCACCAGGGAGCATCACTAGTTGGAGAGAGATGATTAACACTTTATACATGAAATAATTCTTCGTCTCGGAGCAGATTACTCTCTCTGACTTAGGAAGAATGTCTCAGAAGAACAATGAACATCCGAACGACTATGTGAAAAGGTTCAAAGTCCAAGCTTTGGATTGTCATAACCCGAATGTCACTGAAAAAAAACTGGTGGACTTGTGCATCAGCAGAATGATCCCGGTCTACAGAGCCTTGCTGGAAAATCTCTGATTCCAGACTTTCTCAGAGCTTCATGAAGCGGCCAAACGATCAGTGACTACTGCACCTGCTTTACTGAAAAGAGCAAAGTCTGCAAAGGTCGAGGAACCTTGTAGCAACCGACGCCTGGTCAACAATAAGTATAACCTCCAACCTTCAAACAAACGTTTTCGCTGAAAGGAATGGAAGGAAAGCCGAGACAAATTATCAGAGCGCTTCCCCAACATCCCAGGCTCCTCTGAAAGCGCAAAGAAAAGATAACCAATCCTGAAATGCTCAAACCTCGACCCGGCATCAACGAACGGGGAAATAATCAAATGGGGACTCAAACTTCCCTCTTTCCACTGAAAAAGTGGTCGAGTTACTGGAAGTCTAGTTTCAAGTTGATGTAATCAAATTGATGTTTATCAGAGAGAGCCAACTAAAGAAAAATGGAGAATCCCAGGTACGGTCACCTTCATAGATTCATCAATATTCCAACAAGTAACTGCAATATTTTGAAGCACATCTTCAAAGAGAAGATTGATCCACAATAACTTCAACTGGGGACTGAATGAGGACACAAGAATCCTCTCCCAATCAGAACCTTTACACTCTCTGAACAACCAGTCAAAGAAGCAGTTCAATCGTTGATCGAGCATATCTGTGAAATTGCTTTATCTATCTAAGGCACAAAGGAAAGACATGTTCGCAGTACTGAATCACATTGTGTCAGACGTATGTCCCTCCCGGAAATACTCCTTGAACCTTCATCCACAGACAAGGAGATGCACGACTGGGGACTGCTTACCACAGACCATATCAGAGGAAATGAATTCGGAAAAATGTTGATCGATGCTGACATCGCCATCAACATCATTCCACTGAAAACCCTCAGAGCCGCAGGTATCATTCGACAAGAAGCTACTCGTGATCCATCTCAATCAGAGACCTTGAAGGAATACTCGGAAATACTTACGGATACATCACTCTCAAAGTGAACATAAATTCAACTTGGGAAGAAACCAAGTTTCACATAATCAGGAAGATCCAGGATATGACATGTTCTTCAGACGAGCATGGATCCACGCTGAAAAGATGGGTACTGACAAAGCGCCTTTGGTTGCACATCTCTCCAACGAATAAAGTTCTGATCCAGAAGATTTGGCGGACATTCCATCATCAGAGCACTTGGAGGAATTTCGAACTTTGACGAGGTTGAAGCAAGAACCTGCAAAAGATGCATAGACATTCATCAAGGTTCCGCACTCAGGCAAGTCTCATTCCTTCCATGTCTATGTCATTTATTTCCTCACATGCTATCCTAGCATGAAGACTCAATTCTTCTAGCAACTCTGCTATTGCAATACGTTACGAATGGGTAGCTTCACCACATTAATGTTTTACCAAGTGGTTGAATATGACACCTCTATGAATCGAGCATCTCACTGAGACATTCATTATTGAGATGATGTCCAAGCCTTGCAAAGAAAACTTTGGGAGTTTCTCCATAGCCTTGCAGGAGTGTCCATGTGTGCCACAAAATCAGAAAGTCTGCACAAGTGTTGAATCCCACTACCGCAACAAAAGGAATGCTGAATTAACAAAAGATACTCGAGATCGAGACAGTCAAGCCTAAGACATTCGACGCTGAAGGAGTATGAGGCTTCAACGTTCAAGAAGCTAAGAAAATCCCTACCACATTCAATCATCTACTTCTCCATGGCCAACTGAAAGTAAAAAAACCTCTCATCTCTGAGTGTTACATTCTTCATAAGCCTTCAAATTGTACTCCCAATCAAAGAGTACACCTTCAATAATGGCGCCTTTAGCTTCAACATAAATATCTCGACGATGACAGCTGATTCAACACTAACACGATCAAAGTGTAACTGAACTACAATCGATAAGTCTTCACTGTCCCCATGATGATACTTCTGAAACAGATGCAACTTCATTCATCAATGGATGCTACAAACTCCTTCAACTCTGCTAAGTGAATGAGTGATGCACTGGGGACTTGATCTTATTGGAAAGATCAATTCAATGTATTTCAAAAAATATTATCCACATAACAAGTTATTGCAATCTTATGTGATTCCATGAAGCTTCATCAACGGTACCTCTCTACATCACAAGCCCCTGCACGACTGAGAAACTTCCTCTCTTCACCAATCACATCCAGAATGAAGATTGATGCTACTATCTACCGCAACAATGTCAACTCACTGACAAAGCCAGTTCATAGTAAAGTCATACTGTTCGGGAGAATCCGGGATGACCTCCCAGTACACCTTCATCTTAGGGATGCTTAACCCACCATCTAGTTCGTGAATGTAAAAGGCTCACTGGATGGAGGAGCAAAGTTTATGTCGATAATCATGGTTCTAGACTTTTCGGTCTCTGGAGCAACTCCGACCATAGTATCGTCATCAACAAGGATATCTGGAGGAACTCCTCCATGGTCTCAGCATCAACAATGGTCTCAGAAGCAACATCCTCATGACATGGCTTCATCAACTAACCATTCTCTGAAGTGTTACACATGAAGCAGACTTCTCCAAAGAACTAATGATTCATATAAATATGTGTATACATGATAACATGTTCACATGAAAGTCTTACCAAAGCTTGCACGACTAGCAGACACAATCCAAAGTCTTCTACAAGATGTTCTCATCACTTCTACAAATGAGATACAACACACTTCAGGACATGGGTTTATAAGAACTTACCAATAGGTGAGGAATGGGACAATGCTTCCTCAATGAAAGATGTTCTTCTATGTATCTTCTACAACATACCAAAAATACACGTCAATCGGATATACGAGCAGAAATATATGGCTTCCACACTCATGTTTACGGAATCTGAAAATTTGCACGGGATTACAAGTTATGAATGTGCATGCGTCATTGACTTCCCTAGACATCTCCAAACTGAAGGATTCTTATTTCATATGATTTCTCAGTCTCTTAGATTCAAAAGTTGGGTCAAGCACCGAATTCTGACGTCGTATGAGGTTCCTACAACTTCCAGAGCATACAACATGCAAGCAGAAATTCTTAGACGGGATTCATTACCTTCATAGTCTATCGATGTCCACCAGGTCTTTCCACTAAGTCCTTCATCAAGGTACCTCCAACTTCGACCACCTAGGTCTTTACATCAATTTTTCTACCTGTGTCCTCTATCTAGGTCTTGCTAGAAGAAGAGAAAACGAAAGGGAGAGATTTAACAAAATACTGGGACTGACGATCCACTGATCATGAAGATTAGTTTTAAAGTTCAAGACCCGTGGCATCAGATTCGCCTGTGATAATCATTTATCATAAAATGAATGCTATCAACGGGACATACAACCATGGTCATTACATCATCCCCTCTTGAGAGCAACCTCAGTTATGGTCCCGTGACCAGGGTTTCAGAAGTGATGTTTTTACGACTGACAGAAACAAGATGGCACTGCAAGCACCATGCTCATGTATTAATCAAGGGTTCAGATTTCAAATCAAAAAATGGCAGTGAAATCCTTCATCAATTGTTCAAGATACAATCAAATGGTCCAAAGACACAACAGGGGCGTTTTACAACAAACTCGTCTGAGACAATTTTACACTGTCCTACACAAAGAAGTGAACTGGGATTAATTGGTGAGGAATCTAGGTATTGTTCATACACCATTCTCTTTGCATGTATGTCCTCTACAACATATCCAAAATTCACAATGATTGGATGAACGAGCAAAAAGATGTGGCTGAAACATCAAACTACATGACAGCTGAAATTTCTGAAGACTTCCTGGAAGTTTATTGTTTCGTTGATTTCGACCACTAAACGTACTCAAACTTCAAAAAGCTTCTGTTTTAAATCTAGAAAATTTCATGGGTATCAAAAAGTTGGGGTAGATCATCAAAAACGGACATCATATGAAGATTCTACAGCATTTTCAATGAAGACCTAACTTCTGAATTTTCTGATGACGAATTATGAAAAAATTATTCATTCACTCACATCTGAATCAGGAGTTACACATCAACGCAAGGCCGGACTTCATCTTCAGCCGATAGTCTCACTTGCAAGTCGGCGGTGCTTCTGCTGATGAAATATGAGCTTTTCATCTGAAAGGTTGATTCATCTTGGCATGAACACCTGCATAATTCTTCATCTTTGACTTGATATTTCTGGAGCGTTCCCCGGAAGATCCAGAAGGGTGGTTGTAACTGGAAGTCATCATTATCTGAGGAGAAATACATGGAGTCATGGATATACATATAACAAACACACAACAAAATGGTAACAATCCAACTCTTACCTATTTACAATTTCACTAGCTGTAGTGATTATAACGTCAGAAATTCGAAAACTTGATCGTTCCTTCGAACCTGTAAAGACGAGAAAATTTCATTATTCAAAATCATGACTTGATTTTCATAAAACCGTGAGCGACCCACGTGAATTTTAACATCCACTGGTTTTTCAAAAATTGGACAGACGGCCATTCTACAATTGTGAAAACTCACATACATACATTATTTCACCATGTATGATTGTCTACTTTCAACAGTTGTTCAAAATCAAAACGTTGATTTACAAAATATATGTATATTTAACGTGAAACTCACGTAAATTTAAATATATATATATATATATATATGCTCCCTCGCGCGAGCATCTGTCTTTGAAACGAGAGTATATTTTCGAAGATTTCTGAAAGATCGAAGATAAAAAAAATTCATGAGAGGTCATAGACAAAATTCTTATTACTAACAGACACACGTTTATTTTAAAAAAAAAATCCATTGAAACGAGAATTTATTTCATTTTGTGAAATCTCACATATTTAAAAAATAAAAAATTTGGTTTTCGTGAAAGCTCATAGACAAAATTTTTATCATTAGAGTCAGGTCTATTTTTTTTTTTTTGTTAAACTAACGAACGTCTATTACTAAAACAAGGATTTCTTTTTGGAACCGGGCCCGTAAACACTAAACCGACCAAAATTGGACGTCCGACTATCCGAATCAGTAGTGCTTCATCTCTCTGTACTCATGGGATGACGCTTTATCATACTGTCAGCGTCCTTACCTGGGCATTTTCTTGAACATGACACCATTGGAGCAAATCAGGGATTCTGAAAATACCTTTGTACGACTGAAGTCAACTGCTTATATCGTCAACTGGAAAATCACCATCTAGTGATTACTTCGGAACATGACTGTTCCTCACTAAGCAGGGGACTTAATGTTGATGGTGGATTTTCGACAAAGGTCAAAATCGTAAAATCATGATACTACATGTTCCTGACCCGGCTTCAGGAACGCATGTGACGATTCATATTTTATGATATGTGAACCGTTTCACGATCTCTGACTGAGTGAGCGTTCCTCTCAGAGCTATGATGAATATGTTTCTCGAAAGGCCTCCCCGGCTGAGCGTTCGATACTTCACACATTTCATCATCACCTATATGTAGAATCAAATGATTGGGAGGTTCTCTAGACATAATTATTCGTTAGAGAGCTTAATGCCTTCAGGACGTCACGTTACTCGTTGTTCCCTGACTACATAGAGAGACTCACCTCTACATAGAATCTTAATGATTGGGCGGTTATCTAGCCATAATCGTTTGTTAGAGAGATTAACGCCTTCAGGACGTCACGCTGCACGTTGTTCCCTGACTACATAGAGAGACCGTGTATAGAATCTTTATGATTGGGCGGTTCTCTAGACATAATTGTTTGTTAGAGAGCTTAACGCCTTCAGGACATCACGTCATCCGTTGTTCCCTGACTATACTCCCCTCAGAATGAATATGATGCTTCAACTATCTCATATCTCAATTCTGCAAATAGATTAATTCTATCGTGACATTCATCCACTGAATTCCTAGAAAATAATCTATTATATATCATTGCTCTGTTCCCTGAATCCCCCGACTGGATTCATGGATTAGTAATAAATAACCATTTTATCGCATTACTCCGTTCCTTGAATCCCCCGACTGGATTCATGGATTAGCAATAGATAACCATTTTATCTCATTACTATATTCCATGAATCCCCCGGCTGGATTCATGGATTAGTAATAGATAACCATTTTATCCCATTACCCCGTTCCCTGAATTCCCTGGCTGGATTCATGGATTAGTAATAGATACACAATTCATTTTTATTACTCCGTTTCATGAATCATTCTCACCTGAACTTCATGAATTAGTAATAATTACTCAACAATCGGACATCTGGACTATCACCGAGTAAGCCCCAAGAAAATGGTGCAAGTGTACTCAACGATGATGCAAGAAAGAGCACTCAAATGCACGAATGAGCATTCAAAAATATGGACAACGAGGAATCCTACAAAAAATAGGAGAGAGAAAATAATAATAATAAAATAAAAAGAGGCGCCTAGGGACCGGGCCCACCGGCCGGCCGGTCCCCCGGGCCTCTTCCTTTATTTTTCCTTATTTTATTATTTTCATAATCTCATGAATACTCCTTCATTCGAGCAAATTTCCTTGTCTGAGCAAAATTCACGGTTTCTCCATGTTTTCCCCCAAACGATGAAAAATAATAAAAATAGAGGAAAGTGTCACGGTACCGGCCTACCTAGCCGGCCGGCCATGCCCTAGCCGTGGCCGGTTCCACACTTTGCAATCCCTTGTTTTTCATAATTATTATTTCCCTCATCTCATGAAACTCCTCCGTTTGAGCAAAAACCCTGGTTTTTCCATATTTTCTCAAATATTGCTCAAACCATGAAAAGCCAAAAAGTCAAATGGTTACACGACCGACTAGGCTATTCACGAAAAAAAATATTAAAATATTTTTATTTAAATATTCTTAAAATATTGATCAAACAAGCAAAGTTCTACTTGCTCATTCGAGGAAAATCAATAATTTCAGTCAAAGATCAAACTCTTTTGAAAATCCAAAATATTGCTCAAACGCACACCAGAAAATACCAAAACTCTCAAGAATGAGACTCGGACATTATGGTGACACGGGCATGATTCCTTGACCAGCCAAGGTCGGCCCTAAGGCTTACAAGGAGCCGGTCCCATACACCTTTATAATTTTGACCTAATTTGCTCAATTGCTCATATTGGGTCCAAACTATTTCCAGCCAACTTGGAATTTTCTCAAACGACCATTACCTAGTCCCACGACCACCAAGGACCGGTTTCATGCCCTCTTGGTCGGTCCCTCACTTCTCCATAATTAGGCTTTATCACCTAATGCTCAGACGAGCACTATTCTAATAAATGATTAAACCATCATTTAATCATCCTTTCACTAACCGGTGAACAAAGGAATTTGGTGCATGCTCACACGAGAACTACATGGTCATCCATCATCCCATGTAGCCGGTCCCTTCTTCACTCAGTGATTTTCAATAAATCATTAACTGGTCAGCAATCGATCAAAACTAGGGTTTCGAATTGAATGCTCTGCAAATCATAATTTTGAGCAAGTTTAAACACTAACAATTTTATGTTGATCCAACAAACTACATACTAATTAATTATATAATATTCAGTCAAGCTACAAATATTTTAATTAATATTTTATTTGGTCATGCTAATAATAATTCATTGAACGAGAAATATTTGCTCAATCCATCAATATTGGTTCAACTATCAATATCCAACAATTCATCACACGAACAATATTTGCTCAGAATATTTGCTCAGTTCATCAATATTCATCATATTGATCCAATTATCAACATTTATTCAAGAACTATACGTCTCAAACATGTTCAATCCATGAATCGTAGAGCATTCGATAATCATGCTCAACTGAACAATACTTAGACTCATTGTCTAATCAAGTCAATAACTGACTAATTAAATACACGCCTGCCTTGCAGACTCCACATTCGTGAGACATCGAGCACGTCACATGGGGGATATTAATTAGGGTTTTGGTCTGGCGGCCTACGGCATGTGTGTTCATCCACGAGGAGAAACGTTAGTAAGTTGTGCAAGCGGTTGAAGAAGTTAGCAAAGTAGTGGGTGGACGATCAACCAAGTCTCCACACGATATGGAACTGATTTTACCACGATCTCCCACTTTCCCACTCTTTCTTTCAAGGAACCATCACACTTACTGGGATCAATGTGTTTACTATTCTGACAATATAAATAAGTTAAAGAAATCGATGACTGAACAACAACAATTTCTCGATCAAAAACTTATTCACAGAACTCAACAGTTCATCTACTTGCCGAAATCCACAACACATACACAATCCTTGATCACCATTGATCCCACACAATTTTCAGTTTTCCTCCTACAGATCAACCCATCTCCCTCTTTGTGTCCGAATTGAATCTGGAACGTCCATTGACTTGGTTTAGCCCGGAGTCCTACAGATTGATCTCTCGAACTCAAATCACTTCTGTGCAGTGTTTCTGTTTGAGGTTAAACAGTTTGCTCGGTTTAGGAGTCTTGTCTGCACGGTCGTCTCTTCACTTTCCTAAAAAAACAGCAAATCGTTTTTCCCCATCTACAAATTTTTACTTTTGGTATTGGTATAACACTTACATATTTTGCATGCTACACAATTGAAGTCAGAGGAGTTACCTGAAATTGTAGTACTATGGATGAATTAGAGAGGAGAGGAGCGGAGATAGCTTTCTATTGGGCAACAGAATGGAGTGGTCATGAAGTAGTTTTCCAAAGTGACTCTTTGCCTACTTTGATGTTGCATATATGTTGAAGCTTACATAGATATTCTATTAGCAATGATTTTCAGAACAATGTGGAAGTCATAAACTTTAAAATTTCAGAACTTGTGTTATCTACTAGATTATATATTATGTGGGCAGCTAATACTGCAGCTTATTGTAATATTTTCAATCTCCAAAACAGTTGGAAATGGGAGGATCTAGAATTGTTAGAGCACTGCTTGGTCGAACTCGCATGCGTTTCTATCTCAAGCATGTTTGTCAATGTTAGTGACCAAAACTATAAGTCTTTATTTCTAGTCTACTATTAGCTAAGTCTTGGACTAGGAAAGAAAGTGTAGTTGAGCTCAAGACTCCATGGCGATCATCATACAATGACGAATAACTACTCAAAAAACTGGTGGAACTTCATCGACTAAAAGGTATGTGGAGACTTGAACTTATCTATCACTCAAAAGTCTATCTACTCTATCTCCTATCTTGAGACAAAAGTCGTTTTGCTATATAGACTTTGATTATACACATTTGCTATTTCGAGCCGAGTTTATCTTGCTTATCTATTTATCGAAATATGTGTTGGTAAGTTTTCGCTTTGGCCAAGTTCATCTTTACTATTGACGAAAGTCATGTTAAGTTTCAATTACTTGAAAATGGCTTTGACGAAAAATGGTTTGTGAACGACAACTATATAACGTCCTCTAAGAATGTTTCAATGATTGAAATGAGAGTTTGGATTATATAACCGTTGTTGGATATAAGAATTGTGTGGTAACTCATACATGTATAAGTCCTTATTCCTTGAACCAAAGTATGCGTACTTTTCTTCTCAGGAAAACCGGAACAGAGTCCGCGAACCCAGTCCGTGTACCCAGTCCGCGTACTGTCGAAGGTTATCTTCCCAAGAAAATCTTCTGGAGTTTGTGAAATTTTACAAAATTATTCCTGGTACTTAAGTCCACGTACCAGTCCGCGTACTTAAGTTGGTTATTTTCTAAAAACGATTATTCGTGAACTTAAACTTATATAAACTAAGGAATGCAAGCTTGCAAACCGTGGCTATAAAGTTCATGAATCGATTCGATTGAATCAAATCGTTTTTGTTTCAATTGTGTCTATTATACAGATCTAAGCAATTGAACAACCCTCTAACTAGTTCATTTGAGTCATTTGAAATAGTTGTGGTAAAGAAGAATATGGTTGATATGAAAGTGCTCATATGGCTAACCATTTGGTTAACTACTGTTGAACCAACTAGATGTACATGTTTGGGTACGGTTACACAAACCTAGATAAACGTGGATTTCATTTGTGTGTAACAAGCTCAGTTTCGATCTAACGGTTGAAAGATATTAGCTTGAATCTAATAAGGTTTTCATCTAACGGTGAATATTGAATGCTTTGTTACTAAGCTAACATTGATTGTAAACCCTGATTTGAAATACTATATAAGGGAGGACTCTAGCAACTGGGAAACCTAATCCCCACACCTCATGTGTGATACTAGTTGTACTAGATAGAGTCGGTTCTCCTTTAACCTCAGGTTTCCACCGAAACCCTTTAGGTTAATGACTTGAAGACTTCATTGGGATTGTGAAGCCAGACCGAGACTACTTTTCTTGTATTTGTGTGATCTGATCTTGTTGTTTCCATCGTACTAAGTACAATCGTAAGGATTGGCTTGAGATTGATTTCTCCGATAGGCAAGATATAAAAGAAGTCACAAACATCTTGTCTCATCATTTGTGATTCCGCAATATATTCTTTCGCTAGTCGATTAATATTATTGTGAGGTGATTGATAATACTGAGCCGTTCTTCGGGAATATATGTATGGTTTATCAATTGGTTCATGTTCACCTTTATTTATCAAAAGACGGAACAAAAACTCTTAGATATTTATGTGGGAGACGGATTTATCTATTACGGTAGACTTTTCTGTGTGATACAGATTTGTTTATTAAAGTCTTCGACTTTGGGTTGTAGCAACTCTTAGTTGTGGGTGAGATCACCTAAGGGAATCAAGTGCTTTGTATCCTGCTGGGATCAGAGACGTAGGAGCGTAACTGTACCTTGGATCAGTGTGAGATTGATTGGGGTTCAACTACAGTAAAGACCGAAGTTAGTTTGTAGTAGGCTAGTGTCTATAGCGGCTTAATACAGTGTGTATTCAATCTGGACTAGGTCCCGGGGGTTTTATGCATTTGTGGTTTCCTCGTTAACAAAACTTCTTGAAAAAGCGGGGGTCTAACAACCTCACCCAATATTTCGATTAGCAATCTATATGTACTAACTCCAATATACTTTCTAGAGAATCAACTAGACAATCGGACTCAATCTAGATAAAAGTATATCAAGGAGTTAATATCTCAATCTCTCGATTTGATCTTTACTTAAGCAAATGAAAAGCTGCGACTCTTTATCAAATACTAGAGAGATAAACTTGGATGATACCAAAGACAAATATCCAAGTGTCAATCAATTAGAATCAACAACTAAAGGTTGGATATTCTAATTGATTGATCTTAACGCACAACCTGTGATATTTAAATTATATAATAAAATATAATGCGGAATAAAAATAACACATACACTAGAAATTTTGTTAACGAGGAAATCTCAAATGCAGAAAACCCCCGGGACCTAGTCCAAATTGAACACCACACTGTATTAAGCCGCTACAGAAACTAACCTACTACAAACTAACTTCGGTCTGGACTGTAGTTGAACCCTAATCAATTTCACACTGATTATAGGTAAAGTTGTGATCCTTACATCTCTGATCCCAGCAGGATACTACACACTTGATTCCCTTGGCTGATCTCACCCACAACCAAGAGTTGCTACGACCCAAAATCGAAGACTTTAATAAACAAATCTGTATCACATAGGAAAGTCTATGATAATAGATAAATCTTTCTCCCACAGATAAACCTAATAATTTTGTTCCGTCTTTTGATAAAATCAAGGTGAACAGGAACCAATCGATAACCCGAACTTATATTCCCGAAGAAAAACCTAGAATTATCAATCACCTCACAATAATATAAATCGTATGGTAGCGAAACCAGATATTGCGGAATCACAAACGATGAGATGAAGATGTTTGTGATTTATTTTTATCTTGCCCTATCGAAGATATAATCTCAAGTCAATTATTCAATTGAACTCGTACGATAGAAAATGAAAAGATCAGATCGATCAACTACAAGAGAAGTAGTTTTGTCTGGCTTCACAATCCCAATGAGGTCGTTCAGTCGTTAACCTACAGGGTCTCGAGATGAAACCTAAGGTTAAAGGAGAACCGACTCTAGAAAAACCAACTAGTATCACACAGAAGGTGTGGGGATTAGTTTTTCCAATTGCTAGATGTCTCCTTTATATAGTTTTCAAATCAGGGTTTGTAATCTAAGTTACCTTGGTAAAAAAGCATTCAATATTCACCGTTAGATGAAAAACCTGATTTAACCAAGCTAATATCTTTCAACCGTTAGATCGAAACTTAGCTTGTCACACAAAAATGAAATGCATTTCATTTAGGTTTGAGTAACCGTACCTAAACGTGTACACTTAGTTGGTTCACAAATAGTTAACCAATGGTTAGCCATATGAGTACTTTCATATTAATCATATTCATCTTCTTCGCAACTAGTTCAAATGACTTCAAAAGAACTAGTTGAAGTGTTGTTAAATTGCTTAGGTCTTTATGAATAGACACAATTGAAACAAAATCGGTTTGATTCACTTGAATCAATTCATGAACAATATAGCCACGGTTTGCAAAGATTGCATTCCTTATTGATTTATTGTTTAAGTTCGTGAACTTCCGATTTGAGAACTATAACCAGCTTGGGTACGCGTACGGGTACGTGTACCATAGCTACCAGATTTGAGTTTACAAACTCAGCAGAAATTTTCGGTTGAAAACTTCCCTGGGTATGCGTACGGGTATGCATACCTAATATGACTGGTTTAACAGTTTGCAAACTTACAAACTCAGCAAAAAAATTCGGATCGAAAACTTCCGCTGGTACGCGTACCCAACCTGTCTCCTTCACCAATACCGTATGCACACATATGCACACACTTGGTTTCCGGCACATGTATTTATACACTAATGTGCGAACACACTATATATGCTTATATCCATAGTTGGTTACGTAATCTCAACTCTACATTTCAATCATTGAAACATTCTTCTATAATGTTATAACAGTCGTTATTCACAACTATTGTCATCAAAGTTATTTTCAAGATTGAAACTTCATCATGACTTTCGTCACGGGTTAAGATGAAAAGTGGTTAAAGCGAAATCTTACCAACACATATTTCGAGAAAAAGATAGGCGAGTAAACTCGGCTCGAAATAGCAAATGTGTATGTATGAAAACTATCATACTTATACGACTTTGTCTCAAGAATAGGAGATAAATAGGTAGACTTTTGAGTGATAGATAAATTCAAGTCTCCACATACCTTTTAGTTGGATGAAGTTCCACCGGTTCCTTGAGTAGTTCTTCGTATTCGTAAGATGATCGTCGTGGAGTCTGGAGCTCAACTACACTTAACTGTCCTAGTCCGAGACTTAGCTATAAGTAGTCTAGAAATCAAGACATATAGTTTTGACAACTAAACTTGACAAACATGCTTGAGATATAAACACATGCGAGTTCGACCGAGCAATGCTCTAACACTTCTGGTGTCTGTGTTATTTCTTTTCCGAATTATATTTTGTTAGATAATTGAAATATCACAGGTTGTGCGTTGAATAAATCAATTGGGAAATCCAACCTTTGGTTTTTGATTGAAATTGATTGATACTTGAACATTGGTCTTTGGTACCGTTCAAGTGATTTCTCTTGTATTCAATTAGACTCACAGATTTCTATTTGCTTGAGTAAGTATTGAATCGAGAAAGAGAGATATAACTCTTTAATATACTTTTATTAAGTTTGAGTCTGAATGTCTAGTTGATTCTCTTAAAAGTATATTGGAGTTAGTCCATACAGATTGCTAATCGAAATATTGGGTGTGGTTGTTAGACCCCCGCTTTTTCAAGAATATCTTTTGAACTTATTCAATTCTCAGTATTTCAATATCATGGTCGAATCTAATCCATCGTGACAAGAAGTATAAATGTGTAATGTTAGAGGGGATCTACCTATTGTAGATAAACTAAAGTTAATATAAAGATAAATAGAGAGAAGAATAAAGGAAGCTCTTTATTGATGGATATGTGTGTGGAGTACATTGTGGAAGATCTTCATTTATATGCGTACAATAGAGTATGTATTTAATATAGCGTTAGAAAGGAATTAGTATATCCATGTACTAGTACCATGCACCATGCATCCTTTAGTATAGAGTTACATGAAGTAGTTGTAACGATAGTGATATAAGTGTGGGGTGGAAATCCACCACTATTATTAGTTCAACACTCCCCCTTGGATAACACCACAATACTATATATATTCACAATACTTTGCCTTGTGAGGTCCACATGGTATGCTTCTTTTGATATTTCTCACTCGATTAAAGAAAAATCCAGTGGGAAAAATCTTGACGTAGAACTTTTACATGCATTGCTTCACATGTCGTTCTTATATTTTAATGTTCTACATGTAGTTCATCACATGTAGTAATATCCTCAAAAGAACAATATGTCTAAGTCAATTGTCTCATCAAAACTTTGACAAGGAAAAACCTAGTGGGACAAAACCTTGGTACAACCCTTCACATGTAGTACACATGTTGTCTCTTACTTTACATGTAGTTCATCACATGTAATATGATCGTCAAAGATCGCCGAGTCTAATTTAAATAAATCGTTAAAACTTTGTCAGGCTAACACAGAGGGACAAAACTGGAACTAAAGAAAAAGAGTATAATATTAAGTAAACTTAGAACATAGTTGGTGCGTATGCGTTGCCTCATTAAAACCTTGACAAGAAAAACCCAGTGGGATAAAACCTTGACGAAGAGAAAAGAGTACAACGTGATAGATGCAAGTAAAGGTGATCTGTTGCAGATGATCACTTTGCTCCGTTGAAGTTGACTAGTTGCTTCACAACTCCTAAGGAAGAAAATCCTTGTAGAAAGACAATATCCTTATCTGGGAAATCACATTCCCGGTGTTTGTTGTTGTCTCATTAAAAACCTTGCCGAGTAATAAAACCCTACGGGAAAAAGTAACCTCAGTGAAGGAAAATAGTTCAACACACCATTAGATTCTCCCCCTGATGTCAGAAAATTTTCATTAATCTAATGCAGTCAAAAGAAGTTTATCGCACTTTACTTTGGTGACTTAAATGTTTACAAGACCATGTTGTTGATTCTGGAAGTTACGTTGCTTAACAGACTATCGCGTTTCATTTCTTTGATTCAGATATTTTCAGTAATATCAACGTGATCTTTATGTCCTCAACGTTCAACATACTTGATGTTTTAGTCTTGTCTCGTTAAAAACCTTGTCGAGAAAGAAAACCCTTTGGAAAAAAAATTTCTCGATCTAAGGGAAAAAAAGTACAACACAACTTCAATTTCGAAGTAAAATATGTCGACATCATATCCTTGGATCCTCCCCATTATGTCGGCATCCCCCCCTAATTACTTTCAGATCTAGAGTTGTTCCATAAAGTTCCTTTAGTCATGTACTTTTCGAAACTGAATATCGGTAATGACCTAAAAAATAGTCTACCATATCTCCCACTGATTACTTTCATTGGAGAAGAGATTATTGTTCCTTCATAATCAACAACCTTTGGATTGCAGTTCCTTTAACATTCCTTTTTATTTATTTATGTCTTTGCACTGATAAAACAAATTTATGTCAATGATTACTTTTAAGTACATGATTACATTCAATATACTATTCCAATGACGTTGCGTTGGCGCTGAGCTATATCTAGCTAACAAATTCACTGAGGATGTAATATTTGGTTTAGTACATTATGCTAAGTACAATAATGCGTCTATTGTACTTAGATAAGGGAAATACATCTCCCAATACATCTTCGTCATCTTCCTTTAGACGAATTGGTCATTTAATTACATTTGAACCTCGACTTATCATGGGAGTGCTAGTAGGATGCATGTCCTTGTTAAATTGCCTGACAATGGACATATGCATACTGGTGGAATAATATAACACAAGCTCGGTCTTCTAGTTCAGAACATAGATAAGATCGAGATTTTCCATGATTTTCATCTCAAATTCATATTTTAAATAGCTTGTAAGATCTCTTATTCCACTGAGAGTACTTATCATGTCTATACCGTCGACATAGATAGCTATAATTCTGAATCAGGAACTTATTTAATTAATACACATGGCACAAAACCTTACTTGTTTATTCCTTCCCAATCAAATAGTCACTTAGACGGGTATACCACATCCGCCTGATTGTTTAAATCAATAAGTGAGTATTTTAGTGTAATTGAAAACACACTCTGTGGTTTAGAGTCATTCGACTTGGGAAGAAAAAGTTCATCATGCACTTTTGCAAATATCTTTGAGTTTAAATCTCCATAGATCTAACCACATCTATTATGTTTCAAGTTATTTTGAAACTACTAAGAAAACTAATTAACTGCACATTATGATGTTCAAAAGGGTAAGGGATCCAGGGGTTTGCGAAAAACCTCGCGCCACAAGGTGATTCTTTATACTTTAAGACCTCATTCTTCTCATTACACTTTGTGACAAATAACCACATATGTCCCACAGGCTTTGCACTTGGTTGGTTAGCACTACCACACCAAATACCCGTATATTTGCCAAAGAACTAAGTTCTACCTGGATTGCGTAGGCCAAATATGCTCTTTATTTGAAATTAATCAAAATAAAGCATGGTTCGATCTCATTGTGCTCTACTTATGGAGCAACTATTTATGGATTATATCATCACTGTGCACGCATGATCCTTCCAGTGAGTCATGTGTATTCTCATAATCCGACAGAATTTCATCGTTCTCTAAAATCATTTAAAACTTTGGAGTGTCCAGTTTGATTCATGGACATATTCATAAACAATATTATGATATGATTTATGATGATATAAATAAGTTGTGCCTTACTCACCTACTTCCTTTCTAGATGAGGATTGATCGAACCAAGTGGTCTCTCCAACTTCCTTTATGGAGCCACGGCCTCAATCACACTTCCACTAAGGGTAGTTGCAACACCTTAGTCTATGGTGTATGTGCACCTTCTCACCAGGGTGTATATCCCTTATTGAAGATTCGTAACTTTGCAGGTACGTTTGCAGCTGGTATGTGTGATCTCATCACTTTAGCGACATCAGTGTACATTCTGAAAATCGATTATTCTTTGTCACTTCACATTTGCATTTGTGGAATATATGAATAAATATGAGACATAATGAGAACACACCATGACAATTCTTGTCGTTCCTTTTGAAAATACTTTTTCTTATCTTCCCCTAACGACGGGAAGACTGTCTCATTAAAGTGATAACCCGCAAATATAGCGGTAAGAGATCTCCTTCCAAAAGGTTTAAAATGCGGATAATTGTTGGGAACTCATTTCCAACATAACTACTTAACAGTTTTGAAGACCCATCATAATACGATGTGGAGTCGTAATGGCACATATATAGTGCAACCAAAAATGCGTAAGAACACGAATGTCAGGCTTAAATCCGGTTACCAACTGGTACGCAGAAAAGGTTCACTAATATTAGGTTTTAAAACGAATTATGTAAAGATGCGTGTAATATTGCATATCCTCAAAGCAATAAAACGTAGGTTGGTATGCATAACCTATTCCTTAGACATCATCTGTAACTTTTGATGATATCCTTTGCGAGACCATGAGGTATAGGATACTCTGCATTGATCCTATTAATCATGCAATAACCATCAATTCCTTTTTATGTACACTCTCTAGCATTTACAATGGGTGGTGAGCCCTTACATGTATAATATATGCTAGTAGTTTTCAATACACAAAATTTCTTGGGAACTATAACTAGTTCAATATGTCAAAACATCCACTAGATCCATAAGTCACTTTAATGGTCCGCATTCTGCATGGATATTTTTCTAAATATCACCTTTTTTTCTTTGTAATATGGATTATTTTTTATTTGCATATTAAGATGGTCTCGATCCTATTTTACTGAAGACTTTATAAAATTAATGATATGCTTTCTTTCTTGAAAGCATAATGGTAAGGGGATTGTGCACCTAGTACTTTAGAAAACACTTATTGAGAGATATGTCGTCAATTCGCATTCTGTCAATCTTTTTCCCGTTGTCTCGTTCACCCAAATAAAGTGATGTACGTATGATTATTTTCAGAATGATCATCATGTCATAACCAAAGTGGCTTTATGGTTATGCCAAAGTCTGTATAAGTCAATACCCAATATTTTATAGTCGGGGTCAATATGGATTCAATAAACCAAATACTAATGATTTACTTATCACCAAATTGACTCATAAATTTCTCTAAGAATATGCTTTCTTCCACATTCATTAAAGACAATAAAAGATGCAATCAATTGCACTCTCATATGATAACCATTTGCATGGATGTCTTTGGAATTTAACAAGGTGTAGATAGCTCTAGGTACATACAGAGCTATTGTGACTTTTACTCTGTGTCCCATCTTAGAAACAAAGTTTGAGCAGTACTTCGCTCGATGATACAATCATCGTAATCACACTATAGTATAAGGAATTAGTTAAATAACTAGTGTATATTCCTTAAGTTAGTGGGAGGGAAACCACTATCAGTTAGACATCGAGTCTTGAGAGATTTAATAAATAGTGTGTACTTATTGCGTAACAAAAGTGAGGATCACTCAATTGCTTTAGAGTGTATGCTACGGTTTAGAGGGGATAATATACTTTTCATCCAGATATATCTCAAGTGCTTTAGAGACTTTTTTCGTCTCGTGGTAATGATATACTTTTCATAAGTGCTGAAAATGAGTCTAGTTCAACTGAAATCAACTGGCTATGCAAAGTTCTTCTTGCAAGTAAAGTTTACGTTTAAAGTATGATATTCCTATGAAAATCGGTTTCTACTATAGTACCTGCATTACATTGCTTGTACCAATACCAGTAACAAGATTCATTCTCAACTCTTTTATTTTGATGCGAGCAAGAATTACATCTTAACTTGATCCCATGTTCGATTGATACTACCAGGTACAAAAATACATCTTTGTCCCAGGAATATATATATGTCCCTTTTCACATGCTTCACATGAGTCAGTACGCTTGGCCCTCATTACTTCAGGGTTCTTTCGATTTTCAATTTTTTTAAAATTAGCTTAATTTGAGAAATTTCTTCATCTCATCGGGTCAAGAGAATCTCACTTTGCATGTCAACCACTTACTTTAGGTTGAGAAATTTATAATGAATCTCTTATTTTCATACTTGGACATATACTGGTTTGTTAGTATCATGGATGATGTAGAAAAGTGGAAAAAATTATGACTTATATCACCTTTTGTGAGTGCTTACACAAAAGTTGAGATGCATGTACTCTAATTGCAACATAACTTTGTTGAAGCTACTGATTCTAATTCAATAGTATAGTAAGTGGATTGATCCGAACTTCATGTTTGGGGAGAGAATTTCATGAAAAAATTCCTTCAAAGCATTACGTAGCTCTTTAGTTGTTTTAAACAAAGATTTTTGTTGCTCAATGTAAATTGAGAACAACGTGTTTCCTTAGAAACACAGGGGCATATGACTTTACCTTTTAGATGGTAGACCATCCTTGATAGAAGGTTTTATATGGGATATATTCATTTTCCATAACGAAATGGTTTCCACAACAAATTGACAATAATGGTGCTCAAGTATTTCTGAGCCAAAAAAAAAATTGTACTCGAGTCGAGTTGATTCAACTAATTAAACAAAATCCATCATTTTGACAAGAGCCAATATCATAAAGAGAACAAAATAATACCTAGACCAAATTTCTTAATGGTCAACAGGGTTGACTCATTGGTCAAAAATCCGCGTTAACAGGGGCATGGGCATATATGGCCCATTATATATGAAGTTTTCAGGCTCATTGAAATAAACTTGAAACTATCAACATTAGCCCAAAACACACCGTTAACCTCAAAATAGAAAATTTCATCATTCCACTGTTCTTAATTTTAAGTCTAATTATCTCTCAAACAAACACTGCTTTTAGTATTGTTACCGTGATCAAATAAAAAGCGTGGAGAAATAGATCTTACTTGATTAATTGTTTCAACTTAATTAAATCAAAACAAAAGAAAATGGATAACTTTATTACCGAATGTAATGACTTGTCCCCATTACTTGGTGTGTATTAATCAGAGTATCAGATTAACTACAGTTGTAAATTCATGTATCATTGCATATCTATGCTTGTAGACCGTCTCTCTGTCAAATATGCATATTATCCCCTTAGCACTACACTTGATTGAACTTAAGGATATTATACTCAACCGAGCAATTCGTGCTGATAATGTGTTGTAGATAAACTAAAATTATACAAATAAATAGAAAGAAGAATAAAGGAAGCTTTTTATTGATGGATATGTATGTTGAGTACATTGTGGAAGATCTCTATTTATATGCGTACAATAGTATATGTGTTTAATGTAGCGTTAGAAAGGAATTAGTACATACATGTACTAATACCATACACCATGCATCCTTTAGCATAGAGTTACATGAAATAGTTGTAACCATAGTGGTATAAGTGTGGGTTAGAAATCCACCGCCATTATTACTTTAATACTACCTCTATTTTATTAAAAAACAAAAACAAAAAGAGTAAAAGTTTGAACTATCATAAACGACAACTTAATCCACGTGGGGGTGGATAGAAGGAACTTCCGTACATGGTATGAGGAAGGCGATGGCCAACCACAAGCATCGAGAGTATCATAAATGTTTTTTTCTCGATGGACGAATGTTAGGTTGGCTCACATCTAGCTCCCTTACATGCAACCTTTCTCATTATTAAACCCTGACTAGCATGCTTTGTATTGTAACCACAAATAGGGCATTATGCTGGAAATTATCAAAGATTATGGTACATCTATTCTTATCACAACACAAAGCCAGCAGGAAGAATGTCAATAGAAGTTTGCATATTAGCAGTGGCCGGAACAGGCCACCAAGACATAATCCTGTCCGCAATAATAGTGAAACAAACATCAGGTGTGAGTTACAATTACAATGTCAATGAGACGCATTGGACAAAACACAAGATTTTGTTCCAGATTTGTATTTTTCTAGCAGTGTATTTGAAACATAGGACCTATTCGTAGCAGCAATGAATGGCTCAGATTAGTTGAGTTACCAATCCCAAGTCCCCACCCCCAACCTATCACGAAGAGGATTTCAACCTCAAGGCCTGTGCGACCGTAGCTATTTTATTTTTATTTTTGGTTCATTTGGAAATAGCTGCATCATTTCCTCAACAAATATACCTTACTCACCAAATACAATCTACCATGCCTAAACCTCTGCACACAACTTTTTACCCACACAATTGCAATTTGCTGGCAGAAGTTACAATTTTTGAATGCCGTGCTATACAGATGTCTATATTTTTTTTAAAAAAAAATTGTCGCAGGAGCTGACTGACGCCCATTTTAAATATGAACAATTTGTGTAAAGCTGCCTAACAAATTAATAGGGTTTTGACGAAAGCTCGATCTTGCACCAAATTTATACCGATGTTACATTAATATTAATAAAAGTTGCCGTTACGACTACTCTTGGATAAACTGACAGGCAAAGAAAAGAGAAAAACTGACCCTTTACCATCCCTAGAAGAGTTAGGATTTTAATCAACCAAAGGTTAGAACTTAGAACAAAGAAAGCACTGCACTGGACTGCACTGAATACCAACTGTCTACATTGAGATCCAAAATCATCTATCTAATCCTGTAGGTTACCATATCCCCGCCCTATATCAGGAATATTGCAAACAGAATGTTCACTTCCCCACCCATCGAATGGTTGAAGCCACCTAAAGACTGAATATATAAGTAAAACCGAGGTTCCCTATGCAAAAATATACATACCGGGCTAAAAAATCTCACTTTTTGTCCTCCAGAACAAGAGAGGAACTGACTCCGTCTGCATGACTAAACTCAGCTCAATTCGGTGGCAGGAAGGTAGACCCTGATAGTATCTTTCATCGAGAGCTCTTTTCTACATACTGGACATTTACTACGAGCTGATAAAGCGGCCTGGATGCACAGTTTGCAGAAAATGTGGCCACAGTTTGTTGATGTCGCCTCCACAAGTGAACACATGCAAACTGGACAACCAAATGCAGGCTCCTTTGGCAATGGCTTTGGTGGCGCAGCCTGGGGTGTTACCAGAGGTTTCACAGCACGCTTTTTCTGCAAGATGAGATGTTTAAAGTCAGCTTGTTTTCCCTTTTTGTTTTCTACATTAGTGTGCGGTCAACCATGTACATCATCTAAGGTGTATATGTAGATTAAAACAAAGGATAATGAACTACTACATCTGTTTCCAGCAACATTGTATGCCACAATCTAAACTGAAACCCAGTGTGCAGATTAGCCAGAAACTTTATGGTTTACCTCGACGCTCTACCCCCTCCAAAAGCAACCAATTATAACTAGAAAAGGGCCCAACACAAAGGAACTGTAAGCTATACTTGAAAGGATCTGGTATAATATAAAAATTTGCACGCAGGTAAGAAAAAATGGAGGAAGAGAAGAAGAAATAACAGATCCTGAGAAAATGATTGTAAGATGCAAGAACCAGCGCAGCACCAAACGATCAAACACTGACAGCTACTGCATATGTTTATTTATACGTTCAGGCTGAAACCTTATGAGCCAAACAGGCATGAAGCACGTCATTCAAGGTTATACAGTTAGAGTCATCGGACGAAGGAAACAAATAACTGGCTAGTACTTGATAGGAATCATACATACTCCATAAATATATGTATACCATGCGTAACATTGGAAAGAACACTGAACAGCAACTCCTAATAATAAAGGTCCTCTTGTAATAAGAATCAGCGCAACACCGAATGATCAAACACTGAGCTACTGCATATGTTTATTTATTTACATGTTCAGACTGGAACCTTACGAGCCAAACAGGTAAGAAGCACATCATTCAAAGCAATAAGACGTGTTTTACAAAAAGTACTCTTGGTTTTTATAAGAAATCTTAGCGATCATCCATAGTTTGTAAATAATATGATGCCGCTAAGAACTGACAGCCTTGTTTTAGTTAGCTAACCAAAATGGCCAGGAAATTGAACATGTAGTGACTTCTCATTATTTGCAAATTTAAGAAGGGGAAAAGAAAAATCACATGCAATATATATCCGAATAATATATGTGATCTCATGAAGTATATGTACATATTTGACATTTTAACATGTCAAAAATACTTAAGACAGGCCAAAGCAATGAAACTTCAGAAGATTCACATAGAAGCTGATGCAAAATTAGAGATTCAATCAGTTACTGTACTAGTCTCTCTATCCAATGGGATAACCGGAATATGATAAGGGAAATAAAGTACTTAAGTTTAGGGTTCAATTATTGCAAGTTTGCTTCCATTAATTGTTTAGGATTCAATTAAGTTTAGGATCAAGTTGCAGACATTATCTCTAAATTAGTTAGAGATGACACATATAGCTTTGAAAGTTATCGTAATTTTCCATCTCAGTGAGCCATTGCTTGGCTAGAGATTTGAATCATGTAACCATTTAATTTGTGGCAATAAAATTCCGGTTCAGAAAAACAAAACAACCCTAAGAATCTCTAAACTGTACCAATGAGTCATATGACAATTTTTACTGAACTTCCTGACATGTGAGATTATACCCATCTGATAAAGGAAACAAATAAGTGGCTAGAATAGCAATCATACATACCCCACAAATATATGTGAAACCATGCTTAACATCGGGAAAGAACATTGAACCTCTACTCCTAGTAATAAAGGTCCTCTTGTAAAAAGCTCAGTTAATAATGAAAAAACACTACAAGAAAATACTTACAACCAAATCCAGAGAATTCAAACTTAAGGATCTACTAAATGAATGGAAGTACACTTGCAATGACCAACCGATTAAATAAAAAAATCTATAACAGGTTGACAACAATGTGCAAAGAATGAAGCATAAGTGGAGTCATCAACAGGAGACGAGTGTAAAACCAATAAATGACGAAATATTAACCTCGTCGAGATGTTAGGCAATGAAAGATGACAAACGAAAGCAATTCACACACCACTAAAGAAAGAAAAAACTAATCCAAAATATTTCATGAGGATATAAAAATACTGCATTACCTTGGAATTTCTTCTTCCATCTAGGTTTATGTACTGATCAGCACTGATAACTGCATCACTTGGTGCAGGCCTTTTGCGCAAGTTGTAGCGGCTACTCTGAGTCAACCTAGATCCATCTACACGACATAGATAGTACAAAAAGAAAAGCTTTTAAACAAAGCCATCAGCATGAAAGCAAAATTAGTGATCAGCAACGAAAACTAGGTACCTAAGTTAGGTCACAGAAGTAACAGGATAACCCCCTGCATCTTCTTCAGTTGCAGGTGATTCCGTTTGTGCAATCTCCAAAAAAAATGATCCCGTTTATCAACCAAATAATCGCTTATGTAGGTCTCTTAAAAAGAAAGTAAACCCAGGTTCTCAAAGAGAACATAGATGAGATTCAAGAGTGAAGTGGATGGTCTGAGTCCCATGAATTTTACATGGACTATAAAGATCCTTAACAGACTATATCATATGCAAATCATGCCTCGAGAGTATCTTTATTCTAGAACAGGTAGCCATGAATACGAAGTGCTCAGTTGATCTAAAGTCACATCCATGACATATTAAAAGTCCAGAATGTTTGAGAAGCCAATTTGAGCTATTAAGCTTCAATAACTACGCAAATGCAACCCCAATAAAAACAATAAGACCCCGGTCGCCAAATCAACAACCAAGGAATTTAATAGCCTGCAATTCAATTTCAGTACTACCTATACAACACAATGATACACAATAATGCTTACCATCACTAGGTGGTGGTCTCTCGGCAGTAATTGTCGCCTCCCGATTCCTTCTCGCCTGACGACAAAACGCACCATATTAATGAAAAATTAAAACCCAAAATTGAACAAAAAAACTAAAAGCAAAAAGTTCAAAACACATCGCATACTTGAGCAAAGCTTGTTGGAGATGTAATAACAACTTCATCATCATCATCAATAACTTCTTCAACATCAATTGTTGGTGATTGCACTATCCCTGCTCCTCCTCCTTGTTGACTACTCCTAACCAAAGCAGCCGCTGCCCTGCAGCAAACAACAACAAACACCTTGACAGATATCAGTCATGGTTACTGAATTAGCTAAGGATTAGTAATACTGAAAAACAAAGTTAGGGTTTAGAAATATTACCTTCGAAAAATATTCGCCATGGTTACCAAGACATCAGCCATGTCTTCCAACTTCAGATCTTCAAATTCTTCTATCGATTTTCAAAAGAAACCCTCCAAACTGTATTTTCTTCGAGAACTAAGAAAATACCAGTAGATTAAGATTAAGTCTATGATTAATCAGAATGATTGATTGGGTGATAACATGGTGGTCTTAGACTTATAGTATTTGAAAAGAAAAAGAAATTGGGGGAGCAAATGCAAAGCAAGGAAAGAAGCGCCAAAATGGCAAGGGGGAAACAAGATTCATCTGAAATGAAAACGAGCTAGCTAGACTATGTAATGGCATTGGCAAGTATGCCCTTAAAGAATAATAACTCTAGATTCACTTCGGAAATCTCCCGAAGTGTTCACCCAGTGACACACAAATCCGGGGCCCTGGCCCCACCTTACACGGCTCTCATCCCGATGCTGGAACCATTACCTTACTGCCCCACAATTTGTTTTCGGTGGCTTTTTCTGTGGAAAGCTTAGGTGCGTGTAGCACCACTCTTAAATAATACGTGACAAATATTTTGTTATTTCGGCACGGCAAAATATAGGACCGATTGGTTTTTCAGTTAGTTTCGGTTATTAAATGAGGGTCCATGGACAATCTTATATGGACACCAACTTATAACATTTGTACCATTTAGAGTTCAACCGACATTGAGTTTGAAGTTAGTATTTTGATGATATGCTTCTCTTAGTAAATACTAGATCCCTGCCAAAAATAAGGATGCTAAAGAAAGTTCCATGTTCCAAAATATAGTTCAATCTTCCATGTTGACAAAACAAAAAATAAGCACGGAATCGCCATATATTATAAGTAAAAAATCACCCTTTAGAAAGAATGCACGATTTGGGGATAGTTAAACTAATTTTGGGATATAAATTACTATCCCCGTCCAATAGTGTCCACTTAGGGGTATTTTTGAGAGCGGAAAAACTAAAATACCCTTTAGGTTAATACCTTTCCATCGAAATTAAAATTTAAACTAAAAATCAAAAAGGGCTTGCGAAGCAGCTTGTTGCACGTTTGTCTGTTACGTCGATGTAAAAAGATATTATTTAGTTTTTATGAAAATCAAAATCAAACCCTATCAAGTTCTTAAAGATAGGTTAAATTGAATTGTTGTTGAGCAAAAAGAAGAAGAAGAAACGACTTCATTAAGAAGGTATGTGATACCCAATCTTATTTCAAGTGTTGTTGTCGTTTTAAAACTTCGTTTGGGTTAGAATCATAAACTGGAACCTTCCAGTTTCAGTTTCAGTCCACTCCCGGCATTGTGTTCATGATGAATACCCTCCCGATTTTTTGTACCGGCATAACCAGGCCGGTATCTTGTGTCGGCATTGTGTTCATGATGAATACCATGCCGGTATTTTGTGCCTGCATGGCTGTTAGGATGAATACCATGCCGATACTGAGTGCTCGGCGTGGATTTTAGGATGAATATCATGCTGATACTGAGTGCCGGCATGGTTTTTGGGATGGATACCATGCCGAAACTTGCTATTTCAGATATATTTTCTGTATGTTTTTATCCTCAAACCGACACGGTTTACTTGGAAATCGAGCATGCGGGCACTACTACCGGCATGCTCGATAATGAACTTTCTGTGATGGCAGTCTGCTTACAATCTCAAAATTGGAGGATATTGTGTATCGGCATGGTGAAAGTATGAATACCATGTCAATTTGGTCCCTGACGGCATGGTATTCATACTTTTACCATGTCGATACTGAGTTTCTCAACGTAAAAATGGCGAATTCATTGAAAAAAAATCAAATTTAAATACATTAATACTTACACATGAGTTATTGGAGCACTTGTATGTTCAACTTGTTTACTTTACTGGATTAGTTCATCACCTAAACTTTCATGATCATAAATATCTTGATTTAATGTTGTTGCATCAACAAATTCAATGATAATGTTTTATTCTAATGATTATCAAACTAATCTATTAATTTAACTAATTATATTTAACCACTAAACATGATTAGTGAGGGATATATTAGGAATTATATAAATTACCCGGATAGAGGATGACCTTGATTTACTATTTAAATCCTGTTTTTGTCTTTTTCTTATATCCCCAATTAGTTTAACTATCCCAACTGCGCGTTCTTTAGAAAACTTTTTACACAAACTTCTTAACTATCATGAAAGGAAGATGACGTCCAACAAAACATCCGATCACTAAACCTTCATACTTCTTGATATCCATTAAACTCAAAATCATCCAAACCATCATTCTCCCTCCATTCGCTACACTGGACTCACGAAATTCCATAGGATTATTAGCCACATACTCAGCCTGAGACTTGCCAACCTTCTTAGCCCAATCTTGAGAACCAGAATTTTTCTGATCCTAAAATCCATCCCCATTTACCAAATTTCTCTCAACCCACTAGGGTTCTCAGAAACATTACCAAATTTAACCCTAACACAAAGAAAACATTCCAAAGGTAAATGAGATCCAACGGACACTATGACGAAACTTTAAAGAAAAATGATGAGAAGCAGAAAGAAAAGAGGACTAAACAATTGAAGAAACATCAATCATTAGCTTTGAATACCAGAAGAAAAAAGAAAACGAAAAACAATGTAACCGAAAATGAAAAAGAAATTCCTCGACTTAGGTCAAGGTCGCCAGTAAGTTGTCCTTCACGCCCTTGACTTTCTCTCTCAAATTGACAGGAAAATTTTAAGCAACACTCAAGCCATGTTTGATTTAGACTTTAATAGCGGTTTTATGTTTGGTTGTTTTGAAAAATAAATATTGTAAAAATCCGTTTTAGAAAATGAAAAAAAAAATGAAAACGTCGAAAAGAGGTTTGCTCAACCCAATTTTTATGATTCATAGTAAAGACAATTTTAAGTTTTAAAAAAATGGAAACAAGGTAAAAAAATGGTATTTCAAAAACAGAAAGAGAAATGATTTTGAAAAAAATAATCAAAAATCAAACCAAACACGGCCTAATATCATCATGTATGTTTCTTATTTCATACTAGGAACATTTTATTTGATTTTAATACAAATACTTGATTTACATATAACTCATGAGTTCCTCACAAGGATTTGAAATGAACTTATCAACAGCCCTCTTTATTAGAGATGTTTGTTATAGAAATTTCGATCTGATGACAAGGATTTGATGATGTATATACAATGATATTCTACACTTAATTTTTATCATGTTTTTCGATGCCCTGATAATGCCATAAGAATTGCTACTGCCACGATAAACATCACCAACATATTAACAAGCAATATATATGCCCTTCTCAACGACTTCTGGTACTCTCCAAACAGAAGTATGCCCCATAATGTACTCACAAGTGGAAGTGCCCGATATTATCAGATAAATAACATTCTAAGATTAGTCTATTCCAATTTTGATAAAATCAACAAAAAACAACATATATTTGAATTAACATTGGTGCCTTTATCCTCCCTACTTTCGTTGACTTTTGTAGATGGTGGTTTTTAGTTTAGGATTAAAATTGTAAACCTTGCATTTATGTGCCGTCATTCTGCAAAGAAACGGAGCCATGTAAAGTGATGAGTGTCCAACCTCTTCACTGGCGCATTTATTGAGCAATTCGATATATTCACATGAAATTTATCCATAATGGTGCAAGTAGCAACAATCCTAAATATTCTGTAAATTTCGGCACCATGCCCATATTATTCAATTAATATAAGTTTCTTTGAATGTTTTCTGTGCTATGTTCCCGGACGAACCCTTAATATTGATATGGCATGACAATTTGTGTTCACTCGTAGCAGAGTAACACGAATTTCCAGGTATCAAGGTTAAGGTCCTTGCATAAAGTACTCAATTGGAAAGCATACTTCTCTCTGGCAATAAACTTAAAGAACTCTGTGTCAGCACGTGGAATTAAATCAATTTTGTGATAATTCACAAGATTCAAATATTACCCTGACTAATTTGCAAAAATTAGGGTTTTGCGCCCTGCACAATATATTAGACCCTGTTGGTCGAAATTAAGCTTAGGCGAACTAAGCAATTAATCCGCCATGGATTAGTAGGTGCAAAATCCTACCCAAAATCAGAAAACAAGGAATAAAAAGAGTCGCGGAATAGGAGGAGCAGCAAAGGGAGGTGTGGCCATGTCTTAGGCCAACCGGCGCCATTTGTAATTGGCAACGCCTCATGTTGCCCGACCGGCCCTATTTTCCTTCGACCAATCAAGTCGCCTTAAACCCGTCACACGTTGGTTGGTCCCATACTTGCCTTCCTTATTTCCCATTGACCAATCAAGTCGCTTTAAATCCGCCACATACACACTAGAAATGTGGCCACACCCATGCTTGGACGGCCTCTCTTATATTAACCAATCAGGTTGCTCCAAACTTGTCGCAGTGTTAAAAGAGGAAAACTGTGCCAAATGGTCACAAAGCCATTGACTTTCCAAAAACCGCGCCAACATGCCAAACGTGCCATGTGGCGCCAATGAGCTGAATGGCATGCCAACATGCCACTCTGCCGCGCCAAACGTGCCACTTTGTGGCAGCATGCCAAAACATGCCTACGTGCTAACCTACCTCATGTTCGTTTCCAACGCCATGATGTGCTTAAATTAGGGTTTTCTAGTCATAAGCACGATTTTACTTTAGGCGCATTAACCAAAACCCTAATTTCCTGTTGTGGCCCAAATTACGCGTCACTTTGGTCCCCACAACATGCCACAAGCCATGCGGGACCCAGGAAACCCTAGGAATGGCACCATACCACATCCACTCATAGCAACCCTTGCTCCTGTGGTCGTTTCCACATTATGGCTTTGCTTTGGTTCCTATGGCGTGACTATGGCACCGTGTGCACCAAAAACATCACCATGCCACGGCCACATGCCACATACACTAATTAGGGTTTCGGCATGACAAACCCTAATTTAGGTGAAGTTTCTACGCCAACCAAGCCAAGTCATACTGCCCAGAGCATTGAGATTGATGTGGCAACTAGATATAATGTTGCCAAGCCATATTTGGTCTAGCACCAATGTGCCAAAATCTAGCGGCCATGACTACGCCAGACGCTACTTTCATCACCATGCCACTGGCGTGCGCTAAATATGCCATTGGCATGTGCCAATGACGCCATTGTGCCATTATCAGGCGCCAATAGAATGTGGCCATAATCAATGGCCACGCTTTCTCATGAGTCACAATCTTACCCTTCCAAATTCTCCACAAAATTGACAAGCCTGTGGCAAGTCTTAGGCATAACATCACATGTTATTCTCCTGCGGCAAGTCTCTTGACTTTGACTTGCTACACATAGCAATCTGCTACACGTTTTTCACGAAAACACTTGAGACATCAAACATGTCACAAACTGGGGGATACTCATCAGGGTATTGGTCTGGCGGTTTACAGCGTGCAACACGCCCATTATAAGAAAGTGTCAGAAAGCAGGGCAGTTAGTGGCGGCAAGAAGTAGTGGGTGTAAACTAACCCGTCTCCTTCATGGTGGGAACATGGTTTCTGGAATTTATACACGACCACATTTCTCCATCACTAAATCATTCCAACTTTCTACGAGATCATAGCGCGTTCAATATGACTTGTATAAATAGGTTCTACCTATTTCGACCAAAGGACAACAGTTTTGTTAATAACAACACAATATCCATAAAACACCAAAGAACTGATAGCTTACATTCCGCAAGCCAGTTATGAATTCTGATACGAGTCATAAAATAGCCACACCTTCAAAGTTAACCATTCTGATTTCAACACCTTCTTCTCTTCCTCCCTAAGACCAACCTTTTTCCTTCACTTTGTGACCGAAGCAAGACTGGAACGACCATTTCTTGGTTTAGGCCAGGATTGTACAGATTGATCTCTCGAATCTAAAGTACTCCCGTGCAGTGCATTTGTTTAAGGTTTAGATTTTTTTTCTCATCCACACACCCACATTTACCAAAACCAGCAGGAACAGTTTTTATCCATAAACAATTGGCGACCACAGTGGGAGATTAATCTCTCGGTTGTAATATCAATTTTTCAATTTTCAATTTCATTTTTTCAATCTCAATTTCAAGATGGTAGAGCTCAGGTCCGGGTCAGAAACAAAGCCTGATGCCACCAGCGCTGAGAACGTCCTTGGTATCAACGTTCCTTCCGGTAACACCAATGTACCACCTGTCAGCATGATCAACACCAGCGGCACAGGAAACGTTCTCTCAGGCGCTACACCTCTGATCACCTAAGCCATAGCCGCTGCCGCCATCACCAATATTTCTTCAAGCATGATGCCCCCAGTTGTCACCAGAGCCGCCGCCACTCAACCATTGGAACGAGAGACTGTAGGAACAAGCTGAGGAGGCCAACCCCCTATCACCATTGCTGATTTGATGGAAAGACAGGAATTTCTTTCTAAGGCTTAGACGGACATGGATTTAACTCAGAAGGAGGTGCTTACTTTACTCAAGACACTAACGGATCGCTTGCCGCATGAACCACGCCGACCACAGCCAATGGGGAGCACTTTTAATAGCCCAGGCGCCAGTACCTCAGCAGGGCGCACCCTTGTAGATGAAGAGACCCGCCAATTGGAGAGGAATAAGCCATCTAATTTCATTACACGTGAAGATTTTGAACGACTTATCCGAAATTGAGACAGAGAAAACCAGGTGGCCATGCACCAGCATCAACCTCCGTATCCTCCTGATGTGCAAAGAGTTCCTCTTCCGAGGGGATATTCTTCTCCTCAATTCTCCCTTTATGACGGCACTGGTAATGCGCATGAGCATATCTCTCGATTTTTAAATCCTTGGGTGAGCATAAATACAATCATGTCCTCCGCTTGAAAGAATTTTCAAAGTCACTTACTGGAAGAGCGTACACCTGGTACAACAACATTGCACCAAACAACATATCCAACTAGTGTGAGATGGTTGCAGCTTTCTACAAGAAGTATTTCTTTGTGTCTGAGTAAATCACCTTTTCAGACTTAGGAAGGATGTTCCAACGAAACAATGAACATCCAAATGATTACGTCAAAAGATTCAGAATTCAGGCACTGGATTGTCACGACCCAAACGTGACTGAGCAACAATTGGTGGAGTCTTGTATCAATGGAATGGTTCCCATTTATCGCGCCTTATTGGAGAATCTACGCTTCCAGACATTCTATGAACTTCATGAAGACGCTAAGTAGTCGGCCACAACAGCACCAGCATTGTTAGAAAGAACCAGGCAGGCCAAGAGTGAAGATGCACGCGAAACTCGAGGAAACAGATGCCTCATCAACAAGCAATATAACATTTTCCCCTCTATAAGCGTTGTGGGTGAAGGAGGAAAAAGAAACGCTCTAGCAGCAGAACAGCCACCCAAGCGTGCAGCACCAGTACATCAGGTGGCTCCATCTCGAAAGGCCGCGACTAAAGCTCCTGTGCAACACCAAGAAGCCGGGGAAGCTGCCCTTTTTTTCCCATTCCCAATCGAGGAGGTAATTGAACTCTTGGAAGCATGGATTCAAGATGATGCCATCAAGCTGCCTCCTATCAGGAGCCCACCAACTGAAGAAGAAATGGCAAATCCCAAGTATTGCAGTTACCACAGGTTCGTCCATCACCCGACCAACAAATGAAATGGTTTGAAACACATCTTCAAGGAAAAAGTAGAAGGGGGAGAACTTCAACTGGGCAATGAGGGAGTTCACAGAGATCCTCTTCCAGTCAGGACTTGTATGCTTTCTGGGGACTCTGTTCACAAAACTGAAAAGGCGAGGGTACACAAATATAACTCAAGCTAAAACTTTTCCTACCTATAAGTCCTTTCTCCGAAAGTGATTGTCTATGAACTGAGTCGAGACAATACAACTAATCGGTTCACGCTTCTTGTAATCGTCTATGGATACGAGATCGAGACAATACAACAATGAAGTATATTTACTTGATACAAAGGTTCGGACTTAACCAAAAACAATAGGATTGCTTATCAAGTAAATAGGAATTAACGTTTGTGTAATTTACTTTAATTATAATAAAACAATTATAATGCGGAAAATAAAAGTAAATGACACAGCAAGATTTTTTTGACGAGGAAAACTGCAAATGCATAAAAATTCCGGGACCTAGTCCAGAACTGAATACTCTCAGGATTAATCAGCTACACAAAATTACACTAACTTCGTATAGTTGATACAAAGTAACTAACCTTATAGTTCACTAGTCCCGTCTGTATTCCCACGCCTCCAACTTATAAATAAGTCACGTACTTGGATCAATCCCTTTGGTTCGTATTCCAAACAGTAAAGGAACAAGAAATCTGTTTGGTATCAATTCTATTCAACCAAGTGATATGAGTCGGACAAAGGCTCTTTCGTTTATCTCAACATAAACTCCTTCGTCAGGTCTAGATCTATCTTATGTTCAATCACCCGAAGGTAATCGATTAAGATTAAGCCAACAACACCTTTAATCCGAAGAACTGTATTGATGTCTATCTACTCAATTGATCAATCCAATCTACCACAAAGATAAACTGATTATTAATTGGATCCTCTTTTACCGAAACAAGTATTATACACACCAAAGATTGTAAAACCCAAGTCAGATCTTCAATATCTTCTTTGTCTTTAAATCTTCAATAAAAACCTGCACACAATAACTTGAATCTCTTGTGATCAATCACGCACAGAACATAGTATTTTAACAATGGATTATCACAAGATCGTCTTTAGAACTAACAACAATCTAAAGATCCCTGTCGAAACTCTGAACTAGTTTGAGTGAATCTTATATCAGAAGAGAATATTCTCAAGAATAAACAAACTAGGTGCAATCATATTTCAACCACCGTTAGTCAATCAAATCAATCGAAAATAAAGATAAACCGCAATTATCTAGTTTCCCACCAATGGGTCGCTCTAGAGCTTCTTAATCCCAAAGAAGACTTTAAACTGAGCGACCGTAAGAGATTTCACCTAATTAGATTACTCTCCTCTCCGATAGGCGTCTACACCAGTAACAACAACAAAAGAGTAAATCTATTGTTACGAGGGATTAGTTTGCCAGAAAGGCAAACTTCGTGTATTTATAGACAAGGAAGTTTGGACACCAAGGAATTTCCAAAACCGAAAATATTCTCAAGATATTCATTAAAGCAGAAATTCGGTTTCCATAATTCCTGGAAATGCTCTGTCCAAAAATAATGATCGAAATCTCTCGGAAAATCTAATTAGTAAATGCACATTACTAATTCTGTAATTTCCCTACAAAATGAAATTAATAACCTTAACTAAAAGATTCTTAACTTATTTATGTTTCGATCCTGGGATTCTCTTCCCTTAGCCGTTAAGGAATATCTTTGAACAATTATAGAAATAAACATTCATAGCACGTGTTCAAAGTTTGTCGACATCTTTACTTTGTAAGTTCTCTTTCACACTTACAACCTTGAAACCGATTTGCGACACTTCCAAACAAGTTTAGAATTGGTTCATCTGACTTTCAAGAACTATGTGATTGATCAAACCAACATTCAATCACAATCATGGGTTTAACGGTTCTACCAAAACAAGTTTCGGTTCTACCTCCATGTGAGTACTACGCATAGTCACACTAGCTTCCCAAAGATTCGGTTGACTAGGTACTAGGATCGGTTCCCCACATATATATGGTATCTAACTTATATGTGTTGCACATGTCCATAGGATCGGTTCCCCTTTCTGCTATAAACCTTGATGCACCCCATAAAAGGATCGGTTCCCCTTGATGTACTGCACCCCTTACTAGGATCGGTTCCCTTTCCCTTACTAAGATCGGTTCCCTTTCTCTTACAAGGATCGGTTCCCTTTCCCTTACTAGTATCAGTTCCCTTTCCCCAAGGTCAGACATAATCCGATCATACCACAGGTGATTACTTAAGATTGGTTTTACTAATAAAAGTTATACCAATAGATAAGTCAGGACTTTGTGAATAGTTCTACCAAGAACACAACAAGTTGTGAGCGGTTATACTCTATCACACATATTGGTTGTTCATAATATATGCAATGAATAACAAAACCAATAACTCCTGGAAATTTCCTTTTCGTTTCATAAACAAGTTTATGAACTTACTTCCTTAGAACACATGTAAACATTGTTCCCTAGGATGAAATCCTCACCTCATACCCATACATAATCACAATACAATTCAAATGATTATGGCAATGTCTTATCTACAATGTTTAATGGTTAAGCAATAAACCTCGTATTGTATTCCTTAATACTATGTCTATCTAGAGTTCATATATGCTTCGCAGTTATGTTTTCAATATGTACGACTTAAAAGATACGTTAGGGAATGAAACAGTTCAAGTCAAATATCACTAACCTCAAGTGTAAGGATGATTGTTGTCGTTGTAGCTCCTTGCTTCTTCACATCTTCAAGACTTCGCAATACTTGTAATGTCTCATATCCTAATACTTTCAAGCTAACCTATACGAATCTTAACTGTAGTACATAATCAAACGAATCTTAACATGAGTTTTGATTCACTAAAATATGACAACCAAACTTGACATACCAACGCTTGGTGGGTTCGACCGAGCAATGCTCTAACAGTTCCCATAAGCATGCTTGGAGGAAAGCTATGTGAATATGCGACTCCACTTTCTTGTACCCGTTGGAGGCGTGCATGTCTGCTGCCAAAGCATCCAGATGAGAGTACAACGATCCAAGGAATAAACCGCCTAAAGGGAGAACCACGCCTTTCGCCAACTTTATGGAAAATATGACAAGATCGTGTATTATGGTCTTCTTCCCAGAGCCGTCATCAAAGATGTCCCTAGACAGCCACAAAGACAGAAATGCAACCACGATGAGTTCATCATCCAGTGCCTGACCCGTCCTTGGTTTTGTAGGAAACCATTGAGACACCCACCAAGTGTAAAAGCATTTCTCGTCCTTTTTCGGTTGATCATACTCTTCTACCTTCTGAAGTATAGCATCGAGGGTGGAATTTTCTTCGGTGGATAGCTTATAGTGGAAACTTACCTCAATGGGGAGATTCAGCAACACAACTATGCTTTCCATAGTAATAGTAATTTCTCCCCATCTACATATAGCAGTGTGTGTGGAAGGACGCAATCGAGAAATGAAAGTAATCAAACCTACAACGTCTTTCTTGATGTGAAGCGTTGCAGACGCCATGATAGCTTCAACAATTTGCGCCTTGGCCAAGTTATCTCTGATGCACTCATTACTCAACATATGCCTCATCCATCCTTCATAAGAGTTCAGTGGGGTATGACAAACCTTGAAATCAATAGGAGAAGCCGGATATTCAGTTTTCCGAAGACAGAACCTCATCACATGTGTTGGGGGAGCGGACGGAGCAGTCTCTTCATTTTCTGAGTCTGTGAGAAGGACCCACTTATGGCCAGGATGAGTCTAATGTTTGGAAAAGGCACGGTAAACATCTCATCATCTATGTTTGGCATGTCTTTGGAGTTGTTAACACCTCCGGATTTGGTAGCAACATTATCCCCATGTGACATTTTAACGAGGACTTCTTTGTTAACTTTCAAATAACTGCAATGAAGCACAATAAAAGAAAGTTATTATTTCATTCTAAGAGGGTATCACATGCATAACCCGTTAATTCAACGTGATCACTGATAGCGAAGTACATGGAAGAAGAAATGGCCACTGCTCGATCGCCCTATTAGCCTCGATATGCTCGATCACCCTCTTGGTCATTACATGCTCGAACGCCCAATTGACCTCTAGGAAAGTATGTACAACTGGGCCCAATCGGATCCTCACCACTCGGACGAAAAATGATTAAATGGGGAGGTCGCACAAAAGCCGCGTCAACCACGGGATGCATGCTCGTCGCCTAGTCGAATGCACAGTTGAACACAACGGGTGTTGAGATTGTGAAGGTGTTGAGATTGTGAAGGTGTTGGATGTTTATGACTTGTCTCAGAATGTTGAAATGGCTTGCACAATGTAAGCTATCAATTCTGGGTGTTTTCTGGATACTGTGTCAACACCTGGTTTCTCCGTGTTGTTTGAAAATAGGTCGGAGAACCTATTTATACAAGTCATTGAGCGCAACCCTCATCTCGTAGGAAGTGGAGGAAGTGAAGTGATGGAGTAGTGGGGTCGTGTAGGTGATTGTCTCACGATCACGTATTTGCCCACTTCCCTCATCATCGTTAACCGTCCATGCCTCCTGACACGTTCTCGTAATGGGCGCGTTGCACACCGCATGCTGTAAACATCCAGACCAATACCCCAGTAAGTGTCCCCCAGTTTGTGACATGTTTGATGTCTCGAATGAGTGGGTCAAATTGTGGGACCCACCGCAAGAAATGGCATACGGTGCTATTAGGTTAAATAACTAAGTTATTTATGGAATTGATATCATAAAATATCGTGCATGCTCGATGCATGTAATGCATCGTTTTTAAGCAAGCACCTCAAAGCAATCGATATGCATAAAGCATCGCTGTTTTAAATCTTGATTGAGTAAGTAGCGGATCAAGCGTCTTAAAATAGAAACACGTACAACCATCTTTGAGTGATCGTTTGGAGGCCGCATGGGCGGGACACCCTCTGGTCGATCACTCCCTATGGAAGAGTGGAAGACGGTGATCATTGAGGCGCTTCATTGATCGCCTAATTTTTTAATCTAAACTGTCCGACCAAGCTGGAAAAGTTGGACGAACGAGATGATTTACGACAAATATTTGCTGCCATTAATGGAATTTAGGTTTTTTTTTTAAAAGGTACGCAAACATCCCTCTTTGGCTTGGTCGAATCCAAGCAGGGGCGCTATTTTTGAGTGAGCCGATCGGGCGTGCATGAAGATGGCTCGCTGACGTGCATGCCTGCCCCTCTCGGTCCCACAAATATTCGACCTTGGACATTCAATTTGACCGGTAAAGATGAGTGGTCGTGATCGATTTGCGACATACATATTGCCGCAAAGAGGTTTAAAGGTCGTGTGGCATTCCACCTTTGGGGCACACATTTCGAGGCGTCGGGCCCAAGTCTGCATAGGCCGGCCGGTCAAATGCAAAGGTGGGCACATGGTGAACACGTTGACATCCTTGGAACTCTTGAGTCTATATCTACACCGTCCGTTTAGGCTGGTGAAGATGGATGGTCACGATCGATTTACGATAAATGTGCATTGCCACAAACCCTAATTAGGGTTCTGAAACAGTCACGCCCTCACAACTTCGGCCAAGCGATTTGGCACGTTGTGGGCCTCGTTTGGGGAGATCGATCATATGGGGTCAACGTTGGGCCGGTGGTGAACACATGTGTACCTTCCTGGCGGTCCCAAATGCGATCTAAGCCATCCAAATAGGATGGCTAAGTTGGATGGTCGTGATCGATTTAAGACGTCAGTGGACTTCCGCGACCCTTGAAAGCATCATGCTCGCCATGTTTTGAGAAAACGTTCATTGCTCCATGACCATGACGTGAGGAAATCGATCGGGTAAGGGTAGAGTGGCCCCGCCAACGTGTGCGTTAGCGCTTCCCAAATCATTCATGGGATGATCTAATCCGTCCAACCGGGCTGGCGAAGTTGGACTGTCATGATCGTTTTAAGACTGCCCTGAACAGCCTATGTTTGATCGAATCTCTACAAAGCAGCACGACTACCCAACTTAGGGTTGGCGTTTGACGGTGCTAGGATATGTTCGTGTGATGTCCGACCGGCTAGGGAATAAGTGGTCCCGCCAGTGGTCATCACGACAATCGCCTATTCTTGACAGGGTTTGTCTAGGCTTGTTAAATTGTGCGACTAACTTGTGTGGACGCGACCGTTTCTGAGACCGATGTTAACAATCTAGATTTTCTTTAAGAATAAATGTGTGTTCAATCACACCAACTTTAATTAAAAGTGTGTGAACACATCGATCTCTTTGTCAGAGAGATGTAACTCGTATGAGTATTTTTGTGAAGATCCCAATACTAACATTTCGGGAGATTCATGCTACTCTGCAGAGAGTGAGCATTCATCGTCATGTCATGTCAGTATTGAGAGTTCTACTGGGAACATAGCACGGCAAAATATCAGGAGATTCATGCATTAGTTAATAATGCTGGCATAAAATAGGATTCACAGAATACTTGGGATTACTACTGTGCGCACCATTCTGAATGAATTTCTTATATACTGAGTTGTTCAATACATGTGTAAATGAAGAGGTTTGAGCACTCATTACTTTCAAATGGCCTTTATTCCTTTGAGGATAACAACGCATTAAATACAGGGTTGTATAATTTTGACCCTGAACTAAAAACCACCATCAACACCTATTATACCCACAATTTGTGCAATATTACAGAAATAATAACTTCCAAAAGATTACTTCAACAAGATGTAACTTAGTATATAGCTAAAGTTCGTGACCGAACCAATCTATAAGATGTTTGAGCATTGCTCGATTGAACTCGTCAAATGTTAGTATGTCAAGTTTGGTTGTCATATTTTAGCTCAAAAACTCAAGGTCGCTTGATTAGATTACCAGATAAAACTTCGCTAGGTTAGACAAGAAAGTTTAGAAATGTTGATACAAACTCGTGTTACTTTGAAGAACCTGAAGATGTATCAGCATCAACAAACACATCATCCTTCTGTTCGAGGTTAGTAATACAATACTTGACTTGTTTTCGTTTCTATTTACGTTGCATTCAAGTCGTTTATATTGAAAACATAACATACGAAGTTATATATATGAATTTGTACTATTGGAGACTTAATAGTTTCATTATGATCTAAGTGTCAAGGAAGAATATACAAGTCGCATCACATATTTGGTATGTTGAATTACGAAGTATAATGTTTATCTTTTGAACTTCGTAATTGGGACATAAACATTATCTTTTTAAATTGTTACCAGATTATGTAATGAACTTTAGGTTGATTCCATGCCTTGGAAACTAAGTTTAACTACATGAGTTTAAGGAAGTCAACTTGTGAAACTTAATTCGTAGTTGAAAGGTGTTAGAGCATTGCTCGGTGGAACTCGCAGGCGTTGCTAACTCAAGATTGTTTGTCAAGTTTAGTTAATCAAACTATATATAAGTCTTGATTTCTAGTCTACTTATAGCTATGTCTCGGATTAGGATAAAATGTGTAGTTGAGCTTTAGACTTCATGGCGTTCATCGATTGAAGACGAAGATCTACTAAGGAGATCTTGGAGGAACTTCATCAATAAAATCTATGTGGAAAATAAAACTTATCTATCACTCAGAAGTCTATTCTATTCTATATCCTAATGAGATTAAGTCGTATAGCTATATAGACTTTTACATTATACACATTTGATATTTCGAGCTGAGTTTATTTCGTTTATCTATTTCTCAAAATATGTGTTGAAAGCTTTTTGCCTTAACTATGTTCATCATTATTCTTGACGAGTTTAGTTGGAAACAATTTATTTGTTGGAAACTAAATATTAAGTCAAAAGATGATCATGTGGAAATTTCCTTGAAACATCTTACATGTTTTGTGTCAGACAATCATTTGTTTTCAAGTAATTTTCGATCACTTGAAAATTACTTGAAGCTAATAATTATGTGAGACGGTTATTTTCGTCTTCTAAGGATGTTTCAATGATTGAAAGGGGAGGTTAGAATAATTAACTATGTATGGATACAATACGGTATGCATACCTAGTATGCGAACTGTTTTGTAATGATTCAGGTCCGGGAACCTTGTTTACGTACCTTGTATGCGAAAGGTTTTAACTGTTAAGGTCCGGGAACCTTTCTTGCGTACTGAGTATACGAACGCTTCTGCCTGAGTTGGGTCCGGGACAGCTGGTCGCGAACCTGGTATGCATATGGATGGACATGCCAAGGTCCGGAGCTACTGTTCGTGCACCTGATTTGAGAATACAGTGATTTGAGTTTTAATATCGGCTACGTATGTTTTTCATACTCATGAACAAATACATTTATGAATTAGGGGATGCAATCTTTGCAAACCGTGGCTTAATGTTCATGAATTGATTCTTGTATAAGTACTTTGTATGATTATGAATCAATCTGATTTTGTTTCAATTTTTTCATATACATTTCTATGATATAGTGAACAGTTGAAAAACTCCATTGAAACACAATTAGATTCATTTGATTAACTTTCATGTTTTATTGATCATCATATTTGATCTACAAGTGTTAGATAAATGTGGTTAAGAAAAAGTGTTCATGTTGCTAACTTCGGTTAACTGTTATTGAGCCAATTAAATATACACGTTTAGGTACGGTTACCCATATCTAAATGAATGTATATTTCATTTGTGTGTAACAAGCTTAGACCATCTAACGGTAGAGATTAATTGCTTTATTTCTAAGCAGACTTAGCTTGAATCTTAAATCAGGTTTTCATCTAACGGTGAACATTGGATGATTTGTTACTAAGCTATCTTAGCTCAAAGCAAACCCTGATTTGAAAGACTATATAAGGGAGAACTCTAGCAACTGGATAACCTAATCCCGACACTTTATTGTGTCCTAGTTGCGACTAGAGTTGATTCTCCTTTAACCTAGGTTTTTCCAAAACCATATTATGTTAACGACTTGAAGACTTCATTTGGGATTCGTGAAGCCAGACCCAACTATTTTCTCTGTAGTTGCGTATTCTGATCTTACTTATTCTATCGTATTGGGTACTATCTTCTCTAATATTTGCTTAAGATTGATCTCCGATAGGTAAGATATAAGAAGTAATCACAAAGTTCTTCGTCTCAGACTTTGTGGTTCCGCGGTTACTTCTTCTACTACCATATATTTAAGTTATTGTAAGATGATTGATATTTCTAGGCTTCTCGTCGGGAGTACAAGACCGGATTATCAATTGGTTCATGTTCACCTTGATTTATCATAAGACGGAACAAAACTTCGTCGGTACTTCTGTGGGAGACAGGTTTATCTATCAGAATAGACTTATCTATGGGAGATAGATTTGTATATAAGTCTTCGACTTTGGGTCGTAGCAACATTTAGTTGTGGGTGAGATCATTTGAGGGAATCAAGTGCGCAGAATCCGGCGTGGTTCTGGAGACGTAAGGAACGCGAGTGTACCTTAATCGTTGTGATACTTGGTCAGAGATCAACTACATACCAGTCTGAAGTTAACTTGTAGTAGGCTAGTTCCTGCAGTGTCTTAATACAGTGTGGTGTTCAAATCGGGACTAGGTCCCGAGGTTTTCCTTTATTTGCGGTTTCCTCGTTGACAAAATTTCTGATGTCTGTGTTATTTCTTTTCTGCATTGTATTTTTATGTAATTGAAATATCATAGGTTGTGTGTGGTTCAATCAATTTGTAAATACGACCTTTGGTTGTTGGATATAAATCGATTGACGCTTGGACATTAGTCTTTGGTACCATCCAAGTATTTCCCATATCAATCAGGCTCATAGATTTCTATCTGTTTGATTTGCTGATTGAATTGAGAAAAAGAGATATAACTCTTGGATATCTTTCTTGATAGAGCTCGCTTTATAAGTTGGTTCTCTCGGAATAATATTGGAGTTTGTTCATACAGATTGTTGAACGAATTATTGAGTGTGGTTGTTATACCCCAGCGTTTTCAAAAGGAATCAATGGGATTTGGTGGTCCAATTCCTATTAGGGATCTATAGTATGACCGATCCCTGCCTTGGGTATCTATAGCAGGACAAATCCCTATTAGGGATCTCTTGCAGGACCGATCCCAATAGCAAAATGTATTTTCGGTTTCATACACACTTTAGGGTTTATATGAATATCAGAATATGAGTTTTTATATAGGAAAGTTTAAGATGTGGACATAGCGAGTAATTTGGACACATGTTAAAATCTTATTCTTTCATTGTTCAAAGATATTCCTTGATACTCAAGGTGTGATCCAAACTGAAATATTTGAGAATCTTTTATTAGGGTTTCCAAATTTATATGTTTTATTTTCCCAGTAAGTAAAACATATCTCTGGAAGATATATTAATAACGTATATTTGTATGATAACTAATATCGGGTTGTCATCCATGAGAGATTTCTGTCTATTATCCGGAACTAGACAAAATCGAAAATTGGTGTTTATTACATATTTCTGGATATTTTTGGTTATGGAAATTTTTTGGTGTCTAAACTACCTTGGTCTATAAAGAATGAAGTTTCTTCTTATTACAAACTTATCCTGGCACTCGCACTTAATTTTTTAGTCATAGTGGTAGTCGACTAATTGTATTACTTGTAATATTATTCTGGATAGGAGAGTAACCTAATTAGGCGAAATCTCTTACGTTTGGTCGTGAAATACTTAATTATGTGGGGTCAAGAAGCGTCTATAAGTACCGTTTGCGAGAAACTAGATTCATATTGTTATTTTAGTTTTCGAATATTGATTTGATTGAGTAACGGTGTTTGAACCTTGATATTGACCTAGTTTGATTATTTAAAGAACCTCCTTTTCTGACACGAGGTCACTCAAACTAGATAAAGGATCGACAAAAGTTTAGATTTAAAAGTAGTCTTGTGATCATCCGTTGTTAACAGACTCCGTTCTGTGCATGATAGATCACAAGGGAATCAAGTTATTTTTGCAGGTACATTGAAGACTGGAAAGAAGATTTCTTTTTGGTTTCTGATCTTTGTAATATACTTCATGCACATTTGATTGGATAGCTTCCGACATGGCTTGTTTATCTTTGATATACTTTTGTAGCTTGTCATATAGATCGACGATATCTCCAGGATCCGAATCTGAAAGGTTGTGAACCTAGATTTGATTATGTTGATAATCTAGATCTTGGTTGATCTAAACCGAACAAAAAAGTATTAGTTTAAACAGAAGAGCCTTTAACTCAACAGTATATCTGATTTAGTTTTTGAGATTGATAGAGAGGTTACCGAATATATATTAGTCCTTTACTGTTTCGGAAGATGATCAAAATGAGTTGAGTGCAAGAAATCTTCACAGCGGGTGAGGAAACTTAAGATAATGAACTCTATTTGAGCATTCACGTGCGTCGACCAGCTCATTTATAGACGTACGGATATGGAAGGAACTAGGTAAGTTGGAGTTAGTTTACTTGGTGTCAACTATACGACGTTGGTAGTAGTCTTTGTATAGCGGATTAATTCTGAGAGCATTCAAAACTGGACTAGGTCTTGGGGTTTCTCTGCATTTGCGATTTCCTCGTTAAAAAAAATCTTGTGTCGTCTTAGTTGCTTTTATTTCCGCAATTATAATATAGGATAAAATAATAATTTTACAAGAAACTAGGTAAATGCCCAGCAACAAGATGATCTTAAACAACATACTACATTAGTTGAACAACTTGCCGTATTAGCCTACTGTTGATGGTGGTTTTTAGCTTAAGGTTAAAATCGTAAAACCTTAGTCATACAGTGACGTCACACTTGAGTAATAATGTCGCCACTAGCACATTTATTGAACCATTCAACATGTCTGCGTAAACTTCCCGGGTACCTTTTTTATATGTCACGCTCCACGGCAGAGCCCGCGGTACTAACTGACATCACCTCTGCACATGCCAGCCGCGCATGCTAGCCAAACGTGCCAATCACGGGTGCTACATATTTTAAACTAGGGTTTCAACATGCTAAACCCTAGCAGCCACATCTCCGCGCCAAAGGCATGCCAACCATTCCAGCCGCACCACCGTGCCAACGACATGTCATGCCAGCCACATCTCCGCGCCAAAGGCATGCCAACAATGCCAGCCGGACCACCGTGCCAATGGCATGCCATGCCAGCCACATATCCGCGCCAAAGGCATGCCAACCATGTCAGACGCACCACCGTGCCAATGGAAAGCCATGCCAGCCACATCTCCGCGCCAAAGGCATGCCAACCATGCCAGCCACACCACCGTGCCAATGACATGTCATGCCAGCCACATCTGCGCGCTGAAGGCATGCCAACCATGCCAGCCGCACCACTGTGACAATGACATGCCATGCCAGCCACATCTCCGCGCCAAAGGCATGCCAACTGTGCTAGCCGCACCACCGTGCCAATGGCATGCCATGCCAGCCACATCTTCGCGCCAAAGGCATATCAACCATGCCAGCCGGACCATAGTGCCAATGGCATGCCATGCCAGCCACACCTCCGCACCAAAGCCATGTCGGCCATACCTCCATGCCGATGACTGCCAAACGGAAGGTTGCAACAATCAACGACTATCCTTCCTCCAGAGATGCAGATCTCATCCGTACAAACGTGCCACCAAAAGACTTGTGGAAATATCTTGGCTACGGTGCCAACTCTTGGACACAGTGCCAAAGCCCTAATTTGGCTACGGCAAAGCCATGTCGGTCAAGCCTCCATGCCGCTGGCTGCCAAACTGAAGGTTGTAACAATCGACGACTATCATTCCTCCTGAGATGCAGATCTCAACCGTACAAACTTTCCACAAAACGACTTGTGTAAATCTCTTGGCTATGGTGCTAATTCTTGGCCACGGTGCCAAAGCCCTAATTTGACCACGCCAAAGCCATGTCAGTCATGCCTCCATGCCGCTGGCTGCCACCAAACGACTTGTGGCAGTCTCTTGGATACGGTGCAAACTATTGGCCACGGTGCCAAAAACCTAATTTGGCCACGGTGCCAAAGCCTAATTTGGCCACGCCAAAGCCATGCCATCCATGCCTCCATGTCGCTGGCTGCCAAACGGAAGGTTGAAAAAATCAACGACTATCCTTCCTCCTGAGATGCAGATCTCAACCTTACAAAATTGCCACAAAACGACATATGGAAATCTCTTGGCTACGGTGCTAACTCTTGTCCACGGTGCCAAAGACCTAATTTTACCACGCCAAATCCATGTCAGCCATGCCTCCATGCCGCTGGCTTCCAAACGGAAGTTTGCAACAATCAACGGCTATCCTTCCTCCTGAGATGCAGATCTCAGTCGTACAAACTTGGCACCAAAATACTTATGGCAACCTTTGGCTACTCTACCAACTCTTTGCCCACGACATATACTTAGCTATGCCAATTCTTTGGTCACGGAACCAAACCCTAATTAGCCACGCAAAAAGCATGCGCAAATCATGCCAGTACCGTGACCAGGCCACTGGCTACCAACGGAAGGTAATCATAATCAACGACTAACCTTCCTCTCAAGATGCGAAATCTCGACCGTCGAAAGTCACCATCGAACCGGCAAGCCTCTCAATCTTAACTTTCCAAACAATAGCAACATGCTACACGTTTTCCATAAAAACACTCGAGACATCAAAACATGTCATAAACTGGGGATTCTCATCAGGTATTGGTATGGCGGTTTACAGCATGCGGCGTACACTACGCCCGTTATAAGAAAGTGTCATAAGAGTGAGGCGGTTAGTAAATACAAGAAGTAATGGTGAAACTTTTCCATCATTATGGAAACATCGATCCCAGGCGTTACCCGTTACCCGCTTTCTTCCATTTACTCAACCGTTTCCACTTTTTACAAGACCAGGGTACGTTTTGTCGTGACTTGTATAAATAGGTCTCACCTATTTCCACCAAAGGACAGGCTTTCGTCAAGAAAATACAACACTCAGAAATCAATTGTTAGCTTTCCCATCTGTTAGCTTTCCACTTTCTGATACAAGTCGTCAAACAACTACTCTTCCCGAATCAACTATTCTGGTATCCACAGTCTCTTCGCTTCCCTCCCTAGACCAACCCTTCTCCTTCACTTTTTGACTGAAGCAAGTCTGGAACGTCCATTTCTTCGTTTAGGCCGGATTTGTACAAATTGATCTCTTGAATCAAAGTACTCCATTGCAGTACATTGTTTAGGGTTTAGACTCGTTTCTCACCCACACACTCGAAATTACCAAAATCAGCAGAAACTGTTTTCACCCTCAAACAATTTGCGACCACAGTGGGAGGTCAATCTCTTGGTTGCAGTATCGATTTCCAATTTCCAGTTTCATCTTTCAATTCCGATCTCAAGATGGTATAATCTAACAATCCGCTCGGGAATCAATGTCTCAGTTATCAGTTATCACACGACGAGGATTGACTGGGGACTTATCGCGGTAAGGACGGCGTCACCCATAAAACTACGACGGACGTTCCTATGGCTAGGGTTTGCACCAAGATGGAAGAACAAGCTAAAAGAGGAACGCTGGAATACATACCTGGAGTATGCTCGTCGTGTTGCTACTAGCTCGAAGAGGGAATAAAACTGATGATATGGGATAAAGAAGATGGGTAGCGCCTTTTATAGGCATGATGTTTTTGGAGCTCGAATGGAGGAAGGTTTCCTATTTTTTGGTTACATATGGTCAGAGGCAACCGGGCCCGCTAGCAACGCTTCATGGCGCCAACAGGTCGTGGACAAGCTAGCGACATCTCCACGCTCCAGCCGGCACCATCTCCGCATCATATCCGGCTCCATCTCCGCGTCCTCTCCACTCCTAGCCAGCGCCAACATCTTGCATCCTTCCAGCGCTAACATCTTGCATCTTTCCAGCGCCAGCAGCTTGTATCATTTCCAGCTCTAACAACTTGCATCTTTCTAGCGCCAGCATCTCGCTAACAGCTTGCATCCTTCCAGCGCTAACAGCTTGCATCTTTCCAGTGCCAGCATCTTGCACCCTTTCCAGCGCTAACAACTTGCACCCTTCCAGCACCATCTTTTCGCTCCACAGCCATCCAAAGTCCAGCGTCATCTTCTCCGCTCCACAACCAGCCAAAGCAGCGCCATCCTCACCCTTCGAAACAGCGCCATAGATCTATCACTCCATGATCAAAACCGCGCTATCTCTGCACGATACACCTACGATCACCAGAACCAGAGCCTCTTCCGCCACCCCAACGTTTCTTCAAGTATGACATTTCTAACCGTCACCAGAGCCGCTGCTACTCCACCATGAGGGCAAGAGACTGGAGAAGCCGAAAGAAGCTGACCTCCTTTTACCACTATGGATTTGATGGAAAGAGAAAAGGTTCTCGTAAAACTCAGACATACGTGTCTATAACTCAGAAATAGATACCTATTTCCTCAAGACACTGACGGGGATTCCACCATAAGAGTCATGTCAACCCAAGAGGGAGATGAAAAGGAATACTTTTAACATCCGGCGCAGGCACTTCAGTAGGACGTGCATTTATAGATGAAGAGGCTCGCGTTGCTCTTGAACGCCCAGTAGAAGGGAATCAACAATCCAATTTCATCACACGTAAATATCATGAACGACTTCTCCAAAATTGAGGCAAAGGAAATCAGCAACCCTCCTGAGTTCACAGAGACCCTCTTCCCGTCAGCAGCTGCATGATTTATGGGGACTTCGCCCAAAAAATCATGCAGTCTGTGATAAAACATTTATGTGAGATTCTATGTTTCTCCAAGGTGTAGCGTCAAGACATATTTGCATCCCTCAACCGCACTGCATCAGGAAAGCAACTGTTTCCAGCCAAAGAAGTCGTTTCCAAACCCCAACCTCTCCTGGGAAGAATGATTGATAGATGAAACTGGGGACTCCTAACCAGTGTTCTCTTGAAAGATGTCGAATTTGACAGCATGCTGATTGACGTGGCCTCCGACTACAACATTGTAACCCTCTAGGATCTAAGAGTTGCAAGGGAAAATCAAACAGAAGAAGCGTATTCTTTCCCATGAGAGAAAAACACGACTTGCCGACCAGCACTATTCATGCCGTCTTCCCATATGCCATTTCATATCAGGTCGTTTTTCGAAGTCAAGGGTTAATAACACCCTCACTGGAGTTTTCTCCAGGAGCCGCTTCAACGCTCTCTCCATAAGTTGCTCCGCTTCAACGTTCTCCAACAGCGGCTCCGCTTCAACGTTCGCTCCAGCAGTTGCTCCGCTTCAACGTTCGCTCCAGCAGCCGCTCCGCTTCAACGTTCGATCCATATGATGCTCCATGATCCGAAGTCGAAGCTTCATCATTTTTATCCATAAGTTTCAACGTCGTCTCCAAGAGCCGAAGCCGATTCAACGCCTCCTTCCTGCCAAGGTTCGTGTCCATGGCCGCCGCTCCCTCCTGCCGAGGATCATGTAGTAGCCGCCACTCCTTCTTTCCAAGGATCGTATCATAGCCGCCACTCCTCCTTTCAAGGATCGTGTCGAAGCCGTCGCTCTTCCTTGCCGAGGATCGTGTCGTAGCCGCCACTCCGTCTTTCCAAGGGTCATGCCACCACACTCCCCATGTCAAGGATCATGATTGCAGCCAGCCAATTTTTCTAGTCGTGGCCACCTTTTGATCCATCCCGCTAAAGCTCGTGGTCATGGACAGTTTGCTCGCTGACACATCCAACTAATCCCTTTACTTCCATGGAAGCCCATACAATTCCAGCCAACCTACTTTGTTCCCACGACAATGTAGTCTATTTTGATCACATCTGCTGCCAGGAACTGTTACCGCTCGTTTGTTGATACCAGCCAGGGCTTCACCATAGCAACAATCACTACAAATATGGAAACCCATAAACCGCACTTGGGGACTGAGGATCTACACAGAATCCCTTCACTGTCAAATCTCAGAAGACACGATCAACTAAAAGGTCATAGCCGCGAAAAGGTCATCTACTCTTCAAGGGTGTAGCGTAAGAATATCATCACCTCTCTATCTAGAAGACGCTTGCAACACTTTATGAGGCCGCGGTGGATCCCAAGCCTTCTCAGAGGAAACAATTTCAGAAACTAAACAAAAGTGCGACTGGGGACTGCTCATCACAGTCCATCCCGACGACCATCAAAGATTCATAAGATAACTCTAGAGATGCGGCTGAAACATTTTCTTGAAGAAACAGAGGGAGCCACGATAAACAACATAGCTCTTTCATTTCTACCTCTTCTCTATCCAAAATATTTCGTCCATTGTGATATTCTGATCATCCCAGCGTGACATCCAGAAGAGTACAATAAGCTCATATCAAATCCTGTGGACGTGGATTCAAGGTGATGCAATGAAAGTAGGATACACATGGGGACTACCAGCATGGGACGCTTTCTCTCCCCACAACCAGATTATTTCTGATTTCAACATCATCACTGTCGAAGTTTTACGAGCGGCAGAAATTTCTCAACATGAAGCCGTACATCTGCATCGAAGACCACAAAAGCACGCCACAGAGATACATTCACATGTTCGGCCATGACATCGGATCTAACAGAAATATAAATGGGGATTTCTCACCGCATCCCATTTCATACGATAGTTCAAGATTCAGACGATGGTTCGAAGGACGTATCTTGGAACAAAGTCCTTGAAAATTTGATAGTGGAACATCGGCAACAGAACGTCTCCCAACCCATCTATTTCATCCAGTGGCTCCGGAAGATTTCGACCGACAACGCAACCACAATATCCAAGGTTACCCCTACATGATCGTTGCCGAGTATATATTTCATCCATCCGTCCCAAGAATGCGATGGAGTTTGGTAAATTTTGGAATCCACTGGAGAGACCCTACAAAAGAAAGCACGGATACGGACGAGCAACAGAAAACAGAAGAGGGTCGATACCTCTTTTCATGTGGACGGAGTTTCTAGAGTTTGAACAGAATAAATATTCCTTCTTGCTCCATGAACGGGAATAGATGACTGGAAGCGACTACGCCACCTCGGGCCCGCAACATCCCTTCTGAATTCTTCCTGAGTTTTACTGTCGTACTGTTTTCACCTCCTAAACGAACTCAAAACCTAAATATTCTCGCGTGAGGAGATAGGAAATTCTTTTTCAATAGGAATGGAGGGGCGGAACGTCAAAATATGAGTTCGTACGAGAATTCTACAACGATTTTAGTAAGGGGCGCTAATTAGGATTTGGCAGTTAGACAAAGTTGCCTCATCCTTCCACGGAACTGAATCCGGTCGTCATCCTTCCACGGGACTGAAGCCAGTCGTCATCCTTCTACGGAACTGAAGCCAGTCGTTATCCTTCCACGGAACTGAAGCCAGTCGCCACCCTTCCACGGAACTGAAGCCAGTTTCCATCATTCCACGGAACTGAAGCTAGTTTCCACCATTCCGCGGACTGAAGCCAGTTTCCACCATTCCGCGGACTGAAGCCAAAGCAGCACCAACGGCTCACGCCCAAGCCATGCCAAGCCCAAGCCAGCGCCCGCGTCTAGTTTATGATAGCGACTTCATTCTAAGCTGACCAATGCTGACGGCTCCATTCTAATCCGACCAATGTTGACGGCTCCATTCGAAGCCGACCAATGCTTACGGTTCCATTCTAATCCGACCAACTCCAACACTCCATTTCACGCCAAGTCTATGCTAGCGGCTCCCTTCCAAGCTGATGCCAACGGTCTATCAGCCAGCAACCATCTTTACCACCCCGCAGCCTAGCCAGCAGCACCGAATTTACGTAAATCCACCAACGCAAGGGTCATGGATTCTCTTTACCTCCCGAAAAAAGGTTAGACGGATCTTCCTGACCATCTTTTCATGACTTGCCATTTTTATTTTGTCCTTGTCCGTCACCATCTTATGCTTACCTCGCAACAATGCCCCTGTTCCGAGCTAAGTAGGGGACTTAATGTTGATGGTGGTTTTTAGCTTAGGGTTAAAATCATAAAACCTTAGTCAGATAGTGACGCCATATTTGAGTAATAATGTCGCCACTAGGACATTAATTGAACCATTCAACATGTATGTGTAAAATTACCGTGGTACCTTTTTTATATGCCATGCTCCACGGCAGAGCCCTCGGTACTGACTGGCATCATCTCTGCACATGCCAGCCACGCATGCTAGACAAACATTCCAATCACGCGTGCCACATATTTTAAACTAAGGTTTCAACACGCTAAACCCTAACAACCACATCTCCGCGCCAAAGGCATGCCAACCATGCCAGCCGCACCACCGTGCCAATGGCATGCCATGCCAGCCACATCTCCGCGCCAAAGCCTTGCCAACCATACCAGCCGCACCACCATGCCAATGGAATGCAATGTCAGCCACATATCCGCGCCAAAGGAATGCTAACCATGCCAGCCGCACCACCGTGCCAATGGCATGCCATGCCAGCGACATCTCCGCACCAAAGGCATGCCAACCATTCCAGCCGCACCACCGTGCCAATGGCATGCCATGCCAACCACATCTCCGCTCCAAATTGGCAACCATGCCAGTTGCACCACCGTGCCAATGGCATTCCATGCCAGACACATCTCCACGCCAAAGGCATGCCAACCATGCTAGCCGCACCACCGTTCCAATGGCATGCCATGCCAGCCACATCTCCGCGCCAAAGGCATACCAACCATGCCAGCCGCACCATAGTGCCAATGACATGCCATGTCAGCCACACCTCCGCACCAAATCCATGTCGGCCATACCTCCATGCTGATGGCTGCCAAACGGAAGGTTGCAACAATCAACGACCATCCTTCCTCCTGAGATGCAGATCTCAGCCGTACAAACTTGCCACCAAACGACTTGTGGAAATCTCTTGGATACGGTGTCAACTCTTGGCCACGATGCCAAAGCCCTAATTTGGCCATGCCGGCCATGCCTCCATGCCGCTGGCTGCCAAATGGAAGGTTGCAACAATCAACGGCTATCCTTCCTCCTGAGATGAAGATCTCAGCCGTACAAACTTGCCACCAAACGACTTGTGGCAATCTCTTGGTTACGGTGCCAAGTCTTGGCCACGGTGCCAAAACCCTAATTTTTCCACGGTGCCAAAGCCCTAATTTGGCCACGCCAAATCCATGCCAGCCATCCCTCCATGCCGCTGGCTGCCAAATGGAAGGTTGCAACAATCAACGGCTATCCTTCCTCCTGAGATGCAGATCTCAGCTGTACAAACTTGCACCAAACGACTTGTGGAAATCTCTTGGCGACGGTGCCAACTCTTGGACACGGTGCCAAAGCCCTAATTTAGCCACACCAAAGCCATGCCGGCCATGCCTCCATGCCGCTGGATGCCAAATGCAATGTTGCAACAATCAACGACTATCCTTCCTCCTGAGATGCAGATCGAAGCCGTACAAACTTGCCACCAAACGAATTGTGGCAACCTTTGGCTATGCTGCCAACTCTTTGGCCACGACACATACTTAGCTATTCCAATTCTTTGGTCACGGCACCAAACCCTAATTAGCCACGCCAAGAGCATGCGCAAGCCATGCCAGCACCGTGACCACGCCACTGGATACCAACGGAAGGTAACCACAATCAACGACTAACCTTCCTCTCAAGATGTGAAATCTCGACCGTCGAAAGTCAAAAGCGAACCGGCAAGCCTCTCATATTAACTTTCCAAACAATAGCAACATGCTACACGGTTTCCACGAAAACACTCGAGACATCAAAACATGTCACAAATTGGGGGATGCCATCAGGGTATTGGTCTAGCGGTTTACAGCTTGCGGAGTACACTACGCCCGTTACAAGAAAGTGTCATAAGAGTGAGGCGGTTAGTAATTACAAGAAGTAAAGGTGAAACGTTTCCTTCATTATGGAAACATCAATTCCAGGCGTTACCCGTTACCGCTTTCTTCCATTTACTCAACCATTTCCACTTCTTTCGAGACTAAGGTACATTTTGTTACGACTTGTATAAATAGGTCTCACCTATTTCCACCAAAGGACAGGCTTTGGTCAGGAGAATACAATACTCAGAAATCACTTGTTAGCTTTCCCATCTATTAGCTTTCCGCTTCTGATACAAGTCGTCAAATAACTATTCTTCTCGAATCAACTATTTTGTTCTCAACATTCTCTTCGCTTCCCTCCCTAGACCAACCCTTCTCCTTCACTTTATGACCGAAGCAAGTCTGGAACGGTCATTTCTTGGTTTAGGCCGGATTTGTACAGATTGATCTGTCGAATTAAAGTACTCCCTTGCAGTACATTGTTTAGGGTTTAGACTCATTTCTCACCCACACACTCGAAATTACCAAAATCAGCAGAAACTGTTTTCACCCTCAAACATCTACCAGCGAGCCTAATGAAGAACCATCCAAGGGAGACGAAAGGGTGGGAAAGCTAACTCTTCCTTCTGGAGCGCATCAAACCTCTGAGGAATGGGGATGACCATCTGAGATAGCTCCCCGAATTTAGTTATAATTATTTTTTTTAGTTATAATTATAGTAGATACACTTTTGCGTTAATCGAATACTTGGTTTAATCCCATAGTTGGTTCGGTCCGAACTTACACTATATGCCAAGTGAACATTTTGTGATTGCTATCTTCTTGGTAGTTTCTGTCTATATCAGATCACGAAAGGTATGTGTCATATATCTTGATATTGAAAATATTGTGTGTACTTGGTACCCTCATCGTTTCATGGGATCGTACCAAGTTTGATCATCGTACAAGTGTATTTTCTTTAATGATAAATCTAAACAATATAATGTGAAACTAAAATAAATAACACGATACACAAGATTGTATTCACGAGGAAAACTGCTTGGCAGAAAACCCTGGTACCTAGTGCAGCTTTGAATACTCTTAGAATTAAACTGATATATAAATTGACTACTGCAAATTTGTACAGTTCAAGCCAAGTAAACTAGTCCCAGTTACTCAATACCTTTAGTATCTTTGTGCCAACAACCAAACTGGTTTATGCACGTGAATCCTAAGATAGAGTTTATTTTCTTAAGTCGGTTCACCTACTGTGAAGACTTTTGCCCTCAACTCCTTTGGATCATAACCCGAATCAGAAAAGGACTAACATGTTCCAGTAACCACCTTACTCTATACCTCCCAAACCCGTCAATAGTCATATACATAGTTGAGTATAAAGGTTCTTCCGTTTGTTAATATAAACTCCTTTGGTCAAATATCAAACATAAGACAAAGATTATAAAAAAATCTATCTCGGTGAACAAGCTCTATCCAAGCAACTTTACAAGTAAAAGACAAGTCTAATGTCTATTGAAATAAATTGCTTGTTTGGATTCCTGAGAATCAGGTGAGCACGAAGTATCAAAAATATTAAAATAACAAAAAAAATATATTTATTCTTCAATTTTCAAACTATCACCTGCAAAAACAACTTGCTTCCTACTAGTGATCAATTACACACATCGTGGAGTCTGTTAACGTCTGATGATCGATAGATCTGTAGTCATCAATCCTCTAACATTAAGTAATAAGAGCATGTTCAAATCACTATGTCAATATTACGTGACCATTTTATGTTCAATCTGTATGCATCTTGATGTTTGTACAAACCCGGTGAGCACCAAACATATCAAAAATAAAAACTCAGATTAAACTTCAAACAGGATAGGTCAGTGATCGATCCTGCACTTGAGATCGGTCCTACAATTGGGATCGGTCCTGAATTCTTGTTCGACTTTGGAACATACTTTCGTAAGTATACTTTATTAGATTATGATTATAATATTCCTTCATACATAATCCCAGGGGTTGAATTCATTCCATAATTTCAAATGCACTAGATAATTACAAGTTACCAATTAGTATAATGTCCAGTCACGAATTCTATAGATAAACTATACTTTGTGACTTCATATACTCAATCTATATACAAAAAACTAGTATATGTTACCTTGATACTTTGATCATAGTATAAGTAATCGATATTAGGAACAATTAAACAAACTATAGTTCGTATGTTATGTTTTCAGTAAATACTAGCTAACTTGAAAGATCAAAGATAAAAAAGGGAACAAGTCAATCCTGTAGGTGCTAAATGAAGGATGGTGTGTTCGTTAATGGCGATACGTCTTCAGTTTCTTCATGAGTAACAAGAACAAGTCTCAACATTTATATGTGAAAAGACGAGGGTACCCAAATACACCGGAATCTTTTAAATATAAACCTATAAGTATGGTGTCTTAAGTGATCGTCTATGGGAAGAGTCGAGACAATACAATTTAATTCATATATCTTGTGTGATTGTTTATGGACGAGGTGGAGATAATACGACAATAAGATATTTACTTGACAATAGTTACGGTAAAAACTGATTGACTATTAGGATCAATGTCAAGTAATACAGATTAACATACAAGTGCAATTTACTTTTAATTATAATAAACAAATTATAATTGCGGAATAATAAAGTAAATGACACAACAATCTTTTGTTAAGGAGGAAACCGCAAATGCAGAAAAACCACGGGACCTAGTCCAGTTTTGAATACTCTCAGAATTAAGCCACTATACAAAATTTAATACCAACTTCGTATAGTTGAGACCAAGTATACCTAGCTACTTATCTTCCTTAGTATCCCTGCGCCTTTGACTTCTAGAGTCATGCACGTAAATCGCCAATCCTTTGGATCGCATTCCAAACAACAAAGGAATGAAATCTATTTGGTAACCACTCTAATCAATCTTTGGTAAAAGATATGTATGAGTTGTTGACAGAGGCTATTCCATTTAAACTAATAAACTCCTTTGTCGGGTAAGATCAATCTGAATTAGTAACTTAGATTCAGATTCACAACTATCAGATTCGGATTGGGAAATACCACCAAATGATAGTTGTCGAACAATACGAATTTCTTATTAAATAAATCTAATCTAATTCGGATCCCAGACGATCAAGGTTTGTGCACTAATTGACAAGATACAAAAACTAATAAGAAAATCTTCTTCATCTTCTTCATCTTCTATTATCTTCTCAATAACCTGCACAACACAACTTGAATCCTCTTGAATCTGTTAACAATGGATTATCACAAGATATCTTTAGATCCGAAAATGGTTCTAAAGATCTCGTAGATACTTTGATCTAGTTTGAGTGACCCTTATGTCAGAAGAGAAGGCTCCCAAGAATAATCAAACTAAGTGCAATCAAACTTTCAACAACCGTTAGTCAATCAAATCAATAATCAAAAACTAAAATAACAATGCAATTATCTAGTTTACCGTCAACGGTACTCGTAGAGCTTCTTGATCCCAAAAAAGTCTTTAAACGAGCGGTCGCAAGAGATGTTTCCTAATTAGGGTAATTTCCTTTAGCGACAGACGACTCCACCAGAAACAAGATGGATGAAGTTTGCATGGCTCTAGGATAGTTTGCACGAAATGGAAACTCAAGTATTTATAGACCAAGGTTTTTTGGATAACAAGGAAAGTCCAAAACCGAAAATATTCTAAATATATTCATTAAAGTAACTAATTTCGGTTTTCCTATTTCCAATAAATGTTAACGTATATTTCCGAAAACTCCCTTAGAAAATTTCTATTATTAGTGTAGCACATTAACTAATAATATTTTTCAGAGGATATGCTTTAATTGCTGGTAACTAAAACATATATTATGAAAATCATAATTAAATACTTTTCAAAATTTTGGTTCGAGATCACTTTGAGTAACAAGGAATATATTTAAACAATTAATGATAAGAGTTATGTACATGTTCAAACAATGTCGACATCTAGAAGTTTCTCTCAGCAAACCCTAATTCCAAGATCACACAAAACATAAAGAGATATGTGAATATGGGAAACTCGGTTTTGCTCCTTGGGATCGGTTATACCATGACTCACAATTTCAGTTGTGTCCGGTTATACCATGCTTCCCAAATTAGGATGTGACCGCTTACACCGTACTTCACAAATGTAGCTTGTGATCGGTTACACCTTACTTCCAAAATTAGCTTGTGATGGGCTACATCTTGCTTCCCAAAGTAGATTGTAACTGATTACAACTAACTTCCCAATGTAGCTTGTGATCGTTACACCTTGAGTCACAAAGTAGCTTGTGACCGATTACACCTTACTTTCCGGGTCAAATTGTGAGTGGTTGCACCTTGCTACACACTATAGGATGTGATCGGTTATACCTCAATTCTGAACATAAGTTAAGATAGGTTCTACCTTGTCAACTTGTATTGGTGATCCAAAAGATATTCAATAAAGAACCAGACCAATCATGATCTCCCTGTAGATTATGAAACAAGCTCATACATATACTTTCTTAAATCAATGTAATAATACATAATTTTCTAGGATAAAATCACACTTATGTCTTACACAAAATCAAGTAACTAAATACAAAGATTATGTTGATGTCGTATTTACGAAGTTCCAAAAGATAAGCATTTATACTTCGTAATTCAATAAATTCCTTGACACTTTGATCATAATGATATGACCAAGTAATAACCACTAGAGTATTATATGTCTACAGCTTCGCATGTTACATTTTCAATATAATACGACGTCTTGAAAGATATGTTAGGAATGGAAACAAGTCAAGTCAGTATTACTAACCTTAAGCGGGAGGATGATGTCTTCGTTGCAGTCGTTATTTCTTCTCATTCTTCAGGTCTTCGCAGTAATACTTGTACATCTCAACATTCCTAGACTTTCTAGTCTAACTTAAACGAAGTTGACTCTAGTATTTGACCAAGCGAATCTAGATGAGTTTTGATACTAAAATATGACAACCAAATGTGACATACCAAAGCTTGGTGGGTTCAACCGAGCTATGCTCTAACAATATGTTCCTAGTCTGACATAACGAAGTTGATTCTTAGTAATCAAATCAAGCAGTTTCGATTTTTTGAACTAAATATGACAACCTAACTTGACATACCAGCGCTTGGTAAGTTCGACTGAGCAATGCTCTAACTGTATCAAATTAATAAGCTAAAGAAACCAGCTCAGGCTAAAGGGCTCTCCTGACACACCCATTATTGTCCCCATAAAAAAAAGAGATAATACACCTCTTATTCTTATGAAGAAATAACATCAACAAAAATGACCTGAGCAAAATGCATGATGAGATAAACCTGCAAGAATTCAGGGTCCCACCTGGTCCACAATATACCACTCTTATTATGAGAATAATAATTATAAAATTTCCAAGAAGAACAAATTCAAATTTTTATCCTCTCACTCTGGCTAAACTTCCCATGAGGTCCCACCAAGCCCAAAATGGACAACTTATTATTCTTATATAACCTCCATATGCTCAAGGGGATCGTTTAATCCCTTCACAACATTCCAACAGTCATACTTAATTATTGATAACATTAAGACGCTGAATCTTTCTACTAGTCTTACCGGACCTTTTATTATTTGAGTCTTTGAGATCTTTAAAGAATTCTTTGCACCACTCTGACTTGGACGTTTCCGAGAAAAGTGATCCCTTATTCCCCTACTACTTTCATCAGCATCACCCAACTCCATAGAGTTCATAACCTCATTCTTACGAGAATTAACAACAGAATAATGAGCAGAAATATAGTTCTTGAGAACTTCCTCCTCAACCTTAAGAACAACAACAACATTAGTTTCTTTAGTCAACACATTAAACTTATTAATAGTACAACCACATGCACTTCCACCAACTAAGATCCACCTCCACCCACTATACTAGGTGTCACATGCCTATTTAATCGCCTAAAATTTTCATGGGACATGACAGACAATGATTGTGGTTAAGTGAATCAACTTCACCGACAATCACTCAGCCTTGCATACTTACATCAAAGTACGCATCTTCCTTCACTCTAAAGGCTTTGCACAACAGAAGTCTTTTCTTCTTTCTCTCTAACTCTTCATGCTCCCATAAGCATAAGAGGTTCTGCCATGTACTTAAAAAATTCTCACACAAATCAGCAACACAATGGACAAAAAGACATGACACAATTAACCCTTTATTGTATCAAAGGAAGATTGCAAACTTCTTCCCAACCAATGGACTAAACAAGCCATCACCCTCTTGGTGATGCCTTATTATCTCAAGTATGAGACTACATGTCTACAAAAATCTCTCTATATGAACCCACTGATTTTGCCACTACCTAGGACTATTTATACAGCAGATTCACTAGCCAAAACCATGCACAACACTTTCACACACATGTAACAACCATGTGTCCCATAAGGTAGTTTCCATAACTGCATACATTGCTTTTCAACTGCTAACTTTTGTGTTGTCTAGCCAATTGATGCCACACCTGTTCTTGGTGGTTATAAACACTCCCACATGGTTATAAACTCCTTATATAACCGTTCTACCTTGCCTCACGTCATTGCCATGCTTATGATACCCGTAACCAACTCATAACCGTCACTTGAGTTGTATTGCACAAATGTTTCACTTTACTGAGTTCAGACTTGATCCAATGCTCATCCATCTTGGCCTTGCATGCTTCTTGCTCTAAGATAATGTACGAAAAATCCTTGTGCTTCAATCATAAAGGCCAACTCCTTAAGATCATTTTGGTTTCTCACGCTTCATATGCTTCACTTAGCCAATTTGCTTGACAATAACAATGCACTATCGCATTGCTAGCTTGTTTGCAATGTTCAAGCTTTGGACAGCCTTGAACTAATGCCATAGACCAACTCTTGGCATATTCTTTACTCTTGCACCATCCTTTAGTTTGGGCAACTCAATTCCATGGATATGCCTTAATGTCAACATTGGATGTTGCATCTGACAACTTTGTCCATGTCTTTTTTTTCCCTCAATGAATCCTCAATGTGTCAGCCAATAAGCTTCATTACTTATCCAAATGTCTTTACAATGTAGTGCCACCTTTGCGCTTTACTGGCCCTGCAGGGTGCCACTATCTTAGTGCGTGACAGTCTATACAGTATTGCGATATTATGTCTTTGCATTGCGCCATTACGGCTGAGTACTGACTTGGCTTGCAACACTGTAACGCACAATAATTGTGCTCACTTGCCGGACCGGTCATAGACCTCCCCCACCTAATCAGTTCAACATCTTCGTTGAACACAACCAAGTATAAACTCTATACTGGTCTCGATCTTCGTTGCATATATGCACTTTCAGAACCCTTTCTGAAATTCAGCAATCTTTAATAGCTTTTTCAAAACGCCTTAGCCAACTTCTATGCTTTAGCATCAACACCACTTAGCTTTACTTCCTTTCCATTGATCCTACTGATCTTGAACTTTGTTGTTGTGTCGCGACTGCTTCCAACTCCATTGCAAATCATATATCAACACCCAAGTGTAAACTTGAAATTCCTCTTGCCAATTCCTTGAATTAGGCTTGAACCTCGCATGAATCATTTGTGCCTAAGTGTACACAAGTAATAATGCCTCCCAACTTATCACTATGATCATTTCCATAGTCTTTTTCCTTCACTTTCCGACTTTAGTTGCACCATGCAACATAACATGATTTATACAAGACTTGGCCTTATGCTTCAATCATGTTGCGCCTACGCCAAATCATGTCATGCCTTATGGTATGCATGCTATAATTCCATACCACTTTGGTATGCCCCACAATCCATAGTATTGCTTCCTTCAGCAATGCAACAGAACTTACACCAGATTTGGCCTCCAAATCATATTGTAAACTTTAACTTCTTGGACTTGCATCATTTGTATGCCAAATAACCAACACCTTGTTTTTCTTGCATCGTCACAACACCTTGATTGAAATGTATGACTCTGTGTTGATGGTGGATTTTAGTTCAGGGCTAAAATTGTAAAACCATTATGTTATGCGCTGTCATCCTGCAAAGGGAAAAGCCATTTAATAAGTGATGAGTGTAGAAAACCTCTTCACTTTATTTTAAGCAATTCAATATAAACACGAAATTCACCCAGAATGGTGCGTGCAACGGCAATCCCAAATATTCTGTGAATTTTATTATCGTTATTAATTAACGCATGATTTGCCTAGTATTTTCCATGCTATGTTCTCAGCCGAACTCTCATTATTGACATGACATGACGATTAAGTGTTCACTCTCAGCAGAGTAACATGAATGTCCTGAAGTGCCAATATTGAGATATGCATGAAATACCCACACGGGCTACATTACTCCCTGACAAAGAGAGTCTCGAATCGATGTGCTTTTAATTAAAGAAAACTCGATCGAACATGTTTAATTTCCTTAAGGAAAATCTACACTGTCCATATCAGTCTCAGAAACGATCACGGCCGCACAAGTTGGCCGCGCAATGTAACAAGCCTAGTCAAACCCTGGCAGGAATAGGAAATTATCGTGATTACCACCGGCGGTCCCACTTATTCCCTAGCCGGTCGAACACCACACATACTTTCCTAGCACCGTCAAACGCCAACCTAAAGAGGGGTGGCCGCGCTGTTTTGAGAGAAGCTCGAACGAGCATATACTGTTCAATGCAGTCTTAAAACCATCACAACCGTACAACTTCGCCATCCTGGTTGGGGATTAGATCATCCCATGAATGATCAGGGAAGCGCTAAAGCACACGTTGGCGGGCCCACTTCTCCTTCACCCGATCGGTTTTCTCACGACGAAGCCATGGATCAATGAAACGATTGCTCAAACGATGGCAGACGTGATGCTTCTAAGGGTCGCGTAATTCCACTAGTGTCTTAAATCGATCAAAACCATCCAACTTAGCCAGCCTATTTGGATGGCTTAGATCGCATTTAGGACCATCAGGAAGGTGCACATGCGTTCACCATCAGCCCAACATGGGCCCCACGTGATCGATCTCTCGAAAGGAGGATCACGGCGTGCCAAACCGCTTGGCCAAAATCACGTGTGCGTGTCTGATTCAAAACCCTAATTAGGGTTTGCGACAATGCACATCTGCCATAGTTCGATCATGACCATCCATCTTAGCCAGCCTAAACGGAGGGTGTAGATAGACTCAAGATCTCCCAAGGATGTCAACGTGATCATCGTGTCCCACCTTTACGTGTGACCGGCCGGCCTATGCAGACTAGGGCACGTCGCCTCGAAATGCACGCCCAAAGGTGGCATGCCACACGAATTTTAAACATTTTCAGAAATGTATTTCTGTCGCAAATCGATCACGGCCACTCATCTTTGCCGGTCAAATTGAGTGGCCTAGATCGAACCTTTGTGGGACCAAGAGGTGTAGACATGCACGCCGGCGGGCCGTCTCCATGCATGCCTGGTCGGTCCCTTCAAAATTAGTGCCCATGCTTGGATTCGATCAAGCCAAAGAGGGGATGTTGCGCACCTCTAAAAAACCCTAAAATCCATCAACGACAGCAAATATGTGCCGTAAATCATCTCGTCCGTCCAACTTTGCCAGCTTGGTCGGACGGTTTGGATTAAAAGATAGGCGGTCAATAAAGCGTCTCAATGATTACCGTCTGCCACTCTGCCACATGGAGTGATCGATCAGATGGTGGCCCGCCCATGCGGCTTCAAACGATCACTCGAAGATGGTTGGACGTGCTACCATCTTAAGATGCTTAATCCGCGACTTGTTCAATCAAGCTTTAAAACAACGATGCTTCATACATATCGATTGTTTTGAGATGCTTGCTTAAAAGCGATGCATTACATGCATCGAGCATACACGATATTTCATGAATATCAATTTCAAAAATAACTTAGATATTTAACCTGATAGCACCGTATGTTGTTTCTTGCGGCGGGTCCCATGACTCGACCCACTCATTCGAGATATCAAACATGTCACAAACTGGGGGATACTTACTGGGGTATTGGTCTGGCGGTTTACAGCGTGCGCGGTGCAACGCGCCCATTACGAGAACTTGTCAGGAGGCATGGACTGTTAACGATGATGAGGGAAGTGGGCAAATACGTGATCGTGAGACAATCACCTAAACGACTCCATCACTTCCATTCCTCCACTTCCTACAAGATGAGGGTTGCGCTCAATGACTTGTATAAATAGGTTCTCCGACCTATTTTCAAACAACACAGAAAACCAAGTGTTGTAGCCAACGTATCCAGAAAACACCCAGAACTGATAGCTTACATTGTGCAAGCCAGTTCAACATTCTGATACAAGTCATAAACAACCAACACCTTCACAATCTCAACACCTTCTTCGCTTCCCTCCCTAAGATCAACCCCATCTCCTTCACTTTGTGACTGAAGCAAGTCTGGAACGGCCATTTCTTGGTTTAGGCCATAATTGTATAGACTGATCTCTCGAATCAAAAGCACTCCCGTGCAGTGCATTTGTTTAGGGTTTATATTCATTTCTCATTCATACACAACCAAAATACCAAAACCAGCACAAATAGTTTTCACCCATAAACAATTTGCGACCACAGTGGGAGGTTGATCTCTCGGTTACAAAAAATTGATTTGAATTCAATCTTCCTAAATTGAGAACGGGTAGATCTTAGTTCTAAACTCAGTCATTAACCTGATTTATGTCCAATCACCAATCTCAATTTCTGCTCCGTGATTTATCCCTACCAGTTGAATTCTCCGAAAATCACAAGTGATCAGAATCCAATAACTATGAAAGACATGGCCAGGATGTTAGAAGATGTTCTCGCGAATCAAGCTAACATCTCCAAGCAGCAAGACGATATGCTTCATATACTAAGGAGTGTAAACCGATTATAGTAGGAATCGGCAAGCGTCCACCCAGCGAATGCCATCAAGGATGCAGTCATCAGACATGAGCAGAAAGGAAACAATCCACAAGATTCAACTAACAACAAGGAGCTGAAACAGTTTCACGGGGAAACGACTCGCCAAGAGAGTCATGGTAATGGAGAGATAAAAGATAAGCACCCAGCTTACGAACATTTGTTAAAAAATATGTATCAAGAGACCCTCGCAGAAATCCAGGGGGTTATTCAACAATGCGCAGCCTCAACTTCTCATACTCTCTGTCAGAAGCCCCTAAAGAAGGAGAAATCAACCAAGGCCTTCAAGAAATCAAAGATTGCACTAATTAACGGAGCTTAGTTCCACCACCTCACAGTGCTACTGTTACCGATGCGGAGTCCTTGAGAAAAGTTATGCGTCTACAAGATCGTCGATCTAAACGGTCTGCGTTTGCGTCAACATACGCCCGCGTCTCTGCTCCTCCCTTGAAACGAGCTTCGTACCAAAGACCACGGAAGTTCTCACGACGGCAGTCGTTAACGCAAGAGAAACCAAATATGGAATACACGCTACTTCCCATTTCCAACAAGGAAGATTCTGGAATTACTAGATGTTTGGGTGCGAGAAGGGGAAGTTCAATTACCTCCCTATGGCGTCCTCCAAATGATCAAGAGATGACGGACCCGAGGTACTGCCACTACCACGGATTCATTCATCGCTCTACCAGTGAACACAACGGCCTGAAGTATATTCTCCAAAGAAAGATTAACTCAGGAGAGTTACCCCGTTTCTCCGAAGATTAACGTGCGCAGTTTCATCGAAGTGATCGAACCAACTACGGGTTTCTCGAGGCACGCCATAACAACTTGGATTCGAAGTGATTACCCTTGGAGAATTCAAGTCTCGTTCAACCGAGATCTTCTAAACAAGTAAGTTTTGATAAACAATTTTACATTTTAAAATCCTGGGGACTTGACGCATGCGTCCCACATCGAGGAAGGGAGTCAATGATGCAGTTGTTCTTAGACACCACATTATCTTCCGTTTACATGTTTCCCTTTTTTTATACAACTTTTTGAATTTTTATGAGATACTCAGAAGATCGTATTCAAACCAGAATTCCAGCTTTCAGCCGATTCAAACATAATTCCTTTCAGAAATCCAATTCAAAAATTCAATCACCTACTAGTTCAAAAACCAGAAAATCAAACTGTGAAAGGAATTCCTTACATCACTCAAGACACCTAAAAGGAAATATAAAAAGAAAATGCGCAAGTATTTAAGGGAAGTCTTTCAGCAACAGCTCATTCTTTTTGGAAAAAGCGCATTTCATTTTGCAGAGAACATCCTACTTCAGCTTCAATTCCAAGGATAACCTCTCGATCTCCTCTCTTGCCGAGCAATGAAGTCCACGGAGGGAACTTCGTTTGTTTAATCTTGCAGATCTGGATTTTAGAAAACCCTTCATATAACTAGGAAGCATTGAACACATCTCAGTGGAACTCCCAATTTGAAACCACCTCCTCAGAAACAGCACACCCAGTCACGCTGCTCATGACATGAATGGAGGATAAAGCTTCTTCGACACGTCGGGCCAACAGGAAATACAACCTTCAACCTTCTGTAAGCGGTTTCACTGAAGCAGCAAGAGAAAACCACCGATATACAACATCTTGAGCGTCTAAAATCACCCACTTCAACTCCAGTATCACATGCACGACTACCACAATGATAAAACAACGTCCAAGATATTCCATATCTGGCTCGACAATAACAACATCTGTGAGGGACGCTTTTAGAATTTCGTCTCCCGTAGAAGAAGTAGTTGCGTAACCAAAGGAGGTTGCGCCTGAGACTTAAGAGGTATACACGCACCCTCCATGTCAAGAGATTCATCATATTTGCAAAACCTTTTAGTTAAGTCATTCGCATGAGGAGACTTCCCTACTCCTCAAAGACACGATCCAAAGATGATAATGACAAAGGAATGTGACTGGGACTGCTTAGCACTGCCCATCTCAAAGATGCTGAATTTAGAAAGATGCAAGCACGCTATCATTATGATTCCAAGATGTCCAAAGACGAGGATATACTCAAGAGAGCAGATGTATTGTCAAAGACCAACGACATTCCTGGACGTCTATGAAACGCAACGAAGACGTAAAGACGGCCTCATGAACCCAGCGTGACAACATCTATACGTAAATACGTATTGTCGAAGGCTTAGTGGATACTCCTGGGCAGGGGACTGTCTCTCTCTTTTCCGTTCCATGAGGCAATATCAAGGAAGTTATCGGCTCCATCATTAGCTTCTCCCTCTAATAACGAGATAACCTCTACCACTATAGGAAGACTTCCAAGTTCGTGCCCGTATCTATCACGCCTCTCCCTGCCAGTCTTTTCTGATCACAGGCGCTGCCAAGAACCGTTGTTGCTCATTTGTTTATACCAGCCCGAGCTTCACCATAGAAATAACCGCTACGGACAAAGGTAATCCGAACTTCTGCATATTTTATTTTCCCATGGAGAAGTAATAGAGTCACGGAGGCAAGATGACGATATCTTTATTATGGTAAACCCACCGACCATACAAGATATAACCATATAAATCACACTTGGGGACTGAGGCTCGGCATGAAATTTCTTCGCCGTCAGTCAAGGAATTCTTCAACACAAGAGAGATGGTCAATCAAGAAGCATGTAATTCACAAGGGGAAATCAAACTGAAAAAGAAGTCGCTTCAATGCTCTCTGCAGCAGAAGCCTCTTCAACGCTCTCTCCAATAGAAGCTGCTTCAACGCTCTCTCCTGAAGAAGCCGCTTCGACGGTCTCCGGAAGAAAGCGCTTCAACGCTCTCTCCAACAGAAGCTTCTTCAACGCTCTCTCTAACAGAAGCTGCTTCAATGCTCTCTTCTAAAGAAGTCACTTCGACGCTCTCTGGAAGAAGGCGCTTCAATGCTCTCTCAAAAAGAAGCTGCTTCAATGCTCTCTCCAGAAGAAGACGCTTCAACGCTCTCTCCAGGATCCGCTTCGACATTCGCCCCAGAAACCGCTTCAACACCTCAGCGAGCCACACAGACCAACCGCATGAGATCTGCCGCATCACCTACTCAGAACTCAGTGACGCCTACCCAAGGATTGCACGAAGCTACGCGTCAACAACCACATTGCCGACAAAGTCAGATTCAGTGTTTCTAGATTTCCAATTTCCTCTGGGAGGGGTACATGGGCTGCCAAAATTTTGGATAAAATACAGATCTATCAAGAGCGACTCCCGTCCATTGATCAACAAATGACGAATCCAAAAGATTGTTGCCTTAATCAATTCGTCAACCACCTTACCGGCAAGTGGAAGTACGTCTTTCAAGAGAAAACTCTCGGGGTAACTACACCTGGGGACTGCTAGCACAAGATGCCTTCACGTCCCTCAACCGGTTTATTTCTAATATCAGCATCATCATTGTTGAAGCTTTACAAGCCGCAGAAATTTCTCAACATGAAGACGTACATGCGCATCAAGGACTCCAAAAGTACAAGTCGGAGATATTTTCACATATCCATCCACACCATCGAACCTGAAGTGTAATTGGGGACTGATCATCGCATCCCATTCCACACAACCATCCAAGATTCAGAGGACGATTCAAAAGATATCGCTTGGAACGAAGTCCTTGAAGATATCCCAAAAAGCAGCCTGTTTCAACATTGAGACGATGGCGCAGTACTCAGTGACAAAAGCAGCATGAATGAGGGCAAAGGGAACATTCACTAGAGTCCTCTCGGAAGCTGCTACATCAACGTTCTCTTTGAGAGCTGCTTCAACATCTTTTTCAGAAATTGCTTCAGCAGACTTTTAAGGATGCTCCTCTAAGGCTCGTCCACATCATAGTCGAGGATTATGACATCGTCATGTATAGTTTGAGATCCCAACCAACCGTATGCCTAATCTACCTGGGTCAAACCGACATCATGCTATGGGAACGCTCACTTGGATACCTCTTGAACGTGACATGTTCCAAAGACAGGTTGAACTATATCTCCTGATAACATCTAATTTTGTCTCGTGAGTTTTATCTTTATTTGTCACCATCTAGTGCTTACCCCGCAATAGTGTGACTATTACATGATAAGCAGGGGACTTAATATTGATGGTGGATTTTAGTTCAGGGCTAAAATTGTAAAACCAGTATTTTATGCGTTGTCGCCCTGCAAATGGAAAAGCCATTTAAGAAGTGATGAGTGCATAAAACCTCTTCACTTTATTTGAAGCAATTCAATATAAACACGAAATTCGCCCAGAATGGTGCGTGCAACAACAATCCCAAATATTCTGTGAATTTTATTAGCATTATTAATTAACGCATGATTTTCCTAGTATTTTCCGTGCTATGTTCTCAGCCGAACTCTCATTATTGACATGACATGACAATTAAGTGTTCACTCTCATCAGAGTAACATGAATCTCCCGAAGTGCCAATATTAAGATACGCATGAAATACCCACACATGCTACATTATTCCCTGACAAAGAGAGTCTCGAATCGATGCGCTTTTAATTAAAGACAGCTCGATCGAACATGTTTAATTTCCTTAAGGAAAATCTAGATTGTCCATATCAGTCTCAGAAACGATCACGTCCACACAAGTTGGCCGCGCAATTTAACAAGCCTAGTCAAACCCTGACAGGAATAGGCAATTATCGTGATGACCACCGGCGGGCCCACTTATTTCCTATCCGGTCGAACACCACACATACTTCCCTAGCGCTGTCAAACGCCAACCTAAAGAGGGGGTGGCCGCGCTGTTTTGGGAGAAGCTCGAACGAGCATAAACTGTTCAATGCAGTCTTAAAACCATCACAACCGTCCAACTTCGTCAACCTGGTTGGAAGGATTAGATTATCCCATGAATGATCAGGGAAGCGCTAATGCATACGTTGGCGGGCCCACTTCTCCTTCACCTGATCGGTTTTATAACGGCGAGGACATGGAGCAATGAAACGATTGCTCAAACCATAGCAGGCGTGATGCTTCTAAGGGTCGCGGAATTCCACTAGTGTCTTAAATTGATCACAACCATCCAACTTAGCCAGCCTATTTGGATAGCTTAGATCGCGTTTAGGACCACCAGGAAGGTGCACATGCGTTCACCGTCAGCCCAACATGGGCCCCACGTGATCGATCTCTTCAAAGGGGGATCACGGCGTGCCAAACCGCTTGGCCAAAGTCACGTGTACGTGACTGATTCAAAACCCTAATTAGGGTTTGCGGCAATGCAAATATGTCGTAGTTCGATCATGATCATCCATCTTCGCCAGCCTAAACGGAGGGTATACATATAAACTCAAGAGGTCCCAAGGATGTCAACGTGATCACCGTGGGCCCACCTTTGTGTGTGACCGGCCGGCCTATGCAGACTAGGGACCGTCGCCTCGAAACGCACGCCCAAAGGTAGTAGCCACACGACTTTTAAACTTTTGCGGCAATGTATTTCTGTCGCAAATCGATCACGGCCACTCATCTTTTCCGGTCAAATTGAGTGGCCTAGATCGAATCTTTGTGGGACCAAGAGGTGTATACATGCACGCCGGCGAGCCGTCTCCACGCATACCTGGTCGGTCCCTCCAAAATTAATGCCCATGCTTGGATTCGGTCAAGCCAAAGAGGGGATGTTGCGCAATCTAAAAAACCATAAAATCCATCAACGGCAGCAAATATGTATCGTAAATCATCTCATCCGTCCAACTTTGCCAGCTTGGTCGGACGGCTTGGATTAAAAGTTAGGAGGTCAATGAAGCGTCTCAATGATTACCGTCCGCCACTCTGCCACAACGAGTGATCGACCAGATGGTGGCCCTCCCATGCGGCCTCCAAACTATCACTCGAAGATGGTTGGACGTGCTGCCATTTTAAGACGCTTAATCCTCGACTTGTTTAATCAAGCTTTAAAACAACGATGCTTTATACATGTCGATTGTTTTGAGCTGCTTGCTTAAAAGAGATGCATTACATGCATCGAGCATACACGATATTTCATGAATATCAATTCCATAAATAACTTAGATATTTAACCTGATAGCACCGTATGTTGTTTCTTGCGGCGGGTCCCATGACTCGACCCACTCATTCGAGACATCAAACATGTCACAAACTGGGGGATACTTACCGGGGTATTGGTCTGGCGGTTTACAGTGTGCGGCGTGCAACGCGCCCATTACGAGAACGTGTCAGGAGGCATGGACGGTTAACGATGATGAGGGAAGTGGGAAAATATGTGATCGTGAGACAATCACCTACACGACCCCATTACTCCATCACTTCAATTCCTCCACTTCCTATGAGATGAGGGTTGCGCTCAATGACTTGTATAAATAAGTTCTCCGACCTATTTTCAAACAATACAGAAAACCAAGTGTTGTAACCAACGTATCCAGAAAACACCCAGAAATGATATCTTACATTGTGCAAGTCAGTTTAACATTCTGATACAAGTCATAAATAGCCAACACCTTCACAATCTCAATACCTTATTCGCTTCCCTCCCTAATATCAACCCCATCTCCTTCACTTTGTGACCGAAGCAAGTCTGGAACGACCATTTCTTGGTTTAGGCCATAATTGTATAAATTGATCTCTCGAATCAAAAGCACTCACGTGCAGTGCATTTGTTTAGGGTTTAGATTCATTTCTCATCCATACACACCCAAAATCACCAAAACCAGCAGAAATAGTTTTCACCCATAAACACTCTGTTTTAGTCATGACTTAGGATTACCCGGGACATACCACCGTCACTTTGGACAAGGCAACCTCTTCACGCGCCTTTGAAACCAGCAATTCAAGCATCACTTTATTTTTCAAACTGCTATGCTTTAATGTGGCGGAAAAACAACATCATGTTCTTCCAAACTATGAGTTACTCTTCACTCATATACTTGATGGACTTACATCTTCATTCTTGCTGTGTTACTCCACGGAATCGCTGCCAAATATCGTCGCACTTCCACATAACTCTTAATAGAAAACTCGACTATGCCACCAACTCCTATATTTGCTTCTTTCACTTTCAGCGTCTTCTATTGCATATTCTGGCTTAATATGCTATGCAGCATCTTCCACACGAACTAGCTTTACTTTAAACAAAAGAGACAAGAACTCTCGTCTCAAATACCCTCATTCCCTACTACCTTACATAGAGAGACTATTCCCAACACCAAGGTCAAATCGACTAAACTGAAAGCATACTCAAACTTGAGAAAATACTTGCACCAACTGATTGCAACCCTTAAGACCTAACAAGTCTTGCAATACTGACTTCATCTTCTCTAAGAAATAAAGGAAGCGAGACATCACCTATTATCCCCAATGTAGCAATTCACTTTTCCACATGCACTCTTCTACTTATCAACGTTCTTATGCAACTCCCATAACGAAGCACAATATAATTGACACTTAGTTGAATACTCCTTCAAACTGATGCTATCATGTTGTTTTAGCTTTCAAACTGATGCTATCAAAAATGACCTCATGACATTCTTATGCATCACCACTACTTTGTCCTTATCTTTTCCGCGTTTATAATTTGGCCTAACTTGCATCTTCAAACGCATTATGCTTCTTGGATATGCTGAAATCCCATTTGGCGCATGCTACTGCTGCATATCTTCCATGCCAGTTAATGCCCAAATTCTTGACACAAACTTGTGCACCTTTGCACAATTTGAACAGACTTAACTTGGTGATTCTGAGCAGCACCATAGAGCTCACCAAGTCATATCACTCAATGACTTTCGTGGATAAATCCCTTGGACAATTTTAGCAAGGCCATAATCCTTGCAAATGAGGCGCCAGTGCCTACGTTCCATGAAGCAAAAATACCGCATTCTTCTTCAAACTTAAAACTCATTTTTAATGCCCATGCACATATGGTAACTCTTGTCTTTCCTCTTCTCCAAAATCAACTTCAGTAGCAGGAATTGTTGATTTGCAGTCGAAAAGAACATCTGCTTGTGGTTATGATCAAATGCTAGATAAGAATTGGCCATCCAATTCTTCTTTCAGGGCATCACAATGCCACAAAAATGCTGGTTCGCAACCAGACTTTGCATTACCACCAAGGTATATGCATCGAGAGAGATAACTTTAATCTTCCACCAACTGTCTACGATGGAAACACCTTCAATCTATCGAATAGAAAGGTTATACATCTTCTTTTCCACTACAAAGGCCAACAACATCTTTGCATTTAGGAATTTTCGCAAAATTTCCATTACAACTGACATTATATGTGGTAATATACTTGTTACTGATAACACTACGACACAATGCATTCCTAATGCATTATCTTCACATATTTGTGAGAAACATGGAATTCAACACCTGACTTGCACCATAGAAGTCAGTATAAATGCCATCACTTGAAAACCCGGTTTTCAATGAGTCTTGCGCGTTCGTCTAACACTTTGGGCAGGAATTTTGACACCTTTGTCAATAACTTTCATGGTCGGTTGCTACTTCAAGCTTCAAAGTTTATTACAATTGATATTTCCACACAAGACCAACTCCTTGTAGTCTCCATACTAGTGAAACCCAAACAATTCTTCACTGAATTTGACAAAAAAATGACACCAACTTGAGTAAAAACAGAGAAAAATCAGCAACTGTGTCCCCAAACACAACTCCGATAACTATTGTCACATGCCCATTTGAAAAGACGAGGGTATCCAAATATACCTCAATCTAAGACTTTTCCACCTATAAGTCCTTTCTCCGAAAGTAATTGTCTATGGACTGAGTCGAGATAATACAACTAATTGGTTCACACTTCGTGTGATCGTATATCAATACGAGATCGAGACAATACGACAACAAGATAACTTGTGTGATTGACTATGGATACAAGATCGAGACAATACAACAACGAAGTATGTTTACTTGTGTTTGTGGGTGAAAACCGTTTCTGCTGATTTTGGTAATTTTGGGTGTGTGGATGAGAAATGAATCTAAATCCTAAACAATGCACTGCACGGGAGTACTTTTGATTTTAGAAATCAATCTGTATAATCCTGTCCTAAACCAAGAAATGGTCGTTCAAGGATTGCTTCGGTCACAAAGTGAAGGAGAAGGGTTGGTCTTAAGGAGGGAAGCGAAGAGAGTGTTGAGACCAGAATAGTTGATTCTGAAGGTATGGTTGTCCATGACTTGTATCTGAAAGTAAAACTGGCTAGCAAAATGGAAAGAAACCAGGTGATTTCTAGATACTGTGTTCTTGCCGACCCAAACCTATTGTTTGGTGAAAATAGGTGAAGCCTATTTATACAAGTCATATTGAAACGTACCCTGGTCTCATAGGAAGTGAAACGATTGAGTGGTGGAAGAAAAGAGTAACGTGTAACCGTCAGAAGTTATGCTTCCATGATGAAGGAAGTGAATTCGTGTAACCGTCAGACATTATGCTTCCATGATGAAGGAAATGAATTCGTTTACACCGTTACTTTTTACCACCACTAATTTGCCGCATGGCCACGCCTGTGGCGTTGTAGCATGGCTAAGGCTAGGGTTTGGCACCGCGGTGTTGGACCCACATGTGGCAACATTGGACCTGTTGCCACATCAATCCCACTGCTCTGGGAAACGTTATTTGGCTTCGGTTGGCGTAGCAACTTTTCCCAAATTAGGATTTGGCATGTCGAAACCCTAATTAGTGCGTATGGTATGCGGCATGGTGATACTTTTGTGAAAATGGCGTCATGGCTATGCCAAAGGAACTATGGCAAGGCCATAGTGTGGAAACGGCCATGGGAGTAGGGATTGTCGTGGGTGGCTATGACGTGGAACCAACCCTAGGGCTTCCTGGGTCCCACATGGCTCGTGGAATGTTGCGGGGTCAAAATGGCATAAATTGTTCCACGACTGGAAATTAGGGCTTTGGTTAATGCATAGGCGTGCTTTTGACCAGAAAACCCTAATCTTAAGCTTTTCATGGCGTTGGCCACGAACGGGAGGTAAGTTGGCACATATGGCGCTATTTATGGCAGGTTACTTTGGCATGTTATCGAGGCAGAGCGGCATGCTGGCATGTTGGCATGCCGATCAATATGTTGTTGTGGCAGGGTGCGTTTGGCCTTTAATGTATGGTGGCAAGTTTGGAACGACTTTATTGGCCAAGAAAAGGGGGTCGTCCAAACATAAGGCACGGAAACACTTCTGGTGAGAGTGTGGCGGCTTTAGAGCGACCTGATTGGTCGATTAAAAGAAAGTCGGACCAGCATGGGTGTGGTTACACTTATGGCGAGAGTGTGGCATCTTTAGAGCGACCTGATTGGTCGATGAGAAGTGGGGCCGGCAAGTATGAGCTCAGCCACAACTTATTTGCGCGTGGCAAGTTTAAAGTGACCTGATTGGTCGAAGGAAATAAGGCCGGTTTAGGATGGGGCGTGGCCAATGGCAAGTGGCGACAGCTGGCCCAAGGCATGGCCACGCCTCCCTTTGCTGCTGCGGCTCCCTGTTTTTCTGATTCTGGGTAGGGTTTTGCACCTACTAATCCACGGCGGATTAATTTCCTAGTTTTCCTAGGCTTACTTTCGTCAAGCAAGGTCTGGTATACTGCATGAGGCGCGAAACCCTAACTTCTGCAAGTTTTTCATGTCAATTGATTGACTTCTATATGTTGATACAGAGTTATTTTAAGTTCATCGCCAGAGAGCATCATGCTTTTCTGATTGAATACCTTATGCAAATACCTTATCCTTGATATTTGGAAATTCGTGCTACTGTGCTGCGAGTGAACACAAATCGTCATGCCATATCAACATTAAGGGTTCAGCCGGGTAACATAGCATAGAAGGCATTCAAAGGAACTTATATTAAGTGAATATAGGCAAGGCGCCGAAATTTGCAGAACATCTGGGATGGTTGCTACATTCGCCAGTCTAGATAAATTTTATGTAGATATATTGAAGGGCTCAATAAATATGCCAGCGGATAGGTTAGCACTCACGGATTTATTTCCTTACAGAGTGACGTCACATCAGATGCAAAGTTTTATGATTTTAACTTAAAGCTAAAAACCACCATCAACATTAAGTCCCCTGATTAGCACGTAATAGTGGCATTGTTGCGGGGTAAGCATGAGATGGTGACAGACAAGAGTAAAATCAAAAGGGCAAGACGTGAAGAGGTTGCCGAGGAAATTTAACTAACCTTTAGCGGAAGGCATGAGGAATCCGTAATCCCTATGTTGGCGGTTCTGCGTAATTCTGACTTGGCCATAGGGTGTTGGCGTCAGCGCTGAAACTTTGGCTACTGATTGGCAAAGATGGCACTGTGATTTGGTCCGCGAATCGGTGAATGGTGCTAGCTGGATAGGTCACGAAACGTATGGATATGGCGCTGCTTTGAACAGCCAGGATGGCGCTTCCTTGGCTGGTGGATATGGCGCTGCTTTGAACGGCTAGGATGGCGCCGCTTTGGCTGGCTACGGAAAGGTGGATGGCGTTGCTAGCCTGGAAGCGAACTTCTGGCACGGGCATGGTGCTGCTGGCTTGGCTACGTCCGTGGCATGGTGGAAATAACACTTTGAACTTTGGCTACCAAATAGTGAAGATGAAGTCGTCTAGGTCGCGGAATGGGCAGCGATAGCGCGGCTTTAATCACGGAGTGCTAGAGTCATGGTGTTGTTTGAGCGGTGAAAGTGACGGTCCTTTGGCTATCTGACTGTTTCTTCCCGACCTTCATTAGGGTTTCTACAGTATATATGCTGGTGCAATTAGGTTCTCCTTCTTAGTTCAAGACAAGGACTTTCTCTATTGAATCCATATTTCCTTCATCATGTCATGCGGAAGCGAAAAGTCTTCGTGTCAGCCAGATTCTGCAGTCAAACGCAGACGGCTTGCTTCCAGAGTATGTCTCTGACCATCTCTTAATTTTCGAAATAATGAATCTTTTTTTTCCCGTAACATTCCTGCTGTCTTCTTTTCTTAGTGTGGACAAATACCTGATTCTGGCGACAATTCCCCCGTCCGGGTTATCCGAGTTAAGAAGATCATACTGGTACGTTCTTTATTGACTCAATAGATATTCGTTTCTTACCACCAGCGAGTGATAAAGATAGAGTTTCTTTTGTGCAGAGATATCCATCTGGAACATGTGTGACCGTTGTCGATGATGATGATCTGACCACCCCCTTCCTTCGAATCCGAGCACACCAACCGCTGCAGATCTGGAAAATGCTGATTTGGGTATCTCTTGCCATGGATATCCCAATGCAGGTTTGTAATTCGAAATCCGCATGAAGTGTTTGTCTTCTATCTACCGAAACGTTGGCAATTTCCTAGTGCGGAAGGAATTCGTGACTTTGTATACGAAAATATGGAGAAGATATGGCCATATTGCTACCAGGAACTTGGTGAAGAATTGCTCGTATGCTTTGGTTACCACAGTGAACTGTCTCCTGCCCATGATTGTTGAAATGGAAGGCACATCCATCTGCGACGTCACAGAATCAACCATTGAAAAGTGGGACACATGGTGTCTACCTGTGAATCCCTTGAGTTTAACGTAAGTTGGCTGCGGCATCGCCTTGACATTGTGAAGGCTGATAGAGCCGGTATTCTTGCCAACGTCGTTCCTGCCACAAAAGCCATGTTGGAAAAGGAGGAGGCTCTGATCGTGGAATCTCAAAAGGTGGAAAAGGAAATCCAAGACTTGAAGAGTATGACTGAAAGATATCAAAACAGGTTGAAGATGATGCTTTCAAGGAACTACAATCTGTTGGATGGGATTTTCTGAGTCATGTAGTTGTGAGACACCTGGTTTTCTTTCTGGATCTCGAATATATATATATATATATATATATATATATATATATATATATATATATATATATATATATATATTGTATTGGTTTTTTGGAGAAATAAGATAATTTCCATTAATATGCTTTGACCGAATGAAATTTGATAACTGGGATGTGAAGGAAACGTAAAAATGCCTGGCTAGTCATGCTATGAGACGTCAAGGGGTGGGGTAATGGTTAGGCGTAGTATGCATTTGTCATTTTCCATTGATGACCATTTCCAGTTTGCCTCCCTCTTCCTTGATGACATTGTAGTATCCACTGTTATACGCTTTAGTGACCACATAAGGCCCTTCCCATTTTGGGGAGAATTTTGGTGCGGACATGTCTTGTTGGATGTGTTTGGCGGTCTTCAACACCAAATCCCCTACTTGAAAAACTTGAGGTTTCACAGCTTTGTCATATGCTCGGGAGATTCTATTTCTGTATGCTTGCGCGTGATCTTCTGATTTAGCTCTTATGGAATCCAAAGTGTCTAGCTCCGCCATCCTGGCGTTCGATGCTTCGGCTTCATTACATTGAACTCCACTTGCCTCGGCAATCCTCGCCGATGGGGTTTTAATTTCTGCTGGGAGAATGGCGTCTACGCCGTAAACGAGAGAATAAGGAGAGACGCCAGTAGAGCTCCTTGGTGATGTCAGATATGCCCAAAGCGCCATTGGAAGTTGTTCGTGCCATGTCCGACGGTTATTGTGCACTGTCCGGCTGAGGATTCGAATTAGAGTCTTGTTAGTTCTTTCGGCCTGCCCATTCCCTTGGGGGTAGTAAATGGTGTAGAAGACTTGTTTAATTATGTATCCTTCAAGTAACTCCCGTACTTGCTTGTTGGCGAAAGGAGTGCCGTTGTCGGTGATGATGTGTTTAGGCACACCGAACGACAAATGATATATTCCTTAATGAATGCTGCAATTGTGGCTCCAGTGGTCCCTCGTAGAAGGATGGCTTCGACCCATTTGGTGAAATAATCCGTTGCGATTATTATATATTCATGCTGCTTCGACGATGACGGGTTAATCTTCCCAATGATGTTGAGTCCCCAGCTATAAAACGGCCATGGACTGCTTACCGAGTGCAGGGGAGTAGATAGTGCGTGGATAAGATTTCCATGAATTTAACATTTGTGGCACCTTTGAACAAAAGCATCTGCATCGTCCTCCATGGTCGTCCAGTAGTATCGCTCACGTATTTGGAGAAACAACTTCTTTTTTCCTTGGTTCTCGCCTTCGTGCATTTTTTTAGCATCATGGGGATTTCCGCCTCGCCCAGGCATCGTAATAAATCTCCTCCAAAAATTTTATGATACATGATTCCTTCATGGAATATGAATCTCTTGGATCTTTTCTTCACCTTGGTTGCATCTTTCTTGCTGGTAGGGAGTACGACAGCACGAAGGTAGCTGATGTACGGCTTTTGCCAGTCCCCAGTGTGGTTGACGTTGAAAACTTCCAATTGATGCGGCGGTACTTGGCAATTGGTGCAAGATCCTTGGAGCAATCGAGATTGAGCATCCATTTCCTGCCAGTAGTAGCCAAGGAGTTGCAGACGACGATAAAGTTTTACCACCAACGTTTTCCCGCAAATTTCTCCATGAATATGGTTAAGTTGTTGTTGTGCCTCTTCTCTCCGAGGCATCTTGACAGGGAACCATCTGGGTTCCGGTGGTATAACATCCCGTGAAGCATGAAGAAGTTTTGCAAGGTTTTGAGACTGACCTTTCCTTGGGAAAGCGAGTTGTTAAGTTCTTGAATAATCGGTATTCTCCAGTCGTTGACTTCAGTCTCCTTAGACTGCGAAATCCATGTTGACGCCACGGTTCGTCTTTTCACCGTCAGGGTTTCTTTCAATCCTTCGAACTGCAGCTTCGATGCTAATGTGGCTAGGAAATCATCATGTCTTTTGTTGCTACGGCCAACATGTGTTATGGTCGCGTCAGCGAAGTAATTCAGCAACTTTTGCCCCTCGGATCTGTACGAGGACAGTGTCACCTATTTTAGTGTGTATACGTCGTTAATCTAGTTAACCAGTAATTTAGAATCATCCCTAATTTCCAGGCGTGTGGCTCCAACTTTCTTGGGTAATGACAACCGTATGAGAAAGGATTCAAATTCCGCTGAATTATTGGTGCAATGAAAGTCTAGTTTGAAGGAATGCGAAAAAACTTCACCGATTGGGGATACTAGAACCACGCCCGCTCCTCCGGTGTCATTGCTAGGGGTGGAGGAGCCATCGAAAAATAGTATCCACACTTTTTTTTTGATAAAAGAGATTTCCGGAAACTCTTCAGGAAGGTCTTCGTGCAGTGTTATGGTACCCTCTCCTGGGAAAGCTGCTAGTAAATCTGCGACCGCTTGTCCTTTTATAGCTCTTGGGGAAGCACACGTTATATCAAACTCTGACATTTGGAGGAGCCATTTGGCTGGCCTTCCTATCAGGGACGGTTTTGAAATAAAGAGCTTCACAAGATCGGATTTAGATATCAGCACCACTTTGTTTGAGAGAAGATAATGCCTAAACTTGTGAATGGAGTGAATCAGAGCTAGGCACGCCTTTTCTGCCTTAGGATATCTGAGTTCTGCATCCCTCAATATCCGACTGAAGTAGTATATAGGGTGTTGATCATCTTCTTGGGCGAGAAGAGCTCCGACAGCAGTATCACTAAAATCAGTATAGAGACACAGCGGTCTTCCTTGTACAGGAGATTTCATGACGGCTGGAGATGAAAGTATCTGTTGAATCTTCCAAAAATCCTCTTGTTGTAGCGTCGTCCAAAGAAAACTCGCCCCCTTCTTCAGCAAGGAGGTGAATGCAGCAACCAGTTGAGCTAAACCGGGTATAAAATGCCGGATATAGTTTACCTTACCCATGAAGATCTGTAGTTCTTTCACAGTTTGTGGAGGAGGCATCGTGAGGATGGCTTGGGTTTTGGCTGGGTCGACTTTGATTCCCTCGGCAGTCACCTGGAAACTTAGAAATTTTCCCGAAGAAACGCCAAAGGCACACTTTAAAGGATTCATCTTTAGTTTGTATTCACGATATCTTTCAAACACCTGTCGCAGAACCTCTGTATGGGCCGCCCGGGTTCTTGATTTAACTACTATGTCATCCACATAATCTTCAACTTGTTTATGCATCATATCATGGAAAATTGCGGTCATGGCGCGTTGGTAGGTGGCGTCAGCATTTTTCAAACCGAAAGGCATCATGGTATAGTAAAAGTTTCCGAGAGGAGTTCGAAAAGCTATCTTACTTGCGTCGTTCTCATACATTTTTATTTGATTGTAGACGTTGTATCCATCCATGAAAGAGAACATACCGTATCCACTAGTGGCGTCTACCGGCATATCAATGTTAGGGAAAGGAAAATCGTCCTTGGGGCAACATTTATTCAGATCCCTAAAATCAACACATCACCTGATTTGGCCGCTCTTCTTCTTTACTGGAACCACATTGGCCAACCAGGTGGGATGGTGGATGGGTTTGATGAAACCAACGGATAGTAATTTTTGAATCTCCGTCTTGATCTGTTCTTCCTCCTCGTGTATGAACTGTCTCAGAGATTGTTTGACCGGTTTGGATCCGGGTATTATATGTTGATGGTGAGTGACCAGTTTCTCATCCAAGCCAGGAATTTCCTCGTATGTCCACACGAATACATCTTGATATTCCTTAAGAAGGTCCACAAGTTTCGCACGTTCGTCGGCACATAGAGTTGAGCTGATAGAGACAGGTCGTGGAGATTCCTCGCTTCCGATGTTGACAAATTATATTTCATCTGTGGTGGAGTTGGTTCCTTCTTGTAATTGTCGTGGTGCGTCCGACACCTCCTCTTGTGGCTCTCTGCTGTGATTGCATTCCATTGGGAGGAGAGACTGGGTAGTAGTCTTCCCTTCTAATTGCTAACAGCGGCGCCGATATACGGTTTTCCCTTTTTCTTCACGACTTGAAATAAAAGCCTGCTCCCGCTTGGTATGAGTATGATCCATGCTTCCACTTGATGAGGGGAAATAGGTGTGTCTCTCTTTTGGAGAGTTGGCGCGGGATTGGGTCCCTTCGTGTAGTGATGCAAGCCTGTCCTCTTCTTCGATTGATTTCCATGTCGGGAGTGGAGTGCAGTGAAATTTGCCTGACAAATCCCGCGAATTTTCCTTCGGTTCGAAGATCTCCATACCACAGATCGGTGCATAAGGAGATAATGACGTGGGAATGCGAATGACTTCTTCATTCAACATAGTTTTTAGGTACTGGTGATATGTTGAAGGAATGATCCTGTTATCGTGGAGCCACGGTCTTCCCAGTATCATGTGGTATTCTGGCTCATTTTCTATTACCTCGAATTTTACTTTCGACTGGATAGGTCCTACTGACAGATTCAGGTTGATGTATCCATACGTGCTGGTTTGGTTGCCTTCAAAATATGTCATCATGGTAGGCTGTCGTATAATTTTGCTTGGACGCACCTTGGCTGTCCTGAGAGTTCTGAGAGTGATTACATTAGAGGACGCCCCCGTGTCGATGAGGGACCTTTTGAACTCCAAATCCTTGATGCGAGCAGTGACGTGCAGGGCCCGGTTATGTCCTTCTTATCCCATCATATCGTCTTCAGTAAATGTAACATTATTGACGGACATCTCTAATATTCTTGAAGTATCCGAGCGTAAAGGAACCAAAAACGCATCTAGGGATATTTGATTAATCGCAGTAAATGTCTCCGCTCGCTGGTCTTTTGAGAGGTGTGTAAGTTCAGATAAACCCTCCACCAACGCGGTTGCTTCCTGGTTCACCGGTTTCTGATTGGTGGTGAAGCTGTTGAGTTGAGAACGATTATCCGGGATGTCATTCCCCAGTGCTGGAATTTCTGGGGAGGGTGAACCACTCAAATCTGATGTAAATCTGACAAGAAAGTTGAGTATGATGTTTATTGTCTCCTTCATCAGGTCCATGTTCCTTGTGTGGATCTCCTGAACCCCTGCCAACTCATCCAACCTTGGAATTTCATCATTGGCTGCGCCATTAAGTGTCGTGTTGGGAGAAGAGACATCGCCATTCGCCAGAGTCGGAGTGAAATTTGGGACCACGGACTCAGTTCTAAGACCTTCCATCTTTTGGGAATCGGAGTTGTAACCGAGAGATTTAATCTTCCACTGTGGTTCCCAATTGTTTGTGGGTGAAAATCGTTTCTGCTGATTTTGGTAATTTTGGGTGTGTGGATGAGAAACGAAACTAAACCCTAAACAATGCACTGCACGGGTGTACTTTTGATTCGAGAGATCAATCTGTACAATCCTGGCCTAAACCGAGAAATGGTCGTTCCAGGATTGCTACAGTCACAAAGTGAAGGAGAAGGGTTGGTCTTAGGGAGGGAAGCGAAGAGAGTGTTGAGACCAGAATAGTTGATTCTGAAGGTATGGTTGTTTATGACTTGTATCTGAAAGTAGAACTGGCTAGAAGAATGGAAAGAAACCAGGTGATTTCTAGATACTGTGTTGTTGCCGACCCAAACCTGTTGTTTGGTGAAAATAGGTGAAGCCTATTTATACAAGTCATATTGAAACGTACCCTGGTCTCATAGGAAGTGAAACGATTGAGTGGTGGAAGAAAAGAGTAACGTGTAACCGTCAGACGTTATGCTTCCATGATGAAGGAAGTGAATTCGTGTAACCGTCAGACATTATGCTTCCATGATGAAGGAAATGAATTCGTTTACACCGTTACTTTTTACCACCACTAATTTTCCCACTTCATGACACTTTCTTGTACCGGGCGCATTGCACGCCGCACGGTGTAAACCTCCAGACCAATACCCTGATGAGCATCCCCCAGTTTGTGGCGTGTTTGATGTCTCGAGTGTTTTCGTGGAAAACATGTAGCACTTCGCTACGTGAGGCAAGTCAAAGTCAAGGGACTTACCGCAGGAAAATATCATGTAATGCTATTAGGCTCGTTTTGGCTGGTCGCCTAAAACTTGCCACAAGTTTGTCAGTTCGGTGGCGAACTTAGATGGCTGAGATCGCATCTCATGAAGGAGGGTAGTTGTTGATTATGGCTACCTTGTGTTGGTGCTTGATGACAGGCGCGGTGGCGTTTTGGTATACGCCATTGGAAATGTGGCATGGCTCGTGCATTCTAGTGGCAATGTGGCATGACTGGCATGGCTCGTGCATGCCAGTGGCACAGTGGTGCAAGTGGCGCCTGGCGTAGCCATGGCCACTAGATTTAGGCAGCTGGTCGCCTGAAACTTGCCACAAGTCTGTCAGTTCGGTGGCGAACTTGGATGGCCGAGATTGCATCTCATGAGGAAGGATGGCCATTGATTATGGCCGCATCTTGTTGTATAGCAGAGTGGCGCAATTGGCATAGTGGCATGCTAGTGGAACGCTAGTGGCGTAGCTGTGGCATGGCGGCATGCTAGTATCCGTGGCATAGCGGCATGGACACGTCTGTGGCATTGTAGCATGGCCAATGCTAGGTTTGGCGCCGCGGTGTTGGACCCACATGTGGCAACATTGGCCATGTTTCCACATCAATCCCACTACTCTGGGAAACGTTATTTGTCTTTGGTTGGCGTAGAAACTTTGCCCAAATTAGGATTTGGCATGTCGAAACCCTAATTAGTGCGTGTGGCATGCGGTATGGCGATACTTTTTTTCAAATGGCACCATGGCTATGCCAAAGGAACTATGGCAAGGCCATAGTGTGGAAACGGCCACAGGAGTAGGGATTGCCATGGGTGGCTATGACGTGGCGCCAACCCTAGGGCTTCCTGGGTCCCACATGGCTCCTAGCATATTGCGGGGTCGAAATGGCATAATTTGTGCCACAATTGGAAATTAGGGATTTGGTTAATGAATAGGCGTGCTTCTGACCTGAAAACCCTAATCTTAAGTTTTTCATGGCGTTGGCCACGAACATGAGGTAAGTTAGCACATAGGGCGCTATTAATGGCAGGTTTCCACGAAGTGGCATGTTGACATGTTATCGCGGCAGAGCGGCATGTTATCGCGGCAGAGCGGCATGTTGGCATGTTACCGCGACAGAGCGGCATGTTGGCATGCCGATCAATATGTTGTTGTGGCAGGGTGCGTTTGGCCTCTAATATATGGTGGCAAGTTTGGAGCGACTTGATTGGCCAAGAAAAGGGGGCCGACCAAACATATGGCGCGACTACACTTCTGGTAAGAGTGTGGAGGCTTTAGAGCGACCTGATTGGTCGATTAAAAGAGGGTCGGCCCAGCATGGGCGTGGATACACTTCTGGCCAGAGTGTGGCGGCTTTAGAGCGACCTTATTGGTCGATGGGAAGTGGGGCCGACAAGTATGGGCCCAACCACAATTTATGTGCGCGTAGCAAGTTTAAAGCGACCTGATTGGTCGAAGGAAATAGGTCCGGTTTAGGATGGGGTGTGGCCAATGGCAAGTGGCACCAGCTGGCCTAAGGCATGGACACACCTCTCTTTGTTGTTACGGCTCCTTGTTTTTCTGATTATGGGTAGGGTTTTGCACCTACTAATCCATGGCGGATTAGTTTCCTAGTTTTCCTAGGCTTACTTTCGTCAAGCAAGGTATGGTATATACCACGCGAGGTGCGAAACCCTAACTTCTGCAAGTTAGTCAGGTCAATTGATTGAATTCTATGTGTTGACACAGAGTTCTTTTAAGTTCATTGCCAGAGAGCATCATGCTTTTCTGATTGAATACCTTATGCAAAGACCTTATCCTTGATATTTGGAAATTCGTGCTACTCTGCTGCGAGTGAACACAAATCTTCATGACATATCAACATTAAGGGTTCATCTGGGGAACATCGCATAGAAGGAATTCAAAGGAACTTATATTAAGTGAATATAGGCAAGGCGTCGAAATTTACAGAACATCTGGGATGGTTTCTAAATTCGCCAGTCTGGATAAATTTCATGTAGATATATTGAACGGCTCGATAAATATGCCAACGGAGAGGTTAGCACTCACGGCTTTGTTTCCTTACAGAGTGACGTCACATCAGATGCAAGGTTTTATGATTTTAACGCTAAGCTAAAAACCACCATCAACAACTTGATAAAAGGTTCAGACTTAACCAAACACAATAGGATTGCTATCAAGTAAATAGGAATTAACATTTGTGTATTTTACTTCTAATTATAGTAAAACAATAATAATTGCGGAAATAGAAAAGTAAAATACACAGGAAGATTTTGTTAACGAGGAAACCGCAAATGCAGAAAAACCCCGGGACCTTGTCCAGAATTGAATACTCTCGGGATTAAGCCGCTATACAAAATCTAAACCAACTTCGTATAGTCGAGACCAAGCAACTAAACCTATAGTTCACCTAATTCCGTATGTATCCCTGCGCCTCCAACTTGCAATAAATCACGCACTTGGAGCAATTCCTTTTGTTCAAATTCCAAACAGTAAAGCAACAACAAATTTGTTCGGTAACAACTCTTTTCAATCAACGTGATATGAGTTTGACAAAGGGCTCTTCCATTTATCCCAATAAACTCTTTTGTCGGGTTTCAAGATCTATCTTTTCAACAACTACCAAAGTAATTGTTAAGACTTTGCAAACAATAATTTTAATCACAAAGAAACGTATTGATGCCGATCTACTGAACTAATCAATCCAATATATCACAAAGATAAAATGATGATAGTTGGATCCCTAGCCGATCAAGTTTTGTGCACACCAAAGATTATGAACCCAAATCAGAAATCTTCTTCGTCTTCAAATCTTCTTAGATCTTCAATAAACACCTGCACACAATTAACTTGAATCTCTTGTAACCAATCACACACGGAACGGAGTCTGTTAACAATGGATTATCACAAGATGTCTTTAGATCTAAAAACAGTCTAAAGATCCCCGTCGACACTTCGATCTAGTTTGAGTGAATCTTATATCAGAACAGAAGATTCTCAAGCATAAACAAACTAGATACAATCAAAGTTCAACAACCATTAGTCAATCAAATCAATCGAAAACTAATAATAAACTACAATTATCTAGTTTCCCACCAACGGTACTCGTAGAGCTTCCCAATTCCAAAGAAGTCTTTAAAACGAGCGGTCGTAAGAGATTTCGCCTAATTAGGTTAATTTCCTCTCCGAATAGACGGCTCCACCAGTAACAACACAACAAGGTAGTTTTGCTAGCTCTGAGGATTAGTTTGCTAGAAAAGCAAACTTCAGTATTTATAGACAAGGAAGTTTGGACACCAAGGAATTTCCAAAACCGAATATTCTCAAAGATATGCAATAAGGGAAAAAACGGTTTTTATAATTCCTGAAAATGCATTGTCCAAATATTGACCGAAATCTCAGTAGAAAATCTCCAACTAGTAAATGCACATTACTAATTTTTATTTTCTATAGATTTGCATTTTAATTGCTGGAAATTAAACGCATATAAAACTAAAAACCTTAATTAAAAGATTTTCAATTTATTTCGATCCGGGATTCTCCTTTAGCTATTAAGGAATATCTTTGAAAAATAAAATATAAGAGTTACTGCACATGTTCAAAGTATGTCGACATCTTTAGTTTGTAAATCCTTTTTCATATTTACAATCTTGGAACCGATTTGCCACACTTCCAAACAAGTTTAGAATTGGTTCATCTGACTTCCAAGAACTATGTGATTGATTATCTTATCAAATCACCATTAATGGGTTTCACGGTTCTACCTCATACCAATCTTACCATCTTAGGTGATTACTTAAGATTGGTTTCACTAACAAAAGTATACCAATACAAAAGGCAGGCCTTGTGAATAGTTTTACCAAGATACGTAAACAAGTTATGAGCGGTTATACCAAATACACATATTGGTAATTCAAAAGATTTGCAATGAATAACAATACCAATAATCCTAGCGATTTCCCTTTCGATTCACAAAACAAGTTTATGAATTTACTTCCTTTAAAAGAATGTAAAACATTGTTTCCTAGGACGAAATATTCACCCATACTCATACATAATCACAATACCATTCATACGATTATGTCGATGTCTTATATACGAAGTTCAAAAGATAGACGTTATACTTCGTATTGTAATTCCTTAATACTATGTCTAACTAGAGTATAATATTCACAGCTTTGCAGTTATGTTTTCAATATGCACGACTTGAAAGATATGTTAGGGAATGAAACAGTTCAAGTCAAATATTACTAACCTCGAGTGGAAGGATGATGTCGTTGTTGTAGCTCCTTACTTCTTCACATTCTTCAAGTCTTCACGTAATACTTGTAATGTCTCATATCCTAATACTTTGAATCTAACCTGTACGAACTTGACTCTAGTAAATAATCAAGAGACTCTTAAATGAATTTTGGTTCACTAAAATATGACAACCAAACTTGACATACCAACCCTTAGTGGGTTCAACCGAGTTATGCTCTAACACCATTTAATGGCCTAAAATTTTCATGGGATATGACCGGCAATGATTGTGGTTCAGTGAATCAACTTCATCCACAATCACTCAGCCTTGCATACTTACATCAAAGTACGCATCTACCTTCACTCTAAAGGCTTTGCACGACGAAAATCTTTTCTTATTTCTCTCTAACTCTTCATGCTCCCATAAGCATAGGAGGTTCTGCCATGTACTTAAAAAATTCTCACACAAATTTGCAACACAATGAACATAAATACATGACACAACTAACCCATTTTATTGTATCAAAGGAAGATTACAAACTTTTGTCCAACCAATGGACTAAACAGACCATCACCCTCTTGGTGATATGCCTTATTCTCTCAAGTATGAGACTACATATCTACAAAACTCTCTCTATATGAAACCACTGATTTTACCACTCCTTGGGACTATTTATACAACAAATTCACTAGACAAAACCGTGCACAACACTTGCACACACATGGAACAGCCATGTGTCCCATAAGGTAGTTTCCATAACAGCCTACATTTCTTTGTAACTGCTAACTTTTGTGTTGTCTAACAAATTGATGCCACACCTGTTTTTGGTGGTTATGAACACTCCCACATGGTTATAAATTCCTTCTGTAACCGTTCTACCTTGTCTCGCGTCATTGGCATGCTTGTGAATCCCGTAACCAAATCCTAATCGTCACTTGAGATGTATTGCACAAATGTTGCGCTTTACTTATTCTGGCCTTGATCCAATGCTCATCATCTTGGCCCTGCATGCTTCTTTATCTAAGATAATGCATGAAAAATTCTTGTGTTTCAATCATCAAGGCCAACTCTTTAAGATCATTCTGGTTTCTCACACGTCATATGCTTCACTTCTCCAATTTGCTTGACAATAACAATGCACTCTTGCATTGCTAGCTTGTTTGTATTGTTCAAGATCTTTCCATCCTTGATCTAATGACATAGACCAACTGTTGGCCTATTCTTTACTCTTGCATCATCCTTGAGTTTGGGCCAACTCAATTCCATGGATATGCCTTAACGCCAACATCGCATGTTGCATCTGAAAAATTTGGCCATGTCTTGTCTTTCCCTCAATGAAGCTGTTAGAGCACTGCTCGGTCGAACTCGCAAGCGTTTATATCTCAATTTTGTTTGTCAATGTTAGTGATCAAAACTATAACTCTTGATTTCTAGTCTACTTATAGATGTCTCAGACTAGGATATAGATTGTGTAGTTGAGCATTAGACTTCACGACGTTCATCATTTGAAGACGAAGAACTAATAAGGAGAGCTTGTGGAACTTCACCAACAAAAGGTATGTGGAGAATGAAACTCATTTATCACTTGGAAAGTCTATTTCAACTCTATCTCCTATATTGAGAAATAAGTCGTAGTGCTATATAGTTTTCTACTATGCACATTTGATATTTCGCGTTGATTTTAACTCGCTTACATATTTCTCGAAATATGTGTTGGTAAGCTTTCTCTTCGACCAAGTTTATCTTATATTCTTGACGAAAGTCAAAAGATGATCATGTGAAAATTGCCGAGTAACATCTTACATGGTTTGTGTGATACAATCATTTGATGTAGATTTGGAATGTTTCGTTATGATTATTTCAATAACTTGAAAATTGCTTGATGCTAATAGTGTGTGAAAATGGCTATTGGCATCCTCTAAGAAAGTTTCAGTGATTGAAATAAGAGTTTTGAACACTTAACCATTATTGGATTATGACATGTTATGCACTCTTGCACATATGTAATCCATGTCCGGGAACCATAGTATGCGTACCCGTATGCTCACTTGTTGGTTTGAGAAGTCCGAGAACCTAAGTATGCTTACCTATATGCGTACTGGCATGAGGTTTATGTCCGGGATTTTCTGTTGCGATTGGAGGTATGCGTACCCGTTCGCGTACTGGCGAAACCAAAACTCAGTCCGGGTATTTCAAGTATGCATACCCGTTTGCATACTTCAAGGTTAAAGTTCTAAAATCGGTTGTGTACATGAACTAATACATTTATATAATAAGGAATACAATCTTTGCAAATAGTGGCTATAACGTTCATGAATTGATTCGAGTGAGTCAAACCGATTTTGCTTCAATTATGTCTTGTATACTTCTATGAGAATATAACAATTGAACAACTCTTTAACTAGTTTCATTGAAGTCATTTTAACTAGTTATGGTTAAGATGAACAAGGTTGATATGAGAGTGTTCATATGGCTAACGGTTGAAATATATTAACTTTGGTTAACTATTATTGAGCCAACATAGTGTACACGTTTGGGTATGGTTACTCAAACCTAAATGAAGGTACATTACATTTGTGTGTAACAAGCTAAGTTCGATCTAATAGTTGAAAGATATTAGCTTGGGACTAATCAGGTTTTCATCTAACGGTGAATATTGAATGCTTTGTTACCAAGGTAACTTAGATTGCAAACCCTGATTTGAAAAATATATAAAGGAGAACTCTAGCAATTAGGAAACCTAATCCCCACACTTCTCTGTGATATTAGTTGCATAATCTAGAGTCGATTCTCCTTTAACCTTAGGTTTTTCACGAAACTCTGTAGGTTAACGACTTAAAGACTTCAATTGGATTGTGAAGCCAGACCCAACTATTTTTCTCTGTAATTGCGTGTTCTGATCTTGCCATGTTCTATCGTGATTTAGTACTTTCTTATCTAAGATTTGCTCGAGAGTGATCTCCGATAGGAAAGATAAAAAGTAGCCACAAACACCTTCTTCTCATCGTTTGTGATTCCACAATTTCTTATTTCATTTCCATACGATTAAGATTATTGTGAGGTGATTGATAATACTTGGTTGTTCTTCGGGAATAGAAGTCTGGTTTATCAATTGGTTCCTGTGCACCTTGATTTATCAAAAGACGAAACAAAACTCATAGGTATTTTTGTGGGAGACAAATTTATCTATTCCAATAGACTTTTCTGTGTGAGACATATTTGTTTATCAAGTCTTCGACTTTGGGTCGTAGCAACTCTTGGTTGTGGGTGAGATCATCTAAGGGAATCAAGTGCGTAGTATCCTGCTGGGATCAGAGACATAAGGAGCGCAACTGTACCTTGAATCAGTGTGATATTGATTAGGGTTCAACTACAGTTCAGTCTGAAGTTCATTGGTAGTAGGCTAGTATCTGTAGCGGCTTAATACAATGTGGTGTTCAAAGCTGGACTAGGTCATGGGGTTTTTCTGCATTTGCGGTTTTCCTCGTTAACAAAATTCTGGTGTTTGTGTTATTTCTTTTCCGCATTATATTTTGTTATATAATTGAAATATCACAGGTTGTGCATTGAATCGATCAATTAGTAAATCCAACCTTTGGTTGTTGATTGAAATTGATTGATCCTTGAACATTGGTCTTTGGCACTGTTCAAGTTACTTCTCTTATATTCAATCGGGCTCGCAAATTCCTATTTGTTGATTGTTGATTGAATTGAGAGATAAAGATATAAACTCTTTGATATACTTTTCTATAAATTGAGTCTGACTGTCTAATTGGTTCTCTTGAAAGTATATTGGAGCAAGTCCTCTCAGGTTGCCAAACGAATTTTTGGGTGTGGTTTTTGTACCCCCGCTTTTTCAGAAGCCTCATTGTGTCATCCAATAAGCTTCATTACTGAGCCAAATTTCATTACAATGTAGCGTCACCTTTGCGCTTTACTGGCCATGTAGGGTGCCACTATCTTATTGATTGATAGTCTATTGAGTATTGTGTTATTATGGCTTTGCATTGCGTTATTATGGTTTTGTATTGCGCCATTGCGTCTAAAAACTGACTTGGCCTGCAACATTGTAGCGCACAAAAATTGTGCTCACTTGTCGGACTGGTCATACTAGGCCCTTTTAGAAAAATGTACCACCTTATCCATGACTAAGCCTTGAACGACATTTTCCTCAATTCTTTTTGAAAAAGCGGGGGTCTAACAACCTCACCCAATATTTCGTTTAGCAATCTATATGGAAAAAATCCAATATACTTTCAAGAGAATCAACTAGACAGTCAGAATCAATCGTTAGAAAAGTATATCAAAGAGTTATATCTTGGTTTCTTCATGTAATCAGCAAATCGAACAGATAGAAATCCGTGGGCCTGATTAATATAAAAAACAACTTGGATGACATCAAAAACCAATATCCAAGTGTCAATCAATTCAATTAACAACCCAAAATCCGGATTCACAAGCTGATTGAACTTACGCACAACATGTGATATTTCAATTATATAAACACATATAATGCGGAAAATAAATAACGCAGACACCAGAATTTTGTTAATGAGGAAACCGCAAATGCGAAAAAAACCTCGGGACCTAGTCCAGCTTTGAACACTACTCTGTATTAAGCCGCTACAGACACTAGCCTACTACAAGTTAACTTCGGGTTGGAATGTAGTTGAGCCCTAACCAATATCACATTGATCAAGGTACAGTTGCACTCCTTACATCTCTGAATCCCAACGGGACTCTACACTTGATTCCCTTAGCTGATCTCACCACAACTAAGAGTTGCCACGACCCAAAGTCTAAGACTTGATAAAAAAATCTGTCTCACACAGAAAAGTCTACTGAAATAGATAAATCCATCTCCCACAGAAATACCTATGAGTTTTGTTCCGTCTTTTGATAAATCAAGGTACAAATGAACAAAGATATCGTGGAATCTAAACAAGATATTGTGGAATTGATAAACTAGACTTATATTCCCAAAGAACATCCTAGTAATATCAACCGCCTCACAATAACCTAAATCATATGGAAGCGAAATAAGATATTGTGGAATCACAAACGATGAGATGAAGATGTATGTGACTTCTTTTTATCTTACATATCGGAGATAAATCTCGAGAAAATCTTAAAGAAGATAATACTCAATATGACAGAACAAAGTAATGTCAGAACACGCAACTACAGAGAAAATAGTTGGGTCTGGCTTCACAATCCGAATGAAGTATTCAAGTCGTTAACCTATTAGGGTTTTAGGAAAAACCTAGGTTAATGGAGAATCGATTCTAGTTGCAACTAGTATCATACAAGAGGTGTGGGGATTAGGTTTCCCAGTTACTAGAGTTCTCCCTTATACAGTCTTAAAACATGGTTTACAATTAATGTTGCCTTGGTAACAAAGAATTCATTATTTACCGTTAGATGAATACCTGATTATATTCAAGCTAATATATTTCAAACGTTAGATCGTACTTAGCTTGTTACACACAAATGAAATGTACCTTCATTTAGATATGGGTAACCGTACCTAAATGTATACACTTATTTGGATCAACAATAGTTAACCGAAGTTATCCATATGAACACTTTCATTTCAGACTTATTCATCTTAATCACAACTAGTTTAAATGACTCAAATGAAACTAGTTATATAGGTTTTCAATTGTTTATATTCTCATAGAAGTATACAAGACACAATTGAAGCAAAATCGGTTTGTTTCACTCGAATCAATTCATGAACATTATAGCCACGGTTTGCTTCCTTATTTTATAAATGTATCATTTCATGACTTGACCGATTTTAGAACATAACTGAAAATACGGGAGTCTAACAACCACACCCAACAATTCGTTTGGCAATCTGAGAAGACTTACTCCAATATACTTCTAGAGAATCAACTAGATAGTCAGACTCAATCTATAATAAAGTATATCAAAGAGTTTAATATCTCGATCTCTCGATTTAATTCTTACTCAAGCAAACAGAAATTTGCGAGTCTAATTAAATACAAGAGAGATAACTTGGATGGTACCAAAGACCAATATCCAAGTGTCAATCAATGTAAATCAACAACCAAAGGTTGGATATTTTAATTGATTAATCCAACGCACAACCTGTGATATTTCAATTATATAACAAAATATAATGCGGAAAATAAATAACACAGACACCAGAATTTTGTTAACGAGGAAACCGCAAATGCATAAAAACCCCGGGACCTAGTCTAGTTTGAACACCACATTGTATTAAGCCGCTACAGACACTAGCCTACTACCAATTAACTTCCAACTGGACTATAGTTGAACCCTAATCAATCTCACACTAATTCAAGGTACAGTTGCGCTCCTTACGTCTCGGATCCCAGCAGGATACTACGCACTTGATTCCCTTAGCTGATCTCACCCAAAATCAAGAGTTGCTACGATCCAAAGTCGAAGACTTGATAAAAAAAATTGTCTCAGAGATTAGTCTATAAGATTGAATAAATCTGTCTCCCACAGAAATACCCAAGAGTTTTTGTTCCGTCTTTTGATAAATCAAGGTGAACGGGAACCAATTGATAAACCAGACTTATATTCCCGAAGAACATCCTAGTATTATCAATCACCTCGCAATAATATTAATCAACTAACGAAACAAGATATTGTGGAATCACAAAAGATGAGACAAAGTTTGTTTGTGACTACTTTTCTATCTTGCCTATCGGAGAAATAAATCTCAAGCTAATTTTACAATTGTACTCGTACGATGGAAACAACAAGATCAGATCACACAACTACAAGAGAAGTAGTATCGGTCTGGCTTCACAATCCCAATGAAGTCTTCAAGTCGTTAACCTACAGGGCCTCGAGAAAAAACCTAAGGTTAAAGGAGAATTGACTCTAGCTATACAACTAGTATCACACAGGTGGTGTGGGGATTAGGTTTTCCAGTTGTTAGAGTTCTCTTTATATAGTTTCCAAATCAGAGTTTGCAATCCAAGTTACCTTGGTAACAAAGCATTCAATAATCACCGTTAGATGAAAAACCTTATTCAACCAAGATGATATCTTTCAACCGTTAGATCGAACTTAGCTTGTTACACACAAATGAAATGTACGCTTATTTAGGTTTATGTAACCGTACCCAAACGTGTGCACTCATGTTGGCTCAAATAGTTAACCGAGGTTAGCCATATGTTTACTCTCATATTAACCTTATTCATCTTATCCATAACTAGTTCAAATGACTCACATGAAACTAGTCAAAGAGTTGTTCAATTGTATAGAAGACACAATTGAAATCAACTTTGTTTGATTCACTCGAATCAATCATGAACATTATAGGCATGGTTTGTAAATATTGCATTTCTTAAGATTTAAATGTTTAAGTTCGTGAACAGACCGATTTGACAAAATAACCAGCTTAAGTATACGTACAGGTATGCGTACTTAAGCAACCAGATTTGAGTTTGTTAAGTTTCCAAACTCAACAGAAATTCTCGGTACGAAAACTTCCTCTAGTATGCATACGGGTATGCATACTTAAGGTGACTAGCTTAGGAGTTTGTAATTCCCAAATTCAGCAGATATTTTCGGTTCGAAAACTTCCTTTAGTATGCCTACGGGTATGCATACTTAAGTTGACTAGTTTAGGAGTTTGTAATTCCTAAACACAACAGATATTTTCGGTTCGAAAACTTCTACCAGTATGCGTACGGGTACGCATACTTATGTCGTCTCCTTCACCAACTTTGTATACACACATATGCATACACTTGGTTCCCGGTTTATGGATTTATACACTAATGTGCGAACACACTATATATGCTTATATCCAAGGATGGTAATATCATCAACTCTTAATTTCAATCGTTGAAACTTTCTTAGAGGACGTTATATAGTTGTTGTTCACAAACTATTTTTCGTCAAAGCGATTTTCAAGTTATTGAAATTATCATAATGTAACATTCCAAGGCAACACCAAATGATTGTATCACACAAACCATGTTAGATGTAACTTGGAAACTTTCATATGATCTTATTCGGACTTTTGTCACGAATATAAGATGAACATGGATAAAGAGAAAGCTTGCCAACACATATTTCGAGAAATATATAAGCGAGATAAACTCAGCTCAAAATCTCAAATGTGCATAATAGAAAACTATATTGTAACACGACTTATGTCTCAATATAGGATATATAGTAGAAATAGACTTTCCAAGAGATAGATGAGTTTAAGTCTCCACATACCTTTTGTTGATGAAGTTCCACAAGCTCCCATTAGTAGTTCTTCGTCTTCAAATGATGAACGGCGAGAGATCTAAGCTCAACTACACTATCTATGTCCTAGTCCGAGACATCTATAAATAGGCTAGAAATCAAGACTAATATTTATAGTTTTGATCACTAACATTGACAAACATGCTTGAGATAGCAATGCATGCGAGTTCGACCGAGAAATTCTCTAACAATAACCCACTCAGGTATGCAAACGGGTACGCATACCTAAGTAGCCATATTTGGACTGTGTTCGCCAGTATGCAAACGGGTACGCACACTATCATTCACATACGAACTCAGTTTAATATAATGCACATATGGGTACGCATACTAGAGTTCCCGGACTTCAACTGACTTTGCCAGTATGCATACGGGTATGCATACTATAGCTCCCCGACTTCAACTGACCAACCAGTACGCATACGGGTACACGTACTAGATTCCCGGACTTGGATTATACATATGCAAGTACGCATATTGTTCTTATATCCATTCATGGTTAATCGTTCTAAACTCTAATTTCAATCATTGAAACATTCTTAGAAGACGACAATAGCTATCTCACACAAACTATCAGCTTCAAAGAAGTTTTCAAGTGTTCGAATGATCAATACGAAACATTCCGAGTCTACATCAAATGACTGTCTCACACAAATCATATAAGATGTTACCAGGCGCTTTTCACATGATCATCTTTTTACTTTCGTCAAGAATATAAGATGAACTTGGTTAAAGCGAAAGCTTACCAACACATATTTCGAGAAATATGTAATACAGTTAAACTCAGCTCGAAATATCAAATGTGTATAAATTAAAGTCTATATAGCTATACGATTTTTGTCTCAATAGGAGATAGAGTAGAAATAGACTTCTGAGTGTTAGATAATTTTAAGTCTCCATATACCTTTTGTTGATGAAGTTCCACAAGCTCCCCTTAGTAGTTCTTCATCTTCAATCCATGAACGTCGTATAGCCTAAAGCTCAGCTACATATTCTATCCTAGTCCAAGACATATATATAAGTAGACTAGAAATTAAGACTTATAGTTTTGGGAACTAAAATTGACAAACAAGCTTGAGATAGCAACGCTTGCGAGTTTGACCGAGCAGTGCTCTAAAAATCCCCCCCTTTGTCAATTTTAGTCACAAAACTATCAATACATATGGATTACAAAATAAATTAACTTTGTAGCTTCTCATCCAAATGCTTGATCTCCTTGGCTCTTCAACATTACTCGAAATCTCCGTCACTTCCAAGTACTCCGGTGATTGTGAACGTGTCCAACTCAGCATCATAGTTGTTGAAGATCCGTAGCCATAACAATGAGAAAATAATTTCTCTTAATCATTTTTATACAGTGTCATAGTATTATTACACAACATCAAAGTTCAATTTATCACAACTTTGACAACAATATTATGGTGATATGTATCACTCCCCCTTAGTCAATACTTCATCTCACAATGAAAACCACTCCCCCTTACATAATGATCTGTAAACCATATGTATTTGTAATGTGAACTACACAATAATTCTCCCCCTTTTTGTCAATATAAATAGGCAAAGGTACGATAACTAGCGGGATCATAATGAAATTCTCATAGAGATACTTCATGACTAAAAGAGAACATATCAACTTTGTTTCGGTGATTTCACATAGTCGAAACTTAGTATATTCATCAAGGAGTTTATAAAGATATAAGAAAACTCCTAGAGTATTCCACAGCCGCACTCCCCACAAAGATTTGGCAAGTGCGCACAAGTTTAATTAAGAACTCTCCCTCATAAAATGTCACTCCCGAAAGAACAACAAGAGCGACCTTACTTTTACAAGAAAAGAAGGATTTCTTTGGATATTAACAAATCACATGAGACATGAATTTGTATCCAAAAATCTCAATTAAATTAACCACAAAGGAAATGATAATTTAATCGGAAATGCTCAACATAAGAAAACTTATGGAGCCACACAATACTTTCACATAGAAGTGGATCAGGGAAAGACCAATACTGCGGAATATACAAAGATTCATTCTATTTTCTATCAATATTTGCATGATGATATCATAGACTTAATCTTTGGTGCCAATAGTGTTGTTCATTATATTTTCCATCAATATTTGCATAAAGACATATAATAGACTTAACTTTGGAGCATATATGGGACAATCATAGTTCACGGACGTAAATACACATATCCCATGACAATTTTTGCAATATATGAAACTAATAAAGATTAATACTGCAAATTTATCTTCCAAATAACTTAGAATTTAAATAATAAATATAAAAAACAATGCAAGATGAAAATCGTTGGCAATAGCTATGTGTAGTCACAATAATTGTTATTCCAAACCCTAGTTATCCTTCTTAAACATAAGAATAAATTCTCATAAGAAGTTTCCTAGACATTATTAAAAACAACTCCCAAACCAAAGAACATTTCACTTACTTTGAATACTCTTCTCATACTCCTTATATTCATCAAGCTCATCTTCGATTAGATCAATCCCGGATTCAAGATTATCCATCTTTTCCTCAAGTCTTTTGGAAGAAGATTCGAGTTTACTCTTCAAGGCACACACTTGTTCCAAGACGAGATTCATGGTTAAGGAGAGCTTATCGAAATGAGAGACAGTAGAATTCCCATCAAAGAGGAATCACATTGATCAGAGCACATCTCACTATCAGAAGAATCGAAACGAACTTTCTTAAAGGGAAAAAGAACAGTCCATACATCATTTTCTTTGCTTTAAATACTTGATGAGTACATGATAAAAGAGATAAATGAAATGCTCTCATCAAGGAGAAATCTTCATCTTAAAAAGAAGGAAGATAGGGGATAAATTTCCAAAAAGACCTTTGATTAAAACCCTAACAGAATTTTGGATATCCAAAAAAAAAAAGTCTTATTAGGAAAACCATTTATGCATAGAAACGGTTCTTAGCTCAATAATCAAAATTAGAGCATTAGAAAATAAAGAAACAAATTTAGAAGAAAAAAAACAGAAATTTTCATCACAACCCTTTTTAAAATTATGGTTCTTGCTCAAGGGAAAAACAAGAATAATCTTAGACCTTATTACAATTTGTAATTTCTCCAATTCAATACAGGACCGGGTGGTTCCTTATGAGAGGATGGAAAATTTGTTATTTCTTGTTTCTGATTTTTCTTCGTGGATGGAAGATTAAGTACGGAGACTTTCCTTTCCAGTACAGTTTTGAACACATTGTTTATCGATTTTCGCAAACTATGAATGGTTCTGTAAATCTCTTTCGAAAAGGATGTAGACTTCTTAGAAGATTTCCTTTTCTTCTTCTGAAAGATTGGTTTAACAGAAGAGGGTTTTCCTTGAACCTTTGTGCACACGGTTTCTAGGTGATCCTGATTTTCACTCAAGGGAGACAAACCATTGGTTGTGTCCTTGTATTTTCTTATATCATTCTCATTATAAGAGAGATTTGAGAATGACATAATTTCAGAAGTAACATGCTGATTGCACTTAAAGGAGTTTATCGATGATGTTCGATTTTTCTTATTAGGATTATAATTGCAAGAGTTACCAATTTCCTGTCTTAGATTAAGAAGTTGACATTCCAGAAGTTCAATCTTATTAATCAAGGCTTCCTTCTCCAGTTGATACTTTTATGGAAGAGTGAGATTGTATATCATGGAACTATCAGAACTGTTAAAAATACAACTGTGATTATCAGCAAAGCAGTTAGGAGAACTTTCACAGATATCTTCCCCAGGACAGTAGTCAAGAGTCATCCATGCTTTACTTAACTCACTAACCTCCTTATCAGGATTACCAGAAATATCATGGACACTTATATAACACTTGGAACAAGCTTTATTATCATATTTTCTTTTGAGACTTTCTTTTTCTCTGTCTAAAAGTTTTCTTTAATTGTTGTACAAACAGTGAAAAAGTTGAATTTAAGCAATTCTCATCCCTTGTATCAATAAATATAGGACCTCGAGACTTTTTATCAGATGTAGAAACAGGGTTGCACAACAGGTGACATTTTTCTCTTTGTCTCAGTTCAAGATCGAAAATATTTAGCTTTCTAACAAGAGTATTTCTGAAAGGTGTATTAAGGTTATTTCCTTCTACGATGACATGTTTCTTAGAATCGTATCTATATGGCAATGATCTGAGAATTTTCATCACAATGTCCTTTTCAGAAATAGTCTTACCTAACGTAAAAGATGCATTAACAATTTCAGACACTTTGTGATAAAACTCATCAAATGAATCTTCATCTTCCATATGAAGGTTTTCCCAATCAGAATTTAGGTTTTGAAGACGACCTTCTTTTTCACCTGTATTCCCTTCAGATACGGTTTCTAAGATATCCCAAGCATCTTTATACCGAGTGCACGTAGTCACATGGTGCTGAAGATCTGGGGTAATGGCATGGATGGTATCATTTAATTCGTCAGAATTTTGATTTGCAGCGAGAATCTCGGAAGGATCATATGCACCATATCCTTTAGAACATTTACATCGCCTTCCGCAACAACCAATGGATCATAGCCATTAACTACATAAACCCATGATTGAAAATCACGTGCTTGAAGAAAGGCACGCATAGAAATTTTCCACCACAAGTAATTCGAGCCATAGAAGACTGGTGGTACGTTTATAGAGATATCACTTCTGTCCATAGAGTCAGATTGCTACGAACACAGGCTTATGAGGTCTTAAATGTGTTTGCATGCTCTGATACCAATTGAAAAGGCGGGGGTCTAACAACATCACCCAATATTTCGCTCAACAATCTATATGGACAAAATCCAACATACTTTCAAGATAATCAACTAGACAGTCAGACTCAATCTTTAGAAAAGTATATCAAAGAGTTATATCTTTGTTCCTTAAATGTAATCAACAAATCGAACAGATAGAAATCCGTGGTCCTTATTAATATAAGAAACAACTTGGACGGTATCAAAAACCAATTTCCAAGTGTCAATCAATTCAATCAACAACCCAAAGGACGGATTCAAGAATTTATTAAACTTACGCACAACCTATGATATTTCAATTATATAAACAAATATAATGCGGAAAAGAAATAACAAAGACACCGGAATTTTGTTAACAAGGAAACCGCAAATGCAGAAAAATCCGGGACCTAGTCCAGCTTTGAACACCACACTGTATTAAGCCGCTACAGACACTAGACTATTACAAGTTAACTTCGGACTGGAATGTAATTGAGTCCTAAACAATCTCGCATTGATCAAGGTACAGTTGTGATCCTTACGTCTCTGAATCCCAACAGGAATCTACGCACTTGATTCCCTTAGTTGATCTCACCCACAACTAAGAGTTGCTACGACCCAAAGTCAAAGACTTGATAAACAAATCTGTCTCATACAAAAATGTCTATTGAAATAGATAAATCTATCTCCCACGGAAATACCTATGAGTTTTGTTCCGTATTTTGATAAATAAAGGTGCACATGAACCAATTGATAAACCAGACTTATATTCGCAAAGAACATCCTAGTAATATCAATCACCTCACAATAATATTAATCGTATGGAAGCGAAACAAGATATTATGGAATCACAAACGATGAGACAAAGATGTTTGTGACTTATTTTTATCTTACCTATCGGAGATAAATATCGAGCAAATCTTAGAGAAGATATTACTCAATACGATGGAACAAAGTACGATCAGAACACGCAATTATATAGAAAATAGTTGGGTCTGGCTTCACAATCCCAATGAAGTCTCCAAGTCCTTAACCTATTAGGTTTTTACGAAAAATTTAAGTTAAAGGAGAATTGACTCTAGTCGCAACTAGTATCACACATAAGGTGTGGGGATTAGGTTTCCCAGTTGTTAGACTTCTCCCTTATATAGTCTTCAAATCAGGGTTTGCAATCAATGTTACCTTGGTAACAAAACATTCAATATTCACCGTTAGATGAACACCTGATTAGATTCAAGCTAATATCTTTCAACCTTTAGATCGAACTTAGCTTGTTACACACAAATGAAATGTACCTTCATTCATATATGGGTAACCATACCTAAACGTGTACACTTAGTTGGCTCAACAACAATTAACCAAAGTAGCCGTATGAACACTTTCATATCAACCTTATTCATCTTAATCACAACTAGTTCAAATGACTCAAATGAAACTAGTTATAGAGTTTTTCAATTGTTTATATTCTCATAGAAGTATACAAGACACAATTGAAGCAAAATCGGTTTTGATTCACTCGAATCAATTCATGAACACTATAGCCATGGTTTTCAAAAGATTGCATTCCTTATTATATAAATGTATTAGTTCATGACTTACCCGATTTTAGAACATAACCCACTCAAGTATGCAAACGGGTACACATACCTAAGTAGACGGACTTGGACTGTGTTCGCCAGTATGCAAACGGGTACGCATACTGTCGTTCACATCCGAACTTAGTTGAATATAGTGCGCGTACGGGTACACATACTAAAATTTCCGGACTTCAACTGACTACGCCAGTACGCGTACGGGTATGCATACTATAGCTCCCGGAATTCAACTGACCAACCAGTGTGCATACGTGTATGCATACTAGATTCTCGGCTTCGGATTACACATATGCAGGTACGCATACTATGTTTATATACAATCATGGTTAATCGTTCTAAACTCCCATTTCAATCATTGAAACATTCTTAGAAGATGACAATAGCTGTCTCACACAAAATATTAGCTTCAAAGCAATTTTCAATTGATCGAATGATCAATGCAAAACATTACGAGTCTACATCAAATGACTGTCTCACCCAAATCATATAAGATGTAACCAGGTGATTTGCACATGATCATCTTTTGACTTTCGTCAAGAATATAAGATGAACTTGGTTAAAGAGAAAGCTTACCAACACATTTTTCGAGAAATATGTAAGCGAGTTAAACTCAGCTCGAAATATCAAATGTGTATAAATTAAAGTCTATATAGCTATACCACTTTTGTCTCAATAAGAGATAGAGTAGAAATAGACTTCTAAGTGATAGATGAGTTTAAGTCTCCACATACCTTTTGTTGATGAAGTTCCACAAGCTCCCCTTAGTAGTTCTTCGTCTTCAATCGATGAACATCGTGAAGTCTAAATCTCAACTACACATTCTATCCTAGTCCGAGACATAGCTATAAGTAGACTAGAAATCAAGACTGATAGTTTTGACAACTAAACTTGACAAACAAACTTGGGATAGCAACGTTTGCGAGTTTGACTGAGCAATGCTCTAACACCTTTCATAACCCCAAATCCACTGGATTTAGTTACGACCTCCAATTCAGCGTTTCTTTCTTGTTATCACCATCCGTAACAACGTTAAACTTAGAATCATCCAAAATTATCACTCTCTTTATATTCACAACATTGGACTCACGAAATTCCATAGGGTTATCGGCCACATACTCAGCCTAACATTTGCCAACCTTCCTAGTCCAATCTTCAGATCTAGCATTCTTTTAATCCTAAAATGCATCCCCATTTCCAAATTTCTCTCATCCCAATATGATTCTCAAAAATCTTACTAGAATCAACCCCAACACAAGGGGAAGAAAAACCCTCCAAAGCTAAACGAGATCTAAAAGAAGTCAT